>NC_080111.1:20975754-21676839 GCF_950005125.1 Chionomys nivalis
TTACAGAACTCTGTGCGTCTTATGGTCGCTCACCTACAAAAATAGCCTCCTAAGACATTCCAGTATTTGCAGACCCTTGACTGAGTGGTTGAAGTGCTGCTGGCACAAGAGACACCCAAGATGCCTTGCAGATGTAAGAGCGAGTTTCTTACTTGTCTGCTCTCATCTTTCTGGTTGCCTGGAAAATCAATTTTTAAAGTGACCTTGGATTTTTGAAATTCAAGTCTCAATTACTCTTTCACTAAAGGCAGGTATAAAATTTCTAATCGATATCAGGATTAGTAAATAAGGCAGAAAATCTGGGCAATATCCTAAAAGAAAATGAGAAGCGTTTTAAACATCAGTTTTTGCCCAAATCACACTTCTCTCTGTTTGAATCAGATTGGCTACACAATGATCTAAATAGTCATGGCAGATTTAGCAATCTGATAGGAAAACCTTTACACCTGATGCTAGGACTTGCAACTTTATTTTTTCTTATTGTTTTATTTTTAGTTTAAAAAAAAAACCTTCATAAGGAGACAAATGAGAAGCTATTTGGAGCCATTGTACACATATGGTGTGCCGGTACCTTTTATTTTTGCTACGTGATACTTAGTGTTTGATAACAAATATCCCTAGGTTTAAGGCTGTAATTTTAGAACACACACACAGGATGTGAATCAGTTTCCTGATACAAACATATAATTAAAATCAAACAATGAAGACAGTTAAACATGGTATTGCCCAACGGATTGTTTGATGACAGACTTCCTTCTGCCTCTTGTTGAAAAGTAAAGATTCACCGTGACTCTTCCAGAGTCTACATACAATCTGTGTCCTAAAATAACTTTTTCTCAAGTTCCTTCTTACACTTTGCCCTATCTCATGGACAGTGATTGAGATCATTAAGTAATATTGTCCTTCCCACAAAGATCTGCCAAAGGCCAAAGTTTAACTGAAAAAAAAAATCACTGTTTTCCTTCTAGTTTATTTTTGATATAAAGAATTATTACAATTAAGGTCCTTGTAATATATTGAAAGAAATGACATACACCGACTTTAATGAACGCAATGGAAAAACCTATCAAATCTCTCCAATAAGACCAGGCTAAAGTACAAGCCAAAAAATTTACTGTTTCATTTTCTACTGCTAGGCACATTCCCAAATCTGATGAAAACACATTCAATTCCAGTATCCAACAGAAGTTCAAGTTTGAGCAAGTTATTAAACTGATGTTTAATCCAGTCTGTTTACTCAGCAGAGTGCTGAGGTCTAGAAGACTTTTTCATTGGTAAAAATAGTCTGAGACTTGAGAGAGACTTTTAAAATATTTGCCATGTGTAACGTTGTGAGGCTCTAAGCGAAGATATATTATGTGTTAGAACACCAAAAGCTATTTTTCAAAATAAATTCTTTTAGGGATTACCACATAAACCAGTGATTATGAGCTCAGGAAGCAGGACAGAAAAAGAAATATTAATAATTAAGGCCTAATCTCTGTAAATAAACCAATTCTCTGTTCTAAGCTGCACAATATTTCAAAAAAAAAAAAAGTAAAGGGGATCAAGGGAACTGTTTCACGCTCATAACTGCTTTTGTTCATGTCTGACACTTCCTCACTACTCACCTGCATCATGAAATCCTACTTTATGTCCTACTTTGACATATGCTTTCTAATCTCATGTCAAGAAAGCAAGAATAGAGGCAAACTGAAACATGTCTGATTGTACAATATAAATGAGAGGCAGGTTCAGAACGACAACCTATTCTGTGTGCTGTCCTATCGCAAGGTTTTCCCCTAAGGCCCATATTCCTTGCATTTTTTTCATGTTTATCTTTCACAAAACATTGATCAAATCATGGGGATTTCATCCTTGTGGTAGATTCTGAATCAAATTCGGAATGATGAAATAGTCTGGCAAAGAAAGTGCTTTTTGTATGTTGACTTCATAAAGTGTGTTTAACTTATAAAGACCAGATGCTCCCTCTGTCTTCAGGCACAGAAGACTCAACAGTTAGTTCATTCTGTGAAGACGATCTCAGTCTTCAAGCACAGAAGACTCCACAGTTGGTTCACTCTGTGAAGACGATAGCTCTGTCTTCGAGGACAGAAGACTCAACAGTCAGTTCATTCTGTGAAGACAATAGCTCCGTCTTCAAGCACAGAAGACTCTACAGTCAGTTCTGTGAGGTTCGGTGCTAAGCAGGTTAAGCGCTAGAAAATGCACCAGAGGGAGGAAAAGGAGGACTGTTTAAATATGTAATAAGGAACATAGACTTGGCAGAGTCCCAGATCTTGAGGAACGCTTTAAAAGCAAGGTATTTATGACTTTTCACCCAACAGAGAAATCTGACTTGAACACAGGGTACCAATGGAAGGTGTTCGGTCTTCTGAGGGAATCCTCCCTCTTCAAATCGGCATCTCATGGAGCAAAAGATGCCCAGCAAGGTTTTTAAAGTATCTGACAGGGATTTTAAATTAATCAAGACAAAATGCTTCAATTATGATTTACGGATAGGAATAAACCAGATGACAAACTATAGTGTTTCAACAACAACAAAAAAATGCCTAAGACATGAAAGAGAAAACATAGACATTTTAGAAATATAAAAAATGGCATAAAGAATAACTTTAAAAAGTTACAACATACAATAAAAACTATTATCCACAAAAGAAAACTGACATGATTAGTATCAAAGTAGTAATGAAATAAATTAAACTCTTTATTGACAAAATATGACTTAAAATTCTGAAAGTACTGTTTAGTTAATTTTCTTTTCATTTTACTATCAATGATATAACAACAAACATTAGATTTTCTGCAAAATTCACAGGCCTGAAGAAAAAACAGGATATGTAAATTATGTTTGTACTTCTTTTCAAACAACCTATAAAAAAAATAGCATGCTCTTATCAGTGCAACAGGGCCACTAAAATAATTTAGTCAATTGCCTCTATCTACTGAATGAGTGGTAAGAAAGCTGATTGGAGAGAAAAGCACTGCTTTCAGAAGCCAAAATACTTCTGCTGCGTGTCCTGGCACATGATTTATTTCTGGTCCTTGGGAGGCAGAGAGGCTAGATCTCTGTAACTCTGAAAACAATCTTGTCTATAGTGTGAGTTCCAGGCCAGACCCTGTCTCAAAATGCAGGGGAAAATGGAGTTTTCCTATAGGCCAATGTTTCCATCTCAATTCTTTAAGGTTAGCAACCAAAGATTACAAACTATTTAGTTGTTCAGTGAACAAAACTTGAGGTAGAAAAGACACCCTTTCCTGAAAAAAAAAAAAAAGTAATTTGAGGGATTAAATAAAACCTGATCTGATCTGGAGTTTGAAGTGAATGCATTGTTATAGAATATGTGATTTCCTGGGCATTTCTGATCTCTGTCATTTCTTCAAAGAAAATCAGCTGCTGCCACTTCTTCCCCTCCTCCTTTTTTTAAAAAAAAAATCTTTAAATTGCAAAACAAATGAATAATTAAACAAGAACAATTTTTTAAAAACTTAGTTTTTTTCTTTAACTGATTGAAAGGAGACAATTTTTAGATATGCTTATATTAAGTACAGATGGCGTAGTAGACACTGTGTTTTGTCATTTCTCTTGTATGTTCTCTCAACAGCCTTAAGATGTGCTTACCATTAAAACAATTGGGAAGATGCTGAGCAGAACTAGTCTTAATGTCACACTTAAGACCGGAAATGAGCTACGACTGGAAGACGCTTTCCCTTTCATGCAGAGTCCATTCCTCATAAGCTTTATGCTGCCTCAAACTTTCACCAGGTGTCATGAGGTTGTGCAGAGTTCAGATGGAGAAAGCGAAGAAATATTATCCTACAATCAGAGTGCTACCGTCCTCAAATTTAGAGCAAAGCAGACTCCTACCTCATTGTGCATTCATTCAACATCAAAGGAGAAGTTTGAGGAGAAAATGTTGACAGCTCGCGGTCTAGGAACTTTGCCAGACAATGGGACTCCTTGTCAGAAGGTGGCAGGTAAAGCAAGTAAAGAGCTCTGACGACACCAGATACCTGGGCACTTGCCTCTGCTTTCTCCATTCCTGCTGCTGATGCCCTTCACAAAGCAACAGAAATCCTGTGACAGTTGCTCTTAATGATTAGGAGAGAGAGAGAGAGAAAGAAAAAGAGAGAGAGAGAGAAAGAGAGAGAGAGGGAGAGAGAGAGAGAGAGAGAGAGAGAGCAGGGAAATCCTTTTCTACTGATTTTCTGCAGAGGTTAATAATATGTTTTTGTTACTGCTATTCATAGGAAAAGTAGCTTTGCTACCATTTATCTATACACTGAGTCAGAATTAGATTTGGGAAAGAATTATATTGTTTCATTTAGTAAGTGACCATGTAGGCCCAAAACAAAAACTCTGTCCATCTAAGGAAATGAAACAATAAATTAAATAAAGAAGAAAGTCACAGGATGCTGTTAAGAATTATTTTCCACTCCCCTCCCTTTCTCCCCTCTAGAAAAATGTATAGTGCAATAAAAACAGTTTTTTTTTTAAAAAGGACACACACCAGAATGATTTTCCATCTATAATTATGACAGAGGATTAATATCAAGAACATACAACAAACAAACAAAACAAAAACAAAAGAACTCAAAAAAAGAGTCAAGGTGAAATGGCCCAATTAAAAAAAATGGGCTTAAGAACTAAACAGAGAGTTCACAAAGTAAGAAATAAATAGGTAAGAAATAACTCAAAAAGTGCTCATTGTCCTCAATAATTCGGGAAGTGCATATTAAAACAGCTATGAGATTTCATCTTACCTGAGCTAGAACAGCTAAGATGAACAAAAAAACTGATAACAGATGCGGGCAAGGTTCTGGAAAAAGAAGAACACTATTCACTGACGGTAGGAATAGAAACCAGTGAAGCTTCTATGGAAATCAGTGTTGGGAATTTTCAAAAGAGAAAATCTGCCATATGACACAGCAACACCACTCCCTGGAATATGCCCAGGAGATTCAACATCCTACTCAACAAGACAACTTGCTCAACAACGTTCAGGGCCGCCCTGCTCATAATAGCTGGAAATGGATACAAAGTGTGCTTCAAGAGAGGAATGGTTAAGAGAATGTGGTAGATGTACACATTGAAATACTATTGTTCTTTAAAGAAAACTGAAATAAAATATTCAGGTGAACGAATGGACCCAGGAAAATTCTATTGAGGGAGTTTCTCCATCTCCAGAAAAACAACTGTACCATCACACATTCTCTTTCATTTGTACTTCCTAGCTGTAAATCCACAAATGTGAGGGTCCAGCATGGAGAAACAGCAGAACCCAGGAAGTTTAAAGGATCTACTTGAGGAGTGGGATACATGGGACTAATGATATGAGAGGTAAATGGCAAAACATGGAGGGAGCTGAAAGAAAGAGGGGGGTCAATACCAAAGGAGAAGGATGTATGGAGGCACAAACAGCACCAAAGTTGTTTGATAAGCCCCAAGGAATCAGACCATTTTATATCCACCTAAAATTAGGAGCACCACACACACACACACACACACACATTTTGATGGTTATTCAGTGTAGCCTAAGTGACTTGCAAGATGATAGTGATTACTGATATAGTAGTCCTTGGTTACCTCTCAGAGGTTGAGAATAGGCCCATGTTGATGAAGACACTGCATATTTAGGATACAGAATTTGACTGATCTGATCTGGATCTGACCCAAAACCCTCTTTCTTGTGGTCTAGTTTCCATGGGGTGAGAAAATAGCATAAAAACTGCCAAGGGAGGGAGGCAATTAAACTGTTTTACCCAGCTGCTACACCTATTGACTATGACAATTACCAACACGGTAACACATGGATAAAGTTGCAATACAACGTATGGCAACCACGAGCTAATTGAACTTGATTCCCACTCAGTAGGAAGGAAATAATGTCTTCTAAGGGAAACTGCAGCAGTTCCCTGGGACTAGTGAGGTCATGGACATTAGGAAAATAATCTACCATCACAACTTTGCTAGACTAGCCTAATTTTTATGACATTTTAAATCTTGTCCATAGATCCACAGAGAAGTGTACCTACCACACTCCGACAAGGACGTCTCTCTGTTTAGCAAATGGAGAAGACCACAGAAAACCACAGCTGAGTAAAGTGCAGAGACCAGGAGATTGTGGGGAGCCCAGCCCCAGTACATATATCTTCATCACAGCTCCTGCATCTATAATTCAAGGAACACTGTAGAAGAGGAATCAGAAAGGTGGAAGAGAGAGAATACTAGGAAGTCTTTGGTGGAATAGATTCTCCTACAAATAACTATATAAACAAGACCACAATAATGTCAATATCAGTGGACATATTAAAATAGAAAGAGAGAAGTCTCATGGGGCTCTGCCCTTAGACAAAATATATAGACAAGCCATGAGTGCTGAAAGAAGGAGAATTAGCCTCTTCCAGAGACCCCTCACTGAATGCCCAAGTGCAGTGTGATCAGCCCTGAATCATTTACAAATAATCAGAAAAACACATACTCAGAAAGATTTTTGAATATATATTTGTGCATAAACATGGATATATGCATTCATAAATATGTATAGTAATCAATGCATTACTATACAATGTGTATAGTATCAATCTGAGAACTGAGGGCATGGAAGAGGTTTGAAGGGAAGTGTAAATGGGGAAACTGGGTGAGAAAAAGGAAGGGAAGTGATAGAATTCTGCATCAATTAATTTTTTTAAAAAACATAAAATAAAACCAAGAAAAAAAGCAATAAATAAGAAAGATTTCCTGTGGAAAGAATATTATTTATTTTATGCCTTAACTTTCTAGGAACATAAACACTTTAGTATAAAACCAGCATTTGTTCATTGTTTCTTCAAGTTCTGAAGTTATCTAAGAACTATAAACCATATGTGACAGAAATATTACATTAAAAGAATGCAAGCCAAATGGAACAGTGATAATAAGAAAGCACTTTGGAGAAGAACACAGCATAATGATGAACCTCTAGCTAAAGTATAAGTGCTTGGGAGTATACACTAGAACTTAATTTGCTCTGTGGTGGATAGTCAGTTGAAAACAATGACTCCCTTCTTACACATTATTTCAGTAGCTAATAGATTTCCAGGGATGTTAGGAGCCCTTGAGCATCTCTAAGATTCATGATTGACAGTTGACAGGCCCAATAAAACACTACAAGGAGTCTTAAATGCTGGGAGCTTGTGATGGCAAGGATTGCATTTGTCCAAAGATGATGTTTTGCAGCCCTTTTCCTTGCCTTCCAACTGCTACATTATTTCTACATTTTCTTTATTGATACTCCCTGAATCCAAGATGGGATGTCATTGACAGATGGCTTTGGTTAAACTCAGTGAGTCATAAAACACAAAGGTATGAATGTGAAGAAAGAGTATATATGGAGGAGGGAGGATATAAAAAAGTGGGAGGGGTATGAGAGAGTGCCAGAAGGAAGACTATTCAAAATATATTACACACATATGAAAGTTTCAAATTTAACAAAAGCTATGAAAATAGAACAAAAATGCTGAGAGGAAATTTCCAACTCAGTCACTGATAGATTTCTCTACATATTGTAGTCAAGGGGTGTAGTGTGTTCAGCAAGAAAATCTTATCATTTAGTTTGTTGGGCAACTAAGAGAAAAGAACCTGTATTATTTGGGGACCTTTTGACCAACCATTCACAAATATGCATCATGCACCTGGTATTGGGATTCTTCTTAATTACACAATGGCTTATACTAAGAGATTATCTGAACATTCAGGGTATCTCCTTTCCAACTATATCTTCATTAATTCTGGTTTTTTTGTAAAAATTATGATATAATTATGTCATTTCCTCCTTCCCTTGTCTCCCTTCAAACCCTTCCATATATTCCTCCTTGTTTCCTTTCAAAATAATGGAATCTTTATTCAATAATTGTTCCGACGAATTGATGATGAATGCTTAAAAGAAATCCCACACAAGCTCAGAATTGAGTATAATAGAAGGTTATTTATTTAGGGGTAGACACACAAATCACAGTCCTCTGCTCAAACGGGGCACAGCAACCAAATCCTGCAGCTGGAAGAGAGACTGGACCTGTGCATTTATAGTATAAGAGTCTGTGCCCAAGTGTGTGGAAAGATAAAGGTTACTGGCTGTAGGAATTCCTACAGCACCTCCCTCTTTTGTTTGAATAAGAAAGTTCTAAGCATAATACAAAATTATATACAATTAGAACAAATATCAGGTACAAAAATTAGAATTGCAACCAGCATAAACAATATCAAGCAAGAAACGTGATAAATGTTTCAATAATTATCCTATTCTAAAGAGGTTAAATCTTGTATTACAAATAACTTGGCCAGCCGGGCGATGGTGGCGCACGCCTTTAATCCCAGCACTCGGGAGGCAGAGGCAGGCGGATCTCTGTGAGTTCGAGACCAGCCTGGTCTACAGAGCTAGTTCCAGGACAGGCTCCAAAGCCACAGAGAAACCCTGTCTTGAAAAACCAAAAAAAAAAAAAAAACAAAAAACAAAAACAAATAACTTGGCCAAGTCATGAGAGGAAAGTAAATACAACTATATAGCCTTCAACCCCATTGAAGACCTGAGAAGGGAAATAATATTGCTTGAATAAGCAGGAAGAGCAATCAAGCAACTTCCAAGATGTTCAACAAATGACAGAGACAACTGGCTACCTGGGCAATCACCCAATGTCTCATTTGCAATGTTGGAGCAACCAACTTTGGCTAAGGCCTAGAGTAACTGACAGACTATTTTCAGAGGCAGGAAATTTTTCAAAACTGTCTTACCCTGTCTTGGCAAGATTTGACAGTCTTTTTTCTTGTATCCTGCTGTCCTGTCTGGACATCATGCTTCTTGTCAGTGGTTGATGTATGGGCAGTTCCTTGCCCAAAGGCCAGATTTTCCAAAAAGAAAACAAACTCCAAGTGGAGTGTCTTTGGTCCTCAACATTCTCTCAGGAATAGATTGGTGCTGACAGGAGAAAATGTGTCTCAAGTCAACTGTTGTAGGGAGATGCCTGCTTGTTTGTTCCGGCCACCTGGCTAGCTCAGCCCTGAAATAATCACACAGAAATTGTATTCATTAAAACACTGCTTGGCCCATTATCTGTAGTTTCTTACTGGCTAATTCTTGTAGCTTATGTTAACTCATTTCTATTGATTTATATATCACCACGTGGCAGTGGCTTACTGGAAAAGATTCTAATTGGCTTCTGTCTCAGGCAGAAGATCCATGCCTTCTCTCTCACTCTGCTATCTTCCTCCCAGCATTCAGTTCTTTCTTCTCCACCTACCTAAGTTCTGACCTATCAAAAGACCAAGGCAGTTTCTTTATTCATTAACCAATGAAAGTAACACATAAGTAGAAAAATCTTTTACACCAGTCAACAGAACCATGAATTATCTAAATGCCATATTCTATAGCTCTTTGAAGTTGTTGAAGATTAGCTATCTATGCAAAATACAATCTCTATGTATCTAAAGAACCTGAATTGTCTAACTATAATTTTACTTTTCCAAATTCTGCAAAGTGGAATATATCTATCTGTCAAACTTCATTTCTTTGAGTACCCTTTGGGTTACTCTCTGCAGGTAGCAGTGTTTGATTATAGAAAGAGCAAGCAGTACATCTCTTTATAATCTCCTTAACTTGTTGCCATGCAATGGAAAACTCTTTCTTTAAACCTTTGCTATTGACATGATGTTTATTATGAAAACCTGAGGCCTTCAACATATTTCCAATCAATAATTGATCAATTTCTGCATTACCTTATGCTAGAGGACCTGCCAGACCCATATGTGATCAAATTGTGTTATGTATATGGGTCAGAGCCTATTACTGATTATATCTTGAACCTGTATAAACAATGGAGTCAATTCTGTATTACCTGGTATAAATTCAGTGGTATCAATATGCAAAACAATTCTGCATATTGTGAATAAGTAACTATAGTAAGAGGTTCTTTAAAATCCCTTAGTACCATGAGAATAGCCATGACTATTTAAATAGTCATTTAAATAGATCAGAAGAAGCAAAAGCACTCTGGAAGCTGTGAATTTTAATGTCATTCATGGTAACACCCTTCCAAGCACGGAGGCACACACCTTTGATCCCAGCACTGAGGAGGCTCAGGAGGACAGAATTATAAGGGCTTTGTTCCACCTTACTTAATTCTTCTGATTTGTAACCAGTATTTCCTGATTTATTTGCATCAGTACAGCATGTATTGGCTCCAGTTATTGGTGTGCCCCATACAATGTGGGGAAGGATCAAAATAGTTTTCTTTATAAGGTTAATTCAATCACTTTTGGGATAATTGCTATTATTCACCCCTTAAAAAATTTAGCACAAGCTCTTGGCCAAGGTTCATTGTCTTTCCATATATTTTTTTTAATTTCATCAAAAGAAAAAGGCACTATATAAACTCTGCTGGGTCTACACCAGCTAACTGATGAAGTCTCAATTTACCTTTTATAATTAATTCAGAGACTTTTTCCACATAAATTTAATTTCTTACTTGGTTTGTGTGGCAACAAGATTCATTCTAAGTTAATATCTTCCCTTTACATTAAAATTCCTGTAAGGGAAATTTTGGAAGGCAATATGACTAAAATGCAATTAAGATTTGGAGTCACCCTATCCACATGTGCCTTCTGTAATTTTTCTTCAACAACAATCAGTTCCTTTTCCACTTCAGCTTTTAAAACTCTGGGACTATTTAAGTCTTTGTTCCCATCTAAGGTTTTGTTTAAATGAACTACTAGATCCGGTGTTATCCCAACAGCTGGTCATATACTGGAAATGTCACCTAATAATCTTTGAAAATCATTAAGAGTCCACAATCAGTCTCTCCTAATTTGTGCCTTTTGTGTTCTAATTTTCTGTAAACTTATTTTATAAACTATGTAAGTTACAGAATTTCCTCTCTGTATTTTTTCAGGAGTAATTTGTAATCCCTGTTTGGCAAAACTTTCTTTATTTCTTCAAACATTCTTTCCAAAGTCTCTATGTTTGAATCAGATAACAAAATGTCATCCATGTAATGATAACTTAGATTTAGGAAAAATGGTTGACTTACAAAGTACTGGCATAGGGTGGGTCTATTGAGCATTTCCTATGGAAGGATGGTCCATTGGTATCTCCTAGTAGGTTGAGATTTATTATAAGTAGGCACTGTGAAGGCTAATTTTTCTCTATGCTTTTCTT
Source organism: Chionomys nivalis (assembly GCF_950005125.1). Taxonomy (NCBI): domain Eukaryota; kingdom Metazoa; phylum Chordata; class Mammalia; order Rodentia; family Cricetidae; genus Chionomys; species Chionomys nivalis. The sequence continues at coordinate 20,986,944 of NC_080111.1, forward strand.
GGAAAGGTATAGTGAAGAAACAATCTTTTAAATCAGTAACTATAAAAGGCCATCCTTTTGGTAATAGAGAAGGCAGAGGAATTCCTGCCTGTAGAGGGCCCATAGGTTTAATTACCTTGTTGACAGCTTTTCAGTCTGTCACCATTCTCAATTTACCAAATTTTCTTTTAAGAACAAATACAGGAGAATTCCAAGGGCTTATTGATTCTTCAATATGATGAGCATCTTGTTGCTCCTGCACCAGCTGTTCTAAACCTTAAAGTTTATTCTCTGTTACTGGCCACTGTTTATATTCCATTATGATTTCTCAGTTAGCCATTTTAAAGTTAAGGCTGTTGATACATCTAAAGGTTTGCTAGTTGCTTTGTGTTCTTGTACAGCCTGAATGGCTGGTGACCTTTGTGTATAGTACCTAATAATATCCTTCCCAGAATTATGAGTTTCTGGGACTGCAAGAATGCTAATCTGGGCATTTCATTGTTGCAGCAGGTTATGACACCATAAATTCACTGCAATATAAACCACATATGGCCTCAGCCTTCCTCTCTGTCCTTCTAGCCCTATGTATTTAACACATCTCGTGCATTGTTTCACTTGAGATAGCGTTCCAATTCAAAGTAATTGAACATCTTCTTCTTCAAGAAGCCAATTTGGATGCCAAAATTCTGGAGTATTTATACTTACATCTACACCTGTGTCTACCAAATATACAATTACAATGCTACTTATACAATACCTTAAATTTGGTCTTTGATCATTTATAGAAGTCTGGAAGAATATACATTTCCTATTTTCTGTTGGAATTTTTGATTTATCCTCCATGCTTATTCCATCATCCAGAACAGTATGGTCTTTTACAGAAGGCTCTAGATATTTTAATTTTTCTGGTGAGACACGTCCTCCACAGTGACTGGGAATGACTGCACCGCTTTTGACTTTGGGGCCTGCATGAGGCCTCCCAAGGAGTTTTCCAATGGTATCAGGATGCCTTGTCTGTCTTTTGTTGATCTGCATTCATCGGTCCAATGTCAGCCTTTTCCACATCTTCTACATATGCCTGAAGGTGAGTTCTCCTAATCTTGCTATTTCCAGGGGAGAGATTATTCCTAGGAATTACTTGTCTACAACTCCTTCTCAGATGTCATATTCTACTACAATTAAAACATTTGCCATTTTGATGTTCCTCATTCCTTTGGAAATTGCTTCTTCTACCCAAGATTCCATATTATAGTCAAATGTCTCAGTGCTCATTGTATGCAGGATCCATTTATCCATTGATGCTGATCTAAATTTTAAAGGCCCAAGTATCTTTTTGCATTCTAAGTTGGCATTTTTAAAAGCCAGAGATTCAATAAGTACTCATCTAGCATCTGGGTCTGTTACTCCTATTTGTACAGCCTTAGTTAATCTTTATAAAAAAAGTCACTAAAGGGTTCTATCTGGCCCTGTTTAAGCCTGGTGTATGATTCAATTAATTTTCCTAATTCTTGAATCCTGACCCAAGCATTTAATGCTGCTTTGTGGTATATGAACAAGATTTTACAAAAACTGCTTAGTAGGTAATAGCAAGTCAAGACAGGGGTTGTGGGGAGATAGGGGAGACATTCTGGGTTGTGGACTAGTCAGGCCTTTAAGCTGGTTCACCTTGTAGTTGTGGAGTTTGGCCCCACATGGGTGCCAGATGATGATGGATGCTTAAAAGAAATCACACACTAATTCATAACTGAGTATAATAGAGGTTTTATTTATTTATTTATTTAGGGGTCGACTAACAGACCAGAGTCCTCTGATCAAACAGGGAACAACAACCGAATCCTGCAGCCAGAAGAGAGACAGGATCCACGCTTTACATCGGCATTTATAGTATAAGAGGCTATGCCCAGTGGTTGGGTAAATTAAGGGCTACTGGCTGTAGGAATTCCTACAGCAGCGAATCTATATGTAAATGGATGCACATATATATTCCTAAATACAGCTCTTATTTTAAGCAATTCTGTCTTGCAAAGTAGTAGGATTTGAATATGGATTTTCATATGCATTTTGTTTTGGTCGACTCTTCCTCTACACACCCTCATGTTACCTTCCCACTCACTTATATTTTAATTCTATCCTTAGCATTTGCTTTTTCTGCTTTTATGTGTTTTATGTTTTACCAGCTCCTCACCATCACCCATTTAAAGACATCGCTCCACAACAGTACCTTTCTAGTTTCTTCTACAGATATTCCACGTTAAAGAAATAAATCTATGAGATTCAAAGCTAGATTTCACATATGGCAGAGAAAAACAGTGTTTGCATTTATAGTCCTTTGATATTTCAAGGGGCAAAAATGTGCGATGCAAAACATTGGGGTAGGGAGACAACTATCTTACCAAGCTGTCAATCTTATGAACTATAATGCCAATCTGACACTCAAGATGTGTCCTCCAGTGGCATGACTATTATGGGACTAATGAACAACTCTCAGATTGTATTTGAAGCCTACTTCACAGTAACAAACACATGCCTGGTATTGTCACAATAGTCAAAAATCCTTAAATAGAAGGGTCACAAGCCCTACGGGAGAAAGTGACTATCATTGTTTGACCAAAAAAAAAAAAAAAAAAAAAAAGGAATTAAAACATACCTTCTAAATATTTATGTTTATACATTCTGGAAATTTGTAAGGAAATAACCCTCAAAGAGCATGGTACTATTAGGATATTAGGAGGTGTGGTCTTATGGGAGTAGGTGTGCTCTTGTTGCCTAGGTAAGATGTAGAAGTCTCAGCTACCTCTCCAGCACCTTGTCTGCCTGCACATCGCCACGTCCCACCCATGATGATGATGGAATAAACCTGTAAACTGTAAGCCATCTTGTCAAGTGTTTCTTTTAAGAGTTCCTGTGGTCATGGTGTCTCTTCACAGCAGTAGAACCCTGACTAAGATATACATGTAGACAAAGACTACGTTTAGCTTTAAATAGCAAAGCTTCTCTCTAGTGAATTGTGCTGAATGCACAGATTAGTGACTACTCAAGATACTGAGAATAATTGATGTTCAGAGGTTAGTTCCGAAAAGGAAATGTATCCCACCACTTTGAAGGCAGTCTCCAGAGTTCACCCAGCTTTTGCAACAAGTTTGGTGTTTCTGGCAATGTAGAGTTGAGAGGAGATATGTAGTAGAAGGATGCATGTGGGTTATCTGAAGATTCGCAATTTTGTGCAGGTCACTTGAGAGTTGGAGAAATTTCTATCAGCAGGTATTCTGGAGTCAATTCATGGAAGAAATCAAGGGCTGCTGTAACTTACATAGGAATTTATTGACTGAAGCTTTTTATTTTATTTGGAAAAGTCAATGCATCTTTAACTTATTTTTTCTTTTACTTTCTATTCATTCACAGGGATTCTATAACAGTTTCTTTTGTCTTCTAATAAGTCTCCCACTCTCAGCCCATTCCTCACTGTCATCCAGTAGCGTGGTTCCTATTTTTCTAGGAATAAGTATACTTTAAAATTTTCCTTCACTTTGTCTGTTACCAGCAAGACATTTCTATAAGCTCACCCATGCTTTTGTAATTTTTTGTGGTTGCATTGCGGTTTCCTTCTTTTTGATGTACTTCTACCCTCTCATCCATTAATTCAAACACTATTTATTCTGCTTCTGTTTTGAGCCAAGAATTAAGAACAGAACTAGGAATTCAAAGAAGAGTCATGTCACTCCGGAGGCACTCCCTGCCTTCTGGTCTACCATCAATCACACCCTACCAGCTAGCCTCCTCAGCCTCAGCCTGCCCTTTCTGTTGACTCCCATCCTCCTGCATATAAAAACATAGGTTACAAGAAGATGGACCAACTCCCTCTTTTCATTGCTTACTGAACCATTATCTTTCCTCCTTCCTATCCATTTTCTTTCAGTACTCAGTACTGATGTTGTTTTTCAGTCCACACTCCTGGTTGCATTGTGCCACCATTTTGAATTTTTTATCTTGTTTTTTGGTTTTTGTGTTTATTTTTTTCTTTTTCTTTTCTTTTCTTTTATTCTTTTTAAATTAAAATTTCTGCTTCCTCCCCGTTTCCCATTTCCCTCCCCCTCCTCCCACACATTGCCCCCTCCCCTACTCCCCTCCCCCTCTCCCCACTCCTCTTCTCCTCCCCCCACTCCATTCCCCCTCCCTCTCCATACTGAAGAGCAGTCCAAATTCCCTGCCCTGCGGGAAGACCAAGGTCCTCCCACTTCTATGTAGGTCCAGGAAGGTGGTCGTCCAAACAGGCTAAGCTCCCACATAGCCAGTTCATGTATTAGGATCGAAACCTAGTGCCATTGTCCTTGGCTTCTCATCAGCCTTCATTGTCCGCCATGTTCAGAGAGTCCAGTTTCAACCCATGCTTATTCAGTCCCAGTCCAGCTGGCCTTGGTGGGTTCCCAATAGATCAGTTCCACTGTCACAGTGGGTGGGTGCACCCCTCGTGGTCCTGACTTCCTTACTCATGTTCTCCCTCCTTCTGCTCCTCATTTGGACCTTAAGAGCTCATAACAGCATCGTTTGTAATAGCCAGAACCTGGAAACAACCGAGATGCCCTTCAATGAAAGAATAGATGAAGAAAGTGTGGAATATATACATATTAGAGGACTACTCAGCAGTAAAATCAATGACTTCTCGGATTTTGCATGCAAATGGATGGAAATTGAAAACACTATCCTGAGTGAGGTATCCCAGACCCAAAAAGAGGAACATGGGATGTACTCACTCATAATTGGTTTCTAGCCTTAAATAAAGGACATTGAGCATATAATTTGTGATCCTAGAAAAGCTAAATAAGAAAGTGAACCCAAAGAAAAACGTATAGTCATCCGCCTGGATAAGGAAAGTAGACAAGATTGCCAGGCAAAAACTGGGAACTTGCGGGTGAGGTGGCATGGGGCTAAGGGGAAATGGGGTGAGAAACATGAGAAGGGGAGGATGGGGGGAGCTTGGGGGAATGGGATGATTGGGATATAGGAAGGGTGGATACGGGAGCAGCGAAATATATATCCTAATTAAGGGAGCCATCTTAGGGTTGGCAAGAGACTTGACTCTAGAGGGGCTCGCAGGTGTCCAGGGAGATGTCCCCAGCTGGTACCTTGGGCAACTGAGGAGAGGGACCCTGAAATGACCCTATCCTATACTGATGACTATCTTGCATATCACCTTAGAACCTTCATCTGGCGATGGATCGAGATAGAGACAGAGACCCAATTTGGAGTAATGGACTGAGCTCTTATTTTTTTTTTTTTTTTGAGACAAGGTTTCTTTGTAGCTTTTGGAGCCTGTCCTGGAACTAGCTCTTGTAGACCAGGCTGGCCTCGAACTCACAGAGATCCACCTGCCTCTGCCTCCTGAGTGTTAGAATTAAAGGCGTGCACCACTACCACCCAGCTTGAATTTTTTAAAAGTCACTTATGGCCTCCCAATGGTACTTTTTTTAGTTCTTTTATGTATATTACTAATCGTTGGTATATTTGAAATTTTCTAGAAATCATTCTTTTCATTTCTATATTTATGGGGACAATGTTTAGCAACCATCCTCACAAATTTCATGCTTCTCCCTACTATTTTATTTAGTGGTAGGTGAATTTATGTTAATCCAAAACTTTATGCACTTTCCAGTTTATTTTATTATTAATCTTCAATTGATGGATCAATGTAATGTCTTACCAAAATCTTTTTGCATGTTGTCGGGTGGGATTAGTAGAACTGATTAGAGTCCATCAGGGATTGGGCTACATTTATGTACTGAATGGGATGGGAGAATGCAAGGGATGTGTGTTTGTGTGAGGCTAGATTTGAAATAGATTGAAGGTATATCAAAATTAAGATCATGGTGCACACTTGTTCTGGGAAATACATTTGCAAGGAGGACCAATGCTTCTCTTTTATTTATAAGGTCAATGTGATTAAAGAACCAATTTAATTAAGACCATCTGAGTAGCGATTCAGGAAGAGTTAAAATAATAGAAATAATAGAAGCAGGGAGATCCATATTAAAGAAGATTTTGCTTTTTATTTGTTTCTCTTTTGGTAAAAAAAAAAACATGAGAAATGATTGTTTTAGAGTAGTTAGGTGAGATAAATAAGAGAGATGAGAGTAAGAGAAAAGTCACTAAACACACCACACATGTGCACACAGACATAGATACACACACACACACACACACACACACACACACACACACTCAGGAATCCAGCAAACATAATATGGAAGAAATGAAGCGCTTCTAAAGCAGAATAAAGGAGAGCAGTGATGCTGAGTGAAAATGGACGTTCCAGTAGAGATTACAGGTTTGCGTTCAGAAAGAATGAATAAGAGCATAGTAAAATGTCCAGATGAGAATTAGGGTACACAAAGATAGATAATGGAAAAGAATCTGCACCAAACTGACCCCCTGAAAATGTGGATGAGGGAACAAAAAGAAAACAAAGCCAATGATACAATTCAGTGGGGATTTTTGCACTGAAGTAGGTGTAGAGTTGAGGGATTCAGTTGATGGCCTCTAGAGTTCTGGACTGTAGAGTTCTTGGTACTGAGGCTTCTTCACTAATTGGGGCAGAGAAGGTAAGTAGATATCGTGCGGCACCAGACGGTAGTGACTCACTAAGGAGTTGCTCTCATCTGTTGATCATTTCAGTTTTCCCCATAACTGGTTTATCTGCACAAGATTTTGCTTGCACTGGAACTTCCTGTGCCAACACTTTCACCCTGATAGACCGAGGAATGCAACACTCTCCTCCAAGGCCTGTGTTGGCAGAAAAGCTCTTCATGGGATTTCAGCTTGAACCCAGGAGAGCTGTGGTCTCTCAGAGAAGCATTATGTTTGACTAGATTTAATTACATTTGTTTGTAATGAAGAACCACATAAAACCGAGCCACAGTAACATCCAGAGCAGTGGGAATAGACTCATGAAGTATTAATGTAATTTCTAATAAATATTTGAGGCAGATGCAAAGCAGGTTTTTAGGACAACTAAAGGAGGATTCCTTAAAATTCAGTGGTGAGCGTAAGCAGCCCTCTTTGCAGTTAATAGACAAATGTAATTAATACAAGAGACAGTGTCTCATAAAATAACTTCAGGCTGGGAATATAACTAAGTATTGATGTGCTTGCCAGCTTCAACCTCTAACCCTACAAACAATCAAACAAACAAAACCAGTGAAACAAATACTAATCACTTCTTCAAAAAAGTAAATGCAAATAAATTCAGTGTACAACTGGAATAGATGTATTGTACAAAGCTAATATACATGAAGATAGTCCTTTTGCATTGTTACAAGGTTTGTAAACTGGTTTTATTTTTACAGAGAAAACTATATGTGTAAAAAATTTTTAGATAATCAGAAAATTATTGAAATTATTATAGCTTTCCTGTCTTCTAGAAATGCAAGACTAAAAAGCTAAAAACATTAATGAATATCATTCAATTAAATATTTGAAGAAGCTCTATCAGAAGGAATAAAAAGATTTTAGGCAGTCATTAATGTGAAGTTCTTTAAGATAGTTGGATACATCTATATGTATGTATCTATGTTAAATACATTGTGAAATCTTATGTTTATATTTCAGAGAAAGAGATAGTTGTACACTGGTTATGATTCATGTACATATTTTCTACCTGTAGCAATGTGTGGTTTCAGTTTGACTAGAACAAAAGTGCGACAATTCAATTACTCTGTCTCTTTACCTCTTTTCCTGTGTTTTGAATGTGAAATGTCACCCACAGGTTCATAGGTTTGCGCTTGGTTCCCAACAGGTTGTTTTGTTTGGGGAGGTGAGAGACATGATTAGAGGGTCACTGGAGGGCAAGTCTTGAGATTTACAGCTACCCGCCCCCCTGTTAAGGAGTTCCTTTGTGCTTGCTGGCTGTCCAAGTCCTTTACCCAAGCATGACATGCTTCAGTAATCAAGGAGTCAGCTGCCATGGTGTCTTCCCCACCATGATGGACTGTATCTCAGAAACAAAACCAACATTAGTCTTCTCCCTATAAGTTGCTTTTTCAGGAAATGGGTCAAAGAGACAAAGCAAAAATTAACTGATACATGTATCAAACTAAAAAAAATAAAAAAAATAAAAAGCATGCTCTCCAGAGGGCTTCCTGCCTTCTGTCGTCTGCATGGCTGTGTAGGAAGTTCACAGGGGCCTTACTGGAAATACAACCCTGGAGAGCTTAATGCAAGAAAATATAGGATGTAGACTAAGGAAAGAAATTAGATAGAGCTTTTGAAAGACTAGCAAACTAAACACTGGGAATGAAGAGAATGGACAAGTTAGAGATACAGGAGCAAATATTAATATAGGCTAAAGGCTTTCTAGTGATTCTAGTAAGGGTGGCCCCCATAGATAGACTTATACATTGGTCACTTGTTTCTTGGGGAATGAGGATTTTTGACAGGGATTAGGTGTGGCCTTGGTGGAGTTACTTTATGAAATGTAACTAAAACTTCATTGTGTAGAACTTTCTAATGAAAAAAACAATACATACTAAAATGCTAAAACCAATGTCTATATATCTCTGCTGTGGAATATTGCTTTAAGTGAGCAAAGATAGACAACATTTGTTTATGGTACAGAATATTACTTTAATTGTGTAAAAGTGTGTTATACTTGTTTATGCTGCATTTGTTTAATGATGTAAGGATGTGTAACTATGTAAAGAAGTGTTTACATTTGTTTCACCTTGCCTGCCTAAGGCACCTGATTGGTGTAATAAAAAGGTGAATGCCCAATGACTAGGCAGGAGGGGGATAGGCAGGGCTGCCAGGGAGAGAGATTAAATAGGAGGAAAAAAAAATCTAGGTCTGAGAGGAGAGAACAAGGAAGACACCTCAAACAAAAGCCAGGCAGCCATCGGCAGTCACACATAGAGACAGCAAGAAAGCAAGAAAACGCAAAATCCCCTGTGGCAAAACAGATGAAGAAAAAACAGGTTTAGTGATAAGAGCTACCAAGAAAAGACCTACGTTAAAGCCAAACATTCAAAACTTATAATAAGTCTCTGTGTCCTGATTTAGAAATTGGTTGGTGACCCAAAACCTGGCACATATCTCAATGAATTTTAACTTCCATAGATTTAGAATGGCTGTTCTGAATCTGCAGAGTTTCACATTAGATGAAATTTAGGAAAAGGCACTGCTTTTGTTGCTGTTTCTGCTTTTGAGACAGCATCTCATGTGCCATGACTGGCCTTAAGCTCACTGCTTAATCAAGACTCATCTTGAACTGAGTTCACTCTTGATCTTCCTACCTCTGTCATTCAAGCTCTGGAATTTAGGCATTATCCACCACACCCTTTAGAGATGTACATTATTTAACCCATTTATTTACTCATCAGTTTGCTTGTCAGTATATCCGATCATTTTTACACATTAGTAAAAATAATCTTTAAAAACAAGTATTGAGAACTATTGAACATTTTTTTTTTTTTTTTTTTTGCTTGAGTACACTATTGCATGCTTTCCATTTGGGTATCTCCTATACTCACTCTTTATTTATTTAGACAGGATTCCTCAATGAACCTGGAGTTTAAACCAATTTTTGAAACTCTATTTAGCCAGTTTACCTTGGAGATTACCTATCTCTGCCTATATATGGCGTTCTGGGATTATAAACAGTCACCATGCTTACCAGTCTTCTATGTGGGTTCTGAGGATCCAAACTTTAGGAAGAACTATATCCTGAGTCATTTCCACGGCTCTTGACATAGTCCTCATTCCTTCCTCAAATAATGGGAAGATTAGGTGTGGGTTCACTCTCCCAAAGATAACAATTAAGCAGAAATGATTTGCGTGCTAATGATTTCTGCACATGAATATTCATGCATAAACACATGCAGTTGTCAGTGCATAAACAAGCATACCTATAAATTTTAAAAATTGAAATATTGCTCTATTAATGGTAATGAGTAGACACAAATCCTGGACACCTAACAGAATCACACAAAGGATAGTCCTGTAGACTATGACAGCTAAGACTACTGAAAACTTTTTTTTTCTTATTAGGTATTCTTTTAGTCATTTGTACTTCATCTTTTCATCATTGCCTATTCATTAAATTAACCTAGCAATATTTTTATTTTATTTGTATTTAGTTTTAGGAGATCTTTATATGTTCTAGACATTAATCCTCTGTTACATGTACCACTACCAAGGATTTCCCCCCACTGTGTAAGCTGTCTCTTCATTCATCTAATTTTGTGTTCCCTTTCTGGACAAATTAGCTTGCAATTTTTAATTAAACTAATTTTACAATATTGTATAATCAAAAACCAATCATTCAAGATAGCTTCTCAAACTATATTCTATTAAGTTGCCTTCTAGCACGAATACTAAAAATCCAGAGACAGATATTAGGATTCAACCTGAAAACCAGAAAAGCAAAGCAGCCAAGCCAATAGAGAAATGTTACCTCTATCAAGACTCGGTGACCTCACACTAAGCACACTAAGCAGACTAAGCATCCTGAACCCCTCTTTCCTCCCATTTTTTTTTATTCCCTCTAGTGCTGGGATTAAAGGCATGTGACTCCTTAGTACTGGGATTAAAGATGTGGGGCACCACCACCTGGATTTGTTTCTACATTGATCTTATGTAGGCCAGGGAAGCCTTGAACTCACAGATCCATCTGCCTGTCTTCCAAATCCTGGAATTGAAAGTATGTGCCACCACTGCCTGACCTCTAGTGACTTATCTTTGCCTTCTGATATTTAGACAAGCTTTATTTATTAAAACATAAATAAAATATCACTATATTGCTTTGCTATCTGTGAGCAACATTTTTGTAGATTTTAACCCCTATACCTAGAATAGCTTATTCTTTTGCCAGAACAATCTTTTTGTGATTACCTTTCTCTTTATTATGAGTCTTTTCTCTTTGTTTTTCAAGACAGAGTTTCTCTGTGTAGCCCTGGCGGTCCTGGAACTCGCTCTGTCGAAAAGGCTGGCCTCAAGCTCACAGATCTGGCTGCCTCTGCCTCTGTTTTTCGAGTGCTGGGATTAAAGATGTGTGCTACCATCATCCAGCTTAGATCATGAGTCCTAACACAGGAACTGCCACCATTAGCCTACCTACATGGGTTTAGAGTTTTATTAATTCTGAAGATTGTTGATAGATCATAAAAAAGTATGTTGTTTTGTTTCTAGCGAGGACATTTTTAGGTATTTATATGCAAAGCCAACACCAGATGAAGATGCTCCTGACTACATAGAAATTTACCTCACCTAAGAGAAAATTCACAGGAAGCATAGCCTCTTCCTTCTTGGACTCTGATCTTCCTAGCAGCTTTCACTACATCCCTATGTGTTTGAGAGCATCTCAGAGAAGCACGGCTCTCAAAGAACTGTGCTTGTTATCTATTCCCTTACTCTGGATAATTTCACCATCAATTATCACATACATGTGTAAGCAGAAGTTTCTGTCCCAACACCAACTCCGAAAGATTACACAGAGACTTAATAGTATTTATGAATGCTTGGCTGATAGCTTAAGCTTGTTATTAGCTAACTCTTAGATTTGAATTGACCATATTTCTATTTAAGCTTTGTCATGGGGCTCATGGCTTGTTACTTTACTTTTATATACCCTGCTTGCTTGGTAGCTGATTGGCGTCTCCCAAATCTGTTCTTCTCCTTTTCATCATTCTTTGGTCTCCCCACCTATACTTTTTATCTATCTACTGACCAACTAGCATTTTATTAAATCAATTCAAATCTTTACAGTGTACAAGAGGATTATTCCACAGAATGTATGTAAGCTCATACATGTTGGCTTTGCACTCCCAACCTATACACATAAAAAACAAAGAAAAACTTAGGTGTAGTAGCTAGAAAGGTACAGTAGGAAGGACAGAAGAATGGCGGATTCTAGAGACTTGGTCTTTGCAAAAAGGTGGTCTTCTGTATGAGATAAGAAGTCTGTCCTCTAGGTCCAGCAAATATATTCTTCCAAGGAGCAGAAACACAGCCAGAGACTGGCAGTTTAGGCGAAGACTTCTGTGTTTGACAGGAGCAATTGCATCACAATAAAATCAAATCAACTTGTGAGTTATGCAGAGAGATTCAGAGTGGTTTGTAAGAGGCACTGACATGTTTCAATTTGTGGGTGACAAATTACTTATTTTCTTCTGCATAATATTGTATCTGATGTTTACAACTGCATTTGAAATATGCTGGGTAGCAATTAGTCACCACAATGCCTTTTATAGTGTGAACACATCGAAGCGCAACTAACTAGTGCCGTTTTCTGTACAGCAAACTGATTTTAAAAGTAGCTGATGACAGAGAATGCTTAAAGGATTTGATGACAGTCTGTCAGTAAATTACACAAAGAGAACAGAAGGTCTAACACAGGATGATGTTGATGAAAAGTAAAGGAAGTTTGGAAAATATATCCTGTTCTATTTACTGCAGAGTTCAAAATATATTATAGTTGCAGTAATAGCTACAAAGGGAGGATGTTTTTCTTCTCTCTAGAATAATTCCTTTTCAAGATAGCTTGTACAAAGAATATAGTAATTGAAATAATTGAGAATTTGTGGTTTGCATGATAGAGAAAATTTTACTGGACAAGATTAAATATCTTATGGATTTTCATCTTAACACCTGTCTTAAGAAATTATTATGCATATGTACCTAAAACTATTCATATAATTACTAAAATATTCACTATAAAAATCTCTTTACTTTTCAAAATTTTCACAATTGTTTTCCCGAGAACAATGCATTTTGTTAGGGATTTGGAAGGACAATATAAAAGGTTACTTTGTTTCTTATCCAAACTTAAAAAAAATTATTATGCCACTTTAGTAAGCAGTGTAGAAATGCAAGAAGCTATGGCCATATTCTTGTAACAGTGTATGTGTGTTGTTTGTTTACACAATAAAGTATAACGTACATTTTGATTCCAAGCTCTTCATGTCACATGAAATTAAGAAAGGTGGTTGCATAAGTAATTTAGATATTTACAAAATATTCATAAGATAAAATTAGTTAAAATATTTTCTGAAATAAAATTATCATCTCATTAGATGCTGAAAAAGCCTTTGGCAAAATTCACACCCCTTCATGATAAAAATCTTGGAGAGATCAGGGATCCAAGAGGCATACCTAAACATAATAAAAGCAACATGCAGCAAGCCAAGATCAAATTATATGAAGAGAAACTCAAAGAAATTCCATAAAAATCAGGAACAAGGCAATGCTGCCCACTCCCTAGACAGCTAGCTATTCAATATAGTACTTGAAGTTTTATCTAGAGCAATAAGACAACGAAAGGAGGTCAAGCAGATATAAATTAGAAAGGAAAAGTCAAAGTATCATTATTTGCAGATGATATAATAGTATACATAAGTAACCCAAAAAAAAATTCTAGCAGGGAACTCCTACAGCTCATAAGTACATTTAGTGAAGTGCATGAATACAAGATTAACTCAAAAAATCAACAACCTTCCTATAAATAAACAATAAATGATGACTGAGAAAGAAATAGAAAAACAACACCCTTCACAATAGCCACAAATAATATAAAACAACTTGGAGTAACTCTAACCAAGTAAGTGAAAGACATGCATGGCAAGAAACTCAAGTCTTTGAAGAACAAAACTGGAAAAGATAATAGAAGATGAACTGATCTCCCATGCTCATGGATTGAAAGGATTGACATAGTAAAAATGGCCAATTTATCCAAAGCAATTTATACATTCAATGCAATCCCCATTAAAATCTCCAAACAATTCTTTACAGACCTTAAATAACAATACTTAATGCATATTGGAAAAAAGATAACTAAAACAATTCTGTACATTAAAAGAACTTCTGCAGGTATCAGCATTTCCCCGATTCAAGCTTTACCGTAGAGTTATAGTAATAAAAACCACATGGTATTGGCATATAAACAGACAGATAGAGCAATGGGCTAGAACTGAAGACCCATGTGTAAATCCACACACCAAGGGGCACCTGATTTTCTATTAAGAAGCCAAAATTACACAATGGGAAAAAACAAAGAAAGTTGTGTAGCTTGGTCTTCTTGTGGGACTCCTAATAGAGTGAGCATGGGCGGTCTTTGACTCATTTATTGACTTCTGGGACCCTCTTCCTCAATACTGGATTGCCTTGCCCAGGCTTAATATGAGGGAAGGTGCTTAGTCTCACTACTACTAGATATGCCATGTTTTGTTACTATTCATGGCATGCCTGGACTTTTCTGAATAAAAAATGGAGGAATGCATGGGGGTACAGAGGGGAGGGGAGGAGAAAGGACTGGAATAAGTGGAGGGAAGGGAATCAGCCTTTGGGATGTAAAATAAATAAACCAAATGGACCTAAAAAAATAAAATATTTTCTACCCCCTTTGTACAATTATCAAAGGATTTTTGAGAAAATTTTAGATTGGGCAGTGTGTATTCAGGATATAGGTATATATGCATGCATATAACAACAATTAGAAATAGACCATGGGTTTGAAAGAGAGCAAAGAGGAGTATGGGGAGAGTTTAGATAGGGGAAAGGAAGAATTTAAGTAATTGCATTATAATCTCAAAAAGTAAAAGTGGTTAGCAAAAATGAAATTGAAAAATGGAGAAGTAAATATAAGAGGGCTCAAAGATCTCTTTTAATAATGATGTCAATGAAAGATTATGGCTTTAGATTATACTTGCTATCAGACTGTGGTTGCAAATGTCTACAACTCTGTGTGTTTCTCCAGGGAAACATGGGGCATAACTAGATTTTCAAACAGTGTTATAGATTGTTTGCATACCAACATCCAGCATTATTTATATGCCCAGAATGAATCCATTAAAAAGGAGCATATGGCTTTCAACAGGGGAACATCTGTGTCACATCTGTAAGTGCCCCCCCCCCCAGGCTCTGAGAACGCTATGGAAGGTGAGTGAGGGTAGAGGCAGAGGTCAGAGAGCATTGCCATGAAACATGGTCTTCCGTACACAAAGGGCCACTGCACTAGAGCTCACAGCAGCTGTCGCCTATACAGTACCTGCACAAGATCAAACCAGGTGACAAAACATTCTAGCACTGATGGGGACGGTCTCATGAGCCTCCACCTTGAGTTCAGTAGCTCTGACAGTTGGCAGGTTCTGTGGAAGGGGCAGTCACTTTTTGTCAGGGGTGTGCCCCCTAGTAGTTTGCTCCTGCCCTATCCCCATAGACATGGGAGCAGGATAATCAGATTCAGTGCTAGAGGCATGGCTCAGTGCTTACCAAGACTTGCTGCTCCTCCAGAAGACCAGAATCATGCGCCCAGCATCTATGGCAGGTGATTCATATCTCAGCTCCTGGAGAAAGGACTTCTCTGGCCTCTGTCCTTCCACTCCTCATTCACCTGAGCGTACCCTCACCCTGACACATACCTACGTATAATTTAAAATGATAAAGCAAGCAGCTTTCAAAGAAAGGTAGTTCCGACAAAGTAAGAGCAGTTTTCAAATAATGTTAACAAAATGGTTAAGGCAAAGAAAGTTGAAAATCTGGCAGAGAACACAGGATGTTCATCTCTCTGAAATTTGCAGATTATTTTTATTATTATAAGATATGAAATCATATTCAGTAAAGTTACATACTATACAGATTTTTCAAGTTTTAGAACTGATCTAAATCCTAAGGAAATCTTTACAATTTTAATACAATGAAACTTGGGAATCCCGATTTTTCTTGCACTTGCAGAATATTTTTGTTGCTACTGCTATCATTTTATTACTCTTCTCATTATTTACTATTATTGCTATTGCTATCATTATTAATGTATGCTGGATGGTAACACTGAAGATTCCTGCATGTAAATATTACATTTAGCATGAAATTAAAGAGCAATCCAGTTCACATGTTACTGAGTTTGTATAGCAGATAGTTTGGAAAAACTAAGGCAGTTTTCAACAAATTCATACATTTCATCCTCGGTTTTTCAAGAACAAAAATAATTCTTTAGCTATACTTTTCAGCATAAATGCTTATAGTGCTCTTTGGTCATGCTGCCTTCCCAGCAAGGTTAAAGATTTTTGATGAAAACTGTTACGTTGTAATTATAAACTCATGAGGAAGCAATTAAAACTACTGTTTCTGGTCAAATGGTTGACTTTATAACAACCTGAGCTAAAGGATGTAGCAATGAGTCTTCATTTTTAACACAGAAACATATTCTCATCTCTAAACTTCTAGCTGTTGTTTGAGCTGCCTTTTCTGGGGTCTTTTAAGCAGATGAGTAAGGAAGGACCGGGGGAAACTATTTCCTGAGACATCAGCAGGGTGTGGTGTGGGTTTGCCGTGCAGGCCACAACAATTTTCACACTCCCTAATCCGAGGAGTAGGCTAGTCATCCTGATAAGAAAATCTGTTCCGAACAATCTGAATAATTGCTGTGATGTTTATGTAGTAACATAATATTTTAGAAAATATGGCAAATTGTGAGCTTAAATGTACATTTCCCTAAAGAGGTAAAAATAAGGACAAGGCAAAGTTAATAATGAAAACCCTTACGAAAGCAGTTTGGATGATTGCCTGATTAAAAATCTTGAATTCCATCCCTAGATCTTGTTTAGTTGCCTTGGTGGAAAAGACTTTCATTTCTCCAATTCTGGCAGGCAAATTTCCACACACACACAAAACAAAAAACAAAAACAGTTTTTGCAGGGTAATTAATCCTTGGTGGGAGAGCTGGGCATCTTAGGAGGCAGAGTGTTTAGTTTTGGATCATATCTTAAAGCAGAGGTTTATGGAGGAATTCTTTCTCTCTGCTTTCAGCTGCTAGGCCAGTTGGCTGGAGTTTGCTCCCAGACAGTCAAAGGTCGTGAGTCAGAGACTAGCTTACATCATTTCGTACAGAGAAAGCTCGGTAAGAAAGAGAGAGCAGAGAGCGGGAGCCTTCTCTCTGCTGAGTGTGAGGCTATTCCCCTAGGAGGGATCCGACTCTCTAAAGGCTACACGTGTCTCCAGTGACAGCACAAAGTCTTTTGCTTGTCAAATAAGTTCTGATTACCTGTAAAGATAGTTGATGTCATGGGTACTGGGACTTGATGTTTAGCATTTTCTGAGAAAATAATTATTAAATCAACCTTGGAAAAATGGAATCAGCTTTCTTTTTAAAATTCAATTGTATCTTTTCATGTAGTGTTTTTAAAACAATGCTAGATTAGTTGTTTTGAGGAAGAGTAAAATATTTCTGCCCCATAATATTAGCATTAGTATGCTAAGTAGAAAAATCAATAGTTTGGGGAGACTGTTTTTCAAATTGTATCCATATGCGAATTTAAGAAATGTGTGACTTATTTATACCATAAAGTGGAAATGCCTTTATCATTACCATTTTTGAAACCATTTCACTTAATTAAATCAATATTTGTCATTTCTTCATACAAACATTTTGCTTTTAAGTTTTCATTGTATATTTTTAGTGAGCATCTATATAAAATACTTGGGAACAGGCTGATACTTGACTGGGTTGTGACATATCCATACAATGTGCCTTGGAATTCCAACTGAGGCTCAGTTACCTTCAACATCTCTGGAACTGGTACACCTAACATAGTTAAGATCAGTGTCCACTAATTCTTCACTTTAACTATACATGATTCCCTCATGTATAAATACACACAGTAGTGTTTCTAGAAAGGTCTTCCTAGAACACAATTTTACCATATCACTAGAAAGTTCTTTGTCTATAAGACATAAAAAATTCTTCGTGACTCATGCCCAGTCAAGTTCTCTACAACTCCAAGTCTGTTGTATTGAGTCAACCGAAGCTCTCAAACATAACACACTCTCATTTCCATTCACAAACTCTGCAATCTGTCTACCAAGTTATTTCTCCCTTGTTTTGTCTTACAAAACAAAACTCATCCTTTAGCTTCCTCCATGAAACACTTATGCACTCCCACAATTCCTAGGGACATTAGTAGAAGCCTACCAAGGTTCTTTCTTCTCCTTGTGAGTTTTTACTTCTTGCACCAGCTTGAACAGTATTGTAAATACTGTCTGCTATATTTTGAGAAGATATCAGACTCTAAAAATACATTTAGGTGATGGATCATGTTATTTAATATACTTTGAAATGGGGATTTTGTTCTTTGTAGCCAAAAGCATAATTGATAAAATTTAGCAAATCTTTATAAATACAGACTTCTCCTTTGTTGTATACAAAAGAACTCTGAGTCTTCCTTAATTTTCCTGCAGGTATATTTCCCCTTCTCTTCTGTGCCTTCTTGGGTACATAGAGCCACTTGCATCCCTGTCAGGGAACACCGAAGCTTTACTGTCAACTTTGAAGCATTTTTGTGTGCTAGGCACATACTCTAATCTTGTCATTTTTTTAGGAATAAATTATGATAAACTGAATAATGATTTTGACTAATCCACTTATTTAAAGCTGATAGAGTTTAAAAATTTATATCCTTCATATAAATGATAAATTATTATTGTGAATGAAGATAAATGATGGGTCTATTTGTTCAAATAACACATTTTAAATTATATACTGTAATAAACACACAATTTTGAAATATTATTATAGCTCTTGCACAATTGATATGCAGCTTTAGTCTCTGGTTGTCTGAAAGGATATAGAGAATATTTCAGTTTTCTTGTGTCTGTTGAGATGTCCTTTGTGAACTTTTTGGAGAAAGTTCCATGTGGTGCAGGGAAGATACACTTTTTTGTGTTTGGGTGAAGGGTTCTGTAAATATCAGTTTTGTCTTTTTCATTTATAATGTCAGTCAGCTCTAGCATTTCTTCATGTAGTTTTCATGTAGATAAAAATGTATTGGAGAATGGGGTATTGAAATATTCCACTGTAAGTGTGAGAGGGTAAATTTGTGACTTAAGCTGCACTAGTGTTTCTTATACAAATATGGGTGCCTAGTGTTGAGGCAAAGGTGTTAAGAACTGACATGTCATGTTGGATTTTTCTTTGGATCAGCATGGAATGTCTCTCTGTTTCTCTTCTGATTAGTTTTGGTGGGAAGCCTACTTTGTTAGATATTAAAATGGATACACCAACTTGTTTATTAGGTCTACTTGCTTGAGATATCTTTTTCCAACCCTGTACCCTGAGTCAGTGTCTAAACTTGATATTGAGGTGTGTTTCTTGGATGCCGAAAAGGGATGGGTCCTGTTTTTTGGATCCATTTTGATAACCTTTGTCTTTTTATTGGGGGATTGAGACTATTGATACTGCCAGCTATCAAAGACTAATGATTGTTGATTGCTGTTATTTTATTGATTTAGTGTTTGTTTGTGTATGCGTGTGATTCCTTTCCTTATATTTTGTTGCTCTGAGATTATTTATTTCCTGTTTTCATGGTTGTAATCAACCTCCTTAGGTTGGAGTTTTTCTTCTAACAACTTCTGTTAGTCTGGATTTGCTTTTACCAGAAAATGTTTTAATTTCTCCATTTATTGTGTATGAAAGCTTTTCTGAGTATAGTAGTGTGTGTGGGTATCTGTGCTCTGAGGCTGTAGAACTTCTGTCGAAGCCCTTCTGACTTTTAGGATTTCCATTGAGAAGTCATTCGTTATTCTAGTAGGTCAACCTTTATATATTACTTTTCCCTTGAGGCGTTTACTATTTTTTCTTTCTTTTGTACATTTAGTGTTTTGATATTGTGTGCCATGGCACCCTTCTTTTCTGGCTCAGTGTATTTTGTGTTCTTTATGTTTCTTAGGCCTTAGCAAACATCCTTTTTACAGTTAAAGAAATGTCCTTTTATGATTTTGTGGGATGTATTTTTTTTTATATTTCTTTGACCTATGGTGTATTCTCTTTCCACTATTCCTGTTATTCTTAGATTTGGTCTTTTCATAATATCTCAGATTTCCTGAATGATTCTTGTTAGGAAATTTTTAGATTTATTGTTCTCTTTGACTAATGTACCCATTTTTTTTTCTGTTATATCTTCAATGCCTGAGATTCTTCCATCTCTTTTATTCTGTTGGTGAATCTTGCCTCTGTAGTTCCTGCTCAAATTTTTAGTGTTTTCATTTCCAGAAATCTCTCAGTTTGTGTTTTCTTTATGAATTCTACTTCCACCTTCAGGTCTTCAACAGATTTTTGTTTGTTTGCTTGCTTTGCTTTGTATTTTGTTTGTTTGTTATTTTTTTATCATTTCCTTGCAAGGTTTGTGTTTCCTTGGCTTTAAGAGGTTTACTATTTTCTTCTTTAAGAGCTCATCTTCAAGCTGGGCGGTGGTGGCGCATGCCTTTAATCCCAGCACTTGCGAGGCAGAGGCAGGTGAATCTCTGTGAGTTCGAGATCAGCCTGGTCTACAAGAGCTAGTTCCAGGACAGGCTCCAAAGCCACAGAGAAACCCTGTCTCGAAAAACCAAAAAAAAAAAAAAAAAAAAAAAAAAAAAAAAAAAAAGAGCTCATCTTCAAACAGGTTGTCTTTTTTCCCTTGGTCTTCAGCTATGTTGTCGATACAGTGACTACTCAGTTGGGTTCTGTTGGACACATACTGTCCTGACTGTTATTGATTGTGTTTTTACTCTGTCATCTAGGCATCTAGAATTGGGATGATTATTGGTCTGGATGATGATATCTCGTTTTGTCTCATTAGGTGAGTGTTTCCTTTCTTGATTTCTCCTTCCTCCCTTATAGGAAAGTTTCAGGGGACCTGTTTCCTTGCCTACTAAGTGAGTGTGTTCCCAGGTTATTCCTATTGGGTTTGTAGGCTGGGGTAATGGGATGGTTTGTGGGAAAGAAGTTTGTTGGAGAAGATCTTCAAGATCCATCAGGGATGGGGTCAGAGAAGAATGGAGAACTCAGCAGATTTTCTGCTGTGTAACTGTGGGTGGGAGTGGGGGTTTGGATCTGTTGGAGCAGAAGGAAAGGATCCTTCATCAGCCTACTTGCTGTTATGAAAGGAGTGGGCCTTTAGTTTGCAGGGATTGCTTTCTGGGGTCAAGGACTGACACAAAGCAGTGAGTGGGGGGAGGGAGGTTAGAAGTGGCTCATCTGTGGGATCTGCTGGGAATGGCGACAGGTGGACAGGTATTATCCTGCACATCTGGGAACAAAATTGAGGGATTTGTTCTGGGGGAGGCAGAGATTATGTTTATTTTACACACACACATTTACACGCGCGCGCACACACACACACACACAATTGTCCCATATTGGATTTCTTTAGATACTAAAAAAATCAGTTAAATAATTAATTACACCCAGTAGATTAAATTTACATTAATCTCCTCTTCCAAGTGTTTTAGGATTATATCTGTTTCTTGGTCAATTCCTCATTGCACTAGAGAAGAACCTTGGCACATCTTGGATGGCACGCTTCACCATCACCAGAAGATATGCTCAAAAACAGACACAGTTGTGGCCCATCTCATTTCTGTTATGGGAGATTTGTGACCAGTTTGCTAGCCTATCAAAAAGAGCATTTGGGTCCTAGAGGCAGAGTTTTGTTGGGAGTGGACATGACCCAAGCAAAAGGGAGGATGCGGGGCATTCATCACAGGAGGAAGCCACAGCAGCGGACGAGGCACAGCAGCTTGTGGCACAGTACAGATTCTCTGTTTTGTCTTGTGATAATTGTGCATGGATTTTGCTTGTTAATAAATGATGAAGTAATCGTTTGATTTCCTTCATTAAATTTCATAAGGACCAGGGCAGTTTGGATGTCTATACTGATAGATCTCCAGCAATAGCCATGGAATGACGTCACTGCTCTTCCAGGACACTGCATAATTTTGTGTCCCAGGAACATTCTTTATCTCCACTCATCAAAAGAAAATAATAGTGATGCTTAAAATATTGGTTCCAATACATTGTTACTGATAGACATCATCAGACTTTCCAAACATACTGGGAACTGAGTAAAGGATGCACTTGAAAGTTCATCACGTCACGAGTACGTAAGTTTACAACTTCAGTTCTGTAGTCTTGAATCTATACTTCATTTTCACAGCTGACATTATTTGGAATGATTCTTTTCGGTTACCTAGGCCAGGCCTAAGATGAGAGTGAGCCTGACATGTGTCCTTCTTGTCCCCGGCCACCAATGCAGACCCCTTTCAAGGAAAGTACAAGCTGCTGTTATAAGCACCATACTACATACATATGAGTGTTCTTAGGGCATAGTGTCATTGTCCTTTCTCAAAATACACAGGACAGGATTGACCCATTATGGATGCACACACATTTTAAGTTCACAGATACTGCTGTGGTTTCTTTATTCCCAAAAAGGAGTTGCTTCAAGAGAACAGAATTTAAACAATTCAGTTCTCACTACTTTTCATGAACATATAAACTTCTTTACCATCTTGCAATTAAATCTATTTGTTTATATAGTTTTATATAATTGCTTTAATGGTAACACAGATCTCACAAGCACAACAACAGTTTATTTTGTTATGGTTGCTCATAGGTCCAGGGTTAAGGCATCTTCCAGTTAATTTCCCAAAGGCACAATCACTGTGTCAGCCAAGAATCATGCTCAGCCAGCAAGACTTGCCCATGAATCCCTGATACACATACCCCTTTCACACATATCCTTTATCAAGGCAAATAGGAAAATCTTCATGACTTCTAGGCCAGATTTTAAAGGGCTTTCTTGATTAGGTCAGACAGACACAGGAAATGTCAATTTTAATTAAGGACAAGTGATTAATGGCTTTGAGTATGGCTGCAAAAATCTCTTCACCTTTACCTTGTAATGAAATGTAATCACTGGCAAGTTACAGGGAACAACCCTTGTCTCAGTGCCATCTGTTCTATTGGGAGCTTGTGGGCATCTTAGATCTCTGCCTATTAGCATCAGTAAGTGACAATTGATTATGCCACTATTAGCTACTTGTTTGTTATTAAAGTACATCCATATGTACAATGAAAAAGAAGATCCTAAGAGAGAAAATGGTCTTCTTGCCATTGACTTTTACTCCATTCTCCATTCTTACAGGCAGTATTAAGCTTATTAAACATGTATCTGGAATAGTCTATATTCTGTGCATGCATGCAGTATAACACTGACTCGAGCAATTCTGTCTTTTCACTTAAGA
Source organism: Chionomys nivalis (assembly GCF_950005125.1). Lineage (NCBI taxonomy): Eukaryota > Metazoa > Chordata > Mammalia > Rodentia > Cricetidae > Chionomys > Chionomys nivalis. The sequence continues at coordinate 21,009,963 of NC_080111.1, forward strand.
ATCTCTAAGACGGATCATTTGCTTCACATATGTCCATCACACACATATAAATGCAAACTTCTATGATGTTCTATTATACTCATGCAACCATGCTATTCTAGTCTTACAGTTATAGAAACAGAAGTATTTGCTCGTTTCCTCTTCTGTTATTAGATGCTGAAGATCACTCACTCTTTGGATGTGGGACTCAAAGAAATCCTTTTGGAGCTGAATTGAGCTTCCCCCTGAGGGCTTTCAGGGTAATAGAAGATGTCTGTACATGGAGAAAAGTAATCAATAGTCTTACCCAGCTGTGATGCCTATGAACCATAATGACAGTTGGGATGACAAGATGTCCCCAAAGTTGCAACATTAACACATATCTTGGCAATAACCAATATCGGTTTAATTTGACTTAAAGCCAACTTAATAGGAAAATAATCATGCCTGTCACTGTAACCCCAGTCTATGAAATGTGCCTAGTGAGGTTACAGATCTTATAGGAGAACCTTCTGTGGCAGCTTTGCTAAGCCAGTATAACTTCTAACTGAATTCTGAATAGTTGTCTTTATTAACCACAGTTGGGTGCAGCTCTCAGCCTGCACCACAGAAGGTTCTCTTGAGCAGAGATGATTACAGAAGCAGTACTGCTGGAAATGCGTAGAGCAAACTGTGGTGTGTCCAGCCCCAGCTGATATGTTTACAACAAATGCCCACACAGCAAATGTGACAGAGAACATCAGAGAAGGAGTAGAAATATTTTAAAAGACAGAGGGTGGCTGTGAGATTGTGTCTCCCAGAAATGATAGGGAAATTACACCCACAAAACCTCAACAACATGGATGCAACAATAAGACCCAACCCCCAAAGCCACTAGAGGCCAAGCAGTGGTGTCACACACCTTTAATTCCAGGATTTGGGAGACAGGGGCTGATGTATCTCTGTGAGTTTAAGGCCATGACATGGAAGGAGGATTGCTCACATGGCCGCACCCCTAGATGAAGATTTATTAGCAATTAATACCTTCTGAGAGTGGGAGGTTTAGCTTTCCCAGGAATCGGTCACCTAGTTGGTTATCCAATACAAAATAGTCAACCCTGAAAACATACGTACCAGCAACACTAGAGACATTCAGTAGTTATATTTATGAATTTATGCATGTGTAACAACAGTAACTAAAGGAAAAGAGGCTATGAATTTGAAAGGGAACAAGGCGGAAGGAGAGACAGTGGAAAGAGGTAGGAAGGATAATGTAATTTTATTTTAATCAAAAATTACAAATAAAAAGGTAATGTTCCAGTACATATTTATATAAATGTCTTTATATATTATGCAATAAATGCATAGAAGAACCATTTATTCTAGTAATAAGCATTTTTGGATGCTGACAATTATTGAATTTGGATGACAGTTGTGGAGTCACTGGTAGTGGGACCAGGATTTATCTCTAGTGAATGAACTGTCTTTTTGGAGCCCATTCCCTATGGAGGGATACCTTATTCAGCCTAGATACGGTGAGGGGGGTGGGACCTTGGTCCTGCCTCAACTGTGATATGCCAGACATTGTTGACTCCCATGGGAGACCTGACCCTCTCTGAGGAGTGGATGGGGGTAAGAGGGGAAGGTGAGAGAGTGGAAATAGGAGAGTGAGGGGGACTGGGATTGGTATGTAAAATGAGAAAAGATTGTTTTTAAATTTAAAAAGTAAATAAAAAGAGAAAGACAATAAAAAAATACAAAAATAATCTTAAAAACAAACAGAATTGTGGTTACCCACCATGTGATTAGGGAGCAATCAGGGAGGGCAAGGGTATTCTTAAATACAAATCAAGGTCATGGCTGGGGAAGGTCAGGTTCCAAGAAACAGAGAGCAACTCAACTCTCATAGTAAATAAAAACTTATTCATAAGATTATAGCACAAAGGCCTTCAAAATTGAGTCAGGCAGGTTCCTCAGTTGAACTGGAAGGGGAGAGATGTCAATATCCTACTTGTCTTACCAAGAAATTAAGAGGCTTCCTTTGCCCTTCCTAAGCTAGCTCCCACCCCAGAAATAAGACTGGAGTACAAGACAGGTTGAACCTTGTTAAGACACTCCTAGAGAGCAAACAGACTTTAAAATCTCACAGGATCTATAACCTGGTCACTTCCACATGTTGCTCCAAAAGATAGAGCCTAAGAATATCAGGAAATTAGACAGAGGCATTCAGGATGATCTGCCTGAGTGGTAAGGGCACTGCCATAAAAAGACCTTTGTAAAGGCATTTGACTAATTCTTCTCCATACTCACGTCATAGATGAATGCACGAGTGAGGTGAGTTGTTGCCTTTCCCTAAAAGAACTCCTGAAGCCTGATAACAGGGGCATAGACTGATGATGAGCCTGGTTAGGCTGGAAAATCAACCAATAAGGGCTGGGTGGGAAGAGTCTGGAACTATATCAGAGTCCTTTCTTCTCTCTGTGCTGGGTGTGACACTCATATCCCCACAAAATATTGTTTTACTTGAGTTACTCAGTTGATTTTATTTGGTGTCCTGGACTATTTAAATGGGGGATCATTGTAGATGTCAGATTATCTAGGTATTTATATGTTAAGCAAGTCCCTTTACGAGTCTAATCCTCAAGTCCCTAATTTGTAATATGCAAATACTCATTATCTTCAGTGATTTTAAACCATATCATAATTGGTGTGGATAATCCTTCTGCACAGTGTGAAATGTGTTCCTTTCATTGCTAATACAAAGCCAATAGCTAGGCATGAATTTTCAGGGCAGAGAGAATTCTGGGAGGCAGAAGAGCAGAGTCTGAGGAGTCTTGAGCCAGATGCAGAAGAAGCAACATGGAAAGTTCATAGATGGGTTAAAGGAGCCTCGGGACAGCGCATAGATTAATAGAAATGGGTTATTTTAACTTGTTAGAGCTGGCTGGAGTATAGCCCAAGTTATTGGCTGAGCATTTATAATTAATAATAAGTCTCTGAATGGTTATTTGGAAGTGGCTGCCAAGACACAGAGAAACTCTACCTATACATAATCCTTGCACAGGGTAAGATATAATGCAGAATAATACCACTAATATTATTTGTTCCACCACGGGGCTGTTTGTCTGATCTGAAATGTTTTATTGAACCCTTTCACCGTTTATGGCTACAGTCTGGCATCTGTAGCCCATCCTTCAGTACCTTGCCTGCCAGAGCATGCTCTTCCTGTAGGACTACATAGGAGAACATGAAAGCTGTTGTGACCACCTTGTCTTCCAAGGACCTGTTATTATGCACCCCTCCCACGTTGGCTCCCTCAGGGACTAAGACTGTGTTAGTGATTTTACACAGTGAACACATTACTGAATTTAGAGCAGAAATGCAGTGATGAGTCCATCCCGTAATCTCATGAAGCTCCCCAGGGATGCTCTGTGTGAGCTCCCATTCTGTCAGGCGACTCTCTCATTACAAAATCATTTAAGAGTACAGTAAGTGCTTCCATGATGCATAACTGGACATCGGTAAGTGGCTGAGGGCTAACACTGCAAACAGTGTTTGTTTTTGTTTATATAATCTCCCATTGTCTTGTGCTCTAGGTTTTATGTTTAACTTGAAGTCAGGCTGACCTATGGGGTGAAACTGAACTAACTTCATAGGCACATTGTCTCAAAACTTCAAAATATCAATTGAAAACTGCACTACTTTAAAAATGCAAACATACATGCATTCATAAATGTCTGGGAAAGGTCACCTCAAGTGTTATTTGACTCTCTTGTTCCTTGAGAATTTTTAATTCAGTGTCACTGCCTTTGCCGTTGTGATTATGTAAGACCTCTGCTGAGCAGTTTTCAACAAAATACCAAATTTAAATTAACTGAAGTTTGCACTACTGTGTTGTGCAGTCCTGGACTATGTTGCCTTAGATGGCAAGGTTTGCTGTTGTTTTTTACGGCAAGTGCTCCACACAAACAGCCCTTCACAGACTTGGAAGAAGTGATGCTTTCAGGGACAAGTTGGGGACCATGCCTGCAGGAGTTGGAGGGCTCTTGGCTTTAAAGGAGGAGGAGCTGACTGTGGGCAAACTCAGCCATTCCTGGGAAAAGGACTGTGGTAGCTGAGTTATCAAAGGAGGACCCAAGAATGAGGTCTAGTGGCTTTGGCCAGTGGAATTTCAGCAAGGGATTTGGGGGCTAACCTTGTAGTCAATGGGAGAGATACTCCGGGGAGTATATAAACACAACAGCAATGGTTAACAGTAGAAAAGTAATTGTGGAGATGAGAAGAAATAAGGAGAAACCTATGAACATGTTAATTTTAAAAGCTGTGGTCATATGTTTCTCCTACCTATTACATGTCACTAGTATGACATGACATACAATGTTGGTTGGCTTGATCTCGTGAAGGTCTCGTGAGGCCACCATAACTGTGTGAGTACATCAGCTTTCTCAGACCTAGAGACACTGTTTTGTACTTGTCTCAACATTTGGCTCTTATAATCGTTCTGTCCCCTTTCCTAAGATGTTTCTGAACCTTGTTGGAAGGAGGTAGTAAAAATGTCTTGTTTTAACTGAGCAATTCCATCATCCCTTATTCTTTGCCCTCTGATTAGTTGTTAGTCTTTGTGCTCACAACCCCATTGCAATAGGAAGCTTCTTTGTTGAGGAGTGAGTGGTACTAATCTATGTGAGCAAGTATGAGTATTTAAAAGGCAGATTGATGCTATGTCCACTTAGCAAAATGTATATAGTAAGTAGTAATCTAAAGCCTATGATAAAATTAGCTACAGACTTTGGGTCAGATTTAGGATTCAAGATGTGAGCTTCAGCCTGTGGAATGTTTCTTAAATCCTATCAGAAAGCTGTAAGTTATCCCTGTAGCACTCACGCTATTACTGCACCATTAGGAATATTTTACCAGGCCTGTCGTTACTGTAGCCCTCAGGAAGCACAAATGGATATGATTGCTGATGGATTTTCTTCCCCAACAGCCTCCATAGAGTCTCTTGTCACTATAGAAACTAACCAGAAGGAAGGAAACTTCCATGTCAGTACAGCTTGGTTTGTCTACACCAAACTGCTTGGTATTTTAGGATAAATTCTTACCGTCAAATTCTGAAGGGCCCCTAGCAGCTATGGTAACAGCCTGCATTGTGTGGGGGAGTGGACTTTGGAATGCCAACCAACAACGTGAAGGGGATGGCCCACACCTGGCACTGGCTTTTGTCTCCTGGGTTATCAAATACAATCATGTCTTACTCACATTCCCTGGGCACTGCAAGTTGGTTTCAGTTCCACTGAATTCACTTCTTCTTGACTTGGTGGATATGACTGGGCTTGACTCTACTGGTTTGAGTTCCTGTCTGCATTTCTCATCACCCTGGGGCAAGAAGATGAGTCGTTATCCGGAAAGTGTTCTAACGAACCAGAACATTCCTTTAAAGGCGAGCACATGAAGACTCTGCTTGAAAGTGTCAGAATCCACAATGCTTGCTTCATGTTTCATGGGCAAAGGAAGTTACTCGACTATTTGCGGCATAAAGGTCCTTGTGCCCACAGGTCACTAAGGAAACCAGTATAATCACTCAGGGTGTCTCCTCCAAGGAGGAGATACCTGTTTTTTGCCCAGAAGACTGGAGTGGACATTGTTAAGGACTTGGTGAAGTTTGGTTATCTGTGCCACTTACCTCACACCCCCACCCCTGCCCAGAATGTTTATCCCAGACTTTCTCCCTAGACCTTTATCTTAAGCTCCAGTCAATAGAACTCACCCTTAGGGAAGGGGAGGTGTTACCCATACACAGCCTGACCTCTATCTTAATATTCTAAGTCTTTTAGCTATAGAACCCACCTTCCTTCAAGGTCATGCATACTTTGCAAAGGAGTTTCTACGTAGGCACACATTTTTGCTTATTGTACACCTGGAATTGGGATGATTATTACATGGAAACTTTTCCCAAAATTTTATTGTGCTTAAATATGCTATCTAAACTGCTGGGCTTCAGACTATCTAAAAGTTTGATCCAGCCTAAGTCACTGTAAAGTGAGTTTTCAAGCTTAACTCTTCACAGTTCATTTCCCTACCTGCCATGACACCTGCAGGGACGATTTCGCATCACCATGTATAAAACCAATGAAACTGAAAAATGGAGTGTGCATATTAGTTTCCTACGGCCACCGTAATGATACCTAGCCAGGTGGCTTAATACATCAGATATCTGTTGTTCTAAAGTTTGAGAAGTTAGAAATCAAAGATCAATATCCCTTAGTTCAAACAAAGTTATTGACCAGGCAATGCCAATTTGTGCTTTGCTTTTCTCAGCTTCTGGAGGATGCCAACATTTCCTGACATTTATATGGGACCATATCCCTTCAATCTGTACATTTCAATGCACATTGTGTTAGAGGTTGGTGTGTGTTCAATCTACCTTTGGATTCCTATATTCCTGTTATAAAATTACATGGCATTCCTGTTATAAGATTACAGAACTATCTATAATAATTTTCTACACTCATGGCCCCTAATTTCATCACTTCTTCAAAGACTAGAGTCTTCCAATAACATGATGTTAGTGGCTCTGAAGAATAGTTACTAATATCCTTGGTAAGTATTATTCAGTAAAGTGTATCCTTAGGGAAGCATGACAAGACACATGGAAATGATAAATATGAAACAAATAAAGCAATTTTCGGTGTATTTTACATGTTAGTAAAAAGCTTTTTGCTTTTATAATGAGTCAACGCTAGTATAGACAACTATTTTATAACGTGCCTTTTGCCTCTCCTTTGTACGGTCTGACACAGTCTAATTGTCTGGCCTTAGAAGGCTATGGTCTGAGGCGTGGGATAGTTGTTCCCCATCACAGAACTTTAAGTTCCTTGTTTAGAGAGGGCTTTGATTCGTTTCCTAACTTTCAGACTTACCAGCGTTCAAATCTTTGAAATTATGTATGATTGATTTCTAAATGGTGCCAAGGGTTAGAAACCAGGCTGTTCAATATGGTCTGGAAGAGCAGCTAGTAGCTTAGAGACTGAGCAATCCACCACTACCAGGGCTTTTAAACTGGCTTGGAAGGAAGGTAAAAATAAACAGATAACGACAATGTTCATTGTTCATCATTTAAATAGATGATTTCATTTACATGGATAGAACTCTTTCCTTCTCTTTGAGTTTACCAATACTCTTCAAGGTCATGAAGGTCAATCATTATTATCTCCTTATAACAAATGAGACAGCAGAGGCATAAAGAGGTGAACTGACCTCAATATCATGTTGCAAAATATATAGTGTGGACACTCCTAGCTACTTGGACTCATCAAGGAACTGTGTGTGGAGCAGAAGGAACAGCAAAGTAAAGACGGGCAGAAGTCTGCAGTCCAGGGTCCTTCCCGAGGGGATGCTTCCAAAATACAGAGTTCAACAAATGAAAGACAGGAAGTCTTTCCAGAGCAGAAGGTGAAGTTAAAATGTTTTCAATTAAAAGTCAACCCAGTCCTGCTGGGAGTTTTTCCAGGTGTTAGAATCGGTTCTGAAAAGGCATTGTCTTGACTGAGTTATGCTGTTAACTGATGTTGCTAAATGTTCCACCTACGCTGGTGTTTTCTCCTCAGAAAACGGTCAAAAGATTGATGTTGCTAACATCAGTCACACCAACATTCTCTCTATTGGCTCTTGCTGTACAGATGGATTACAGTATCCCTGTAACTGCGTTTTTACCTCTGTGTTGAATTCCTAAGAGGCTGGAGAAGGATGTTGCTACTTGGCAGTCAGCTCCACATAACTTATAAATCTGCATATGCCATTTTTGTCTCCATGTGAACTCAACAGAAAAATATGTATATATAACGAGTTCCATTTCACTTCCAAACTCTTGTAGTATATATATATATATATATATATATATATATATATATATATATATAATACTTATGAATCATGTACCTACATTTAGGTAAAACAGAATACTGCTAATTCAAGGAAAAAACTGTTCAGGCCCAGTATTTTGGGCTGTATTTGGTATTAGGGCCTCAATAGTAAAAGAATAATTTCACTAACTAACATTTTTGCTAACCAACGAATTCCTCAAAAACAAGAACATGAACTATGTTATATTTACCTCTGGCTTGTGATGATATGAAAGAACAAAAGTATGTATAAATTTTGTACTTAAAATAGATATACATTAATTTCTTTTTTTAATTAATTAATTAATTAATTAATTAAAGAATTCTGCCTCCTCCCCACCCCCACCTCCCATTTCTCTCCCCCAATCAAGTCCCCCTCCCTCGTCAGCCCTAAGAGCAATCAGGGTTCCCTGCCCTGTGGGAAGTCCAAGGACCACCCAGCTCCATCCAGGACTAGTAAGGTGAGCATCCAAACTGCCTAGGCTCCCACAAAGCCAGTACGTGCAGTAGGATCAAAAACCCATTGCCATTGTTTTTGAGTTCTCAGTAGTCCTCATTGTCCGCTATGTTCAGCAAGTCCGGTTTTATCCCATGCTTTTTTAGACCCAGGCCAGCTGGCCTTGGTGAGTTCCTGATAGAACATCCCCATTGTCTCAGTGTGTGGGTGCCCCCCTCGCGGTCCTGAGTTCCTTGCTCGTGCTTTCTCTCCTTCTGCTCCTGATTTGGACCTTGAGATTTCATTCCGGTGCTCCAATGTGGGTCTTTGTATCTGTCATTAATTTCAATTCTATATATAAAACTTACATTTGTATGTACTATTCACAGCCAAACCGTAAGAAGTTTTCTAAATGGCTTTTGTTTAAGAGTTCTAATACTAATTTAAGAGTTAGTAGCATTTCTGATTTTAAATTCTAAAATGTTCCATCTTAGTGAAAATGTCATTTTGCCAAAAATTATTGATGAATCCGATTTAACCCTTGATTACATTACAAATAAAATTTGGTGATTGTTTTCCTCACCTGCGGCTTTGGAATGGATTCCCGTGCTACCTGGGACCACTATAAAGTAGCAGTCTATCACAGGCGCCACTGCAGTTTGGAGTTGTCTGGAAACAGAGGCACCAGCATTGGGGATAATCCTCACACTGGGTTCTGAGAGTCTGCATGAACAGAGGGATGAGATGAGATTTCAGGCCCAAAACTCCCAAATAAATCCACAGTGACTTTTTCCTGGATGACTTAGACATTTATTATGTGATACTATCTTACATTTTGTTTTGCACATCTGTTCATGGACAGTAAAGTCTTAGAAGATTAGGTTTTTCAGAAACCATAGTCATTATTTTTAAAATAGTTTGTGTAACAGTAGATCTTTCTCATTATTCATTGAGATTTTTAAAAGTAAATAAAGAGAACAGTCTGCTATGAAGATGAATGTATAATCCATGCATGGAAAGGTCAAATATTTCATATGGAGGAAAGAAATCAAGGTTGTCAGAGCTGGAATACCACTGAAAGGTTCTAAAATGATTGCTGATGAATGGAGAAGACATTCCCTGTACTCATTTATTTGGAACATACAAAACCTCACGAGTTTTCACACAAAACCACCATTATATGTATTCAATATCACATATGCTCACTTACGTATTTGCTTATTTAATATCTTTATTATGTATGAATGTATATTTATTTTTAAATCAGGAAATATATACTAAAAATCATTAACTTTTTGCAAGGGAGGCAGTCACCTTCTGTTTAGTAGAGAAATCCTGGTGCGGAGACTGTATAATCTGAACGCTGGAGGCAAGGAGGTGAGTCATAACCCTGGGAACATTCCCAGGAAGTTTGCTCTTATAAATGGGTAAAAACAGCCCTTTCACAATATATTTTTCATAAACACAGAGGTAGAAACAGTGAATTTCAGTGTCTACAGGGACACAAACTATGATGGAGGTACGGAGTGAGATTTAAAACCATTTTTGTGGAGGCTATGGATCATTGGTAGAGCATTTGTCTGGCTGACTTCAGACCCAGGGTTCAGTCTTCACACCTCTCAACAGAGGAACACAAAGACATAAACAAACCGTAAAGCAAGAGCAACGCTGGCTCTTTTCCTGGGAACAGCCTTGATTATTTTCCCTCTCTTTGCTCTTTTCATTCTTCCCTCTTCCTTTCTCCATCCCTCTCTTCTCCCAAACTGGACACATGAATTTTTGAAAAGGGGCCTGCCATCCTTCTTGCCAGAAGATCCCATTTTTTCCTCATCAAAAATGACTCCTAAAATCCCCGTGACTTCATATCTGTGTTTTCAGTAACAATAATGAAAATATGAAATAAAATAGCCTATTTTTAGTGCTGTCAGTAATTTGTATACAGACTGCTTGAACTCGTGAGCTATAATAACACACATAGTGGCACCACCGTGTGACACACAAAAAAAGAGAAAGCAAGATGTATTTCCCTGTAGATTATTTTATTTATTAGAAATGAACATTGTTATCTATTTATCATTTATTTATTTATTTTTAAAACAATCTTATTTTACATCCTATCCCAGTTCCCTCTCCATTCTCCCCTCCCACTCCTGCTGTGTTCCTCCTGAACCACCGCCGTCCTCTCCTCAGAGAGGGTGAAGCCTCCCATAGTGAGTCAACAAAGTCTGTTGTAGTGACCTTTCGACTGAATCTTAATAAATAAAGACTGCCTGAAGATCTGAGAGTAAAGCAGTTCCGCTGGTCAGCCTTAAACAGCAGGATACAGTAAAACATACTAGTTGCCATAGAAATCAGGTGGTGCATGCCTTTAATCCCAGCCCTAGAAAGGAATATAAGACAGGGGGGAGACAGTTCAGAGAGACAGTCTCATTCTGAGATTCTGGAAGGCAGGATCACCCTTTCAGAGTGAGGTCAAGGTAAGAGCCAGTGGCTGGCTGGCTGTTTCACTTTTTGGGTCTTCAGGTTGAACTCCAATTTCTCTCTCTGAGTTTTTATTAATTGTGCTTTATTTGGTGCCCAACGTTTTGTGGCATGAATTTACAAAAAAGCCATTTGCCTGATGCTTTTTAGCCACCAGCCTAGGCCAGGCTTGGGATTGGAATTCTTACTCTTGGAGCTGGCCGCAAATCTAGCTACCTGGGAATAGAGGAAAAACTAGTGCTCCCCGCTCCCATCTGCCTGGGTTTAGCTTCCACATAAAGATGCAAAATACACAGAGAATCTTGATACTGTATGTTATTGTGTTGTCTTTTAATTGTTTGACTGCTGAGGAAGGAGCAACAGCTGCTAAAAGACATTTGATTATAAATGTTACTGGATTATTCTAACCTATATATTTTTAAAATGTCTTGACTTCGAAATTTAAGTCAAAAGATATGTTACTTTGGAGAAGAGGTTTTGCTTTTATTTCCACAGGAAGTGAGAAGCTGTGGATTTATTCTTGGTTACGAAAAGTAAGGTTTTCTCAAAGAAAACACCGCCCCCCGAAAAATCTCCAATGGGAATGGATGGCTTAGATGAGCCAACATTTCTGAGTACATTTGTTGCAGTTTCCTTTGAGTCCTACATCCAGAAGAGCTTCAAGACTGCTGTCTGAGATGATCCAGCCTTACAGAATACTCCAGTAGGACTTGACCATAATCCTAAATTTTCTTTGTGTCCCCATAAGATTATCAGTGCCCCCAATCAGCAGGAAATAACCTAGAAAACTATGCCCACATTCCCAAAAAATTCATTATGGACGTTTGTTTTTTGTTAATGTGTTGGTTACAAGTCGTTATGAATAGTGGTCAAAAAAAAAAGGTTAAACAAAGGAAATTAGACTCAAGGTTCTTATTTTGAAGGGAAAAAAAAACATGCCATGTGGTGGTGCACACCTTTAATCTCAGCACTGAAGCAGGTGGCTCTCTATGAATTCAAGGTCAGCTTGGTCTACAGAGTTCCAGGATGGGCTCTGTAGCTACTGAGAAACCCTGTCTGGAAAGACCAAAAAACAAAAAGGAAAGAAAAGAAAAAAGAAAGAGAGAGAGAAAGAAAAGAAAAAAAGGAAAGGAAAAAGGAAAGGGGTATATAGACATTAGTTGCTGGATGAAGGTTCTATTGATAGCAATTAAGGTAGTCATCAATCTGATTACAGGAAAAATGTAGTTTAGGTACCCTCTCCACTATAGCTTAGGGTCTTAAATGGAATCATCATTGTAGGTTCCCTAGTCCCTGGTTTCTCGCTAACCACACAATGACTCCCTCTTTCAAGGTATCTCTTTTCTTGATCTCCCTCTCTGTCCTTGATCAAACTCAATCTTCTTGATCCCTCATGTTTTCCTTCCTACCCCCCCTTCTTACCTCTCTATTTCCCTACCACCCTCTCACTCCCCCCATACTCCTAATTTATCAAAGAGATCTTGTCTACTTACCCTTTCCAGGGGATTCATGTACATAGAAACAAACATTTTATAACAAGTATCTCAAGTTAGAGTTGAAACAACAGCAAGAGAACTTATAGAATTTGAGAATTCTAGTATCAGTAGGAAAAAAAAAATCTAGGTAACTACAAACATCATTTAGACTACACCTTTTAAAATGTTTCAAATTTAAATGACCTCAATATATTTGTAAATCTCTATAATAATCACAAACAAAATCACCTCTCCAGAGAAAAACTTGGTTGATGGGTAGACTTTCTGTTAGCATATTAGCATGTCGGTATCCCTGGCAATATGAGCATGCTGCTAAACAAAGTGAGGTGGTCTGAATTATCTTGGCCATAACATGTAGAAGAAAATACATAAAAATAGTGTTATGTATGGTCTGAAGGTGAAAAAAAAAAAAAACAATGACAGTATGCGTGGCAATATTACTTTAAAAGCTCTAAGATACTTTCTTTTTTTCTTGTTCCGATTTTCAAGCCAGGGTTTCTGTGTGTAGCCAAGGCTGTCCTGGACCTCACTTTGTAGACCTGGTCAGCCTTGAAATTACAGAATCTCTGCTTATAACTATTGAATGATGGCATTAAAGGCATATGCCATTGCTGCTTGGTCCCAATCCTCTTTCTTACATACAAGAACTTATACAAACTGTAAAGGGCTCTAGGCATGACATCATTCATTTGCAGCTTTTTTCTATTATTTGTTTGGTTCTTGTTTTATTTTTTTCCTCTCTCAACCTTATCAGCACTTTAGAAGCAAGGCCTATATCTTTTTTTTTTCCTAAATTTTTACTTCAACTTTACGTACCTCACATGTGAGCCACATAAATCACAAACCATGCATGAGTGTCTAATAATAGGGATCTACTCTCTTCCATGCTAAGAAGACTCCTACATGATATTACTCTCCTGTGAAGGTGCAGTTATGTCTCTAGGAGTTTTCATAGTTATTACTTATTCTGTGATATTTGCACCTTATATATTTTGTTTTCTGAAGAATGTTTTACAGGGTAAAAGTTGGGGGTCCACAAGAGCTAGTTCCAGGACAGCTAGGGCTGTTACACAGAGAAACCCTGCCTCAAAAAACAAAAGAAATCAAAAAAGTGAAAGAGGAACACAGAAGAATTATCTTCTTAAAATGCAGGCAAAGTAAATTTCTCGAGGCTATTAAATTAATGGCACTAACACTGTAAAAACAGCATTCCAGTCCATCGAAGAGCCACTGTGTGGCTGAGACATCCACTCAGACTTCAGTAAGGTCACAGAAATTGAGAGGTCATGCTGATCATATCCTTTGTTGCTGGCATTGAGTCAGCCAAGCAGATGGTGAATAAGCTTTATGAAACAGCCATGACTCATGTATAACAAATTACTTCTTAAAATTTGTGAGAGTTAAATAGAAGTTTTAAAGACAGAATGAAGTGTCAGATGGTGGCCTGCTGTGTGATACAGAGTTTACAAAGAGAAAATTTGAATACACTCAAGTTGAAGTTGTTCAATTCTAAAATAGTTTATTGATTTTATTTGGACACATAAAACATGAAGACAATTTTCTTCTTTTAGTTAGGACTAATGATTAATAAATATTAATATATTAGGAAATGTTTCTATACATTATGGATCTGAGAAATAAAAGAATAGTATGCAAAGAAACAAGCCACTGTGTATTTTTTCTGCCTGTGGTCACATGTTCCAAGAAAAAAGAACTGAAGTTGCTTGGTTTTGGATTTGGTGGACTGCTATGATTCTTATAATGGAAATCACATTTTAAGTGTATAGAAACATGATGATATTCATGCTTTAAGGGTTATTAAACCTAAGAGATATTTTAAGTGTTATTACCTAAGAGATAGCTTCCATAATTTAAAATGTTTATTTATTTATCTATTTATTTATTATTGATTGATTGATTGATTGATTTTGATCCTGAGTGTATCTCTGTGTGTATCTCTGTGAGGACATGTGCTTTAGAGTGCAGGTGCCCTGGAATTAGGACAAGGGCCTCAGTTTCCCCAGAGCTTACAGGCAATCGTGAGCAATCGGAGATAGATGATGGGAGCCAAACTCAGGTTCTGCGCAAGACACTCCCTTTGTTTAACGTGCTTGGGAAGAAGGAGAGCAGCTTGAGAGGACAGCTAGAGAGGGTAAGGCAGGAACAAACACGATCCCAGCATGTTGCATACATACATTCAGATATTACAATAAAAGTCACGATATTGAACAATTAACACACTATTAAAAAGGAAAACGTATTTATATGGCTACAACTACAGTGACTTGGGGGCTAGAAGTTCCCATGATTGGAATAGAATCCTTGTCTCAAATACATACTATGGTTAGGTAGTAAATATTCCAAGTCACATATAACTAAACAAACTTTCTCAAAGGAATTTCTGTATGTGGATTTCGAAGGAGATCTGTACGTGTGTGTTAAAGATTTTGATAGCTTGATAATGGCACTTTAATCTCTTCATTTTATCCTGCCTCCTTTTCTAGGCAATTTCCATGCTGGGCTGAACAGCTCTGTAAGAACGCTCACACTTACTGCTCCCAACAAGCTTCTGGAGAAGCAGGGTGCTGCTCTCTTTGATTACCCGCAGAACTCAGTTAGAAAGAAGACCTTTGGGTGCAAGACAACCGAGCATTCATTTAATTTTATGTCCCATTTACCAAGTCCTAGCAAGACCTGAGGAATATGTTCAGTTCCTAGCATATTTTTGTTACTTAGCCACAGTGCGTTCACAGCCATGTCTCTCAAAGCTGTTATGTCTGAGTCTGCGCTAGCTTTGTGTGTTAGTTTTTATATGATAAAACCTTATACTTATCCACATTCTCCTCTCTCCTCCCCCCTCTCCTTTCTTCCTTTCTTTTCTCCATTTCTTCCTCTTCCTCCTTGTGTCTCATTTAATCTCCTCTACACTCTCTTTCTTATTCCATCCTCATTGACACCTTTAATTTCATAAACCCATACACTAAAGCATCTGACTTCTGGCAAGTCAGCATGGATAAGATCTTCGGTCCACACAGTTACAGCAGACGCCTTGCTCTCTCGTGTATTAACTAAACCGCTTTTTGTGTGATATATACGGACTTAAGTTTAATGCCTTTGAATACTAAAAAAGGCATTGGAAATCCATAGAGACAATGAAAACTGGAATAGGGAAAATACATATAAAATTGTTTAAATAGTAACTTAAAAGTCACTCTAAATCTTTAAGAAGTTAAAATGTAATTCTAAAAGTGTCTCTTCTTTTGAAGAAAAGCAGTTCAGAATCAAATCTTTAACAGTGCTTTGATTTTTAATTCAGAGGAAAATTACTGACAGCATTACCCATAGACTACATTTCCTTGTAGTTTAAGACCCAGGTTAATCTCTCTCTGTGATAGTTCTTGGTGAGAGTATTTTCAAGCTTGTCAAATTCTGCATCCCTGAGACTACTCTTATTTCAAACGACACATGGTCAAGCTTATTGTGCTTAACTTGATGGGGGAATATACTGTCAAGTTTTGTATTTTTAAAATAAAAACTTATACTTAGATTTAAACTGTAGAGGATTCTTGACCTCTTGAAATATATGTACGTAAGGTTTATGGTATTGATTATTTTAGCAGAAGAAAAGGAGAACAATGCTTTTGAGTTAGCACAGAACATCAAAGATAGTTCAGTCAAATAGCCTCTAGGCATTTCCAACCTGAAAGAATTATTGGAGACTTTGATCACCAACTTTGTTGAACTGTGGATCAAATTTTATCCTTTACCAATCTTTTCTAGTCATTTTATTTTTCTTGTCTTTTGTTTTTTTTACTTTCATTTTATATCCTGAGGGATATATATGACCCATGGTCAATGTTAGCGGCAAGTGGCATTGAATAGTTAAGATAAATCAGCAATTACCAATCTGTTAAAAATCTTTCTTTGATGATAATGGAATTATGGCATATAGTTATATGCTTCTGGTTTGTATGTTTATCTGGCTATAACATTTTCCCTAGTCAAAATGGGAAATTTGCTTTCTAATAGAGCCCAGAATAAAGAAGAAAACAAGGAAAATCCACAGTAAAGCTTTAATCAAATGTCTTCTCTAGATCCTCTTACTATCCATTTTATAGTTCTTCGCCCAGATTAATTTTATGCTGTGTGCTATTTATAGGAAAAGGGTAGTTGACGAAGACCATAGCAAGAGTTTTTGACAGCCAGGACCCCTACTTCTTTCATAACAAAACCTCCAGACTGAATTTGGTATCATAAGGCGCCTCGTGTCCTGGGAGAAAATGGAGACATTTGTAACATTTAGCTGGCAACAGTTCACTGGGTACTGCTTATTATTTTATTTTCTATTTTATTGTGCTATTAAAAGGCATCATTCATCATGGCAGAAATAAATTTGCCTTTTTTCACATTAGCTACTTGGAAAAGTTGAAATGTTTCAAATTTATCTTTCAATGAGGTTGTCAGATTCCTCTTTTGTGTCGGATCCCATCGGTTGCCCTGCCTCATCCTGCTGCTGTTGTGGCAAAGAGAAAGGGGAAATGGTTGGAATCACGAGCTTAAAGGAGACCAGTTTAAAAGAAAGGAACTGGAAGGGCGGTCAACCAATTAGCAATTTCTGTTTTTATTAGAAGAATGAGCATAGGTCAAATTTTATTTGCTGTATTTTTAAATTGAGCCTTACTTTTTATTATTGCTCCCTTGGAAGACATTTTTATTTTTAACTATTCCATCTTTTAAGATTAACTCTATAACATTCCAAAATGTATGTAGAGAGAAAAGGAATCTAACAGGAGAAGACATTTCATCCTGTTTACAAAACATAGGATGTTGTCAAGAATCAAGGATGGTCTTATATTTTTGTGATAGACAAAATGGTACAATGTCATTTAATACTCTTATTTGGATTCTTAAAAATTTATATAATGACCATCTGATTAGTGGGTTTCTAAAATTTACACTAAAATTCAGTTATTCTGATTTTAAAACACAGTGCACATAAGCCCTTGCTGCTGAAGGTAGTAGAATAAAGGGTCTTTTGGGTATATGTCCAAGATCATATAGCTCAATCTTGAGGTAGACCAATTCTCATCTTCCTGAGGAACCGCCATACTGATTTCCAAGTGACTGCACAAGTCAGCACTCCCACCATCAGTGGAGGGGTGTTCCCTTTGCTCTACAACCTTGCCAACATAAGCTGTCACTTGTATTATTGATTTTAGTCATTCTGACATGTGTAAGATGCAATTGTAAAGTAATTTTGATTTACATTTCCATGATGACTAAGGATGTTGAATATTTCTCTAAGTGTTTCCCAGTCATTTTAGATTCCTTCAGTTTGAATTCTGTATTTGCATCTGTTACCTGTTTTTAAATTGCATTATTTAGTTATTTGATATCAAGTTTATTGAATGCTTTATTTATTTTGGATATTAGCCCTCTGTAGAATGTGGAGTTGATTAATTTTCTTTTCCTATTCTCTAGGTTTTCACTTTGTCTGAATGATGATGTTCTTGGAGTGTAGAAGCTTTATTGTTTCATGAGGTCTCTTTTATTAATTGTTGATCTTAGAGCCTGTGTTAGCAGTGTTCTGTTTAGAAAGTTTTCTCCTGTGTCAATGAGTTCAAGACAGTGGTAACAGAGGTCTCCAAAGACTACTGGAAAACCACAGATATTTACATTACAATTCACAACATAGCAAAATTAATTATAAAGCAGCAACAAAAATAATTTTATGTTTGGGGGTCACTACAACATTAGGGACAACATTAAAGGGTGACTGTATTAGGAAAGTTGAGAACCACTTGTTTAAGGCTAATCTCCAGTTTGTCTTCTGTTGGCCTCAGTGTACCTAGTTTTATGTTGAGATCCTTGATCCATTTGGAGTTGAATTTTATGCACGGTGATAGATATGAATCTATTTGTATTCTTCTACATGCAGACATCCCGTTACTCAGTGTCTGTTGTTTTGTCTCCATTTTCATTTCTAATCATCTTAGTTTGAATGTTCCTTACTGTTCTATTTCTATTTTATTGATTTTACCTATCAACTTGATTGTTTTGTGTCATCTACTCTCTCTCTCTTTCTCCCTCTCTCTCCCTCCCTCTCTCTTCCTCCCTCTTTCTCTGTCTCTGTCTCTCTCTCTCTCTCATATATGTGTGTTTGTGTGTGTGTTTGTGTATGTGTGTGTATGATGTTGAAGTTAGTTATATGGCCATGTCTCCTAGAACCACTTTCATTGTGTACCATGAATTAATTTGGATATGATATATACTCATTTTCATTGAATTCCAGAAGGTCTTTAATGTCTTTCTTATTTCTGTCTTGACACATCTTATTTTATTGATTAGATAATTCTAATAAAAGTAAAGGAATCAATCTCCATGAAAATTAATGTTTCAGACATACATCTATATTCTGTTTCATGTGCTTTCATTTAGTCCTAAGTGTGTAAATATGGGAAGAATAATAAGTAAACAGTTTTAATCACTTTATCTATCAACCAAAAAAGAAAAAGAGACCCAAATAAAATGGTAAAAGGCAGAGTATAGTGTGTATATTTTATCTCAAATAAAATTGCACACAAAGTAAAAATGGATAGTGTTTAAAAAGCTAAGTTTCATTTTAATCTACTTGTATTATTTTTCATAATCAAAGTTATATATTTTTATACTATGGCTAAACAAAATATAGAGAGAAATGTTCTTTCAATAATTCAATCTGGTGGTTCCAATTTATCTTCTATTGATTTAAAGACAATTTGAAATATTTTTGATTAACTATGCATCTTTGTAGTTTCTTGCCATGTCATCATATTTTAATGCCACTTAATTTTCAAATATCATAGAATTCACAAAATAATGTATATTACATATATACTTCAGTTATTTATAAAAATCTTGAATATAATTCAGGAATTCTCAAATAAAATGTTTATGTTTGACTGCTTTTATTCATTCATTTTTTTAAAAATTCATCAAATCTACAGCAAATATTTATTAAACTGTGGCTAAGTCATGTTTCCAAGAGGACCTTAATTAAAGCTTGCTTTATATTTTATTTAACTTTCTTGTTCTTTGAGTCTCTCAGTCACTGGCTTTTGACTATGTAAACTCTCAAACTAGCGTTTGTCCTTAAGCATTGAGGAATCAAGGAGGTCGGAAGTGACTGTCACATTTCTATTTAGGGATATGATTTGATTTTTCTTCTTCAGAAATAGCTACTGCTATTCTGGAGTCTTTGAAAACTGAGAAGAGTTCTAATCCAATCTTCAAAAAAAACATTTGTTATATGATCTCTTTTCTCCTTTATATGTTGTAATAAATTCAGTAGTTTTGCATCAAGTTTTGCTGATGAATCTGAATGTATGCTAGCAAAATCAAATTAGAATATTAATTTTTAAAGTCTTTTCCTGTCCTAAACAGTAGATTTGGTTGATGTTGGTTTATTTGCTTTTTTGTTTTTGCTTTGATTTTATTTCCAAACTAAATTTCATTACTTCCTAGTACTCCTCCAAAATCTCCCTTCTCATGCTGAGCTGGAAGACATGTCTTACCACTCCTTGTTCCAGGAAGAGACTGTATTTGAAACTTTTGTATAACAGCAGAACTGCTCTACTGAGGCGATGCTTACTGCCAACAATCGTATCACCCTTATTGTGACAAACTCGAGTTCAAGAAAGTCAGGCTTTCATTTTGTGACAGCACACAAAATTAGAAGACTTTTACTCTAGAGTATGCTTTCTGGTAATTTCTAGAATTCTGTAAGTCACCACCGGCTGTTCTGTCACACGAGGGAGCAGGCTGTGTGCGCCAACTCTTAGAAGGTGATGTGGAGTGTGAGCCTAATGACGCTGGACAACCTTTCACTTCCTCCTTGGTCTTCGCTCCGATCCTCATCCAAGATAACAGCAGAAAATTTATCCCACAAGGAATTTGACAGTCAGTGCCTGCCAACATCCGTGGCATGCTTCTAACATCACCAAGCTTCCTTGTGTGGTTTTAGACTGTTTGCATTTTTGTCTCTGGTATTCACTCTGTGAAGGAAAATCTGTTTTCTCAAAGAATTAAGATAACTTTATTCAGTCCTTTGCAGCCCTCCCTTAGATTTCAGTTATTCTAAGGTCTTCAGAGACAGGCACTTATAATTATTTTTTAATTCATCATAAAGGAAAACAAGCAAGAGAAATCCATTAAACTGTTTATGTATACCTATACATGAACTTAGTGTATTATAGAGGTTTTCTTTTTTGGTTTTTGCTTTTTTGTTAAATAGTTAATAGATGATTGCTATGGCTTTTTCAGACATCATCATCGTGATTATTATTATTATTATTATTTTTACACAACTCCATCCTTCTTCTGTATTTATCTCCCTACCCCTTTTCTAGAGGTCCCCCTTCTCTCCTTTCTGTATTTACCTCCCTCCTCAGCCCCAAGGAACTCACCTTTCCCATTTCCCTAATTAGATCATTTTCTCCAAATGTTCCCTCCGATATCCAGATGCCAATTAACAGGAACCCCAATAGCAGGCACGAGAAGTCTTCCTTTGAGTTGTTGTCTAAAACTGTACAAGGTGCTCCTAAGACACGCAGCCTATTGCTGTAGTCCTTTGTTACCCCTGAGAGGTGGAAGATAGGTGTCTGTTGCTGAAGACATCATGCCTTTCAGAAACAGGGCCGGGAGAACCCTGAGGTGGAAATGACTTGAAAGCCCCCCTCAAGACTTCTAAAAAAAGGAGGCAATCAACAGTCTAGACAGCTGTGACTCCTATGAACCATATCATGGGTAGGCATGTGATGATGAATATAAAGGTGCGGCAGTGGCATTCATATCTTGGTGGTAACCAACACATCTCTATGCACTTATGACCCACTCAACAAAAAGAAAACCACACGTGGTACTGGAAACCTAGCTAGCCACTTAGTGCCAGTGAAACCATGGTTATATGAGGAGAATCTACAGCCACTAATTTATTAAACCAGCAACAATCCCTAACAATCTATGAACATTTGTCCTTCTAACCTCAGATAAGTGTGGTTTTCTCCCCTCATCAAGGAAACTTTTCTTTGCCACAGACAGAGACCATCACAGAAAATCACCAGCAATTGAAATGCTGTGTGGTGGAGGCCGGTTCCAGTGAATGCATCTACAAAATGCTTCGGTGCTCTAAAACTCCGAGAGGGTTGTATAAGAGTGGGAGGAAAGCTTGTAAGGGCCAGGAGATCCACAAGGAGAGCATCAGTGAACATACAAAACCGGGAAGAGAAAAGCCTATGAGACCTCAGCCCTAGACAAAGAACCACAAGCAACTGGAGAAAGCTGGTAACGGGAGAGGTAGTTTTCCCTAGGAAAGAGCACACCAATTTGTTTTCCAGTGCCAAATGATTAGGCCTGAAAACATGCATACAGATTGTGTCATGGACTGAAAAGATTAAATTAGGTATACACACACACATACACATACATACATATACATATATGTAAGGAGAGATATAGGTAAATGTAGATACAGATATTAGACCTATCTATAATATATATTGCATCTACCTATATATAGTGATAGATAGATAGATAGATAGATAGATAGATAGATAGATAGATAGATAGATAGATATTTATATTGCATATATATGTATATGCAATAACAAACATTTTAAAAGAGGCCATGAATTTGAAGAACAGGGAGAAATATGGGAGGGTGTGAAGGGGGAAACAGAAAATGAAAAATGTTGTAATTAAATTATAATCTCAAATAGAAAAACACAAAAAAACAAAAGAAAGACAAAAAAGGAGACCACCCAAAGGCGAGGTAAAGGGAAGTGACCAAAGCTGAAATTATATTATTTAAATAACTTTTAAAAACTAATTCCAAATAGGATTTAGCTGGGAGCAGCTGGTTCAGCAGTTCAGAACACCTACCTGAGTTCAGTTCCAAGCACTTTCCACTCCCTGTAGCATCCCACCCAGAGAATCAGCCGCCTAATCTGTCCTTCCCAGAAAGTGTTGACTTCACAGCAGGTCACTAGTCTCAATAGGAAAGAGGAGTGTGAGAAGTGACAGTCACTGCCACAGTGATCAACAGCATGTCTGCTCATCAAACCATCTCATGAACGACAAAGTAGGACTGGGTTAGTTTCCTCAGAATCAAGAATTTGGTTTCTCTTCTCCAGGAGCAATACGAAATAATCTTCTCGGTCTAATGAGGCTTTAGGTATTATGCAATTTGGAGCTTCATTGCAGCAATGAAGAATGAAGGTAGACAGTGTTAGGAATTTTTCCTGACATGAGCTCTCTGCCGACGCAAATTCCCAATCAAGCCAAATCAAAACAAGCCAAATTAAGAAATATTCAGGTTTAGTGGGAGTCCTGCCCTCTAAGGTGCCCCCAAGGGGGAACCAGGAGGCCCTGAACACACCACCAGGAGGAAGGAAAAGGGACCATGTGTTCCTTTTTTTAAAGTGCATATAAATACCCTGTGGGAGTGGGAGTGGCATCCTGGGATTTGGAGTCCAGACCAATACAACTCTCAGGCCTGGGGCCTGGGGGCTAAGCTCCCAATTTAACAGACAGGACAGGATAAATAGTTATCTTATTTCATGGCCATTAGTCATTAGACTGTCTTGTTCTGTTTATTTGTTCATTTATTTTGTTTTTGTGGTTACACTTTTGATTTTCAGCACACCCTGTTTGAAGACGTCAGCCTTTCTACTGTGATACGTGTTCATTATCTTCTGTACTCATTTTATTTTTTATATTTTTTCCTGTATTTTTTTTTTTTTTTTTTTTTTTTACTTTGTAGATTGAGCACTTCTAAAGACTGTGGCTTAGAAGTGGGTGTCACTAGCTGGGCACTGATTGTGTGGCATTCCCTCTTGGAGGATGCTACGATCCTCCTTAAAGAGTCATGTGCAAGAGGCATGGTTTTGTGTGCGCTGAGGGTGGGGGTCTACAGAACCTGAAGGAGAAGAAACTTATGTAGTAGGATGTAGTTAGGATTGCTCTGGACCACTTTATCCTTAGCTATGACCTCTGCTAATCCCTGGGTCTCTCTTAGCTCCCCATCTCACCATTGCTCTTGCAGGTGTTTCTGTCACTGTGTGCTACCGTTCAAGGCTCTCTGGTGACACAAACTCTTCATTTTGAGACCTTCAAGTGGAGTGAGCTGCGTGGAATTGCTTTCTTTGTAAAGTGCTTGTTGTAGAAAGGGAAAACAGACTTAAAACAGAAAATCTCTCCATAAAACCATGGTTGACCTGATACGTTTGGGGTGTTTTAACAATGTTTCAACAAATATGCTCCACTTAGAATAATGCTTTCAAGATAAATGTCTCAGTCTACTTAACTGTGGCAAAAGATTGCTTTTCAAATATTAATGCGCATATATTAAAATTTGCATTCAAATTCAGAGTTGAGGTTGTGCGACTCTGACAAATTTTCAGAAGATGTTTACCTTCTTAAAATAGTAACTGGCAGGTATACAGAGGCCATCTTCTCATTAAAGAGTAAAAGCCCATTGGAATTGAAGCATTTTTGCTGCAATCAATCAGTTACACTTACATCAGAGAGAGTTTATACATATTATATCACTAATTATCATTTTAAACAAGAATAAACAATATATGGAGTCTGTATCTTGATGATAGCAACAGGCAAAAATTACAAAGTTGAAATACAAGGTTCATGAATATGACTCTTTTAAATGCATTAGCAACAACAAAATAATTGAGGTCGTTTTAAAGTAGTAAGGGACAATTTGGAAGACAGTGACTAGACTCTTTCCTCCCACTATTTCCAAGAAACTATACTGCCTTCTGCGGTGTTTATATAACCTGCTATGTAGTAGTCATGTATGAGTTCCTCAGCCCTAGTGATAGATTGTTTTTTAATAATCTCACTCTTTAGATATTTTGTTAATCAGGAAATATTTTACACCAACTCTGTCCAGACACATTTATATAAGTACAAACTCTTAAAGATAATTTGTGTACTCCGAGAATTTATCATTTAATGAAAGATCAACCATTTAGTTCTTGAGTTCACTATTTCCCGTCTAGACAACTACAGCATGATATTGTTTGGATAACTTACCATTTTTTTCTAAACTCTCCAAAATGAAGCAATTGCTTTTTACCTCTATAAACTTTCTCTGCTAAAACTTCTCTTACATAACTACATGCTTTTACAGGAATCTACCTCATTTTCTCTCCGGATTTATTGCTTTCTTAATCAGATTTGCACAGGTTTTAGTAAGGTTTTGGCAATATTTATATCAGAGTACAGATTAACGTTAGAGTTTTGATTCCAAAACCGTTTGTGCTATTTTCTCTATAAGATATATTCTGTTCTTTCATTATATTAATACATTTTGCTAAACTTTACAACTTAAATTTTTATAAAAACAAAAAAGAGTATTGATATACAGATGTAGTTTTATGATTTATTCAGTTTGTAGAAATTTGAATGAAATTCCTTTCTAAATCCAGGAAGACACTGTTGCCATTAAAAAAATCGATGGGGTAGAACTTTGAAGAGTAATATCCCAGAGTGAGAAGGCATCAGACGGAAGTTGGTTATTTACTCATAAAGTGATGTTTTCATAACTGTACAAATTCTACTGCTTTAGGAAAGCTGATGGACTCTTACATATGGGATTTAGAATCCGTGCACAGCTCTCTTTAGCATTGTACCTGCTGTGCTCCTGAGAGAGATTTAAAGTCTGCTCATTTAGTTCCTCCTTTACTACATGGCGGTAAAGGAAATTTGCTCATGTCTGATATGGGTTTGTTAATAAGCATTGCTTCATAGTGAAATTTCATTTTAATTCTTAAATTGGAAAATTTACTTATTGTTAGGCCTGATATTTGTATATCAATTCTGTATCAGATTCAATTTATGAAACAATATAAAAAGAAAAATATGTAAACCAATAACTTTTAATATAAAGCTTTGATTGTTCTAGCATAGTGTTAGAACCATGAGAAAGGAATAGTACAAAAACTGCGCTTAGCATTTTAGCAAGACTGAAAATCAGACAGTGTGCACTGGAAAATAAACATTGTATAAGGTAATGATTCCGTGAGTGAAGGCTCCTGCAGTTTGGGTCTGCAATGCTTGTTAACTCAGCTTCTGGTTGGTATTAATCATGTTATCTGTGGAATTCAAATTATGTTTTAAAGAGGAAACCAATGCACTAACACACAACAGTATCACTTTGTGTTGTGAGACTTGGTCTTCACATGACCTTTACTTTATTATTTTTTCAATGAAAAGAAAGCATATACTTCCTAATCGTTAAAATAAATTCAAATTCAAACAAAATAGAAATACATGTAATTCAATTTCTAAAGCATTTCTTTCTGTGGTTACAATTAAATTTGAAAACAATTAATTATCTACATTGATTCACACCATTAGATGAGATGCTTGGCTTTAGATTATAGAAAGACGCTTAAAATTTATACACTTAGATTGCTATGATACAATTTCAAACATTGGCAACTTTATCAAGATAAAATTTCAAAATAAAAAGTCTTTCTTATCTCTTTAAAATTGTATTAATATTTTATGTTTAATAAAATGAATATACTTTAGTATTTGTTGTTCATTTCTATAAGATGGAGATACTAAAACCCATTTAATATTCAAAATGACCTGAAATGTCATCAATAAAAAACTATGAATGAAGAGTTTGCTTCTTATAAGCTTCTGAAAGAAGAGCTATCAGAATTGAATTATCACAATTTTTAAAATGAAACATGGATTTATAATGGGATGACCTGTTCATAGAGGTGTTGATGGTAAATTCAACTTTAAACTAATTCTTTTTTATCTTCATACCTATAAACCAAGTGTCTACCAATCACTCGCACCATTTGTGTAGATGTGATAAAACTTGCTAGAACTGTGTCAGACTTTTAATGTGTACCTTGAGATACTTGAATTATTTTGACGTGTTTGAAAATTGGTACATATACACTTAAATCTTAAAAAGACTCCCCTTTTCTTATTAACACATTATTGATGAGCTCCAGAAAAAGTTTATTTGGCATGTCAAATTCTAAGGCACATTTAGATTCGACTACTGGTACCTTTGACTATTGTACACTTTAGGAAAGGCTGACTAGGAAAGGCTTCCAGTGAAAACCTGCTTTAAAAGTTTAACTGTGGGCTAGGAAAGATGGTTTTATATGCTGTAGGTAATATTACATTTACAGCTAGTACTTAATCCAATGAAGCATCATGTACACCTTATATGGCACGTTCACTGTATCATCAGAACAACTTTATAATATTATGCTGAGTGCTATGAATTCAGTTATCCATCTTATGTTACTATTTGGACAAACTAAGGAACACACTGGGTAAGTGGGTTCAAAAACCTGAAAGGAACCATGTGGTAACCAATAATTCACAAAATTCTGAGAAGTTAAAATATAATCTGTGAAATAATTAGCAATTGGAGTCTATATCACAGAATGACAAAATAGATAAAGGACCAATCAATCTTCATCGCTTCCTAAAATTACTAGAGGAGGCTAAGGGACCCAGAAGCATGGATAACAATGAAAAAAGAAAAAGTAGGGATTGTATTCACATTCCAGTCCACCAAAAAACATACTGACAGGTGGACAGGAGCTTTTTCTTGCAGAAGAAGTGCAAATTTTATGTTTATTTTCTTTTTTAACTTATACGCATGTATGTATGTATGTACGTATGGCCATGGGAGAACAGGTGTCTTTGGGGGCATCTATACTTTGAGTTGAGCTACAGGTGACTACATGCTATCAGACATGAATCTTGGACAATGAACTTGTGTACTTAGGAAGAGCAGTAAGAACAATGAACAGCTGAGCCAGCCATTTCTGTAGCTCTGAGATATTTAAATGATAATTAAGTAATTGGTTAGGTGTGGCGGTACATGCTTTTAATTACCGTATGAGAAAGGTTGAGGTAGGAGGATTGTATTTGATGCAAGTTTAGATTACATCAGCCAATGTTGACAAACTGTGACATTTTTAATGAATTTCACCTTAAAGTCACTGGTTAGCTAGTAGGACATGGTACCCCAAAATGTCCTGTGGTGAAAAGAATAAAAATCTAATGTATGATAACGTTCTTTGGGAGATGTGAACCAACCATTACTCAGCCCAGATATGAAACCCACTACAGATAAAAGCAGTAATCCTGCCAAATTTCACCTCGCTGAGCCAATGAGTATCATTGGAACTATTTACAGGAATATGGGAAGGAATTACTTACATGAACAGAAGACTCAAAGACAGCTGTGTCACCAAAGTTCATCCCGGTTTGAGTGATCAGTCACAGAAGCTGGAATCCTGTACCACACTGCATGAGCTTTTGGCAACTCAGCAGGTGGGAGAGTATCCTTTCCATGTGGTTCAGCTGGGACTCTTTGAGGAAGTTTGGCGGTTCTTTCTCCTCTTTAGGTTGTTTGACTGACCTCAGCTTCTTCCTTGTAGTTGGGCTTTTCTCTCAGTCTTTGCATCTAGGCTTGTCTGAGAATAACCCTCATCAGTTCCTACTGCTCATATACTCACATCGAGGGAGGAGCCCAGTGAACTTGGTCAGTTTTGAGAACTTTTTAAAATATTTTGAGTTATTGACTTCCTATTTTAATGATCTTCCTTGCAGTATTTCATTTTCTATTAGAACAGTGGTTCTCAAGTTTCCCAATGCTGCGTCCCTGTAGTACAGTTCCTCTTGTTGTGGTGACCCCAAAGCATAAAAATTATTTTCATTGCTACATCATAATTGTAATTTTGCTGCTGTCTTGAATCATAATATAAACATCTAATATTTCTGATGGTCTTAGGCGACCCCTGTGAAAGTTGTTTGACCCACAAAGGGGATGAGACACACAGGTTGAGAACTGATGCCTTCCAACATAATATTATTTCATCTGTCTTTTAAAACCTTGTGTTAGCTGGGCGGTGGCGGCGCAAGCCTTTAATCCCAGCACTCGGGAGGCAGAGGCAGTTCGAGACCAGCCTGGTCTACAAGAGCTAGTTCCAGGACAGGCTCCAAAACCACAGAGAAACCCTGTCTCGAAAAACCAAATAAATAAATAAACAGATAAATAAATAAAATCTTGTGTTAAGAGAGGAATAGTGGCACAAGACTTTAAGCACTTATAAGGCAGAGGCAGACAGATCTATGAGTTCTTTCTGAGTTTGAAACCAGCCTGGTCTACAGAGCAAGTTCTAGCTCAGCCACAGCTAAGAAGCAGCACTATTTTGGAAAATCCCACCAAAATGTTTCCTTTCAAAATGGAAGGTTTTTTCTAGTAGTAATGGAAACTGTTACACAACAACAACAACAACAACACACAGTGTAAAGAATCATAGAAGTTATTTCAGTGGATGGGGAGTGGAGCTCCGTGGATGGGGAGTAGAGATCAGTGGATGTGGAGTGGAGCTCCGTGGATGGAGAGTGGGGCTCTGTGGAAGGGGAGTAGAGCTCAGTGGATGGGGAGTAGAGCTCAGTGGACAAGGAGTAGAGCTCAGTGGATCTAGAATGGAGCTCCGTGGATGGGGAGTGGAGCTCCGTGGATGGGGAATGGAGCTCCGTGGACGGGGAGTGGAGCTCTGTGGACAGGGAGTGGAGCTCAGTGGATGGGGAGTGAAGTTCCGTGGATGGGGAGTGGAGCTCTGTGGATGGGGAGTGGAGCTCCGTGGATGGGGAGTGGAGCTCCATGGATGGGGAGTGGAGCTCAATGGATATAGAGTGCAGGTGAGTGGACACTAAGCTAAGTTAAGCAAACAGCAGGGGCTGAGGAGAATTCTGGATAAAACACTCTAACAGAACTTTGAAGACAGGCCAGGGTGACTGGACAATACCTGAATGACGACAGAGGGTTAAACACAATCAAACATCCGTTATGATCAGATTTTGAGATTGGGTGGTTCATGGTAAGGTGACTAAAAGGTCTGGAGTAATGTGAAGTAGCAAATCTATTTTGAAAGTCAACCCACAAATGTGTATAGAAGGTTGAGGAACCTGACTAATATTTGCAAGGAATCTTTCTCATACCCTGAGTCATAAAATGGGGTATTCATGTTGTTCTCATGAATCATTAAATTACTTCCCCCCAGGCAGACAGTTGTACATAAGCTTGTTCCACAGATAGATTCTGGAGCCAATATGTAAGTATTATAAACGTTCAAGCTGTATATGTATATATATCTACAGAACAGTAATACAACCTACATTTTATTGAGTCACAATGTTTCTCCATTTTTGGGAAGACTGTTTCATAGTTTCCTGCTTTAATCCAAAAACAAATACAGTGAAAGCATCATGACCAACGTGGGGGAAGATTTTAGTGAATACCAGCCTGTGGTGTTTGCTGAGGGACCAAAATCGCAGATGCTTATCCTGCCTAGCTCTACACAACAGGCACATTCACAGCAACTTCTGGCTTAGCCGTATTTGGTTTTGCTAAGCATATAGAATGTGGCTCTTGATCCATCTCCAGGGGAATTATTTGGCTCACATTAGGGAATTTCTAGAAAGACTGAAGAAGATTTATACTGTGTGGATACCTATAGACTTCGATTAGGCAATAGTCCATAGAGTTGTGCTCTTAGTGTTACTTAATATAATCTTGTAAACTTTCCCAATAGCACCTGGACATGGTTAGTGTCAACAACACCACAGGGCTGCTCCCTGAGTGTATTCAAAGTTAAACTGAACCCTATAAGGACTCAGTAGCATCACTAAGTAGAGTACAGGTGCTCTTCTTTGTTGACTAAGAGAGAATAGTTCATGCGATGTTTTATGTAAGAAAATGAGACTTGTGGGAATATAAAAATACGTATAGCGTGATTACAAGTTCCCTGGGAGTAGGAGTGGGAAAACCGTACCTTTACATTGTATTCCTATGTAAAACAGAATGAAGATTTTTCTATGGAGTATGAATGTCTTATCACTTTATATTTTAAAAATATGTACATATTTTAAAAATACTAATGACAATTGAGTAATTTTTTGGGGGGGAGGGGGAATTTTTGAGACAGGGTTTCTCTGTAGCTTTTGGTTCTTGTCCTGGAATTAACTCTTGTAGACCAGGCTGGCCTCTAACTCACAGAGATTCTCCTGCCCCTGCCTCCCTAGTGCTGGCATTAATGGCGGGTAGTTTAGTAATTATGCAATAAGAAAATGGTTAGTTTTACAAACTATAATTGCACCATCTTTAAAGATAAAAACATGAGTAGTCAAAAGTTGCTACATAAGAAATGCTGAAAAGAAGTATATGGTCTCTAAAAATTTATTAATTCATGCTATTTTCACTTGTGTTATTATTCAAAATTTTATACTGTCATTTGAATTAATAAGCTTCTTATTTAAAATTTCCTAAGCACACTATTCTTATTTTAATTGTTTTCCAACAAATATTAGAATAACATAAAATCTGAATGCCCAAATTACTCTTAATTTAGTGCCAAATGAATTGAGTATAATTTTGTTTAAATAAAATACTATTTAAAATTATACATGATATTTGTAATTGGTGAAGAGTCTAAAAGTATCAATTTACTTTTTTGATCCTATCTTTACCTGTTCCAAAAAAAGAAATATTATTAGGTTTTAAAAACTAGTCACCCCATGTATAACAATTCAAGTAAATATGTTTATAACATAAACTAATTTTTCTGTATTAGGAATCTCTGATACATTTGAAGCATACGTTTTCTGAGAGAATTTTATGCTATCCCAGGAGTTTGCTTCAAATGTTCATTTTTGCATGCAAAAAGTGACAGGTCCAAGAGCTTTATTGGTTTTCTAGTAAAGTTAGTAATTTTACTCATAGTTTATGTGAGAATAGAAGTGTGTCAGCTTATTGCCTTCCCCGTCTGTTGGTGCTGATCTGTGTTCCAGGGAATCGTTAGGACTCACAGTTCCAACAATGGGTTCTAGAAATTCCTGTTTAAAGAGGACACCAGATAAACTAGTAGTTATGGCAACTGAGCAGGACAACTCAAATCTGCTAGTTTCATTTTCTCCTGATGAAGGAGCAGTGAAAGCAAAATGAGAGGATGTTAAAGAAAAGTGGGAGGGACTTAGGACATTACTATATAACAGCATGGTTAGGACATTACCACATAACAGCATGGGTTAGGATTGTACCCTGTGACCTCCAAGATGTCTGGAGAACTGTGGGAAAGAAAGACAAAAAGGGGATGCTTCTCTGGTGTGGAAAGTGTTTTAGAACGCTATAAAAGTGAGGAACGTTATAAATGAGGAAAAGCAGATGAATCCTATTACTGATCTGTTCGATGAGCGCTCACTGCTATCTGTACACTGCATTTATAACGGCAACAAATGACTTGACAGCGATTCTGTGACGATATAGAATCAGAAGCCACTCTCCCAACTCTCCCACGACAATCACTGTGAAGACAAGATTACTCTCTGTCAGACCTAGAGCTTAATGTTATGCCGCCACATTTGAACATTTCTGGGTATTATCATTCCGAAGGTCTTTGCCTGAAGAACTGTGTGCAGACAAGACAGGATTCTGGGAAAATCTGCCTTGGATTATCATCTGTCCTTAAGAAGGAACTGAAGACAAAACACTGTTTTGAAAATGTTCAAACGCATAAGCCTTTGAAGAAAGTACAAAACTTTCAGGATCATTTAACCATAAAAAGTAGTTTTATTGTGCTTTTGATACTTAATATTTTTAATGAAATTATGGGACAGAGTCACGAAATAGTTGTTATAGCAAAAGAAATCATGCACACTACTTGTTCTTAAGAATCTAACAGTAAGAGGCAGGCGGATCTCTGAGTTCGAGGCCAGCCTGGTCTACAAGAGCTAGTTCCGGGACAGGGACCAAAGCTACAGAGAAACCCTGCCTCGAAAAACCAAAAAAAAATAAAAAAAAATAAAATAAAATAATAAAGAATCTAACAGTATAGGAGAAAGAGAAAAATCTCTACAAATATGCCTCAAGCATATTTCATTATGCTTGATTGACCATTAAGTTGTGTGGATTCCACAAGATTCCTGGATAAGGAGAAATTTTCTTTGGAGTCAGTACATTGAATCAGCATATAAGTGCTGGAACTAAAACCATAACAGGAAAAACAGTAATAGAAAATGCAGCAAAGCTATTTAGAATATATCTAAACTGTATGCTTCCTTTGAATAATGCTACAAGTGAAATAATATGAGTCGCATTATCAAATGCAGATAATTTTAAATTATATAAGGCATGTGGAAATCAGGTTTTCTGGGTTTGAGAGCTGTATTTTGTACAAGGTTCCCCACTCCGTATTTCCCTCCCACCACCATTTCACAGATCCAGGAAGCAAAGGTCACAGTTTCTTTTTTCTTCTTGTAAATCATGTTAACCACACAGCAATGTGTATTTGTGTGTGTCTGTTTCCTGCCACACAAGTCTGCTCTGTTCTCTTCCTGTAACCCCACTGCTAACACACAGATGGGAAGGGTACAAACGCTCCAGAAAGATTTATGTTTCTGCTTGATGACTAGCTATTAAATAAGACCTTTGACTATACAACGATCTTTAAACTATACGCAGGGAAGAAGACATTAAAGAAAAATCAACATCAAGTTAGAACATTAATGCGGCAAATGGGCCGTCCAGATAGAATTAGCTCGGCTGGCGTCATTGACGATTTTCCATTCACATGTTAAGCTTTCTTTTCCCTTGTGAAGATTTGTAATTTGTTCGACAAACATTTGGAACTAACTGGGCAAAATAAGCTACTTGTCTAGACATTGTCTAATAGGGACGGAGAAGGAGGGGGAAGCTAGGGTAGCTTTATAGAAGCAGAAATGATCAGCTAAAGTGCTTGTATGATTAGACGTTTTCAGGGAGAAAATATTGAGTAGATTCCACATGTCATTTGTATGGGAGCAGTTATCAAACTAAATTATACTCAAAATTAAACATACAGATCTTAAAATTGCTTTTGTTTATGAAAATGGTATATGCCTAGTTTGGGAAAGATGAATATTTGGGTATGGATAAGTGAACACCAGACACAAAAGAAAGTGACGTTTTTGAAGGAGGAACCATGGACTACTGAACCCCATTACAGTGGAAACCTTCAAAGGACCCAGCACAGTTTTCAGGGAAGTGGTAGAGACTAATGGAGAGTACTTTCATGATCTTGAAGCTGGGCTGGGTACATGACAGGTTCCAGGACAACCTGGGCTACAGAGAAAGGCCTTGACTCCAAACGACTAAGCAGACAAAATCCAAATACCAACCCAGATAATTTTTAGAGAATACAGACGTACAAAAGCTAAGACCTTCTCATATTATAGGTCTGACACTAAAATTGTAGCCCAAACAATTTCTAGAATACAAGTGCTTCATTGGGTTTTTATTCCCATCACAAATTCCTGTTTTTGTATTCGGTGCTTTTCCCAACATGTTTTCTTCGTATGGTTGACAGAAGGTGTCTGTTAACTGATCCATAGATAGCTGCATCTCCAATCTGATTTCTGCATAGGAAAGCTGTCAGGGAGAAGTTTTATTGTGGAAAACAGTGAGTGACAAAATAAAGTGTGGTAGGACCAGAAGCAGAAAAGCAATATCTAAAATGTAGACCAAAGTGCAGAGAAAAAAAAAAAGACCTAAAAGGAGTGGTAAGGACAAGGACAAGAAAGACAAGAACCCATGGGGTGTCGGGGGGGAATCGATGGGGCGAATAGGGGGAGTGGGAGAAGATAGGAGTGAGGGAGAACAGGGGTAGACGAGGGAGAGTGTGGAAGGGGGAGTTAGAAGCCACTGGGGGTTGGTTGAGGATGTTTCTGTTTTTATTTAGCTGGGAGGGGGGCTTCACCCCAGCTCCTTGCATAAGCTCCCTCCCCTCCCCTGGGAGTTGCCTCAGTCCAAACTCCACCTCTGAAAAAGCCCACTGAATGATAACCCCTCCCCAGGGAGGGCCAAGAATGCCCACCAAATGCTAACCTCTCCCCAGGAAAGGTCAAGACCACTCCCACAGGCTATTTAAACGGCCTCCCCCAGAAAATGAACACGTGGTCTCCCCGTTACCATGATCTACTCTTTTCCCTCGTTCCCTCTCCATGATTTCCCAGGGCCACCCGGGAGTATTGCCATCCATTAAACCTGGGAGTCTTTTAATTTGGTCTGATTTGGTCTGATTGGGATTATTGCATCAGCGGAGAGTTTTTTTGGCCAGGAAAAGTACTTAAGAGTTTTGCATTCTGTTTATCACCCATTGGTGCTTGTGTGACAAAGGAAAAGACAAAAAGCCTTTAAAAAATACTGTCATAGCAAACGTCCTGCACATGACATTATCATGGAGTGTCATGGAGGTTTTATATTTTCAGTTACTGTCATAGCATGAGAATTTAGGTTGAGTTTGACAATTTATAAATGTTATAATCTGATTTTTTAAAAAGAAATCAAATCATTAGTCTTAAACCAATGTGAGATACAGTCTTATGAACAAGTCAGTGAAATAATAATATAAGTGGTTCAAAAGAGAACTCAAAGAAGTATATTATGTACATCAGAAATCTCAGAAGAAATTTGAAAAGATCTAAAATGACTTTGCTTTGTAAAGGAGAAAAGGAAATCAATAGTAAGGAAAGAATGGAATTTCTTTTTATAATACATAATATTATTAGCTGGTAGAGAAAATCAGGAGGTATGAGGTAATCAGGTCAAGCACCGATCTTTCTTACACACTTCTAAGCCTTTTGTCCTGTTTTCCCCGGAAGTGTATAATAACTTCATACTAATTTTCAGGTTTGAGTTGATAAATGGTGCTATAAATATGCCAGAGTACATAAACTAGTTGTTAAATTTTTTACAAAATTTGGTTGGATATTGGCTGCACATATCCTGTTACTAATCTAATTGCACGTTTAAATAAAATGGCTTTTTAAATATACTTTGTATTTTATTTTATTCACTGGCTTGCTTTTGGTTACTATTGATGGGTTGGTTGGTTTGGATGTACATAGGTGTGTTTTCAGTAAGCGTTATATCCAATGTTCAAATCATGAAATTGTCTAGTTCCCTCACTCATTGCATCAGCACTCCAACTTTCAGAGGGAGAAGGAGTGTGTTCTGTGATTGATTGACTTTCTGGCCACTGGCATGGAGAGAGCCATAAGAAGGGCCCTGGATCCCAGTAGTAGAAACAATGACAAAAGAAAGAAGGTTGTTTACACAGATTATTTTTTTCAACTGGATTTAAGTTGAATTCTTACTCTCAGTTCTTCATATTCAATAAGGAAAGTCTTTCTAATTTGCCTAATGAATTGATATTGAGATTTAAATGTTAAATAATGCATCTAATCTAAGTAACCCTAGTGACCACGAAGTTGAAGCTACACTATTGTTTTTACCCCTGTGGCTCCCATAGAGAGCCACGATTTCTCTTTTCAGTGTAGATTCAGCAGGAAATCCAGATGCTGATTAAAGTTCCTTTATTTATCAATTCATAATATTTTCCATAAATGCGCAATGCCATGCTATGTCTATTGAGTTTCCCTCTTCGTATAACTGGTTCACAATTTAAAATAAATTTTAATTTATTTTGTGCAATTAGAAATTTAAGTAAATTGCACTTGGTCCTCTAACAAAGGACAAAATATTTTAACATTGTCTAATTAAAGGCTCAAAACTATTTGCTAAAGTAAACAGCAGGGTAAGCACGGCCCATATCTCCTCCTGAGAATGGACTAGCAAATAACTTCTGGTTTGCAACGTCGCCACCAATAGCATGTTAGTTTAAGTATGATATATATCCTTATTACAAAGAGGTAAATGTCAGAAGTTTAGTCTGAGACCAGCTTGGATAATTTTCCTTGTTTTGTGTTTTGATGCTACCTAGATAATTAAATTAGCCACTTCAAAACCGTCTTGTGTAACTTTCTAAATTATAGAATGCGTGTAGATTTTATTCGGAGTTTATGTTGAAGGAATCACTGAAAGTCAACAGGAGCAAATTCCTAGAAAATGATTTAGGACATTTAACAAAAACAAAAGCAAAAGAAAGCCAACTGTTAATCTTATTAGATTTCTAGAGAAAGATTGCATTTTTCAGCATTCTTGTTTCAAATTAGCTATGGAGAATGCGAAATTTGTGATTCATTCGGAACACATTGCTATGATTTTTCCAGGAAACAGAGAGCACTGCAGTATTAGATGCAAAACATATCTACCAGCTTGTCTACAACAAAATACACTAGATAGGCTTTGTGTCATTTCGTCTCTATTGAGAGGTAACAAAAGAATAAGGATGATGGAAATATCAAATGAGGTGCGGAAGATAGACCAGCAGGAGTCAGCGCTGAAGGCTGATTGAAGGTTTCTGGGGGAAGGTTGTTTACTTTATAACGACTAAAATCATAGTTACAAGCTACAGTGCGTTTGTGATGTGGCTACTGCTTGCTCGGTCTCTGTGTACTCAGAAACTCAGCACTGGGAAGGTAGCACCAGGAAGATTAGAAGTTCAAGGCCAGCCTTGTTCACATACCAAGTTATTAGGTAGCCTGGGATTCATGAGACCCTGCTTCGAACACAAACAAATCAACAAGGCCACCCCAAAACCTACAACAAAAAATTTTTCTTTTTGACTAAACATTCATTAGATTCTTTTGAATTTATGTTTATGTCAGACCTGTTTATTTGGACACTTTGACAGGATCATTTGTCCCAGACTGAGGAGATATGGATTGTAGTGTGGTTTACATTTTCTTGGTTAGCGGAGTTTAGCACCTCTTTTTCTCAGATACATATTGACCATTTATTTGTTTGTTTGCTTTCCTCCCTGCTTTATATTTCTGTAAGAGATGTGTCTGTTCTGTTCCACCACTCTTTCTTATTAGTGTGAGACTGTGGGGTGTCAGTGAGCCCCATGCTTGTGCCCACCCTGTTGGAGCTTTCTGTTTCTTTTTTCTTTTTCTCATGCCAGCACCATGACAGCTATCAGCTCTGCAAATATTTCCTTCTGCTCGTGGGCCACTAAAGTCCACTCACTGCTTCTTTTGCTATTCAAATGTTCTGTGGTTGGTGAAATTCTGCCTAGCAGTCTTGGCTTCTGCTACCTGATGTCCATGCGCCTTGTCCAGGTAGATCCTCGCTGGTCCCAGGGTCCTGAGACACTATTGCTATGGTGTCTTCCAGTGTTTCCATACATCTCTTTCCAGCATTTAAGCCCTTCGTCCGTTTAAAAATATTTTATTTTGCATTCATGGATCCGGGGATTTAGTGCACACAAGTGTATGTGTGGGTGAGTACACCCACGCCTGTACATGAGGAAGCCAGGGGTGCTGGATGTCTTCTTCACAAAGGCAGGGTCTCTTACTGGAGCAGAAGCTCACTCTTCTTGCTAGGCTGGTTTGACCCCTCTTTCTCTCCTCCCCACACTGAGTTCCAGGTACAGAGCTATGCCTGCCTTACTTGGAGTTAGGGTTTATAACTCAGGTCCTCACTTTTGTAGGTGAAGTATTCCTATCCACTGAGAAATCTCTCGTAGTGTTAAGTTTCCAAAACTTGGCACTAAGTCTGTCCTTACTGCAATGGCCCCTCTCTGCTGTGTGGGGCTTTGTTCTATGCTGTACTTGCTGCCTGAGTTTGAGGTGTGGAAAGCAACCGCCACTAGCTTCAGGACCCACTGCTGTCTTAGGAATAGTGATTCCCACAATGCAACTCTTGGTAGACTCATCTGAAGAGGACAAGGGTTACTGGCTGGTTCTGGGGTAGATTAGAGCCTTCCTGCGGTCACTGGCCTCGTGACATTTGTGATGCCTGAGGTCAGGAAACAAGTGGTAGAAACAGTCCCTTAGCCAGCAAGGCTGATGTCATGCTAGATCCCAATCTACCTCACAGTGACAGGGCCATGCATTGCCTCAGAAGCTAAGTGGATGTGCCTTGGGCTGAGGCCAAACGTAGGAACTGTGTGTCTGGACTCAGAGTACACAGATATCTGTGTGACACTGAAGTCATCCTAGCGTCTCGGCCTATTGACTCCAGCCTGAGGCTAAGGATTGTGTGTTCTGCTAGAGGGTTTCTCCAACAGCTGTGGATTTGGCTCTGGGCTCCATGACACAGCCCCATGGTATCTTTCACAGCCTGCTCCCCAGTGCATGTAGTTCTGTGCCCAGATCTGCTGCCAGAAGTTGGCAGAAGAATTATTGAGACACTGTCCTCTGACCAATGCCATTCCAGATGTTGGTTCAATGGGCATTGGCCTGGTGATCCTGGGATATTTCCCAGTGTGGAGTTTCTATATAGCCAACCTTAGACTGTCTAAAAGTAGAATCAATGTCCCTCTGCTGCTTGCAACACAGAGGTAAAATATGGAACTCTCATTTCTACCTCCTTCAGTATGGCTTCCCTTTGGCTCTAATAGGAGCAGCCACTGAAGTCCTTCATCTGTGTCCATAGGTCTTACAATGGCATGCTGAAGTAGGAGCGTGGCAGCTGATTCTTTTTTTTTCTCACTCATTTTACTCAGCTATCTTGTTATCTCAACTAAAGTCTTTTCTCAAAGAAAATTTCTTTTTTCTTTTTTCTCTTACAGATTAGATCATTACAGAAATACGTAACTGTTCACTTCAGGGAGTGGAATGTAGGATGCCCAGCCATAGTTGATACATCTACAACTCAACCCCTGTACATGAGGCTTTGAAACCCTACACATCATTTTCGAAAGTCAAAAACTGATGACATCTATTGTGAGATAATATCTCTGATCTGTGCAGGGAGGAGGATCCCATGAAATCTCAATACAGTTGTCTGAGGAAAACCTACAGGATACATTATACCAGCTGAGCAATCAGGCAGTCAGTGTGGATGGGGAACTCCTCACCACCAGATGAAGAGCTGCAGGCAATAATGCCTTCTGGTGTAGAGATTTTATATATTTTATATATATTTTGTTGAATATATACATATACTGTTACAAGTGTGTAACAACAACAAAGAAGTCATGATCTTGAGGGGAAGTTGGGGGCTCTTGGGAGGAATTGTAATGTAGAGAGGGAGAGAAGCAATGCAAATATAGTTCTTGTATATGAAATCTGGAAAAAAGTAAAATAAATTTGAATTAAAACTACTTTTTTAAAGTTATAGGTTGAGTCTAGAGACATGGTTCAGTGGTTAAGAGTATTAACTGCCCTTAGCATCCAGAGGACTCAGGTTCTATTTCCAGCACCCACATGGCCGGTCACAACTCCAGTGTCATGGGCTCCTGATGCCCTCTACCAGCCTCCATAGGCACTGCATGCATGTGAGGCACAATACACATTAACAAAATTAAGAGCTAGTTTCATGACAGGCTCCAAAGCTACAGAGAAACCCTGTCTTGCAAAAATCTAAATAAATAAATAGATAGATGGTACACATGAAATAATGGTTAAATGTTTTAAGTTGAAACTGTTTTAATTTTTTCATTTCTTTCTTCAAAAGACACTGTACCAACATTTGATAGAAAAATTGTCCTTAAAATGTACACTTCTTCATTTTGAAAATATTCATCAAAATCTTCAACAAATCATTGTCTTTCTCTCTATGACTAATCTATGGATGTCGATATTCTATATAGTATTTAACATATATAGGTATAATAATATTTGTGCTCTTAGAACATGAAGGACTTAGAAACCATTACCTGTGACGATACCTGGGCACTCAGGTGTTCAGAGTGAGAAGTGAGGAGAGGATTGAGTGGCATTCCTATTCTAATTTATATAACATCATTAAGATGTGATCTGCTACCCTGTCTGTCACACTTCATCTCTAGAGAAGCTTCCTTCATTGTAAGGGATAATAAGGTAATTTTGGAATAAATTACTTGTTTTCTTTTGATAATGAAAAGGTTCTACAGGTTCATTTTTAGACCACTTTTGAGATTGGGCCCAAGCCTCCGTTCACTTTCATTTGAACATTTGAACATTTCATCTGTAAGTCTACAACTTCCAGCCTCTGTCTAGCTTAGTTCTCGCTGTATGGATTTCTTAGCAAGGATTGCTCCCCTGGCTTTCCTCTTCAACGCTTCAGTGCTTTATCGTGGGGATTTCCTAGTGGATGTGCTGGCTATCAGAACAGATGTTCGAGTTCACATCATCTGCCTCTCTGTGCTGCTGACCTTTAACACAACCTCACTGTGGATGACCACCCAGTGTGACATTCGCACTCCGAATCTCACTAGCTTTTCCATCCCTGACGACTCAGACGTTCTACTTGGCCTGTGTAATGAGGACTTCCTGTCTTGTTTTCTTTCCCATGTCCCCACACCCTCTAAGTTTGTTCCCCAACTTGACTCAGAGTGCCAAATTCTCTGCTGCTCTCTTTAATTTCATTAACTCCTTCACTTCTTTTAAACATATTTGTGGCCCCCCATGCTTCATTGCACAGGAAACTTAATTGTCTTTCTAGATTCTCTGGTATATATATTGACTCATTTGTTCAGTGGTATTTATGAGTCTACTAGGGGAACCACGTAGAAGACCCTTGTCTGCCAGCACTTTAAATCTTATTCTACGGATCTCCACCAGGTATAAAGCTTATATTAACCCATTCTTTTAGCTGTGACAAAAAAAGGAACATTGCTAGGGTAGATTGCAAACAACAGAATTTCAGAATTTATTTCTTTTGGTTCTGGAGTCTGGAAAGGACACGATGAAAATATCTGCTGATTGAGTAGTGTGATTTCATTTTCAATTCACGCATAGCATTTGATCCTGTGTCCCTACAGGATGAAAGGATACAAGATCACTTCCAGGAAATGGTTTATAAGAATACTAATCCCTTTTATGACAGTTCCACGCTCATGGTACAGATATATCCTAATGTTTGTCAACTATTACTACCACATTTTTAACAAAGCAATTGTGGGAAGAAGCAAATATTCTGCTTTTTGTGAAACCTGAACACTCATTAGGTAAGTTTAATCTACTATATTCTTATTTTCATTGTTCTTATTATTTACCAACATCATTTCTTATAAAGTAAACTGGTAAAACTTGGTGAGAACTTATGACTTATGTGTATCAGTGATGAAAAGAGGTGAAAAGAGGTGAAGGAAAAGGTTGCCCACTTACACATGTAGTATTGTTCAGCTGCTTAGGCATGCAGCAAGAGCCTAGGTGTGGGGGAAAATTTACCTGAGGAAGTGGAAATGTAATACATAGTTATGGACAGACTGGGGTTGGGGATGGAATTGGAGGACTTAGCAGAGAAAGAACGTGCAAAGGCAGGTAAGGGAGAGGATATGGGGAGACAGTGAAAACTGAAGGCCACCTGAAGGGCTGTATGGAAACGTAAAACGGTAGAAGTTTCTTACAGTAAGTACATAAATGAAAGAAATCCAAGTGAAATCACCAAATAATGGGGAGACATTGCCCCAGGTTGGCATATCTTGCCACCACATGAAATCTCCTATGGCAGGAATGGGTTACATCTATGTTAGTTGTTGGCCAAAGGGACCGCATGGAAATCTCTAAACAGCTCACACTATTGCTAAGGCTATCAGTTGCTTTCTACAAACTAATGGCAAAGCCCTATTGCTGAAGACGATACCTACTTATCTTACTGAACAAGGAGAAAGAACTGGTGCCTAATTTGAGGATCACCCCTACTGAGTAGGGTTATGATGCTGGGTGAAATGTATACAGCCAGAGGTAAAACATAAACACTAACTCTACTACAAACTCTGTGATCTACAATGGTGACCTGCACGATTCAGGAGCAATAGTGGCACAGAAGTTGCGGGAGTAACCAAGCGTCCTCTCCACTGATGCTCTATGTCATCAAAGCATGACATTGACTGAGTGACTATGAACCTGGGACTAGGTAGGTCATGACAGTAGAGTAAGAGGAACAAAATCTATTGCTCTGATACAAGAATGTAGCAACACTAGGACTCACATCAACAATCTTCTATACCCATGGATTAGTATCTTGCTCAGCCATCATCAGAGAAGTTTCCACTAGCAGTGAATAGAAACAACTCTAGAAACCCACATCTGGACAATTGTAGAGTGAGAAGCCTTGCAACACCCAGTCCTAAGTGGTATGTCCCTTTCAAACCTCTTCTCTCAAAGATCAGGGAACTCCATAAAAGAGTAGGAAGAAATGTTACAAGAATCAGTAGGGACAGAAGAAACCAAGGACACAATGCCTTCCAACTACATCAGGAATAGACACGTATGAACTCACAGCGAGAGCGGAAGCCTGAAATGGGTCTGCACATGTCTAAGCTAGACAGAATCTCTACACAGAAAGGGAAAGATAGATATGATTTCCCATCCCTAGGCAAGAAGATATCTCCAGCTGACAACACCAATTAGGACAATAGGACAAAATCGATTTTCTTCTATAGAGTTTCTCTGCTTATGCAAGCTATAATCAGTTGCTGATCTCATGCCCAGCAGTAGATGGGCACCTCAAAATAAACTTGGGGGTATTTAGGGAAAATTTTTTATCTCATACTGCTTTGTGTGGGCATAACTTTTTTCTAAATCTTACTGGTCTTTTGCTTACAGTTAATGGTTTCTGATTTTGTGTTCTTATGGGTTTTCTATGTGTTCCAATGTCTGCCTATGTATATGCTTCTTGTGGTTTTTCTTTGGTTTTTTTTCTTTTTCTCTTTTTGCTTGTTTGTTTTCTTATATTCTGGTTTGTTTGTAGGTTTCTATTTGACTGCTTTCTAAAGAGAGAGAAAGAGAAGGCATGGAGTTTGATGGGTTGGGAAGTAGGGGAGAACTAGAGGAAGTAAGTGAAGGAGGGGAAACCATGATCAGAGTATATTCTATGAAAAAAAATCTGGTTTAAAACTGTAAAGAAAAAAAATGCTTGGAAAGGCCTTATAGTGGTCAGTTCATTTATCTTATTGGTTGCTAAATGAAGCTAAGAGTTACTCGGGGAGTCTGTAGAAACAGTGGGCTTGATAGAAATGACTTATGAAGAGAATCAACAGGAATGCTCAGGGAACAAATGCAGTGCAGTCTGTAGTCTCGAGCTGCTCCACAGTAGGCACTCACCAGTGTTGACAGGAGAACTAAAAGACTTACCGTCTTTAGTATAAATCCCTGTGTGTGATGGATGATAAATGAAAGGCTGAAAAGTACCCCCCTCTCTTAAACAAACAGGCATGCCTGTACCCCAATTTGCAAGGGAAGAATGAGAATGAAATATTGAATAACAGCCAAAAACTGTACCTTTTCTAAGATGCAAGTGGTCTCTACATAATGTGAAGTTGTGTACCCTAGAGGTCAGAGGATCCCAAAGTAAGACATGATTTTACCAGGACAGCATTCCATTCCCTTTACCTTGTTGACTATACCTAAGATTAAATCATACTATTTTGTTAGTTCTTCCTTATTCACAGAAAGATGGGAATTCACTTTACTCCATTCCTGAGAGCCACAGGCTTGTGTCTTCGACAATTTGTACACTCAGACTGTATTTGCTTCCTTCCCATTCTTATATCAGGCCATCTGGATGCACTTACTAATCACAGTCTCAAGAGGTGCTATGAGTTAGGAGATCAGGCCTGGGAAAATACAGTCTCATATTAAGCATTCTGTAAATTCTAATAGTTTCAGCTCTCGGACATTTCGAACGGAAGATTTTGTCTATAAGTTAGTAAATTTTTTTAAGGGGTTGAGAGACAGAGAGATAGGGCCTGGAAACCAAAACTAAGGGGGTGATGAGTATTTTGGGGAAAAAGAAGAGGATTCCAGAGAGAATTCACAGTTACAATCCAATATATATATATCAATCACTGCACTTTACAGTGCCACTTCGACAAACAAACTGTGATGAAGATGTGGGAAAGATGCAGGAACCGATGTAGTGTATATGTGGTGGAGAAAGACACAGCTAGTGATGTCATGGCAGTGATGGTAATGGGTGTAGGAGAAAACTCTGGTGGACAGGAGAGCATCTTGTTGCTGAGTAGAGCTAGCAGGCTGGTGTGCAGTATCTGGGAGCTTGTATAGATTCTGCCCCTGATCATGTTGCCCAGCAGAATGATTACCTTGGCTCTGAGCAAAAAAAGGATATTCAAGATGGAGAACAGTTTATTTTCTGGATTGGTACTACTCAAAAGAC
Organism: Chionomys nivalis; assembly: GCF_950005125.1. Taxonomy (NCBI): domain Eukaryota; kingdom Metazoa; phylum Chordata; class Mammalia; order Rodentia; family Cricetidae; genus Chionomys; species Chionomys nivalis. The sequence goes on from NC_080111.1 coordinate 21,054,327, forward strand.
CTCCAGAAAACTTGCTGCTCCTGGAAGCCTTGTTGGTCCATGCGATCCGTGCTACAACCGGGGTGGTACCCGTGTCTGTGGTCCATGATGCCACCCCAGGCTGTGTTGATGCTCAAGATCCACAAGGATGTCTGTTTTCTGTGTGCTGCCAGAAGTCATGTTGATGTCCGTGTCCTGTGCTGCCAATGGAGACCAGTTGAATGTTAGTTGTCTGTGCTACTTCAGGAGGGTGTGTGGATGGCCATGGTTCATGTTGCCACCTGGGGCCATGTTGTACGTGGCCTGTGCTGCTTCCTGAGGCCATGTTGAGGTTCGAGGTCTGACTTCTGCCTAGGGCCTTATTGGTGCCTGTGGTCCTGCTGTCTCAAGGGTGTTGTATGGATGTCTGGGGCCCATGTTACCACGGAAGGCCATGTGGCTGCCTGCGGTAGTCTCTGCTACCTCCCAAAACCATCTTGAAGTCCTTGAGCTGTGTTGTTACTAGGGACCATTTGGATGCCCATGGTCATTGTTACTACAGAGGCTGTGCTGTTGTTTGTGGTATTTTCTGCTGCCTGAACGCATGGTGTTGTCTGTGGTCTGTGTTATTGCAGACGGCTATGTTGATGTCTGTGATCTGTATTGCCTCCAGAAGCCATTTGGAGTCCATGATCTGTGCTGTCACTGATTGTGAAGAACAAAAAGCTTTTTTTTTTTTTTTTGCAGTGGTATTCATGACGGCAGACTCACAGTTGAGAATGAGAGACATAAAAGACTTCTGTGAGAACCTCTCTCCCCAACCCTACTACCCCCCCCAAAAGACAGTCTAGAGAAGAAACCATTGAAGAAAATTCTTAAAATTGTGATAAGGATGCTGAAGAGTAGCTTTTCACAGTTGATAGCTTCTGTCAGGTATAGGGGAGGGGAAGGACTCAATTTTCTTTAGGGGGCTGGCCACTGGGAATTTGACCATGCTCTAGTGAAAATATGGGCAATAGAAATTAGACTATTTCTTTCTTTTTTTAAAAAAAACAATACAAATGTTTTATTTAATAGTCACAGGTCATCATGGGCCAAGTGGTGGATACTCAGGACCTCAGTCAGCACAACCTCCGAGCTTCTCTTTCTGACTCCAATAGGGTGAGCACATCTCCCTCTCGAACGGGACATTTGATGTTTCGGATGATGGAGCGGCTGGTGTCATCCATAAATTCCACATGCACCTGCGTGCACTGTCCCTGCGAACCGGTCCTGCCCAGCACTTTGGTTACCCTAGCGAGCTTGATGGGCTGCACGTGACTCGTGCCCATGATGGCGGTGGCGATCAGGCGGAGAGAGGACTCTTTCTTTCTTTCTTTCTTTCTTTCTTTCTTTCTTTCTTTCTTTCTTTCTTTCTTTCTTTCTTTCCTTCCTTCCTTCCTTCCTTCCTTCCTTCCTTCCTTCCTTTTCTTCCTTTCTTTTTCTTTGGTTGAGGTCATAAAGGAAGGTGGACCTCAATGTGATCAGGAGGCATTATGTGAAATGTGGACGCCCAAAAAATGGGAGCCTATTTCCACATTGGTCAAAGGTCAGAGAGTTGGAACTTACCTCTTTCCCTTCAAAGTTGCTGTGTTTCTATCTCAAACACAGGTCCCACCTAGATTTGGACCAGAGAGTTCTGCTCTCTCAAGGTTATTGTCAACAGGTGTGGCTAATAACCAGACCTTGTGTTTCAGGAACAGGTACATTTCTACCTCAAACAACTAAGGTTCCAGTTTCTTTAAGGAGATAACATGGATTCCACCCAGGGAGTGGCTTGGCTACAGACTGTTTTTTGGTGTAGGGTATGAGAGTGACTTCTAGCAACAGAAGGTTTAACTAAGAATGTAGCCTGCTACCTTCAACTGGTCTATTCCTTTTCCTGTATCATGTTAAAGCAGTTTTTTGTCTAACCTCTTGGGATCATGGGTACGGTAAGCAATTAGAAAGTTAGACACCAGTTCACTGGAACTCTCTCCCTGTACCTTTCTATATCTTTTCATTTTATTATTTTCACATCTTCGTATTCTTTACTAATATTTAAATCCCCCACCCCCTACCCTGGAAAGTGGTATTTTTGTAGAGGCTGGTCCACGACAGTAAAGCTCCCAAATAACCAATAAAAATAGTGTGTTTGAATGTTGGGGAAAAAGGAATAAAACAGAAAAATTAAACCTTAATTAATTAATTAAAACCTTAGCCCCATGTGTGTCGGGGTGTATGTGTGTATGTGTGTGTGTAGTTTTAATTGTAGTAGATGCATAGGGATGTTTACATAAACATACAAATGCAGAGTCTAGAGCAGGGCAGTGGGTATATTGCTCAAACTCTTTACTTTCTTGTGTGGAAATAGGGTCTCTTACCAAATCTAAAGCTCATTTTGGCTAGATTGGCTGGACCGATTGTTCTCCAGATCCTTCTGTCTTCACCATACAATGCTATAGATACAGGCATTCACATAAAATAATAGAACTATTTATTTGAGTTCTGGGGATTCAAATGAAGGTCCTTGGGTTTGCCCAGCAGCTACTCGTACATGCCCGTCAATCTCCACACACTGATAAAGCCTGTGAGAAAAGATGTTCCAATGAAGCTCCTGCAACACATACCTGGAAAACCAAGGCTTCTGTTAATTCAGTATTTTTGTACCATGAATTATTTAATTGTTTTCCACAAACAACACTTTCGATATCACCAATACCAGAGGATGTATAATCCCTATCCCTTTCTAATACCACCAATATTGGAAGGATATGTAATCTGTATGCCTTTCTAACTTATGAAACTTCAAAAAATTCCTCCTTTCAGCACTGAGTCACAAAATAGACAAATTAGAACAACAAACACACGGCCATGCCTACCTCAGCGCACTGAGTTTGTGGTCAGACACAGGAGAGACATTGTGACTCCAAGGCTGTCTATTATTTGGGATTACACATGCCTTCATTATTTTTTACTATAAATTTTTTTACTTTTTTACTATAAATTTTTTTTACAAAGTTTCAATTGTTTACAGCAACAACCTAATCACACATACAGATTAGCCTTTTTAGACCAAAGACTTTCACCAGAGTTTTTCTATTTAACAAAGATTTACAAAATGAGCAATAGATCCGATTAATACGTGTTCCTGGAAGCTCTATCAAATGGCTCTGCCAATGATGGTAGGATGCTGGGGACCATATAAATACATCAGTATCTCCCAGGGTACTAGCTTTCCATTTTCGGGGAGATTAAATGACTGACCATAGGACTCAGTACTTTATTCGGCCCCACTTCCCTATCATTCTTTCTGCTATGACCTCTTTCTGTAGGACTACTTTACACTCCTAGAATTACAGTCAGTGAAAATAAAAATTGTTAGATACCTCTTTAAACTTTAAACCCAAGTTTAGAGGTAGCCCTTTACATTTTACAAAGCTTAATACCCAGCCTTTTATATGTAGAAAATTGCAATATTTTTACTTATTCTATGCACATCAACTATAAAAGAAAAAAAGCATGTGTGTATCTTTATTGTTCCAATATTCATCACATTTATAACCCCCTCTTTGTTATTGTTTGCCTTTTAAATGTTTGCGGCAGGGAAAATTAACAACTTGGCAAAGACAGACTTTGTGTTTTGCCCTGTAGGAGGCATGGGTGCCTAGTTAAGGACTCTTCTTTATCTGATGGTTGATCTAGTCACTGAGGTTCAGTACACTCTCTTCAACACCCGCCTCTGATGTTGTTTTTGTGGGTTGGAGAGATATCCTGTTTTAGCAAGAGAAAAAAACAAATAAATAGCTTAAAGTATGCCACAGAATCTTTACTAAGTAAGATGGTTCACAAGAACATGGTGAAATGAGCTTGCTTTTCAGGAACAGCAGCGATGTTTTATACCAAATGACTGGAGGAGATGCCCATACTTTATCACTGTTAGACATGTTCTTTGAGCAATCAACTTTGTGTATTTTGAGAAGTGATGACTTCACGCTCTAAAATTTTTGAAGTGGACATTAACCTAATATTTTGAGTTTATATATCTTGTTATACTTTGAATCTGAAGTGTTCACTGAAGGTGTGTTTGCTAAAGGGGTGTTTCTCAATCAATGTGGGTAATTGAGAGGACAGTCTCTGACTTGATTCAGTGTGTAATTGCCTATTGAAGTGCATCTTGCTCGGGCTCCCTTCTCGTGTGTCCCTCTCGGCTGCTTAGCCACTGTGACATGCGTACTTGCTCTACCACCATGCCCTCCTCTAGTGATGCTCTGCCTTGTCAGTGCCTAGAAAGAGCTGGCCCAGGCAAGCAGGAAGTAAAGCTTATGGAAATATGACTTTGCTCCAACTTGTGTGCTGCAAGGGTTTGACACAGCAATAGAAAGGTTTTCTAGCAAGCAGATTCAAAAGTTTATAAACAGGTTTAATGAGTGGAATAAACCAAACAGACAAGAAGTAATTCTTTGGCATACTATAAATGCTTCTTACTGAAAGAAAACTTCTGAGAATGTCATAATCAATAAACATCAGAAAGTAGATTACGATTCACCATGTATATTATTTTGAAATATTTTTGTCAGACTTTGTATATTATTTTGAAACATTTTGGGTTAGTGATTTTCCCATTCATTAAATAATTTCTTGAGTTTTTTTCTGAAGTAATTTTGTTTTCATGAGATGAAGTCATATTTTCTATATGTTTAGCCTGTTTCTGAAAGTATTGGCTTTTAACTTTCAACATCTATGCATCTCATTTATGAAAAAATATTTGGGGAAGCATATATATGCAGCAATTTTCAGGGTTCCTATAACATGGCACAGTAGAAATTACTGTTCTCCTCCCTAATGTATTACTCCAACAATCCATATGCATGAGGTTTAGAATCAACAGCTAGATTCCTTTCCAGATGTTTGGGTGTGTTGTAAAATAAATACATATACAATTCCTTAGTGATAAATCTAGAATATATTTGTAAGATTGAATGACCATGCCTTTGCATGCAGTGATTAATGCATCTGAGTAATGTCTGTTTCCATACTTAATTTCTTACTTGGAAACTTAATTTTAAGCAATACCAATATATATGCATTTTAACTCTTCTATTTATTTATTTGAGTGTCCTGTATTAGGATATTTATGTTCCTACTAAATCATAATATTTTATATTACCAAAGAACAAATTATACATATCTTGAAATTGTAAAGCGTGTATATTGCAAGCACAATATTTAATGTGTTTCTTGTTTTGAGATTATAATATAATCACAACATTTATCCCTTCCTTTTTCTCTCTCAAAGCCCTCCCATATACTCTTCCGCATTCTCTTTAAAATTCATGGCCTCTTTTTCATTAATAATTATTGCATGTATATGCATATTTGCATATATTTGCATGCATGTATATGCTCCCAAATACAATCTGTTGAATTCATTTAATGTGATTTGTATATATGCTTTTAGGCTTGACGTTTTTTCAGTGGACAACCAATTGGTGTGCTCTTCCCTGGGGAGGACCACCTCTTCCACTCCCAGCTTCCCTCCGTTGTCCACAGTAGGGTTAAGACCTTGGAGTCTTTTCCCCATCCACTTTGCCATGTTCATTGGTGGTGTCCTTGTTCATTGTTCAGTTCGTACTTAGAAAACTATGTTGGTGAGACTTTATGAGTATAACTTCTGACAGTATGGGAAGAAACAGTCTCACAGCAAATCCCCATATTCTCTGGCTCTTACAATCTTTACCCTCTATGCCAAAATGTTCCCTGAGCCCTATGTGCAGGAACATTTCATAGATATACTCTTTGGAACTGGGCTCCATAACTCTGCATTTTTATTTGTCATGGTTTTGGTTTTCTATAGTAATCTCTGTATGCTGCAAAGAGAAGTTTCCTTGATGAGGAATAAAGACTAAATTTAATCTGTGGATCTAAGGACAAACATTTATAGACTTGTTAAAGATTTTGCTGCTTCAGTAAATTAGTGGTTGTAGATTCTCTTGCAACAAACATGACTGAATAGTTAGTTCAGGTTTCTCAGTACTAGTTGTGGTTCCCTTTTGTAGAGTGAATCTTATATTAGAAAGTTTTTGATTGCTGTCAAGTTACCTGTGCTATGACTGCACCCTTGGAGTTATTGTGACGTGTTGATAAATGCATTTTCTTTTTAGAATGATGAACAAAATATTATTGGTGATTCTTATTCTGATGTTTTGTAATGAATTTTCATTGGAATTCATAACAGAATGTCATCTTCTCTCTAAAATTATTCATGCAAGCTTCATATATATGACTACTCATCTTCTAGAAATTATTGATGAATGAGAAGTGAATACTAAATCCACACTCTTTGTAGTATGTTTCTTCAGACCTACCCAGATAACCTAGGCAGTGAGCCTACAAAATTCGGTTGATAAATCAAGGGTTTTTGTTTGTTCTTCGGTTCGTACCTGATTGCAGTTCAGAATGAGTACCTGACCACAGCAAACGGTCATTGAATCATGAGAGTACCGCTTGTTTCTTTTAAAAGAATTTTCAGTTTTCAATAGGTTGATGATCTCAGACCTTAGAAAGTCTTGAACATTGGTTGGAAGTCAGAGAAGCAAAACTAAAATAATACTGATCATTGGGGATGATAATCCATGAATAAGATGACAAAGCTGATGTTTTCACTTGTCAATATCATTGAGAGTCAGAGAATAAGTGCATATGGTCCAATAGAGGGAGGAAAAAATACATGTTATGCTCTCCAATTCCTCATGCTTAAGATTGGGTCATCCTTTCAGAAATTTGAGTTAGAGTCAGTAAATATTTAAGATCTTGAAATGCTTTTACTTTATAAGATTATTCTCTGTAGATTTCTATTCTTTATGAAGGCGTTGCTTTGACACCATTTGTGGTGAGCAGTCACACCATAAAAAAATATGTTCACTGCATGTGGTACATGCCATGAACTATATTCATAGATTCCAAATATGGCACCCACTTGTTATACACAGTTGTATGTATAAAAAAAGACAACTATTGAAAAACTCTCTACAGGATAGCTACATTCTTTGATATAATAGGTCTTAATTATATCCATTAGCAAGAAATTATATTCTCAGTAGTCAAATCTAGATTAAAATGTCCTCATGCAAAGATTCTTTAAAATAAATCTGAAAAGAAGAATGCCATATATTTACATAAAAACTCCTTTCAATGAAGTGATTTTTTTTAATGTCCCCTGCCTGAATTGCTTAGTTTATTTATTTATTTATTTTTGTTTTTTTTTTGGTTTTTCGAGACAGGGTTTCTCTGTGGCTTTGGAGCCTGTCCTGGAACTAGCTCTGTAGACCAGGCTGGTCTCGAACTCACAGAGATCCGCCTGCCTCTGCCTCCCAAGTGCTGGGATTAAAGGCGTGCGCCACCACCGCCCGGCTGCTTAGTTTATTTTTGTATGAAAAGCAAACTGTTGGCTTGTGAGGAACTCTCAACAGCTCTCACTCTTCACATGAAACAAAGTTCTTTAAAAAGATTCGATAAGTTGGGATATGTTGTAATTTTAGAGAGCAAAACTATGTCTTTTATAGATTTATTCATTTATTTTTAGCTTTTGGGGTATTTTTATTTTGTTTTCCCCTTTTCTCTTTATTTTTATGCATTATATGTATCTTTCATATCATGTATATCGATTCCATTCATTTATCCATCCCTTATCATTCACCCCTGCCTCTGCCACCTCCCCTACTCTTGCAAATAAGACAAAATTTAAGAGAAGAAAGTGAAAAGAAAAAAAATAAGGAAAAAATTAAAATCTCATCATGAACGTTGAAGTGTGACACAGTGAATCACACAGTAAACCCTTTTGTGTGTCTTTATTTGCAAGTGTTCATTACAAAGAGTCATTGGTCTAGTTCGAGGCCTCTGGTTTCTATTACACTATCGATGCTGGGCCCTCGCTGGGACTCTTCTTCGATATCCTGTTGTTGCCCTGTGTCCTTAAGCATTGGGTCAGGGATCAGGTTCCATCACTTGCTCCAGCAGACCCTAGATGGAGTGGATGTTAGGATGAGTTCTGGGCCTGGACTGCTGCACCATTGTTCCGCTCTTCAGTTCTGCCTACCTTGACCACCAGGGGGAGCTCTCCAGCATTGCCCGGTTACTTCACCCCTTATAGCAAAGAGCTAGGGGTAGGGACAGTTGCCTTTTATGCTCTCAAAGTTGGTTCTCCCACACCTACACCATTAGTGCTAGCTCTATTGTGATACCCCTGAGTGGTGTAAGGGCCACTGTCCTGAGTGCTACAGCTGGTGAGGGTCAGGGCAGTTCTCTTGTTCCTCCCATCTCAGGCATTGGTGGGCAGGGGACGGGAGGGGATCTCTCCTTTGCCCATGCTACCACATGTTAGGAAGAACTGGCCATGAGGTCAAAAAAGTAGAAGAGCTGTTTCTGACCCCACCCCACCCTCCCTTCCCCACTCCCACCCCAACAGTGCTTGGTAGAGCAGGCCCTGCACCTCACTGGGGTAACATGGAAAAGTCAACCATTTTAGTGAAGGTGTGGGTAAGCCATCCTCAAGGTTGTAAACATAGGAGAGCTGCCGCCATTATTCATCTGTCATGCAGCAGCGTGGGAGGGGGAGAGAAGCCCCCCTTGCCTTTCATCCTTTACCTTCTGCAACAGATGAGAGAGCTGACCCTCCCCATTACCAGCTGTAGCACTCACGAAAGTGGGCATAACAGAGCTGGCTGGGTATTTGAAGGTAAGGCTAACCCAGCACCAGGCTATAAGCAAAATAGGCTGTCCCTATTTTTATATCTTAAATTTTATTGTTGATGTAATTAGGTTATTTAGATAATCAGACGTCCTTCTTGAATTCTTTGGGATGAAAAGTGCATCAGAGTTCATTCTCTAGAGAGGTAACTCTCTAAGAAAGCAGGGAGATCCAGACCAGTGATGGAGAGATATGCTGATCTAGAATATCCCTGGGAAAGCCTGCTTCTGTGATTGTTGTGAGGCCAGAAAAAGCAAGACCCAGCTGTGCTAGTGTAAATTTAGCTCTGTAGGGGATGCTTGGTGTGACAAATAACAGGCTGGAATATTTGCCAGCAGGGTGACTCCAGTTCAATCTGCTCAACAGTCACAGGTCTGCTTCGGACTCTCAGTCAAGCAGTATGATCAGAATAGCCTTGAGAAGAACAGAAGTCAGATTTAGGGAGACCTAAGTCTGTAAGCTGTGGGTAAGTCTAAGCAGAGCAGTGACCTCACAGGAAGGATTCTCTGGCGGCTATTGCTTTTGACCTTGGAAACAAACATCCTCCTACCACCTCTTCAGACAGCTAATTTGCATAATCTTTTTCTCACGCCCACTTGTATCCTCTTCCAAACACTGAGGCTGCAACATTCTCCTGCTCTCTACTGAGAGGTTTCTACTGTTCTGCTGGAATGCAGACTTCTCACTCATCTGGTCTCCAGTGTTGCCAGTTTCCCTTTAAGAAGACATGTTGTGATGTCTCGACAGGCACCATACTGTGAATCCTTCAGCCTAGAGGGCCCGAAGAACCTAATAAACCTCAAATGGAACATGACATCAAATAGCACAGACAAGTAATTCTCTATGTAGCATTCAATCCCTCCTCCTGGTAATTATGAAGCAATTATTCTAGGAAAATGTCCTGGTGTTTTTATTGCACTGATTGATTGAAATGTCACCAATTGAATGTCTAGTATACAAAAGATACTTTCTGGATGACTTGTCCAGCTGGCATTTCTGATAATGATGTCAGATATATACAAAGTATCCGTTTCTTTTAGTGACACAGAATATGTCTGTGAATGAATGAGAGAGATTTGGAAAAGGAGGGGAAGAGAGAAGAGAGAGAAAGAGAGAGAGAGAGCCAGCCTTTAATAGGTAATTGAGAGCTGGTGAAAACATTAGGAGTTAGGACCTAGTTGGAGAAGAAAGGACATTGGGGGATACACTTCAAGGTTATCTTTTGTCCTCAGCCTCTCTCTCTCTCTCTCTCTCTCTCTCTCTCTCTCTCTCTCTCTCTCTCTCTTTTAATCTCTCTGCTTCACCATGAACTGAGCAGTGTCATCTGCCATGTTTTTACTATCATGTTCTTCCTCCTCATAGATCCAAAACAATTTTGCCGAGTAACCCCAGATTGAAATCTCTTAAACCAAGAGCCAAATATAATGTTCTTTCTTCTAACTTTGAACAGATATTTTTCACAGGGATGCTGGAACGACCTTGCCTCCTTGTATCTCATGCTTTCATCTGTTTCATTGCCTACAGCAGAACATTGTTCCATTGAGGCAAAACAAGAGAAAAAACTATTTCTTACAATTTTGTTGTCTGAGAATCAGAGAGCATGGTAATATTATGGAGAGCATCTATTGAAGATCTCCTTCACAGCTTGAATCTCTAGCTGTGTCCTCACTTATAAAGGGAAAGAGCTCTGGGCTCTTCAGTCCTTAGGAGGGTGCGTGTAAAGTTAAGATTCAGGGTCTTCTGTGTTTCTAAGTCTTCTAAGTTTGTTTGTTTTAAATGTTGAAGCTTTGCATGCTTGAACTTGTGCATACTGCTACAGTCTTGATGAGTTCATGTGTGCTTCAAAGCATAAAAAGACATCTCTATTTTCAAAAGCAGTAAATAAATTGAATCTCAAGATCGATCCTCAGGCTTAAAAATCAGAAGTTAAGGGTACTCTATATATTACATGGTCACTATTGCTATGTGAATATTTAAATGTAAAATCATTAAAATAAATAGGAAATTGAAAGTTCTTCATTCTTAATCTCATCTCAACTGCTGAATGCCTATATGTCATTAGTGACTGGTTTGATAGCATCGATATAGACAATGCCCTTAAGAGAAGAAAATTCTGTTAATGACTCTAGAATATAACCCTAGAATTATACTTTATGTAAGGGTCCTAGAGTGAAGCTGGCCCACTGTTTAGTTTTATAAGTCAAGCTTGATTAGACCACAACCACCAGTCACTTTGCTATGTGATATTTGGGGCTCATTTCTTTTTGTGATAGCAGAATTTCACAGATGCTAGGGAATCTTATGACATATAAAACCTTGTATCTTTGATAGATGGTTGTTTACCAAAAAAGTGACAATTTCTGACTTAAAGCCTCTCTCCTAAATACCTGACAGCGCTCATGATTTCCAGATAGAACCGTCAGTCTTACAGAAGAGGTATAAGCCTTTGCCTCCTTCTGTCTTTTGTCCTTCATCCCTCCTCTTTTAAGTCATTTTAATCTTATGTTCTTACTTGTGCTAAACTTGAATAAAAACTCTTGAGGCACTTCTTATTTATTATATATTAAAAAACATAGAATCTTAAATGGTTTTCTAAATTTACCTACCATAGACATTACAGTAAAGACATTGTAGTGCTTTTAATAACAATCAGAGAGACTGTCATGATTCTGGCTTGTATGCTGGATATGGACAGGAGGTATTCCTTCTGTCTCATGGAGCTGAGTGAAACAGAAATTCTCCTAGACAAGGATCCATTTAACTCTTTTTGTTTATATATCTTCTGAAAGAGAAACTTCCTATTTATACTGTTGATGCATTTCACTTTTTATTGCCTTATTTAAAACAAGACTTACCATTAAGAACATGATTTTAAGATGTAAAACTTCTTACATTCTTTTCTAAGAGCTTCCAAACTATTCAGTTTTTCTGTGCGTTAACATGATAAAAGAGAATTTTCCTTTGATAATTTACTTATGAAACAATAATATCTCAAAAAACTGTAATTTATTTGCTAAAATTTCCCCTGCTAGTTGATGTGAAAACACAGCTAGCATTTAAATTCATCTGCAACCTTGAACAATGTTATAGCTGTAAATAGTATCTCCCAAAGTTATCTGGCAACCTTATCAGTCACACTAAAAAAAAAAAAATCTTTGAATCATTGTTAAGATTTAAAAGAATTCTTCCACTATGTATAGATAAAGTAATTTACATAATACTTGATCAGACTCTTAACCATTACTCCTTTACCCATCACTCAGGGAATAACGAAGCTAGCCAATATGTCTTGGGTTGCTATAACACAACTAATAATGCTTTCATACTTAGCCAGCCCTGATACGGCATTTTTAGACACCCCTACATCTTTTTCCCAAGTCCTTTTCATGTAATTGTGTAATCTCTCATGAAATATTTTCAGATTCTTCTAGAAAACAGGGATTACATTTGTCATGAGACTGTTTGAGAGTTATGTGAATTAAATAGTTCCACTATATTTTGCACAGTGTCTATATAATTAAATAATTATATAAGTAGGTAGCTTCATTGTACCTCACAATAAGCTCTCAGCAAACGTTACCAATCCCTGTCTCTAATCAGAGAAAAGATAATCATACCAGAAACAGAAAGGTTTGCGCTAATACTTTGTTTTGCAGTTTTGCTCACATTAAAATTTCTGTAAGTGGCGCCTATCACCGAGATATGATAAGGATAAGTAATAGAATATGTGGGTTGAAAGGCAAGAGAAAACTACACCCCAAGCAGCAGCTGGTATTAGCAGAGGTACATAAGTATGGGAGGTGCACTCCATGGACTCATTTCCTGACATCTGGGCAGCAGGCACACAAACACCTTTCAGCCTATTGCCTGAAGCCTCCTCTGAAAGGGGCTTTGTTCAGATTGTTGAGCAAGTACTTCAGTAATAAGTCTTGTGCCTGCCTTGGAAGAAGGTGTCCTTCTTGTCTTTGCCAACACGATTCTTACTTCCATGGAATGACACTGAGAAGCATGACTTCATGGACCCTGAGAGCCGAATGCAGGCTGAAGCTCTGAGGAGCAAGCTCCTCATTCCCAGATGATGTCAGTGAGGTCTGCAAAGGTTAATCTATCCCCTCAGAGTGTTACAGCTTCTTGGCCAAATTTCTTCCAGGAAGCTGGACTGACCTCAGCCCTTAGCATTTGTATCTCCACCCTTGGACAACTTACTCGTGCTGATTCAGAGTGGCTCTCCAGATGTGCATGTAATTTCTCCATATTATATACTCCTTGAAAGAAAACATCTTGAGATCTTTTACTCTGAGTTCCTTCTGATAAACATATTTTTGTTATGATCAAATTGGTATGTATTAGCAACAACAATATATGTTTCAAGAAAACAGAATTCCATATGGAAACAAATTATATAAAGCAATTTAAAATTATAATCATCACCACTCAAGCTCCTTTATATATAAATATTTCATAAATTCACATACAACAAAAGACACATGCACATGCGCGCGCACGCACACAGACACATATATGTAATACACACACACATAACTAAGAGCTGCCTCCATTTCACTATAGTTCTTATTTGTTCTTGAAATGTTTTATCAAAGTGCTGTGAATAAGAAGAAACGCATCAACTCCTAAAATGCTAACATAGTAGAATGGATTTGCTTGGCTCCCCTTTTCTGGTTTTGACAATTTAGTCAGAGTATACACTACACTGACATCTTAACAGTCATTTTCATTCAACACAAAGATAAACCAATGTTAAGCTTTAAGAGTGTTAAATAATGTGTGCAATAGATCATACATTTCTTGTTACTCCCCTAATCATAAGGGAATCTCTAGCTTCAGCCCTGGTTACAGATACTAGGCATCACAGACAATTTGAAGGTCAGATGACCTCGGTTAAGAATTGGGTTAGGAAACACAGACCTAAACACAAAGCAAACACAATGTCTGTCCATACAGTATTCTACTCTTAGGAATTTCAGAATCTGGTTTAATACTGATTCATATTAATCATACCAAAACAAAAAAAAGTTTCACTTTCAGTCAGCCATTTAAAAGTATGTTGCCTACTTATTTTCAATTAGCATACAAGGCATTGGAGAACAGTATGGTATTTTCTTTTTTTTATAATATTTATTTATTTGTTTGTTTATTTATTATGTATATAATATTTTGTCCGCGTGTATGCCTGCAGGCTTGAAGAGGGCACCTCACTGCAGATGGTTGTGAGCCACCATGTGGTTGCTGGGAATTGAACTCAGGACCTTAGGAAGAGTAAGGCAATGCTCTTAACCACTGAGCCATCTCTCCAGCCCCAGTATGGTATTTTCTAGCAAGTTGTGCTTCAATACATTCTGCTCCTCTCTCATTCCCCCACCCTCATGCAATTCCTCTACTCAAGGATCTTTGCCTCTTTCCTGTCAGAGATGCTCTTTTACCTTCCCCAACTTCCTCATTCTGAATTGCTTTATACATGTTCTTGTTCTCCATTCTAGGATTTTTAGAAATGAGAATTATAGTGTTCTCCAGTTGTATTAGATGAGAAAGAAAGACTGAAACAATCAGAACCTTTTTAGTAGCCTACGTTCTTATTAGTAGATACATTACCATAAAAGTGAGCCCAGGCCTGTCACTGCCTGCAGTACCGGGACCCAGAGGCCAGATGACTCAGAGACCTTGGAAAGAGTCAGACACAACTTGTGAAAAATAAATGTTAATGTAATGATGCCTAATGATATTCTGCTATACCCATAGATTGGTGCCTAGCCCAATTGTCATCAGAGAGGCTTCATCCAGCAGCTGATGGAAACAGATGCAGAGACCCACAGCCAAGCACTGGGCTGAGTTCAAGGAATCCTGCTGAAGGATTATACAAGATGGGGCTAAAGGTGAGAGTGGGGATGTTTGTGGTGACATTGTGGGGATGGGGGTGGGTCAGGAGGTGTCAAGAACACCTTAAGAGAACCCACAGAACCAACTAATTCAGGAATCATAGGAGTTCACAGAGTCTGGACCAACAGCCAGAGAGCCTACACGGGACCTACCTATAATTTCTACAGTTGTATTATAGTTGTGTAGCTTGGTCTACTTGTGGGATTCATAGTAGTGTGAGCAGGGCTTGTTTCTAATGCTTTGGCTGGCTTTTGAGAACCTCTTGCTCATATTGGGCTGCCTTGCCCAGCCTTAATACAGGCTGAGGATCTTAAACTTACCTCAACTTGAAATACCATGCTTTGTTGATACCCATGGGAAGCCTGCCTATTCTGAACAGAAACAGAGGAGTGGAGTGGGGGCAGAGTTGCATAGGTGTTGATACAGGCATGGTACAGACATATGTGTACAGTCAGAGAGAGAGAGAGAGACAGACAGACAAACAGACAGGCAGGCAGGCAGACAGACACACACACACACACACACACACACTGGAGACAGAATAACAGGGAGAGGCAGAGAAAAAAGAGACAAAGTTTGATATACACAAAGACATAGAGAGACAGAGAGAGATACATACAGAGACAGAAAGAGAGGCACAAACATACATACACACACACACACAGAGAGAGAGAGAGAGAGAGAGAGAGAGAGAGAGAGAGAGAGAGAGAGAGACTCACAGTGGCTCTTCTTGCCACTCATCTTTTGATTTCACAGACTTGTGTGCAGAGAAACCAAAACAACAGTGGAGGCAAGCCTACTATATCACACACAAAAACAAAATTTAATGTATATATCTATGAAAAGCAGGGCATGAATTATGTTTAAGAATATAGACCTTTCAAATGAATTTTCCCTGCCTTCTGTATGTCATAAATGTCAAGGTCATCCTAGTTAACCAGTAAGCAATATCAATCATTTACTGCTAACTAGAAACACTGAGAATTGCTGGGATGGAAGCAATTCCAAGGATGTGAACAGGTCGTGACTGCATTACCAAATGCACTGAGCATATAAAATTAATAAATTCAGTTCTATTATTAAACTTGAATAATAAAATTATGTTATTTATATTAAGTGATTCAATCCATGCAGTCTCATTTATTCCTCGGTTAATTAAAGCAAACACCAATTAATAGAAAAGTATATTTATTGGGTAAATGAAACAAATTAGGTTAATGAGACTTTAACAATTGTAGTCAAGGGAATGCTTTTTATATTGGTAAATAAAATTGTAGAAAGAGGAGTTACTTTAACATTTTAATGACTTTAAATTCATTCAACAGCCTGATCTAAGATAGGTTTATCTTAATAAATTATAGCTATGCTATTTTGATAAAGAATAATTTGAGTAGATAACTTCAAATGTTATTACCTCTTAAGACTGAAATTTTGAGCTCATATTTTTTCCTATGTGCATAAAAAGAGAGGGAAAAGATAAGATGAAATTGTTTTAAACATTTTGATCAATTCTTTGATATTTTAATACAAAATATTTTGATTAAATTCATTCCAATTTCACAAAAATTCACCTTTGCCTCTCTCTTTTTTCTTTCTTTTTTTTGTTTTGTTTTGTTTTCAAGACAGGGTGTCTTTGTGTAGCCTTGGCTATCCTGGAACTTGTTGCGCAGACCAGGATGGATTAGAGGTATGCACCACTACCAATTGGTTTACCCTTACCTCTCTACTCCCCAATTCTCTTAAACTGAGCTTCCTACCTTGACTAGTTTCTACTGCCCTTGTGCTCGTTGGAATGAGCCTATTCAGTAGAGTGTGTTGATCTACGAGGAACCACATCTTTAAAGACAACATATTACCCCTCCTTTAGGAGCCATATCTAGGCCCCCAGTCAAGGATAGGGGCTCATGAAGTACTTCCCACTCTGTGCAGGGCACTGACTATCTGCTACTTTTGCTTGTCTTGTGCATGCAACTGCAGCTGCTAAAATTTATCCTATTATTTTAATATGTTCTTGGTGTGTTTATAAGCACACCTGTTACATAAAATACAAGTATACTAAAGACCAATGTGAAAAAAGAAAAGGACTAGCAACACTGAATAAATAAATTTAGTGAACAAAACTATGCAGATGTATTCTAACGTGTTAACCTTTTTTTAAAAAAAGAAAATTGTAAGAGGTGTGAAAACATAGTGCCACACAATGGTGCAACTTAAAGTCGTCTTGTTTGTCGTCATGTAAACTGATGTTTTGAGCAGAAACCTTGTTGTCTGCATGAATTAATAGAATTATTATTAATTAGAAAAGTAAAATGAATAGTGATTTATGTATAAAAATTTAATTTTTCAAGATGGAAAAGCAGTTGGAAAGAGCACAGGTAAGACTCTCCTTAGTTTCCTTTTGTCTGTCACTCTAAGAGGATAGCAAGACAGCTCACCACTTTTTGGCTTTATCCAAAAGAAGATTTTACCAAAAGGAAGCTTTATCCTACTGCAGGGACACATGCTCAACCATATTCCTTGTGGCTTTATTTATAACAGCCAGAAACAGGAAAGAACCTGGATATCCCTCAATGGAAGAATGGAAAAACAAAATGTGGTGCACAAAGGAAGAGTACTTAGATGTTTAAAATAAAGACACCATGAAATTTGCACACAGATCAACAGAACTATAATAATAACAACAATAATCAATAATAGTAATAATAAAAAATGCCAATTGAGGTAATCCAGACCCAGAAAGACAAATGCACTATGTAGTCATTAAGTAAATGATAGCCAAGCTATAAATCTCAGACCCACAGAGTTTACATAAAGAGAAGGGGTCTAGATGGAACAAATGGATCTACCTGAAAATGAGAAATGGAATAGATTTTTATGGGTAGACTTGCAAGTGGGTGGGGAAAGAAGCAAAGGGATCTAGTGGCAATGGTGGTGGAGAGAGAGACTGAGTATGGGGAGAGAAACACCTAGAATTAAGGGACATTTGTGGTGGTGGTGGTAAGGAAACCTAGTCCAGTGGAGACTTGCTAGAACCTATGAAGGTGTTATTACTGAGGACTCCTAGTAATGGAAGATATAGGCCATCTCTTGTAGTCAGACAAAACTTACAGTGGCAAGTCTGGATTGCATTCAATTGAGTTGTTGGCCAAGAGGGTCCATGAAAGTTTCTAAACAAACCATGCTATTGATAAGACAAAAGGTTTCTCTGCTAGTTGACATTAGGAGCGCATTGCCAAAGATAACATCCACACAATTCACTGAACATGGAGAAGTCAAGTTGGTACCTACTTGGAGTCTTCACTCCTATATTCTACTGTCTTTGGCTCTACAGGCAACAAAAAGAGAAATGTGGACACCAACCCAGCTACTAAACATTTGATTTACAATCTGTCATGCCTGTAAGATGTGCTGGGGCAATGAAAGCCCAGAACTTGGGGAGTAGCCAACCAATGTCTTATTTGACTTTGGTCCATTCCTCAAAGAGGCACCCATGCCCAACATTGCTTAGGTAACCAAGAAGAAGAGACAAGTAGCCCATAAACCTAAGGTAAAACCAAACATGACTGGAAAATACCCCCAAAATTCACCAAAGATGAAAATAATAAAATGATTTCTAATGATATTCTGCTATATTTATAGATCAGTGCCTTATCCAGTCATCATCAGAGAGGCTTTCTCCAGCAGCAGATGGGAACAGATGCAGAGATTCACAATCAGATATCATTCAGAAAGTCTAAATTGAATGTCTCTACCATATTCCTCCCCTCAGACCTCATGGAAGCTCACTAAAGCTGAAGAGGGGACAGAAATATTTTAAGAGTCAGAGGGGATGGAAGACACCAGGGGAACATGACTCAGCCTACTGAACCAACCGTGCAAAGTACATGTGAGCACACAGAGACTGAAGCAGCAAGCACAGGGATGGCATGAGTCTACAACAGATCCTCTGCATATTTATCATAATTATCAGCTTAATTTAAGGAACTCCTGACTTCAAGAACCAGTGGATCACTGGCTCTTCCGCCTGCTCTTGGGACTCTTTTCCTCCTCATCCTAGGTTGTGGTGTCCAGCTTTGATATGAAAGATTTTATATTATATTTTATTTTTGTCATATTTGGTTGTTAATTCCTAGAAGCATGTTATTTTCTAATGAGACAGAGAGGAAGTAGATCTCAAAAGGAAGAGAGAGATGGGGGGAACTGTGAGGAGTTGAGGGAGGTGAAACAATTATCAGGATATAATTGTATGAAAAAAGAATTTATTTTCAATAAAAAGTGCATGATGTCATATATACATATAATAGATATAATACAATGAATATATACCATTAGAAATTAAATATTAAAAAAGAAGTGAACATGACTGCAGTTTCAAAACATAGCTGGTGTTTCTTTTGTTAGTATTTTATAGTAAGGAACCTTACATTCACTTCCTAGGTAGCCTGTGTGCAAGCTTCAGATTCTGGACAGCAAGCGTTGTCTCATTCCTTTGTCTTTGCCCTGTGAGACCAGAAGTTCAGAAACATGGGATAAGAAAACATTGATTTCCAGACTCTTGCTAGTGTGAAGTGAAAGTCCTTTATCTTTGATCCAAAAGCATATGCATCTGTGAACTTGCATGCGACTGTAAACCATTTCAGGTAATACCCCTTTGTTCAGAATTTAGGTAAATAGGCACAATTAATCTCCAAAAAGTTGTGAAAGGTTTCATTAATTATACCTGTTCACAAAAATGAGAGTATTGTTTCTAAGAGTAAGGATGAATGGACATCAGGATGAGGTACCAACCATGACATCATCTGCTTAATTTCTCATAATTTACTGCTGTGTGAATATAAATAAACATTAAAATATTCTAATAAATAAATAAAATGGGGGTCTCATGTTAAAGAAACTCTAATGGAAGGTTACAGATTGTATCTCTGCAGAAGAAAGGTGTTGTAGTTTTCTAGAGCTACTGTAGCAAAGAACTGTGTTACAGTGGCCAGAGCCACAAGAATTGTTTCTCAGTTTCTGATGCTTGAAGTCCTAGATCGGGGTGTCAGCAGTATAGGTTCTAGTCTGAGAGCTATAAAGAAAGATTTTGTTCCAGAGCTCTTTCATTGGCTTGTAGAATGGCTTCTTCCTGTGTATGTTCATGCTTTCTCCCTGAGGGCTTGTTTCTGTGTTCCCCTGTTACAAAAACACATTGCTGTGGATAGAACCCACCACCATGACTTCATCTTACCTAACTAATAACATGTACACATCCATATCTACAGTGAATCTGTTTCCAAATTTTCTACAGGTTAGGATCCAAACTTATAGATTTATACAGAGTACGACTTAAGTAATAAAAGTATTGGTAACTGTTTAATTTTTGTTTCCTTTTCAAATAGTATATTATTAAGTGGTTGATGTGAGAAGTCCTTCTGTATATGTGTTGCTTTTATTGGTTAATGAATAAAGAAACTGCTTTGGACCTATAGCATGGCAGAACAGAGATAGGCGGGGAAAACTAAATTGAATGCAGGGAGAAAGAAGGCTGAGTTAAGGGATGCCAGAGGAGAAAGATGTGAGTCACCAGCCAGAACCTTGCTGGTACAAGCTTGTGGTAAAATATAAAATAATAAAAATTGGATAACCAAAGATGTAAGAGCTAGTTAGCAATACGCTTAAGCTATTGGCCAAACAGTATTACAAATAATATAGTTTTTGTGTGTTTATTACAGACCAGGTGGCACAGAAACCTTCAACTACAAGTGATTACTTTGGTCAGTTTTAAAACATATAAATTATAAATAAAATTTCTGAATGCTTTGTGTGCTTATTATACTAAAAGGATATTGTGTATATCTTCAAATTAATTGACCATTACCTACATATTTGTTAGTCTTCAGGGAAAGAAATGTGTGTAGCAGCATCCAGAGGGGATTACTTCCAGAGTCCTCATGCAGGCTATTTTTCTTTTCTTTATTTTTATGATGAGTGTGTGTGTGTTTGGGCCCATTTGTTTAAATCCTAAGGGTCGTTATATGTTTACAAAATTACTACACATGCATTCAGCCTTTATGCCTGCATCTTTCACGTCTTGATGTTTTTATTTTATTTATTTATTTTTTTTGTTTTGGAATTCATTTTATTTCTGACATCAGTGTGAAGCGGGTGGTAAACCCTATCCACCAGGCTTCATCCTGAATGCTGCAGGAACACTCGGGGGGGAAGGGGGTTAGTGATGACTTTTCCAGCAGAATGTGAAGGTAATTGTCGCAATCTGACACACAGAGCAGAGTGACTGCTTCAGGCATGAAGACATAGGGAACAAGTCAAGATAAAAGGGACACTTGAAGACAAAGGCTACATTCTCAGTCAGCTCCTTCCAAGGCTTTCACACTGTTGGCAGACTTGTTAATGAATAACCACTATTGAACAAGCGCCATGAAAGCAAACAGAGGGCTATTCTGCTATTAGTTACATTTTGCACTCAAAGGTTACACATTGACCAAATATTTCATATTAACCCAAAGTGGAACAGGGAGGCATGCTTAGGTAACCAAGTCAGAGGGAAAGGAAAGAGAGGAAACCCCCAGTGTAAAGTTGATCACAGATGAAACAGTTCAGTGCCAAGAAAAAGAGAGAAATGGAAGTGTGGGATGCCCTGATTTGCTGGGGAGAAATGCATGGTTTATTTCACGAAGCCCCACAGTAAAACTTGAAGCCTGCCATGTTCGTCTTTATGGAAAAACAGGTCATTCCCTTCTTAACAGTACAATTCCAAGCAACAACAGTTGTGTCTTTTTAGTTTTAAGTCTTGGTTATCAAGAATTTAAAAATAGATCTTTTGATAAACATTATTCTTAGTTGCTTTCATTGGCAAAATGAGGAGGAGGTTAAATGGCTGAGATTCTCATTATCTGCCTTTAATAACGTAACATTGCAATCACTACTCTAGTGCCAAGCTTTTACTCAGAAACAAATTCGAAAATAAATTTTCCATACCTCCATTTTCTGTTGTCGTTATTTTTATTTTGGGGGAGCATTATTTTGTTTTATTTTTGAACTTTACTGCCAGATCCCACTTTCCTAGTTTCATTCATTTTCTTATTCCTCAGCTGGTCTCTCAATTTATTTACCACTTTTTAAAACATTGTATTGGAAAATTCCCCTGAAAACTCACTCAGAAACTCACAGGTTTCTATAAAATATTCCATTTTAGCTAATAATCTACTAAGTAAATAATCTATTTTATAGTGATATCATTGAGTATTTTCATTGTTGGTTTTTATTTATTGATTTTTCCTTAGCCAATATCAGTGTCCTAAAAACTCTTAAGTTAAAGATATATATATATATATATATATATATAGATAGATAGATAGATAGATAGATATAGATATATATAATAAAAATTCTGACTCAACTTGCTCTTCACAGTTTTATGGAACAGAATTGCCCAACATATTAGACATATTGGATGTTTCATATGAATAACAATTTCAACTGCCTTCCCAGAAACAGAGATCACCTAAGTATGAATGTCTAATCTGTCAGACTGAAGACAGTTCAGTGTTAAGAACTCAAGCTGGGAAGGGTTTTGCATGTCTCCAACCTTGAAATAAATTTATCTGAGAGAATAAAACATTTTTAATCAGACCTCATGAATAATAATTTCAGTCCCAATGACATATTTTAACCTTGAAAAAAAGCAAAACAGATAAAAACCTATGAATTTTTAAAGTGCTGCAGAAATGCAAATGCCCTGTCACGGTGCATTTCTAGGTAGCACATTACATTGAAATCAGTTACGATCTACACTCCCTGGTCACAATTTCCTTGGCTTAAATGTTCCTCTAGAAAATCTGCCCAGGACCATCTCTACTGGTTCTTATTGTTGGAATCGACTTCCCAAGACGCAATCTGAACAGAAACCAAGAGTCCATTGAAGGACAATTCACAGTTCCCATGTAGGACAGATCTGGTTCCTATAGAGGCATTTGAGCTGTGAAGAAGGTTGGTGCCAATGAACAGACAACTTCTCTGCTCTCCCCAGCAAATTCAGGAGCCATATCTGAGCTGAAGCTCCAGGCCTCCTTCACTGAGGATAGTGCAGGAAAGCTCTTGCTTGGTGCAAACACCTGATGCTTAGTGTTGACTTAACAGCTTCTACAATGATCGTAATTTCTCCTCATCCTCCGCTGTTATGTTTTGTTTGTTTTTTTTTTTTGTTTTGTTTTGCAGAAAATATCTAGCAAACCTGCAATAATACAGATAAGTTTTTAATACCCCTAATATTTCCAGAATAAATTGTAGTTAGTTATGGATAATCATCATAAATACTGATTTTTAGTGTCATTGATTTTTAAATAAGATTATAATTTATGAGAAAATTTAACTTTCATCTTGTTATTGAAATCCAGTATGTGCATTTAATTATTTACATAAATACTTAAAATCTTTTTTGTGTCAACTTAAACACCTCTTTTCCTCCACATTGCTTCTTTATCTCCTGTTTTGCCATATTAAACATTCATAAGTATAAATAAAAACATAAAATAGATAAAAATGGAAGACTTAAAATTGTCTCTTTTGTTTATATTTACACCCAGTAGCATCCTGTCATCATTTTCTAAAACCTACTGTTTGACTACAAGATAGAGGATATATTGAGTGATGGATACAGGGTCTCAGAATAAATTTCCAGGCTTCTGAACCACCAGGACCACACTGTCTCCGTCTGTCTATATGGTGTAGATGATTGTAAGATGACTGCAGATATTTAAAAGAGAGAGACATGGTTTGAAATGCTCAGGAAAATTCTGAGATGTGTTCTAATCATCGTTATTTGGAGATATATATGCTATGACACACTTATAGTTAAACATCCCATTTGTTTAGCTCCAATATTTTTAGATTTCCTAAACATTAAAATATGACCATGAAATTTTTTTCTTTTAATATGCTCTTCCAAATTTGTATTAGTTTATCTGGAAGAACCAATCATAAGATGCTAAGGCATGAATAATGTGTCAATAATGTGTCTCCTCCCCCATTCTCCCCTTGCTTTAAAAGCAAAAGATGATGCATATAATTTAATCATGCTGACCATGCTCGCTTTGGGTAGCAACCAGCATGGGGCTGAAATGCATTGAGTCTGTTTTCTAAGAAAGTACAATACCGCACATTTGTAATGCATCAGTGAGCAAAGGTCAAGCAGGATAGTTGGCACATAACACAGCCTCAAGCTCCCCTGAGTGCGGTAACTCAATACACCCTGTGTGTTCCTTCCGCAGTAACAAGTGGATCATCAATTTCAGCAACCTTAAACTCAGCTGTAGATTTACCCTAGTTATGTCTTCCAACAAACGCTTCTCAGTTTTCATGACTGTGCCTAACCTAAAATTCACTGGCCAAATCAAACCAAGGCTTGAAGACATTTAGTTTTGTTTTTCTGATTTTCCAGAAATCATCATTTGCCATTTAGGACTTTAAAAGGTTACAGGAAGCTCTCAACAGTAATTTTTTTTCTAACGAAATATTATAATGATCGATCTATGCTTGGTAGCTTCCTTTACAGCAGTTTAAATAAAATTAGTTCCGATAATCACGACCTTTAGAAGAAATAATGTTGGAGAACAGAATTTACATAAGGATTTATGTAAATGTATAAATGGAACAAATGCAACTAAGACTTAGAATTCTATTAAAACATGAAGCATTTACTCAAAGTGTGGTAAAGAAACAGCCTATCTTTCTGAAGTGAATACATCTACCTTGTTCTTCAGTGCCTGTGTGGGGAAATTGATATGGGAGGTGATGTACGCTGTGAATATATGTTTTATGGCCATTAACAAAGAAGCTGCTTTCGGCCAATGACTTCTCAGAGTAAAGCTAAGCTGAAAGAGATACATAGAGAGAGTAGGTGGAGTCAGAGAGAAGCCATGTAGCTGCCCACAGGAGACAGACCCACTGGAAACTGACCAGTAAGCCAGAGTCATGTGGCGATATGCAGATTAATAGAAATGGGTTAATTTAAGATATAAGAGTTAGCCAGAAATACACTTAAGTTTTTGGCCAACCAGTATTTCAAATAATATAGTTTCTGTGTCTGGGAACCAACAGCCTCTGCCTTCAGGAAATGTTGATATATATTACAGTGTAAGCAGCACAAAGAAGTAGTGGCATGTGTCAACCACAATGATACAAGTGAGTCCCAGGCTGAGATATCTTTTATCCTGGAGTTATGTGGCATCCCATACAGCAAAGGCAAGTTTTCAGTTTGGAAGGATTTCACTGTATCTTCTCAAAAGTGTGAAATCTAAGCATTTGACACCTGAATATATGTCCCTTCCCAAAAGTCTTTCACTTGGCTTTGATAATAAAAGTCCCTCAGTTGGCTTCTATAATAAAAATCCTTCAGTTGACTTTGATAATAAAAATCCTTTACTTGGCTTTGACAACAAGCATCTGATAAGCATTCCCCACAGTCAGTCAGACAAGCTTCCTGGTCTTGAAGAACTTGTACCGGAACACAGGGTTGATTGTCAGAGACACAGAGAGATTTTGCCTTTGTTTCCAAAAAATGCAACTGGAAATGTACAATTCAACTTTGTGAAATTATAGATCCTTAGCCCATAAGATGTGGCACAAATAATTTTGACATGTATTCTTTTAAGTTTCTGTGGTGGAGACTGACCCGTGGCACTGCAAATAAAGAGAGTGACGTGGTTTCCTGGAGAGAGGAGTCCGCTTTCAGAGCAGGTGGATCATCTTCCACTACTGTCTAACTTAGACCTGGGAACCAGAAGGGTTTGAGCAGTGCACAATGCCTGAGATTGTTTTCTTTAGCTAAAGTTACAAGCTTAGTCTTCAGAGAGGTTAGAACTGAAATGTAGTGGTTTATCTGGAATACATTTAGCTTCATTTCTTGAAAACACAAATTTGTATTTTAAAAATTAATCATCACTACCATGTTCTCTTTGGGAGCATATTTAGTTTGGGATTTGGAAAATTTTTTAAAGGATATTTAATATCCTACAACTGGACACCAATTAGGAGTGACTTTCTGGAAGAAAGAAATGTTCATAAAATGTCTTGATGGAGGAATAACAGAAAGCTTCAAGCTATAGATAAAAGTAAGTCTGATAACGTTTCTAAAACAAAGCTACTTCTGTGGGAGAAAGCTGGAGGAAATTTTACAAAATAGAAATGACCCAGTCCTCTACATATTTACACACACACACACACACACACACACACACACACACACACACTAGGCTATTTTAAAGCATTCTTTACCTATGCATTTACTGAAATGGAAACACATTAATGACACTTTAAGTATAAAATAAGGGTTGTGTTGGTGATTTCATGAAAGGTTTATCAATATAAATTGATTAAGATATAAAATGTTGGAAGACATAATGTATTTAGTAATGCCCAATGTGGTTTTATATTTCATGGCATAAACAGGATTCTTATAAGAAGTTTCAATAAAATTGTTTATTTTAGATGCATTTAAAAGTCTTAGTTTAAAAAAAGTTTAAATTTTTTTGTTATACATGTATTGTATGGATTAATTACAGTAAAGAACATACACTATACATAGTGCTTTTTTAACCTGTTAGGCAAAGCACCCTGTTATATATTAACCAAGGACATAAAGCTGGGAAGTTTTAATTTCTGTTCCCACTTTACAGAAAAGCAAAGTTAACCAGAGAGATTAACTTAATTGTCCAGAAGAGCAAAGGGCTAGTTAAAAGAGGAGTTGGATTAATAGTGAAATTGTCATTGTCACATAGTCTAGTTCATCTAACTTATTTTGTTTATTATACCTTTGTGTGTATAAGTATGCATGTGCCACATGTATGCATGTGCCCTTGAAAGTCAGAAGAGAGTATCTGATGCCCTGGAGCTGGAGTTATAGCGAGCTGTGAGCTTTATGGGGACCAGACACATCCTCTGGAAGAACAACAAATTCTCCCAATGGTAAGACATCTTTCCATCCATTCTATTTTATTTAAAAATTCAGCTATCACATATGAGGTGAGATTAATCATAGCTAGTTTGGAAATACATGTCAGGACTTTCAGCACTCAGAAAGTGAGACTGGAGAATTGTAGATTCAAAGATCCCCTGGGCAACCTTAGGTGATCATTCCCTAGTAAACAAAACCAAGTTCAAGCCATATGATAAGACGCAGCATGGAGTAGTAAGCACAAAGCCCACTACTAATTAAGAAGCTTTTGACAATAGATAACTCCTGAGAGGAGAGCTATCAATCCCTCCCTTCCCACAGTGGGATAACCCTGAGCATTTTAACCACACTCCAGGATAGGCTTTATGACCAATGCAATATAGATTAAGGGTTTACATTTGGTAGGGTGTGGTATGGTGTGGTGTGTGTGTGTGTGTGTGTGTTCATTTGTTTTGTTTTTAAGATAGATAACATAAAATTAGATGCTTGGAGAAAGGGTCTGGTGGAGGGAAAAGAATGTGATCAAAATATATTGTATGAGAAAATATAAAACAAAGAATAAAATAATAAGTGGGATCCTGAATAAGATGTCCACATTTTCTGCTTAAAAATATCTATTTGCTTTAAAAATCATTTGTAAATTTGGATACAGTCAATGGCTTTTATTGATGAACTTGTCTGAATATATTCATAACTCTGAACAACCATTAATAAATATAACATACAAGATGATTCTAATTCCTTCACAAGTTTCCTTGAATGGTTTCTATACAGTTAATCACAACTCTCTCCTTACTAGCTACCAATCACGGCTCTGTTTCTCTCCCTATAGTTTGTTCTCTAAGAAGTCACACTACAAATACATGTTATAATCTTCTTACATCTATCCTTTAGCAGACTGATTTTACAGTCTTTCATGTTATTTAATACATAAATAACTTATTTCTCTTGATTAATAATTTTTTGAGAAGTACTTCATCGTAGAGATGTATATCAATTTCTGTATTCATTAAACAGTTGAGTGTATATGAGTTGTTTTCTCTCTGGTGCAATTATGAATACAGCTATTTGTCTGTTTGTCTCTTCATGAGAAAGCTTTTTCAGTTTCTAGGTCAAGATGTCTGAGCCTAAGTATTGCTGATATTTTGGAGAAATAATTACCAAGATGCTATTTGGACATTTTATAGCACATCTAGCCTCTGCAATGACACACTAGTTTCAGTGTCAACAAAACCCTCAAGACTTGACTAAATGTCTACTTGATTTGAATTCCCTCAGAGTTAGCATTAGTTAGTACAGAGTTGTTAGGTAATGAGAGTATACATTTAATCTAGTAGAAAACAGCAGCATTATGATCATGGTGACTGTATCTTTTTGCCTTGAAAACAAGCCATGCCCACTCTTTTTGTTTTGTTTTGTTTGTTTTTTGAGACAGGGTTTCTCTGTGGTTTTGGAGCCTGTCCTGGAACTAGCTCTTGTAGACCAGGCTGGTCTCGAACTCACAGAGATCCACCTGCCTCTGCCTCCCAAGCGCTAGGATTAAAGGCGTGCGCCACCACCGCCTGGCCATGCCCACTCTTTTATGTCTCAATTATTAACTGGCTATTCT
Organism: Chionomys nivalis; assembly: GCF_950005125.1. Lineage (NCBI taxonomy): Eukaryota > Metazoa > Chordata > Mammalia > Rodentia > Cricetidae > Chionomys > Chionomys nivalis. Next base: position 21,082,509 of record NC_080111.1, read on the forward strand.
AATACTATTTACCTTTATGCTGATAGAGTTGTAGTATCATGGAAACTAAAGTTGTCAGGAATCTTCTCACATGCTTGATTGCCATAGGTATTTTCCTCTTGATCAAATTCTATTTTTCATCTTCACACAGTTTTTTAAAATTTTTCTTTTTTATTTTCAATAGTTGTTTATTATATACATATAAAATACTCTGTTAGATACTTAATTGGTTTGTAAATGTTTCTAACATAGTCATAGTTTCAAGACTCAATAATGCCACAAAATGGTAGGGGGGAAAAGGGAGAAAAAAACAGCAAAATGGGAGGAAGGAATAAAGGAGGGAGGAAAAGAGGGAAGGAAGGAAGGAAAATGAGAAGGAAGAAAGGAAGGGAGGGATGAAGGGAGAAAGGAAGGAAGGAAGGAAAAGGAAGAAAGGAAGGAAAAGAAAAACACGTTGACCATGGTCATGCTTGCCCATTCCTGTTCTCAGGAGGTAGAAACATGGGAATCACTGCATGTGTGAACTCAGTCTGGTCTACATAATGAGTTTCAAGACAGCCAGACTAGCAGAAGAAAATCCTGTACCAAAACAAAAAGAAAACGCTGGCTTGGTCTTTGCCAAACTTTTCAAATACTGACACATCAAACGATGAAGTATGTGTTTATGTGCTCTGATTTTGGTGTCTTATTAGAAAATCTTTGCATGTTCTAATGGAGTATAGCAACTTCTCTTGTGTTTCTCAAAGACTTAAAACAGTATCATGTTTTAAGTTGAGGACATTGTCTGCTACAGTTTGAATATGAGCTGCCCCTCAGGGTGAAATGTTTGGTTCCCACCCTGGTGGCCTTATTTGCAGGGGAGTTCTGCAAACTAAAGAGGTGAAAGCTACATTAAAAAACAGGCCACTGGAGTGATTTCTAGTGGGCAGCTTTTTGGTGAGCCTTTCCTGTCAGGCTCTTCTGTTTCTTGTCTTCAATGATGTGAACACCATCCACATGGTTCTGTTGCCATGACATTCTGTCTCAGCACAGACAGACAAGTAAAGGAGAATGGACTATGGACCAAAGTCTCTGAAGATGTGGGCCCATGTTAATCCTTCCCCTTTCAAGGTATTCTTATGCAGTGGTGACAAACTGTGTAATAAGCATCATCTGTTTTGAAGTGAAGGTCTGCGGTGAGGGCGACAGGCAAGGCTCTTCTGTTCAGTGGTACACTCTGCACTGGTACTCAACTGTTCTGGCAATAGATGTTCTGTGGCCTCCTCCGTGCTCACCTTTTCAACAATGCTGTTATCTGTTGATAGCTACAGTCTGCAGTCAGTCTTAAGACACAGAAAAAATGTTCTTTACAATACATTTGTTTTTATGTTAATTTGTGAATAATTGGTTGTACCTACAAAGTATCTGTTGACGCTGGCACCAGGAGAGTGTCATTTCCACCCATCAGTCTAGGGAAAATCCACATAACAACTGACCTGATGCTTCAGGTCTGTAATCACAATGCTTATTTCGTTTACTTAGATCCCCTTTGATTCCTTTCATTAATATTTTCCATTTTGAGAAGAGTGATCATGCACCTTATTTTAGAGTAATTTATATTGTTTCTGTGCTAATATCCATATATATGATGAATTTTTAAGTGTCATTTTTGTGATTTATGGTTATGTTAGATGTCAGGAGCTTTGAATTTCTTAGTAATTTCTGCATAAATAACGATCTCTATAGATAGTGACAAATGTGTTTCTTCTTCCCAAATCAGACTTTTGTTACTTTTTCATTTATCACACTCATTCTAGGTTCTCTAATATTAGGTGAGTAGAAATATAAAGAATAAATCTCTTTCCCTTTCTCTTGAAACAATATTTTGCCTTTCATTGGTACAATGCCCGTTTTTGGTGAATTTTCATTTTGGAATAAAAATACTTCAAAAAGAGTTGGAGGAGAAGAAACTTTAATCAGAATATATTGTACAAAAATCTAAACTCAATCAAGGAAAACAATATTTCTTGTTTTTTTTTATCATTGATGACTCAGTGATACAAGCGCTGGCTCCTCTTTCAGAGAAACTGGGTTCAGTTCTGCAGCACCAACATAATAATGGCTCAGGTTTGCTCGTAGCTGCGGGCCTGGTGATCTGACTCTCTCTTCAGACCTCCACAGGCACCAGGCATGTACATGGTACACAGACATATGTCTGGCTAAACATCCTTGCATATAAAAATAAGTAAACGTTTTTTATTTAAATATAAGAGGGTTATTTCTTCCTTACCTAATTTCCAGGCTGCTTTCGTTCTCACAAGGGGATAATAAATGCTATTATTTCTACTGAAATGACGATCCCCCTGTTCTTGGTGAACCTGTTCACATGAGGAGTTTGCTGCATTGGTTTGCTTTTGAGGGTGGACTGATCTTTCTTTTTTGAGGCAAATGCTACATGATATTGAATTCATTTGGGGATCATTTTGTTGAGAATTTTTGTGTTCATGAGATATATGGAATTCTACTCGTTTCCTTTTCTCTCTATCACATAGACACACACAAACACCCACAGATGCACACACACACACTCACACACACATTTCTTACTGATTTTGTCTAACTTTACTCTGTACAGCAATTCCTTAGTAAAACAAGTTGAGTTCTTTTTTTTAGATTTGATAGTTTTATTTATTTATTTCGTCTTAAATTTTTGAAATTATACTACAATTACATTTTCTTTTCATTTTATTCTTTTACAGTTATTTTGGTCAAGTCCAGACCTTTATGGATACCAGGCCAGCACTCTAAAGTTGATCTGCTTTGCAGCCTGACTTACATTTAAATGGTCAGCATAAATTGCAAAGGAGATCCTTGACATCTAGAGTTTCATAGTTTGGGAGACTGAAATTTAAACTCAACATGTCTAACACACCTCTGATCATCTACAAACCTCTGTTTTCCATTTTATGATCTTGCTGTAGTCATTCATCTCAGCAACTTCACATTTTCTTTTCATTTGTGTCTTAGGAAATCGGCCCAGTTCCCTATTCTGCCGAATGTATGTTCAGAAAGTCAGTGAATTTTGTTGGTTTCATTTTGTTCTTGCTATTGTGTTGTTCATTGCTTTTGTTTGTCAACCTGGTGTTTATAAATTAAAATAAAACGCTGAGTTCACTGTGGTCTCAGGGGAAAACAAATGAGTACATTCACACATAACAGAAAAGAGAGGGAAAAAAAAATCACTCCTCCAAGAATAAATCATCTGAAGAAACATTTTAAACCTGATTAAATTTCTATCTAGGAAATCCACTTATGGTGACAGAGGTGTCTTTTGATGACTGAATATAGACTAAGCTAATTTACATCAGGTCCGAAACACAATGTCAGTGTATCTCTAGCATGAACTTGATCTTGGTGCTCCCGTTGATATTCCCGTTTATGCTCCCGATCACGCCAATTTTGTTCTTCTTCTCCATTCCATTCTGATTTTGCCTGGAAATGTATCCTCATAATATTTTTACTTTACTATTGTTTTCATGTTATATAATTCCCTGTGTTTTCCTTTTAACATATATATTTGTGGCAGCTAACTTTCTAAATAAATATACAATTGCAGTATATAAGCAATATTTACATAGCTGATATTTACTGGGATGTTTCATGTGATAGTTTGTAATTTTTCTACTTTATTCTTTCAAGGTTTGTTCATATTATTCCTGGCCTATAGTATCTAAGATACTAACCGTTTGACCCATTAAGTTTAATGACCCTTGAGCTGAGATGCCCAGAACCCTTCTTTTGTGTGGCACCCTATGCTTATCTGGTAATCAGCAGCTCTCTAAGACACCACTCTTGCAGCTGACTCCATCCTCCGACTACAGGAATGGCCATCATCCGTAGCTCTCACAGCACTGAGATGGTACCCTTGGGGCTCATTTTCGCAGTCGTTGCTGTCAGTGCCAAGCATCAGCGTTTGTGACTAGCACAGGTATTTGTGATCGCCCGTCACTTCTGAGATGAAAGAATTTCGCTGTGTTTCTCTGCGTCTTAAATGTACGTAGGTTAGGATGTATGAGAAATCAGAAGTGGTTCAAATCTTTATTTTTTTTTATTATATTTGTTACTTAGTGCAGTTTTTTAAAGTACTACTTTTATGGGCTTGGACTATAACTAATAAGTAAAACGCTTGCGTGGAATGAGCAAGACAAGAGTTAGTTCACCAGTACCATAATTAGAATTATAAATAATTAATTAAGCTTTGTTGTGTGCATCTTCAAATGATTGGTTTGAATTTTGCATATTCTATTCTTAGAAATCACTCATGAGCTCATAATTAAGAAAATTTATTTGCGCCAGGTGATGGCACACACCTTTAATCCCAGCACTCAGGTGGCAGAGGCAGGTGGATCTCTATGAGTCAAGGCCAGCCTGGTCTACAAGAGGGAGTTCCAGGACAGCCAGGGTTACACAAAGAAACTCTGTCTTGGAAAAAACAAAAATAAAGAAAGAAAAGAAAAAAATCATTTGAAAGTTGTCACTATGCCCCCCCCATCTTTTGTGTCCTTGTCTCTCATTATAGGATAATTTTCTCTGTAGAAACCCATTTACTTTCTTAGATAAAGAAACTGGAGGTGGCCTTCTCCAGTCCACTAAACCCCTGTCGGCATTTCATGTAGACAATTCTGAATCCAAACTGAAAGTTCTTTTACCATGATCCCATTACTACACTCAATCCCTGAAACAACTCTGGGGGACAAACATGTCTTTTCTGTCATGAATGAGGAAAATGTTACTCAGAGCTTTAAATGAGTCAGATGTGTATGAGCCAGTAAAAAGCATACTGCTGACTTCTTTCCGTACAACCAAGACGCCAGCAACATAGAGGACAAGTAGCAGCACTTTGATTGTGCATTTCATCATTTATTTATCTATTTAAAATTGAAGAGACTGTTGGGAAAACTGAAAGAGTATCTGTAAAAGAAAACACCAGAAAAGGAAATATTTGGAATCTAGTCATTCCAGATTCATTATTTACCTTTTGTGGCTCAGCATATGTATTGGCTGATATGCCTAAAAAGCCTTCTTTTGGTTTTTTTCCTTGAGCACCATCTGTTTGCCCCCTTTTTTTTCAGAAAACTTCTTCAATTGATGGACAGGTCCCATGAGTTTTATTTTACAACACCCCTGTCCCTAAACAATGGTCTTGGTCCATTTGATCCCAGCTAAGTACGTCCAGTGGGTAGAAGAAAGAGTGAGTTACGCTGGCTGTGATCTGGCCTCTAAGTATGTTCTCTTCTTCAGTGGAAGAGACCAATGCTTGGCTCAGATATCTAGTAAACTAGAGCATTTGTAAGTAGGTTGTCATTTTGCACTGCTAATAAGACTTTGGGAGGAGAAGTAAAATTTTATTTCACTGTTTAAGGTTTCTAGCCTTGGGTAAAGAGAAAAATAACTTGCCAAACCAATGATATCTTGAAATGATCTCAAATAATGCCATGTGTGCTGCATGTGGTAAACACGTTTCACACCAACACCTGGAAGTCAGGAACAGGAAGATTGGTAATAGTCTGCCAGCCTGGGATACTTAGTGAAATCCAAGTTAGCCTGGGCTCTATAACAACACTTTGCTTTAAATCCAAGATAAAACAAAAGAATAAAGAGAAAGGAAAGCAAAACAAAAGATCATCTACATTATCGTAATATTCATATAAAGTCACATAAAGTTCAGAACTGTTTTAAACATTATTCTAAATACCTTATTGTATTAAGTTTATAAAGCTTGCTTTTCTTTTATTGCTGTTTATTTTTGAGATTGTGTTTAAATTCCCTTCCTTCTGGAAAGCCATCCTACTTTCCTTCAAGCGTGGGGCCCCTTTTTATATCAATTGCTGTTGCATGCATATATGCATTTCTATACATGTATATATTTTCAAACATAACCTATTGAGTCCATATAATCTTCCCTGTGTGTATGTTTTCAGGGCTGAGCATTTGACACGGGGCAATCAATTAGTGTTTTCTTCCCTGGCTCCTCTCTTGTTCCTAAAGCTTGTTTCTCTCAATACTACATAGTCTGCTGTGTGCTACTGAGGGTTTCAGTTCTCTGTAAATAGACTGAACAGTGTTTTTTTAATGCATTTTATGTGCTTGCATGAATTGCATAGTAAATATCCACTGGTATTTTTACCAAAATCTGTGATTTTTCTTGTAAGTCACAGATTCAAGGTTAGTAACATATCAATTGTTCTCTATCTGCACTGTATTATTAATGCTTCTAATTTGGTGCATTTTTGGTCTTCCTGTTCCTAAATCCTCTTTAAAGAACACGAAGTGGTTCAATTTGAAAAGTCAAGAGTCTTTTGTTTCTGATTATATGTCCCCAATGCAAATTACATTCACTTCCTGGTACGGAAACACACGTTGCCACTTTCATGAGACATTCGTTCTGCCCTGAATTCTAGGCAACCCTTATCTATGCCATCAGTTCTATGATGATCTGCAAATTCTCCAACACCCAGAAAATTGGGAAATGAGTTCTGCAATGTGGCTGGGAAGATATTCACATGCTAAACCACTGTTTCTCTATAAACTGTTGTTTTCTCAATGTCAGTTCAGGATCGCATGTGTTGTATTCTGTGGTAGTATAATCCTGAGGACAATTTGAGAAACTGCGGTGTCTTGGAGTCATCGGTGCCTACTACATAGTAGTCAGTAATATCCAAGTTTGCCAGGTCAGTCCTGGCTCAGAGCGTTCTTCTGAAAATGATTTACTTGACAAAATTTTGAGATATTTACTCTCTGGGGCATTCTGCAGTCAACAAGGACAATTGGCCGGAGATCACCTTGCTCACCAATAGTTGATTTACTTTCAAAAAGGAAAGTCACACAAGTTCTAATAAAAACCAATGAGGATGACTAGGATGTTTTCATGTGAAACAACCAGAGACTTACAATGGTTGGAAGTCAGGCTGATTACACATGATCATTATTTACAAATGCTTTCTTCTACCAAATTGAATTATTGATAAATTTTATTTCTTATCAATTGACTTCTCCCTTCTTTATGAATTTAGCATTAAAAACACCAAGACAGAGCAGACTACGTAGGCACAGGCACAAACCACACCAGTTGGAAAAACAGATGAGTGACTGGCTGCTCAGCTGGACTGCCCCAAAGTTCAGAATTTAACTAAACCCCAGGGTTCATCCTGTGTCCCTACCCCCTATACCTCCCATCCAAGCACCAGCAAGGCAGCTGGAACCTGTCCCCACCTCTGGTGGAATTCCACTCCTAAGCTGCAGTCCCTACCAGCCTGGAGGCAGGTAAGATACCTGTCTCCAGACTATGCTTTAAACCCCACTGTTCTACCAAGACCCACTCTGCTGCCCAGCCCCACGCACCTGAACATCCTCCCCATGGCCTGCCCTTTCCCGCAACCCCAGCATATTACATAGGTACAGGCACAAACCACGCCATTTAAAAAAACAACAGATTACATAGGCACAGGTAAAAACCACAGGAGTTGGAAGAAAAGGCACAGGTACAGGTTATATCAGATGGAAGAAAAGATGAGTAAAAGTCTGTGTAAGAATACATTCAGCAACCAAAAGAGCCACCAGAACCCAGTGAACCTGCAACAGCAAGACCTGAACATTCCCGTGCAACTGGAACAGAAGAAAATAACTTAAAAATAAAGATGATAGAGGCTCTTAAAAAGAAAATAAAAAATTCCTTTAAAGAAGTTGAGAAAAAGACAAACAAAACATTGTAAGAAATCAATAAATTTTTAAAGAAAGCCAGGGGAAAAGAACATTTAAACCAGTGAAGAAAATGGTTCAAGAGCTGAAAGCTGAAATAGAAACAATAGACAAAATGCACAACAAGGGAATTCTGGGAATGGAAAATCTGGGGGAAGTGAACAGGAACTACAGATGCAAGCATCAACAACAGAATACAAGAGACGGAAGAGAGAACCTCAGACATTGAAGACACAAGAGAGGAAAATAGATTATCCGTCAAAGAAAATGTTAAATCTGATAAATTCTTAACACAAAACAGGAAATCTGGATTATCATGAAGAGACCAAATCTAAGAAAAATAGGGATAGAAGAAGAATCCCAGCTCAAAGGCACAGAGAGCGTATTCATTAAAATCATAGTAAAATTCCTTCCTAACCTAAAGAAGGACATGCCTATAAAGATACAATAAGCTTGTAGAACACCAAATAGGATGGACCTCCCAAAAAGAAGAAAGCCTTTTGACCACATACAGAATAAAGAAAGCATTTTAAGAGCTGCAAAAGAAAAAGGCCAAGTAACATAAAAATACAGACCTATCAGAATTACTCCCAACTTCTCAATGGAGACTCTAAAAGCAAGAACGTCTGGACAGATTTTTTTTTTTTTTTAGAGACACTAAGCGACATGGATGCCAGCCCAGACTACTATACCAAGAAAATTTTCAATCAACATAGATGGAGAAAACAAGGTATTTCATTAGAAAACCAGATTTAAGCATTACCTATCCATAAATTCAGCACTACAGAAAGTACTAGAAGAAAAACTTCAACCCTAAAAACTCACTTACAACCACAAAGACACAGGCAATCGATAATCTCACAACAGCAAAACCCAAAGTAGAGAAGCACACACACTATCACTACCACCAAAAAAACTAAAAATAACAGCATTTAACAATCACTGGTCAATAACATCTCTTAATATTAATGGACTCAATACACCAGTAAAAAGACATGAGCTAACAGAATGGAGATAAAAGTAGGATCCATCTTTCTGCTGCATACAAGAAACACAACTCAACTTCAAAGAAAGACGTTATCTTGGAGTAAAGGGTTGGGAAAGATTTTCCAATAAAATGGACCTAAGAAGCAAGTCAGGATAGCTATCCTAATAACTAACAAAATAGACTTCAAACTAAAATTAATCAAAAGAAATGTGTAGTGGCATTTCAGTTGTGTTTTAATAAATAAAGACTGCCTGAATGTGAGAGTAAAACAGTTCAGTGGTCAGCCTTACACAGCAGGTTAGGGTAACACGCACTTTTAATCCCAGTAAGCACACTAGTTGTCATAGAAATCAAGTGGTGCATGCCTTTATTCACAGTGATGCATGCCTTTAATCCCAGCCCTAGGGAGGAATTATAAAACAGGAGGAAAGAGCTCTCAATACACAGTCTTAATCTAAGATTCCTAGAGACAAGATCGCCATTTTGGTCTGAGGTAAAGGTAATAGCCAGTTGCTGGCTGTTTTGCTTTTTGAATCTTCAGATTGAGCCCAATTTCTGACCCTGAGCTTTTATTAATCATGTTTCTTTGATATAGAAGGACATTTCACATTCTCAAATGGAAAAATCCTTCAAGATGAAGTCTCAGTCCTGAACATCTATGCTCCAAATACAAGAGCACCCACATTTGTAAAGGAAACATCACTAAAGTTTAAATCATACATCAAACCCCACAAGTTAGTAGTGGGAGACTTCAACACCCTACTCTCACCAAGGGACAGGTCTGTTAGACAGAAACTTAAGAAAAAAACAAGGTAACTAACAGATGTTATGACTCCAATGGACTTAATAAACATCTACAGAACATTTTACCCAAATACAAAAGAATATATCCTCTTCTCAGAACCTCATGGAACATTCACTAAAATTGATCACATATTCGGACATAAACCAAATCTCAACAGATACAAAAAATTAGAATGACCCCTTGTGTCTTATCAGACCACAAAGGGATAAAGTTAGAGTTCAACAATACAAACTACAGAATGCCCACAAACTCATGGAAACTGAACAACTTTCAACTGAACCACCTCTGAGTCAAGGAAGAAATAAATTTAAGACTTCCAAGAATTTAATGAAAATGAATACACAATATACCTTAACTTGTGAGACACAACAAAAGCAGTGCTAAGAGGAGAGTTCATAGAACTAAGTAGCTACATAAAGAATTTGGAGAAATCCAAGTGACTTAACAGCATACCTGAAAGATCTATAACAAAAAGAAGGAAACTCATCCAGGAAGAGTAGACAGCAGGAAAAAATCAAATTCAGGCCTACAAACAATAAAATCAAAATGAAGAGAACAATACACAGAATCAACAAAAAAGGGATTGTTTCTCTAAGAAAGTCAATAAGGTAAACAAAATAACTAACCAAAAAATATAGGTATTTGTATATTAATTTGTTAATGTACAAATTAACAAAATCAGAAACAAAAAAGGGGCATAGCAACAGACTCCGAGGAAATACAGAGAATTATTGGGATAAACTTCAAATACCTGTACTTCACAAAATTGGAAAATCTAAAAGAAATGGACAACTTTCTTGATAGGTACCACATACTAAAAAGTTAAATCAAGAAGACTAGATAAACAGTTTAAAAAGACCTATAACCCCTAAGGAAATAGAAACTGCCATTAAAAGCTTTCCAACAACAACAACAACAAAAAGCCCAGGGGCAGATGGTTTCAGAGCAGAATTCTATTAGAATTTCAAAGAATAGCTAATACAAATATTCTTCAAATTGTTTTGCACAGTAGAAATAAAAAGAATATAGCCAAAATTTTTTTGTGAGGCCACAGTTACCCTGATACCTTAAACAAAGAAAGATGCGACAAAGAAAGAGAGTTACCGACCAATCTCCCCCGTGAACACTGATGCAAAAACAATAAAATGCTGTAAAACAGAATCCAAGAACACATCATATAAAAATCATCTTCCATGATCAATAGGCTTGATCCCAGAGATGCAGGAATGGTACAACATACAAAAATCTGTCAAATTAATCCACCATATAAACAAACTAAAAGAGAAAAAAAAAACACATGATCATCTTATTATATGCTGAAAAACACAATGACAAAATCCAACACCCCTTCATGATAAAGGTTCTGGAGAGAACAGGAATACATGGAGCATGCCTAAACACAATAAAGGCAATATACAGCAAGCCAAGAGCTAAAATCAAACAGAGAAAAACTCAAAGCAATTCCACTAAAATCAAGAACAAGACAAGGATGCCCACTCTCTCCATGTCTATTTAATATAGTACTCAAGGTTCTAGCTAGAACAATAACGCAACAAAAGAAAATTCAGCGGATACAAATTAGAAAGTCAGAAGTATTATATCATTTATAAATGATATAATAGTATGTATAAGTGACCTGAAAAATTCTACCAGGGAACTCCTACAGAAGATAAACACCTTCAGTAATGTGGCAGGATACAAGATAACTCAAAAAAAATTAGTAACCCTTCTATATACAAATGATAAATGGGCTGAGTAAGGAATCAGAGAAACAACACCCTTTACATAGCTGCAAATAATACAAAATATCTTCTGGTGAACTCTAACCACACAAATTAAAGACATATACGACAAGAATTTTAAATCTTTGGACAAAGAACCTGGGGAAGAGATCAGAAAATTAAAAGATCTCCCATGTTCATGAATCAGTAGGATTAATATAATAAAATGGTAATCTTACCAAAAGCCATCTACAGATTCAATGCAATCACCATCAAAATTCCAAAACAATTCTTCACAGACATTGAACGAACAATAACAACTTCATATGGATAAACAAAAAACCTGGGATAGCTAAAACAATCCTGTACAATAAAGGAAATTCTCGAGGTATAAACATCCCTGACTTCAAGATTTTATTACTATAGAGCTATAAATGAAAAAAGAAACCAGTTTGGTTTTGGCATAAAGACAGTCATGTGGATCAATGGAATCAAATCAAAGACCCTGACATAAATCCACACATCTATGAACACCTGATTTTTGACAAAGAAGCCAAGATATAAAATGGAAGGAAAATAACATTTTCAACAAATGGTGCTGGAATAGCTGGATAGTTTCCTGTAGAAGAGTGCAAAGAGATCCATATTTATCACCCTGCACAAAACTGAAGTCCAAGTAGAACAAAGTACTCGACAGAAATCCAGTTACACTGAAGATGATAGAAGAGAAAGAGGTAAGTAGCCTTGAACACATTGGTACAGGAGACTACGTCCTGATTATAACACCAGCAGCATTGACACTGAGATCGACAATTAATAAATGCAACCTCCTGAAACTAAAAAGCTTCTGTAAGGAAAAGGACACTGTCAATAAGACAAAACAGCAGCCTACAGAATGGCAAAAGATCTTTACCAACCCCACATCAGACAGAGGACTGATCTCCTAAATAAAGAACTCAAGAAACTAGACATCAAAATGCCAAATAATCCCATTGTGAATTGGGGTACATATCCAAGCAGAGATTTCTCAATAGAAGAATCTCTAATGGATGAAATACACTTTAAAGGGTATCAACGTCCTTAGCTATCAAGAAAATGCAAATAAAAATTATTCTGGAATACCATCTTACACCTTTCAGAATATCAAAGATCAAAATTGTATTAACAGTTTATGTTGGAGAGAATATGGAGTAGGAGGAACACTGCCCCATTGCTGGTGGGTGCAGACTTTTACAGCTACTTTGGAAACCAGTTATGGCAGTTTTTCAGAAAACTTGGAATCAATCTATCTCAAGAATCAGCAATACCACTCTTGGGTGTATACCCAAAGAATATTTAATCATAACACAAGGACACTTGCTCAACAATGCTCATAGCAGTATTATTCGTAACAGTCATAACCAGGAGACAGCAAAAATGCTACTCAGCTGAAGAATGGATAAACAAAATGTGATCTATCTATACAATGGAGTATCACTCAGCAGAAGAAAAAAACCAGTGACACCATGAATTATAGGCAAATGGATGGAACTAGAAAAAAATCCTCCTGAGTGAGATAACCCAGATCCAGAAAGACAAACATGGTATGTACTCACTGATAAGTAGATATTAGATGTCAAGGAAAGGATACCCAGTCAATAATCCTCAGACCCAGACAAACTAGGTAACTAGAATGACTTTTAGAGGTACACACAGATTTCCCTGGAAAGAGGAAATAGAAAACCTGGGGGCAGGAGGGTGACTGGGGAAAATGGGAGCATGGGAACACGAAGAATCAAGATGGTCGAGTTGGGGGCAGGTTGGAGAGGGAGCGCAACGAAAGAGATATCTTGATAGAGTGAGTCATTATTGGGTTAGGGTGAAAACTGGTGCCAGGGAAACTCCCAGGAATCCACAAGTGTGACCCCAGCAAAGACTCCTAGCAGTAGTGGAGAAGGTGTCTGAACTGGCTGTCCCTTGCAAACATGTTGGTAACTACTCTAATTCTCATCATAGAGCCTTCATCCTGTATCTGTTGGAAGCAGATGGAAAGATCCACAGCCAAGTACCGGGCTGAACTCCGGGAGTACAGCTGAAGAGAAGGAGGAGGTATTATATGAGCAAGGAGAGCAGTCAAAATCATGATGGGAAAACCCACGGAGACAGCTGATCTGAGCTTGTGGAAGCTCAAGGACTCTGGATGGACAGTTAGTGAGTTGTATGGGACTCACCCTGCATCTGGATGAAAGCTGTGTAGCCCCTAGCAATGGGGTCAAGACCTGTCCTTGATGCATGAGCTGGCTCATTGGGGCCTATTGGTCCAGCATTGGTGCAGGGTGGGGGAAAGAGAGGAGGGGCTTGATCCTGGCTCAACATGATATGCCAGGCTTTGTTGATTTCCAAGAGAGACCTTATATCTTCTGAATGGAGAAAGAGGATAAGTGGATGGGAGGTTGGGGTGGTAGAAGAGAGGTGGTTGGGGTGGTAGAAGAGAGGAGGAAAGGGAAACTGTGGTTTGATATGGAAAATAAATTAAAGAAAAATTTAGAAAGATAAAAAAACCAAGATATATAACTGAAGAATTAAAATTAAAATAAAGAGTCCTTGTGTGTTTGCTTGAGTGTGTGTGTGTGTGTGTGTCTCACTCAACACATATTCTTCTTTGTGCACACATCTTACTCTTTATACTTAGGTATCTAGCTCAAACATAAAAGTTTACACAGCTCACACAGGAACTCCTAGTTTTTGAAACAACAGATCCCCATTTAAAATACGTACATCTGCTATTAGTCTTGAAAATGTCGTCAAAGTGAAGGTCTTTGGCCAGGAGCAACTCTTTGAATTCACTTTGGAACTACTGGTGATCCATCAACCTTAGATTTCCTAACTTGGCCTTAAAAGCTTGCCCAGCTTCTGCGGTTTTCTACATTGCGTTAGTCATCTGCTCCTGGGTCATCTAATGTTGCATCATGACAGCTGAAGATTATAGATCAAAACTCCAACGTCCAAATACACTGGAGAAGAATCAGGACACAGAGATCACTGAAGAGGATGCGTTTCAATAACTAAAGTGTCTGCTTTACTATCCCGATCTCAGACAAGAATTGTTCAAATGCATGAATGCACCAAAAAGGTGATGCAGCATGGTGAGTTTATTTGAATGATGTTCAATAAACTAGAAACATAATTTTTCAAGCACCTTCTCATCTGTGTATTAGTGTGCAAGTAGTAAAGATCACAAAGTTTCGCTACCCAAAAGAAATAGTGCCGTAATATTCTCCTGCCGGATGTTTGCTTGTAAGTCCTTTCATTTTCTACATTAATGAGAATATTTTATTTTATACACTAACGAGAATATTTCATTTTATACATTAATGAGAATAATTTGTTTTATACATTAATGAGAATATTTCATTTTATACATTAATGAGAATATTTCATTTTGGGAATTGTCCTGAAACTATAATGTTTTATAAAAAAACAGAAAATGATAAAACAGTAATAATCATTTTTCTTTGCATTTGAATCAGACTGTGAGAACATGGGCAGACTTCTACTTATAACAAATACTCATGTTCAATTTAATGAAAGGGTTTTTTTTTTTTGTGCTAATGTTTGTAATGAGTCCAAGGCCACACATATGAGAGGCAGAAGTCCCCACTTACAAATAAAGACAAGGAAGTACTCATATCAATAGCATCTTAGTTTAAAACTTATGTTATATATTTATGGAAACTTTTTCTCAAACTTTTGATGTAAAATGAAGAAAACAATATAACCACAATTTAGTTCAAATGTATGAAACATTGATTTTTTTTCATATTAGAAAATAAAAGACTATTGAACTGGGTGACAAATAGCTTTAAAATGTTTTCTAACTCCATATTAGAAAAGTGCATGCAAAGGTCACCTAGGAAGAGAATGAAGAAATGGAGACAAATGACCGGGAAAGAATTGCAAAGAGGCAGATGGAAAGAAAACCAGAAATCCTTCAGCAGTGAACAGTGGCTAAAGCCCTCTTATCAAAATTTATTTGCTCATGAGCATCATGAACTCACTCTAATCTACCATGCGTTCTCTCGGGGATAAAGAGCTTGCCATTTGGGGAACCAGAAGAACTCTGGAAAAGACCGTCTCTCCTCACCTATCCAGGCTGCATGCGGCCGACTTGTGCGGGGAGGAGCAGCTACCCCTGCTCTGTGACTATGGGAAATAAAGGCCAAGAATGTGCTTCTTGAGCTGAGCTTTCACGGTGTCTCCTCAGCCATGAAGAGCACATACAGAGATCACTTTCACATTAAAAGGGGAGGTGAATCTAGGAAATACAACTAGAAGATGTAGGCTTGATGATGTAAGGTAATGTGATGGCATATCTGGCTATCTCAGCATTTGAGAGCATGAAGAAAAAGAGCTACTGCTAAGTTCTAGATGAGCCTGGCTAGTACAAGACGCTGTCTCATTCTTCCAAGTAAATCCCAGGGAATATAAAGAACATGAACAAACTTTCAAAAATCAAATATAAATAATAACCGTGTTTGACATAAGTTGGGTATGCCCTATGTATCAAAACTCATTAATGATTATTATTATTTTTTTTTTTTTTTGGTTTTTCGAGACAGGGTTTCTCTGTAGCTTTGGAGCCTATCCTGGAACTCCCTCTGTAGACCAGGCTGGCCTCGAACTCACAGAGATCCGCCTGCCTCTGCCTCCCGAGTGCTGGGATTAAAGGCGTGCGCCACCACCGCCCGGCCTAATGATTATTTTTTTTAAAAAAAAAAAAAAACAGGGACATCTCAAGATGCTCACAAAAGGAGTTCACATTATTAGTATACTGGTTTATAAAAGGAAACCAGAGATTTTGAGTTACTTTCCAAATCAAAGAGAAAATAAACTAAAGAAATAAGAATTCATTTTATGGTTACATGTAGCATTTGGTCTTTGGAAAACATTTTTAATGTGCTTATCTGGCTGCTGAAACAGCCCATTCTTTAGGATAATTGGGAAATACAAATAAATGTCCAAGGTCATCTAAACAAACTTTACCATTAAAAAAAGCACAACTTTCACAAATGAAAAGGTTTCAAGTAGCTGTGTCTACAGAAGGCTATGTATTGGAACTGTCTTACCTATTTGTAGCTCAACCCCAATGCCAATTTCTCCTACATCTGTGTTCTGTGATCCTTACCCATCCAGTCTGCAACCTCTAAATTCTACTTGTAAAGAATCAAGCTGGCAGTGATATCTGGATCATTCACAACTCAATCTCAAAGATCATTCCTGGAACCACAGATAGAAATTTACAAATCATCCCGGGTGTGAGTTACTGTTTCTTTCCATTGAACACATTGAAAGTTCAAATCTTGAAAACATTTGCAAATTCAGAAGCATTAATATGTTCACATCTTGATAAACATCATTCTGATTTGAAAGAGGAAATTTTCCTTAATAATGGAAATTTGTTATTATAACCAAACCAGAATATTTTAGCGCTTATACTAATACAGTGATCAGATTATAGCAAACAACTTATTTTCTCATCAATCAATATTCTTTCGTTTTAACTTCCAACAGTTGTTAATATTCTGTAAATGGCTAATGACACGGTGCAAAGAGAACACTGGGAAATAAACAGCAAGCAGTTTTTTTAAAGATTCAAAGTTGGAAAGCAGGAAGTAAGGGCTCTTTCACCAAAGACAGCTCTACAACACCCTAACTTTTAAATGCTATGTAAACAAGTGTGAAATAAATTTGTAGGATGTTGCTTTGAATGAAGTGCTTACACTGGACCCCTACAAATTAGGCAAAAGCAAAAATGGAGATACCATACACAATCTAATTCCGTGTCACCAAGCTGAAACTGAGCTGCTCCTCTCACCTGAGAAATCAGGAGCCAAATTTCCCCAACAAACAGCTTCAGTAAGTACGATACTGAACTGCCCTCTGAGAAACCTTTAAAACTAGCTGAACTTCTCTGCTCAGTTTCTTGAGATACTCACTTAGTGGAGGAAAGTGTTATCCCATTCTAACAATAAGAATAAAGGCAATTAACATGCTGAAATTATAACTTTGTTCCGTTGTGGAAGCTAAGCTCTTTTCAGCTTGCTTCTATTGTAGATTTGGAGGTAAGAGTGTAAACTCCTAACGAGCTCACTGATACTTTGTACCTGGGCAAAGATGAAAGCAGGCAGGCTAATGAGAACCAGCCTTAGACCATCATTCAGGGATCACATTTCACCCAGTATCACTAGAATTCTGCTTCCGTACTGATTCAATACTGCAGCAAGTTAAACAGAGCTTACATAAACACTGCACACAGGAGACAGATTTTTTTTTCAGTGTATATCGTGTTTTCCTGCTTATGAATCTGTATACCACAAACATTCCTGGTGCCTAAGGAAGCCCAAGAACAACTTTGTGGTGGGAGCTGCAGATGGCTCTGAGTTGTCAGGTGGGTGCTGGGAATTGAATCTAGGTTCTCAGGAGCCGCAGCCAACGCTTGCTTCTAACTACTGAGCCATCTCTCCAGTCCTGGGAGACAGATTCTTAAGGTCCTCCTTAGAAATCCAAGAGTACCTTGTTTAAAATCCATCGGGATCTTTCACTTTCCTTCCTACGTCTGTTTGCGTGACATTTTGTTTACTTGTATGTTTTTGACTCAGGGTGGCTGTCTCCCACACCAATCTTCAACTCAGGCATCTTTCTGCCTTACTTGAAAATGAGCACAAGCACTCCTAGCCTATTATGTGATATGGGTTCTTATTTCAATTATTATTATTGTGTTTGTGTATGATTGTGCATGTGTGAGAGAGCGGAAGACAGAGAGGCACAGAGACACAGAGACAGAGAGATGTGTATACACCGTAGGTGTGAGAGTGCCAAGATACATTGTTCATTTCATCCCAACCTTATGATGTGACATGCATTGCAAAAACAAATTTTCAAGATAAGAATAATATTTACTGAATGAAAGGAAAATATTACATGAAACTTTTATTATGTTATTTCTTTTTTAGACATCTTGGGACAAATCATCTTAAAATAATTTGACTTTGTCTCATTTCTCATTTTTATCTTTATGTACAATCATGCACAAAATTCTGCATGTGGGTTTTTACTCAAAATGTTTTCTTCCTTATAATCAGAATTTATAACACATTCATATTTATGTTTATGATGCATGTATATAAAACAAAATATTTTATTATGTTTTGCATTTATATTGATAATACATTTATGCGGTGCAAAAGGTTTTCATTGATCATTGCCAAACTGGAGGCTTTGTTTCTGTGTTTCCATGGAACTATTTAGTAAATGTTGAAAGAAACTTCCTAAAGTCATACAACACTAAGAGTCTTGTTTACTTTTCTGTGTCTGTTCCTAGTGGTTGCGAATTTTAATACTTTGAACAAGTATGGAATCAACGGGGAAGCGTAAATGGAGAGCTAGGCCATGAAGACACTCCTAATTAGGCCAACTCTTCTGATTTCCTTTTATATTCACAAATAGCCATTTCTCACCAGACAGGGTTCTGAATGAAAAGTGAGTTTGATGGAAGCTCCAAACCCTGACAAAGGGAGTGATGCCCTCCCCTAGGATGGAGCTTTGCATGCATCCCCAGCAGGCACAGGGAGGCTCAGCTGAACGGCCCTGGCTCCCGTGTCCGCGTGAAAGGCAAGGGAGGCTCTTCACACACTGGATCACTTGACTTTGTCTGAACTTAATTTCGAGGCAAATAGTAGTCTCACACACATGCAAGAAATACAAACACTACCAGGGGATTTGTTTCTCGCCAGAAGCTGTGCATTCTCAGCCAAAGGAAACAAAACCAAGGAAAAGAAAGTTGTGTGATGCAGCTGTAGCTGACCCAAAATTCCATTACTCTCATTCCTGGAGAGCAGTGAGTGGTAGCGTTTTTTGTTGTGTGTGTGTGGGTGGGGGGGAGGGGTGGAATGGGGATGTCAAAGACCAAGTCATCCCTGAAATATTTCCCATTTCCATTGGAAAGATGTTGAATCCTTTTTCTACCATCATTCAAATAATATAAACATATTTTAATATTTTTAATAAAATAAAAAACATTTTTCTAAAACAAAAAGAGAACCTCCAGAAGAAGCATAATTCTTCTGGTGTGCTTTTCCTGTATATTCTTCCCAAGAGGCCAAGCGACAGGAACGTTACACTGTCATTCTGACTGAGCTGGTTTGCTTTCTGATTCACTGGGATGGATACTCACAAAATGTGAACTCTCTGCAATAAGTTGTCGATGCTGTATCAATTTACTCAATGATTTCATTATTTAATATGAAAGACTTAAATATAAATTCATTTATATTTAACAGAGTAAGAATTGATTCGCCTGTCTGCAGCTTGCTTCTCGTTTTGCCCAGGAGTCAGGTGGCAAGTTCTAAGAAAGAAAATGTGGATTGCTTTCTCTGAAACTGCATCTACAGCACTGCAATCCATGAAAAAACAGAAATACCACTTTCACGAAGTAAAAGTAAAGAAAAACAAGTTTATGTTCTACATACATGTATGCGTCATATCCACTTTTCCTTCCCACAGAATAAAAACCTATTTCATTCACACCACTGTATTATTTTCTTCTTAGGATTTCCTAACAGTAAGTACAATTTGAGTTTCATTAACTTTTATTCAGAAAAGCTCATATTTATTTTACAAAATAATGCAGAAATTATATGTGCTTATTGGAATTCTAGTTTATACTCAGAAGTATTTTTCCAATGTCAAGTTATTTAGAAACATGTGGATTAAATATTTTCTTCATTTGCAAGAATTTAAAGAAATAGAAGTTTTAACATTTGGCCTAATGCTTGACAAAATTTTTCAAAAGTTATTTGGCTCAAGTTATTACTTGCTTTGCCTGGCCCTTTAGCAGACCAGCTGTTGAAGTATCATAAAAGAAGAGAAAAATAATACAGGCCACTTCATCTCTGTCTGCAACAGACATGTTGGGGAGTTTCTTATTGTGCTGGAGATCATGTTGTGTGTATACACATGGACGAAAAGAAAGAATAGTGTTGCAACTCTAGTAGCAAAGACACAAGCTTGTGCCGGTCAAAGAGCTGTTTACAGGGCACAGGACGTCCTTTCACGCAGACATTTTTAGAATGACAAAAATGAAGAAGTTCATTTCCATGGAGAACCCATTTGGACGCCTTGTGGGGCTGGCCCGTGTGCCAAGCCTGCCGCTATGAAATAATTGGCAACAAGGGTGGGAAAAATGAAAACCTTATTTTAATGGTAAATTTAAATCTCTGAAGTCCACAGATTGCTTCCTTCTTAGAGGAAATGTGGGGAACTGTGTCCTTGAATGCGAAGTTTCAATGCGGGTGTTGAAAAGACAGCCTGAATGGTGTTGCCTAACAGGCGGGACTGGCTGCGGGAGGCACATCCAGGCTGATTGTTAGCCGCTGGTGCATTTTAAGGGATTACTGACTGCTTATCGGTCAGTCACCATTTATACTATCCCAGATGATCCTTCTTTGGAAAAGGTCACGGCTTAAAGTCATATTAAGCCAAACCTTTAAACAACCCAGCTAATGATTTACCACATAATGATTTAAGAAAGCACAGGTGTTCAGAGCCCACCCTCGCAAGCCCTGCCCTGAAAGTTTGCCAAGATGTCTAGATCGAGCTAGGGAAATAGTCATTGACTTGCTCTGGACACAGAGAGGGAGGGCAAAATCAATAATGTTAGTGTTTACCCAGAACTCCTGGTAGTGAAAGTAGATTCAGCTGATGAAGTGTGAGAAGTTGAGGACCAACTGAAGAAAAGTTGGTGACAATATTATGTCTTCCTTTGAGAGGCTTACACCTTTCAGAGACCTTTGAAGTTCAACAATACATTAGATCCTCACAACTCGTGGGTTCCTGACTGGTTAGCTTTCTTACTCTAGGGCGTTCAGATGATTTTCTACAATATTTCCTTGCCCGTTCTGTTGTCACTCAAAATATGCCTACTGTTCATCCCTTGCCTCTAAAGATTGTATACTTACAGACGGATATGGTATCAGTTTCCGTTAAGTAAGAATACATTGAGAAGATGTGTCCATTTCAAACGACACATGAAGATCTGTTTCTTTCCGTATATCGTCTACCTAGTCTTCACTCTCAGACAGATATCTGTTCCCCACCATTTTTCTTCACCCTGACATCTGATTTACGATCATAACACACGGCTATTTCTGGCTGAGAGGCTAGCGTAGAGCTAGGTTGGGAACTGGATTAAGTTAACTCAGTGTTTGTCACAAATGGAAACCTCCACGTCATTGGGACAGTGC
Source organism: Chionomys nivalis (assembly GCF_950005125.1). Lineage (NCBI taxonomy): Eukaryota > Metazoa > Chordata > Mammalia > Rodentia > Cricetidae > Chionomys > Chionomys nivalis. The sequence continues at coordinate 21,104,019 of NC_080111.1, forward strand.
ATCAAGCTGCTTGATACAGTAGCTATCTGAACTGGTAATGACCAGCAGGGTACAGGTAAACCCACCTACCTTTTGGATACCTGGGAATTTCATTTATTTTTCCTTTCTCTGTGTGTGTACCTGTTCCTCTATGTGTGCAGATGTGTGCGTGTGCACAGGTACATGGAAGCCAGGGCTCCATGTCTGATCTTGTCTTTAATTAGTCCCCACCTAAATTTTGGAGACAAGCTTTTTTCTCTGCACTTGAAATTCAGCCTTCATGACTAAAACCTTTGGCCAATAAATCCCATTAATCTTACCCCCACCTACCCAATACAAGTCAGGATTGCTTTTTTATATTAAACTAAATTTAAGTGAACATGTATGTTCATGTGTGTCTTGGGGGTGCACCTGCCATGTTGTACATGTGCAGGTCAGAGGAAAACTTTCAGAAGTTGCTTCTCCTCTTCCTGCAATATGCAAGGACTTAATTCAGGTCTTCAGGATTGCTGGCCAGACGAGTTAACCTACTCAGCTGTCTTGCTACCCAGAAAGCTTGTCTTTAAACGGGTTCTTGGGATCCAGCTCAGACCCTCATGTTTCCACAGCAAGGATTTTACACCCCCTCCCCTAGTCCTTTCCTCTCTTGGAAATTTAATTTTGATGCTATTCATTGATGATGTAAAATTTAGAGACTGGTACATTTAAATAAAATTTAAAGACCCTCTATGGATACCCCAGCTTTAAACAAAGCTACAGGCTTCCATCTGAGCAGGAATTGATAAAGGGAAGAGACTGGGGCCTCATCGGAAATGGCTTGATGGGAACGGCCAAACCTCGTCTCTAGAAATTGAAGACTGGCTTCCAGTAGCATGAGGTTTCTAAATTCCAGGAGAAGCTGCTGATGGTTTCTGACTCTGGACTGTTCAGGGAAGGAGGGCTCTGCAGTCCTCGGAGGACTAGGGTGGATTGGATGACTTGATGGGGATGCATTTGGTGCATTTGAGCCCTGCTGTACTTCAATGTATGCCTGAACATCACAGTACTCTTGTTGTCTAAGCTTTAATCTTAATTTTTGATGTCACTTCCATGAACCTCAGAATCTTTTCTTGTTTGTTTCAAGGGTAGAAATAAAAATAAATCCACTATGTTCAGCAAGTCCGGTTTTATCTCATGCTTTTTTAGACCCAGGCCAGCTGAACAATGGCAGTGGGTTTTTGATCCTACTGCACGTACTGGCTTTGTGGGAGGCTAGGCAGTTTGGATGCTCACCTTACTAGACCTGGATGGAGGTGGGTGGTCCTTGGACTTCCCACAGGGCAGGGAACCCGGATTACTCTTAGGGATGATGAGGGAGGGGGACTTGATGGGGGAGGGGGAGGGAAATGGGAGGTGGTGGGGGGGAGAAGGCAGAAATCTTTAATAAATAAATAAACAATTAAAAAAATAAACCCACTTTGTGAATCTAAAACATGAAAAAAGTGTTATGAAGATGTTAGAAAATAGAAATATTGAATACATACATATATTAGAAAGAGTACATAATGACTTTATTGATGATTCTGTGTTCTACAGATATAATAGGTTTATTATTAAAATATAGAAAATGGGTTAGTATAGCAATTTCTCATTCAATATAAGTTGATGATATTTCAATATTTTCTATGTCTAGTAAAACAAATTTTATCTTTCATTAAGCATTTTACTTTTTATTTATTTATTTTTCATTAAAAAAATCAATATTAGGAGCTACCAGGATTGCTCTTAACCACTGCTGATCTGGCCGAGGATTCAAGTTGGGGTCCCAGCACCTCCACTTGGTGGCTCACAACCACTTATAAACCCAGCTGCAGGGGAATCTCCTTAGGCTGTGTGCATACCACCACAAAATACATATACAAATAGTTTTTAAAAATGGATATCAGAAAGTTTGATTCTTCCAGAATTATTGCTGGTTCAAATAAAGATACTTCACTGTGGCACACCTGGACGCAGTGTTTTCATGGGGATTGGTGAGGTTTGTGTTGTTCTTTGATTTGGTTGCTCTTTCGAGGTTTGGGCATTTTGTTGACATTAGTATCTTAGTATATTTTGTTGTTATTTAGAGAGAATGTCTGTCTCATGTGAAAGACATGCTTTTCATCCAAAAAAGGATACTAAAAGAATAAAGTATGTCTTTCTGCCCCTGGGAAGAACCTAGGACAATGCCTTAGATTTAGCCAATCAGATTCTCAGTGAAGAAATTAAATGTTCCCAATAGGTTGAGGAGTCATAAATCCTTCCACAGACACATCAGCGCAGAGAGTGGCCTTGTGAACTCAGCCATGCCAGGACATGTTTACAGCTCAACTGCCACCTTCACAGCTCCTGATGTGTGAGACAGACTTCCAGGCCCAGGACTTGGCCAGTTTCCCTTTTATCTTTCCCTTTTATTGGCCTGTTGGTTCAAACTGTCAAGCCTTCCTCAATTCTGAGAATTTTTTGATGTCTATCCAATGCATCTCCTGTGTTCTTAAGTTGCTGGACCTACTTCTGTTGCTTGCAGTAATTCGGATGCACACCTAGACTCCTGCAGGCATGCAGTGTGTTCTTATCTACACAAGCACTTATCTTGTCTGCACTTTACTATCTGCTCTTGCTTGTTTTAAATCATTTTCTTTGCTGTTTACCAAGGAACGCTGAAAAGGGGATCTTATCATTCAATGAATAATCCCAGCAGTTCTGCAGAATCACACAATGTGGATAAGCTACACTGTGTTATAAATCATACTTTAATTTAGGTGAATACATTTATAAATAACATCAAGGCCTTTTGGAAAAATGTGTTACTTTGATGAGAACTAAATGAGGTGGGAAATATGACACAGTAGGGAAAGAAACTCACTGGCAAGCTGAAGACTTGAGTTCAGTCCCCAAGACCCACAGGCTAGAAAGAGACAATCAACTCCTTAAAGTTGTGCGCTGACCCTGTATTAGCACACACACCCCAGGTGCGTGCATGAGCATATAGGGACATGGGTGAGCAAGCACATGAAATAAAGAAAGAAATGCAATAAAGCTATCTTTAAGCAGAAGCTGAAAGTAATTAAACAGAGCCTGCAAGGGTATTTGCTGTAGGATTTCTAAATAGTTTATCTTGAACAATTTTAAAATGCAGATCATATTGGCAGAAGCTATTACCATAGTGTGTAAGTGTATTTGCGTGAGTGTGTATGTATGTATGTATGTGTGTGTGTGAGTGTGTGTGTGTGTGTGTGTATGTAGCAGTAGGTGGACACTTCTGTGAAGGAGAGTGTACTTGCACATATAGAATTTTGGAAGGGTAGTACATAGGTCAGAGGTCAGCCTCTGCCATGGTTCCATGGGAGCTGTCTATCGTCTTTTCAGAAACGGCATCTCTCCTTGGGACTAGGAGCTCACTGGTCCCTCTAGGCTGGCCGGGCATTTGTCTGACTCAGAGTTTGTAGCATAGGATTGCAACTGCCATCAAGCCTGGCTCGCTATATGATGCTGGGACTCAAACGCCAGTCTTCAGTTAGCCAAGCTATTGTTTATTAATGATGAAAATGTTGTTCTTTTTAAGAACTTTCTATTTTGACTCTCTTTCCTCTTATTCTTATTTTTCAAAATAAAGAAATACTGAGGATGAAAATAAATATTTGGCTAGTGGGAAACAGCTTAAAAATAAAACAACATTAAATCAATAATATTTAAACAAAATAATTCATGCTTGAAACACGTGCCTTTAATTTTCCCCTTTTATTCAGACGCTGCTGGCCTTAGTTTAAATCATCTTATGCCTCTGAAGTTATATGATGTTTAGGTGACAAAATATACGAATTGTAACAATAATAGTTCCAGTCTTTAAAGGTTAAGTGAATAAATATTATTGAACGTCCATTGTAGGTTGTTTATCATTGCACAAATATTCACTGGTTTTGAGAGGCTTGGGGAGATGATACCTTCCACATGTTCTTTTAAAAATATTTTCAATTACAGTCTTGTGAATATAATGGAGATATTGTTGTTTTTATTCTTTATTCCTATAAAAAACAGCCATATTTTATTTCATTGCCAGTTCTTTTATTCAGTAATTGCTGGCTTTCTTTTGAGATTATCCACTATTATATTTCCAGTACTTTGAGTTTTTTTTCCAGCAACAAGAACTGACATCTGAAGTTTATGTCATAAATGGGTAATAGAATTCACAGATCACTGATTCTACTTTGATGTCAAATTTATCAATAAAGAACAGGCTTTTTGGCGAAATCTCAGAAAAGAAAATGTTCGTGAGGGTGGTGGGTGTCATGAGAAAAGGCAGAAAAAACAGGGGATGCATTTCAGTACCAATTCTGACCCTGGTTCTCTTTGTTTACTTGGAAGATTTACTTTGTTATCCTGAAAGGTCTATGGTTATCTGACTTAAAAGGTAAATGGTTAGATTTAATGGGTCTTAAATTTCTTGTCAATCCACCCATTCTGTGAATGTGACACACACAGCAGGTGTTTACCAAACTGAAAATTGACTCTGTTTTCCAGGATATATTAAGATTGATGGTGCAGAATGTTTTTAAGAATACAACTACACACGTGGTCCATTAGACAGCAGGGCCATCAGTTAGGGGATGGCAGCACACCCACTGGGAATTGACTGGAGAGGAGGTAGACACTTCTGAGAACTTCAAGACAACCTTCTTCCTTCCATCTCTCCAGATGCACAAAAGCCTTGAAGTCCTCACAATGCAAGCCATGGAGAAAGCCACATTTTACAGCGTTTTTTTCTAAGAGTATGATTTTTAGAACATAGACTTGGAATTTGATCTAAAAGTAAGGACAACAATTCAGGGTAGCTATAATTAAAATACAGTCATTAATGAACCCAACTCTTCCTGTGAAAAATACTGGATGTCATAACCTCCATGCTTCTGAACATAGCAAATGTAACATGATTGTGATCCTGACTGTTAACTGCAGGAATTATGGCCCCTGAGGAAAGGTTTCCCTTAGCTCAGAAGATCTCCACCCATCTGCAATGAGTCAGGATTCCTGGGTGGACCATCAGCAAATCAAGCCAAAGACATCTGTTAAAAGTAAACGAATAAAAAGTTGGAATTCTCTAGATTATTATGTATCATCTTAAGCAATGAAAGAAAAAAAAACAAGAAAAAAAACCCAAATCATATTAAAGATTAATTAAGAAATCAAAACCACAGCAGCTTAACATTTCAATTAGGAATGCCTAGATTGGCCTGTCTGTTCACAGTTCATGCATATGTGGAACTCAGAATTTAATCAAAGTAGCACACATCCATGCTTCTGAAAGTCATGTTGCTCTCTATAGCTAAAAGAATCCAGTCTTTTAATATCAACAATGTAATCAGCTCTGTCCAGCTCCGTCCACATCACTTCTCAAATCCGAGGGTTTAAACTCTTCCTTTCTGAACATCTGCGCTGTTACTGTGTCAGCCATTGTGAGGCACGGTGTCCCAGGCCGGGGGACACCAGACACACTTATTATTCATGTTCTACTTCTTGGTACTCTGTTTTTGCTATTTTGCCATTCAGCCACGAGCTTGCACTGAATAAATGCAGGATTGAAGGCCGTTTAAAAAAAATTTCAAACACTGCAAGACAAGAGTGGGGATACGGCTGTCCAGCACCTCACCCTCTACTGGAATATTTCTGAATCACATTCCTAATGATAACTCAGAGGGTCACTGGAGGGTTAATAACAGTCCTGTTGCAACTCAACCCACCATGGCTTTGCTTTTCCTTAGCCTGATTTTCATAACTTCTTTGCCTTTCCTAAAAACTTTCTACTCCTAATCCGAGGCCCATTGCTGTTTGCAGGGGAAGCCAAAATCAGAACTCTTGTTAGTGGAAGCTGGACATCAGCATATCTGGTTGGGATTCTGGGAATTTATCATTTACCTATAAAATGATTAATGGCAGTAACATACTTAAAAGTGATGTCCCTTGTCCTGGAGCTTCATTTCCCAAGATTCACGTGGACCATGCTGGGATGCAACACAGGAGGAAGAAGGAAGTCTAAGAAAAAGTGTTTTCCATGTGATACCTCTGGAGGAGCATCATTCAGGAGCCAAGGACAGTCGCAAATTCTCACGTCACTTATTGTGTTCATGAAACAGATGTTTGAAAGTTTGGGTCCAAAAAAAAAAATGTTATTTCAAAAGTCCTCTAGGTGGTACTGAGGAATACTGATATCAACAAACCACACTTTCACTGGAAGGGATTTCTGAAATTTGATGGCAATGACAGGAGAGTGGAAATGAGGTGGAGATTACTATCAGAGAGTTTCTGCAGATGTCAGAGGCTTGGGAAATGAGCCATGCTAGAGTGTACTTATTATGAGTCTTACAAAAAACTCTGCGCCCTAGATGACTCAAAACTCACGTCTTTCTAGGATGGCTATGAATGCACTGGATATACTGACCCCACTGTGAAGCTGGACATATGAACAGTAAGAGAAACTGTCTTCCAGCTAGTCTTATTATCCGTGAGGCAGATGTGCTTCTGTCAAAGGGAGATTGTTTCTTAATCAACACGGTCAGAGATCAAAGAAATATAATTAACATACTGCTAAAATTAGGTCATATTTTTACTTTAGTTCTCAAGAATCTGTGCTAAAGAATACTATATGATGTTACTCCCAGTAGTGACAGAGAAGGATTGCCAACTACAGTCTTGTGTGACTTGCATAATCAAAGAAAAACTAAAAATCTTGTGCAACCAGAAAAACATTACTTTTTAAAAAGAAAGTTTAGCACTGTCTGAACAGAGAATCTTAATAATCTGCCAAATGCTGACACTGGAGCCAAGTGAGAACTAAGATCCTTTTACTCTAACAGGAGTAAAGATTTATTTGAAGAATTTCTCCAGCAACCTTACTGTAAACAAACACAACATTATCCAAACACCTCCTCTAAGTGACTAAGAACGTATATATACTTTTAAGAGCTGAGTTGTTCCTTTCTTTTCTTGCTTATAATGGTGTGTTATTCATTGTGTTAGTGTGTGCCTATAAATCCAGAACCCAAGAACATAAATTAACAGGATCACAAGTCGTGGCCCCAAGGCAAAATAAGGAAATTATGCTTTAAATTCATACAAATGAACAAAAGCAGCAAATCTATAAACTGCTGCAAGTTTATAGATTGAACTGAAACTATTCTGTACTTGGCTTATTTCTATGGATTACAAGTTAAAGTAGGGAATTATCGACACCAGAAACTACTTGTAATTCTTCTCCAAGTCCTGTTAATAAAGTTTCACTTTGGTATTGTACTTGTTCATTTTTCAAAGCAAAAACATAACTGGAAGATCTAGGGAGAGAAGCTAGTTATCCTTTCACATTGCATACTCATTAGGATACTAAAATAGTAAACTTAAAAATCTTAAAATATTAATATTTCATACTTGAATTAATATAATAAGTCAGAATTAAAACTACATTCCATGAGGAATTGTAGAAAGCCGAATCACTGGCAAAATTAACTCCTGAGTAGGTTTAAGATTGTCTTCATCCAACTAATGACTACATGATTCTACCCAAAATCAAAAGAGATCTCTATTATTATCAGAAATAATTAGATGTAAATGATGGTTTCTCTGTCTTGCCTGTCCTGTTGCCACTCTTAAATAATTATGCAGAGGCTTAATATTATTTTAGTGCTCAACCAAAGGCTCAGGCTTATTACTAGCTAACTCTTACATTTAAATTAACCCATATTTCTATCTGTGTTTTGCCATGTGGTTCAAGGCTTAGTTCTTCAAACTGCTTCCTGTTTGGCTTTTTTTTTAGTGAATTTTTTAGGGTTCACAGAGAATCTCTTTTCCAAAGCAGCATATCCTTAGACTCAAATTTTGAAGTTGAGATACCTTAAAAATATATGTGTTGGTTTAGCTTAGCCATCCCCAGAATCTAATGTCTCTCTGCAGTCAAAAAAATTCAAAGAAAACATGCACATTATAGTTATAATTTCCTTAGTTATGAAAAAAGATGAATTAGATGTGAAACTTTAGACTCACAAAGAAATATAACTGTAATTCTTGCTTGATATCTGTTTTGTCATATGTAATTTTAGTATGTTAAAGTTAAAACCTTATGTTTTAATTAGATGGAAAATGGGAGATGTTATGGGATGTCCTTCTGTATGTGTTATTTTTATTGGTTAGTAAATAAAGCTGCTTTGGCCTATGGCAGGGCAGAATATAGTCAGGCTGGAATAGATAGAGAGAGAGTAGGTGAAGTTAGTTAGGGAGACACCATGTGGCTCTAAGGGAGGACGATGCCATGTAGCTGCTAAAGAGAAGGACATGCCAGAACCTTACCTGTAGGCCACAGTCTTGTAACAATACACAGATTAAGAAAAAAGTGTTAATTTAAGATGTAAGTGCTAGTTAATAACTAATATTGAGTTATTGGGTCAAACAGTGCTGTAATTAATACAGTGTCTGTGTGGTTATTCGGTTCTGGGTAGCCAGGAATGAAAGCATAGTCTCCATTTACAAGATTTGAACTATCTATTGTCCTCCGTGTAACTATATAATGTAAAAATGAAACTTTTTTGGGTGGCAAAATGTTATGCTGAACAATTTGACTAATAACAGTAGGCTAACTTAATATGACAGAAAAAATGTACTCAACAACCCAGGTACATTAGTCAAATAATACCCCAACACAGGAGATAACCCTAAAAAGACCCAGGAACTTGAAACATCTTTTCATTTTTATGGATCAAATGACCTGAAAATACAAAGCTAAAAGAAATGTTATCAAAGTTTGAAATTTCTGCCTCTAGGAATGAGACACGGTGAACTCTCTTCAAACAGGCTTAAATTTTCAAGAACTATTTTCCATGATTGAAACAAAGTCCCTTAGTTATTATATTACTCTTAGATTTGCCTACTATTTTAAGTAAAACAAAACAAGAGCTCTTTCTATAATAATAGGCTGCCATTTAACCCTCTCTTCCACTTTGAAGTTTTAGGAAAACCAAATTCATCTAGCCTTAATCCATAAAAATAGGTAGACATGAATTCAATAAAGAGTCTCTTAGGTCACTAGACATAAATAATTTATGTGATTGATGGAAATAATTCTACAAATCTTAAGCCCTGGATGTCTAGTCTAGAGAATATAAATACATTGGCCAAAGAAGTGACCCAATCTAAAATCACCTACTTTGTGAACCTTTTTTGCCTCTCTCTCACCTTGAACAGTGATCATGGGAAAAGAAACTTTTTTAAGATTATAATTTAGTTACACTATCTCTCTGTTCCTTTCCATCCTCTAAACTTTTCAATATACCTCACCTTGTTCTTGAGATCCATTGCCTCAGTTTTACTAATTGTTATTGCATATAGATATGCAATATATGCACAAAACTAATTGCTATTGCATATATGCTATATATATACAAAATAATGTATATACATTATATACACATACATGTATATATGTTTTAATCATGTGTGTGTGTATATATTCTGTTCAGCCTATATAATGCTACGTGCATGTTTGTTTTCAGAGCTTACCATTTAACAATGAGGAGAAAAGTTCATAAAACTATTAATGTATATTTATATGTAGTTACTATTTTAGTAAATAGTTAATAGTACAATTACTTGAGGCTTTTTCACACATCGTTGTTGTTATTTTATCTACGTCTCCCTTTCTTCATATTTACCTTATTTCTTATTCACTAAAGACCCCTGTTTTCTTGCCCCCTCTATTAAATCACTTGTATTATGCTATTCACTTTTACCCTCCTCACTCCTTCTTCTTTACTCACCTCTCTTTCCCTCTCTAAAGGGTCCTGGCAGAAAAGGAATAATTTAGTTAAATATCAGAGGAAAAAAATTCTGGCTATTGCTTGAATCAAACTGATTTGTTAGATTGTATTGCAACTCCATTCATAAGTGACCCTAGAAGACAATGCTAATTTTCTCTAACAAAGAAATTTAAAAGGCATGCTATCTTCCAGCAAAGAACAGCCAGTGTGCTCATTTACTACATATGAGAAGTGAAAAACTGACCTGGCTAAATATACAGAGACTACTCTGTTTAATCAAATGTCTGGTCATCACAGACAGGGAAGAATAGACAGTCATGATCAATAGCATAGGCTCTTTCCCCTCAACTATTATCCAGCTAAATGTTGTATAGTTAAACTGCTCTGATACAATGGAATCACCCTTTTCCCAAAATGAAGCTGGGAAAACAATTCATGAAAGCTAAGTGACTTTAGAGAATTAACTGGTTGAATATTTGCAAGAATTCTTGTTAAATGCTTATTAAATACCAAATACAAAAACTTGCAGGCTTTGTAGTAGATCAGATTGCATCAGCTTGAAGATCAAAACTGATAGAAATTTTCCTATGCTGATTATTACGTACAGGCATTGATGGCCTTTGAACATGCATTTCATATCTTTATATGAGAATGGAACAGATAAAAACAAGTGCTTAGGGGGTAATTTTGCCCTGTGTCACAAAGATGCAGACTTCTAGCTGTAATCTCCTGTATATAATACCACAGAATTTGAAATAATATAACATGTCTTTTTCTGTTTCATCAGCCAGCTCCCAAATAAAGACACAGAGACTTATTAATTATAAAAGCTCAGTTTATAGCTTTGGCTTATTCCTAACTAGTTCTTATAACTTAAAATAACCCATTTATATTAATCTATGTTCTATCAAGTGACATTGCCTCTCTTCCATCTTGTACCTCCTGTGTCCTCTCTATGTCTGCTGGTATCTACCAGTGTGTCTACATTTTTCCTCCTCTTCTTCTTTTCCCAGAAATGCCTATATCTCTTGCCTACCTATTGACCATTCAGGTTTTTATTATACCAATTGTAGCAAATATATCTTCACAATGTACAAATATCCCACACAAAAGGTTAACAAGAAAATTTAACCTTTATTAAATATTGTTTAGAATACTGTTAATGACAAGACTCAGTCATACATTATTTCAAAATATAAGCTGTACAACTCAATTTCGATTAAAGTAACTAATGCCAGGTTTGACAGAGGTATACTCATACCTCTGCCAGAAATACAATGATCCTGTCAGCTTAAAGTCATAGGACAAAATCCAAAGCAGAAGACTGTAAGCTGTGGTTAGATTTTGAAAGAGAAGAGCAATATAATTCGAAAAAGAAGCATGGGATTTGACCCTAAGAGATTAAGAGTAACAATCAACTTATTTTAGTCTTCTAGCTCTTGTGTAAAATTTCAAATGTGTGATTCCATTTTAGTTCTTAGAAGAACCATAATTTTCTTCCATTGGGTACTGGTGCTCAAAGTCATACACTGCAGTTCTTGTATTTATTTCATTCAGTTAACATTTTTGCTATTTTTCAACAGATAATCTTGCCTGAGAATAACAGGGTAACTCTCGAGAGTATTCTAAGTAAACAAAGAATTAGCAGCCACGCAAGTGGAATTTCCAATTTCAGTAAGTTAACACATATCGAGTGAAGAGTGGAGAAACTATATACTGTGGAGGAAATCAATTATCTGAGGCTGATCCACTAAGTGAAACCCACGAAGGAATAAGTATATAATCACAATACAAATTCAGCAAGGCAATGCTCTATGTTCCTTCCAGGGTTCCTAAGGCCAATATATTTCTATGCTAATGTGGGCACCCTTCCTTTCTCACATAGTTTAATTTTATATATTAAGTGAGTAGTTCTAGTGAGTCTGTCTGTTATTTGTCTATGTGAACGTTTCTCTATGTGTGGCGTGGAGACATTGGGTGTCTTCCTCTATTGTTTGCTATTTTATTGTCCATCACAGAGCTTTTCATTGACATTAAACTCATCAGAGCTAAGCATCCAGTTGTATGCCCATCATCTTCCTGTGGCCACCCCTCCAGTGCTAGGATGTGAATGACAAAAATGGTTTACAGAGGCAGTTCTACTCAGCCTTCCTGGCTCTCAGACATAAATTATAGAGCAAGATTAAATGAAAGAAGATCAGAAGCCCATGATAAGTTACTTTGTGCTTCATTCTGAATAGTATAGCTACTGTTTGAACTGGTAAGATGTTCTACTAAATCATTCACATTTTGGGCTGGTAGGAAATTCTGCAAGAACAGGAAAATAAACCTTAAGTGTAGCGGAAGTTTTGAAAGACCCAAACTAACACAAAGACATCTCAATGAGTTTTTTGAAAACACACCAAACTTCAGAATGACCATGGAGGAGTCTCTGGAGCTGTAGAAGTAAAAGTGGTGTCCTTAGTTATACAAAATGTGCCTCTTGTTGGCAAACTCCAGAAATAACTCAGAATCTATATTGGCTGAGACTACTTATTCGTTTTCTGGCTGCCCAGCCTTCTAAAATAATCACACAGAACTGTATTAATTGCAATACTGTTTGGCACAATTCTAGCTAGCTCTTATAGCTTAAATTAACCCATTCCCATTATTTTATATTTTACCATGAGACTTGTGGCCCACTGGCAAGGTTGCAGCTGACAGCTTGCATCTTTCTCCTCTGGTCGCTACATGGCGCCTCCCTGACTCTGCCTTCTTTCTCCCAGCATTCAGTATAACTTCCCAGCCTAGCTCTTTTCTGCCCTGTCCTCAGCCCAAGCACCTTCTTTTTTAATCAATGGCATTCACAACATACAGAAGTACTTCCCACACCAAATCTGGTTGACAATGATTCCATAGTAAGGTCCTTGCCATGTGATTGGGTCACATGGAAGTTGCTTGCTTGCACTCACTGGTTTCTCAGGTAATATTATCTTCTTTCTCAGGTCTTTGTTGGGGTTGAAGACTAGATAGTCCTGTCATATCTTAAGTCCTGTCATATGCTAAAGAGTATATCAGGTACTAGAGTCAGATTCTTCAGGATAGGACAGCTATTGGAGTAATCTCTGTAATTTTCATTTCTCTGTGATCTGGACATTTGGTACATGTTTCTTTAATGTTGTTCTTGTTGGTTATAGTTCTATTTTGCATATGTTATTAACCTTTCTTTCTTCAGGACAACACTTGATAATTGTTCTTATTGTATATAATTTTTATTAGGTTTAGAACCCTCTTTTAGACCAAAAGGGGGAGTATAGTAGATATTTGTTCCACCCATGACCTTGGGCTCTCTGGTCAGATGGCAACGGAGGCAGTGGTTCTAGTCTGCCATGTGACCTCTTAAAAGGAAAGAGTGTGGGGGTCACTCACTCTTTTGGATGATGAAGACTAAGTTAGACAGCATGAAAGAGTTTGTGGTCCCCAGCATTGCAAACACTCTGTAACTGGATTTACCATATCCTGTATTCGTGAGTGTATGTCCTCCTTTTATACCTTAATAAATCCTAGATACCCCTCAAATACATGCATGTGAATTTCTCATAACAACCAGGAACATAAAAGGATGGAAAATCTAGCTGTCTTCTTTTATGACTTTACTCCCTTAGCATGTTGCATATTGATGTAATTTTGATACGAAATTTAAGAAACAAAATACATGCCACTTTATTAAATTTGCATTCGCCATTTGTATGAAAAATTCATGAAATTATGATACACTAGTAAAATCTAAGGAAAATTAATTCAAGTTGATTAATTTCTAGGTGTACTCAGTTCAAAATCTATTCACTTGGAACATTCTGTGGTATTTTACATATTCTTTTGTACATTAGGCTCAAGTAACTTAATTTATGCAAATCCAAGTAGGAAATATGATTGAGGCCAAGTGATTTGACTCAGAGGACTATTTTTGGCAATTGCTTTTGTGAATGGTATCATGTTTTATCATATAATCTGTAGGCCTCGTGAAAAAATTATTTTCGTTCATTTCTCTGTACTGAGTTTCATCTTTTCCTTCTGTTTATTTGCAAAGATACTGAATATAAATGAATATTTGATTTCACATCAGGTTTTCATGTCACACTTTGTCCTTGTTGACAACAGACTGTGAATACAAATGTGAGTATGTCATCTAGAAATTAACTTGCCCCCTGGTCCCCAAAGACTTAGTTCACATTCTGGATAGTTATTTTTCCATATTTCTGAAAAGATCCCAAGAGGACTTGGAATCATAATGGTCCCTTCTGGTCCTTTACCTGCTTATTCTTAATTGACTTACATAAAGATTATCTTGATCTCCTTGTGTGCTTTCCCTGTTTAACCTTTCGCGGACACAGATGTGGAACTCAGTACATTTTCTTAATGTTATTTAAAAACAAACCTCCTCCATAAGGCTTGTAAGTGTGCCTGGCCTTGTATATGATTTGGTAGTGGATACAAAGATGTGATATCCAACAAACACAAAAGTTGTTTACTAAGAGTGTTCAATGTGAAGATGATTTAACTACAAACAGATAAAGTATCTGAATGACCTTATTTGAATTATAGAAATTTTAGATAATAGGAAAGATGTTTCTGACAGGAAGAAGTTATGAGGCAACTCAAATAATAACATGGGAAAGATGTGAGCTGCAGGCACGTTTCAGAGCTGTGTTCCATTTCAGAGAGAAACAGAGAAGCACCACAACCTTGATCAAAATAAAAAGCAAGTACAATAACAGTTTCTGGGAAGTGAATAGGGTATTACATGGATTGTTTAAGCTTTTATTACAATATATTCCTGGTAAAATGAGGGGAAAATGGCTATTTAAAATGTTTATCGGGATATGAACTATTTACTGAACATCTTATTGCCGAAGAGCCAGCGAGCAGCATGCCATTCAGCAGCAGTCAGCTTGCACTTCAGGATTGAGAACACTTCGTGTTTTGAATGTTTCATGAAGAAATCATGTTAATTGGTTTTTTTATATAGTTGATAATTTACAAGTTAACTTCAAAAAAGGAATGTAGATCTTTGTAAAAATGGGTGAAAGCAGGAACAAAGGCAGACTTAACACATGGTACGGATTCTCTTGGTGTTTCAGCAGATCTGGGCACTTTGGTCAATGGCAATTTGAGACAATGTCTCTCACATTCTTTACTTCAGTTAATATAAACAGGATTTTAATGGTTATACGTTCTTTCACCTCTATTCTATAGCATTCACAAACTTAATGAGCCTATTTTATGAGAACTGCAAATACTAGATGCCCATTGTCTTTCCCAGTCTACATTCCTATTGGAAACTGAATTTATTTCTTCTTCTTCTTCTTCTTCTTCTTCTTCTTCTTCTTCTTCTTCTTCTTCTTCTTCTTCTTCTTCTTCTTCTTCTTCTTCTTCTTCTTCCTCCTCCTCCTCCTCCTCCTCCTCCTCCTCCTCCTTCTTCATTTCTTTAGATACCAGGAAGAAGAACAGTAAAGGGGATTCAACAGGATTAAAGCACAATAAATGGGCAAGTTTTCTATCCATTTTTATCATTACTTATTTATACAATAGATAGATACATAAGAAAATATGGATATATTATATACATAAGTCCACAGGAAGGTTGAGTGATTTAGTTTTTGTTACTAATTTTGCTCAAAGTTTGTCTGTTGAGATTCATGTCTTTGAAACTGTTTAAAAACACCAGTAGTAAAGTTTAAATTGAAGACACTGGAGACAGAAGGCAAGGGTTGGGATCTGGAGGTGACTGTGAACCCAGGATCAAGACAGAAGCCGGCTCTCAGATTGTCAGCCATCTGTGATGAGAGGGCCATCACTGAGAAAGGCAGGTCTGTCTGAGGAGAAAGCAGCTGCTGTGCAATAGTGACCTTCTCAGTATGGCGCTGTTGCTCTACGTTGTGACTCACCTGATAAAGTAGGTTTTCTTTCTTTTATTTTCTGTTAAGTTAATCTTCAAAAGGTACAGGCAGCTGTTACCTGAATAAATAATAAATAAACTCCCTAATTCTGTGAAGGCTTGGCCAAAATCAAATATTTCAAAAATCCTGTGAGTTTATCTTCTATGAAATGAATCAGCCTTGGTGGTGACTGGCATGAGTTTGTTCATCGATGATATCTGTGTCAGGGCCCAAGGCAATGAACGACCGGTCTCTGTTGTCCCCATAGAGTACAACAAGGTGGTGTCTCCTCGGGATCTGAGTTCTAAGCTATTTCCTTTCTGCCACCAGTGTGCAGACTGTAGAGCATGAGTCATCGTTCTAAGGCAATGGCACAAGGAGGTCTCATGTTTTTCTCTCAGTTCCTGCCAGCTGCCCATCCCCACCTAGGCTGTGAGATCATTTCACTCTCTCCCTTGGAGGCTGTAAAACAGTTCTTGAGTTTCAGCCGAAAGTCCATGTCTCCAAAGAACTCTGAGAGGTTTGGGCAAAACTGCTTGTTGATTCATTTATCGTATTTTTTTCTCTATACAACCTTGCGAAGTTTGTGTCTGCTAAGTTAAGAGGGCAAGGATGCCTTAGAAAGTAGGATTAGTTCCAATTTCTTTTACTTCACGGTAGATACAGTCGTCAATCAGCTAACAAATACTTTCCATTAAAAAGTTTTACAAGCCCCCAGACAGCAGGCTTGTTTTCCACTTTCCATCTGTTTCCTGACTCACTCTTGTTGTGGAATATTGCTTTAACTATGCGCAGATTTGTACATGTGTTTATGCCACATTTAACAATGGAGAGGTGTGTTGCCTTACCTGTCTAAGGCACCTGATTGTTCTAATAATCTGCTGAGCAGCCAATAGCTAGGCAGTAGAGGGACAAGAAGGACTGGCAGGCAGATATAAAAAGGAGGAAGAGGAATCTTCTTAAGAGGAGAGAATACAGGAGAAAGAGTGGAAGACACCCAGGGCCAGCCATCCAGGCAGCCACTAGCCAAACAGACACAGAAACAGGAAAAGTAGGGCATATAGAATGAAAGAAAGGTAAAATCCCAAGGCAAAACATGAAAACAAATAGGTTACATTAAGTTATAATCGGTAGCAGGACAAGCATAAGATAAGGCTGAGCATTCATAATTGATAATAAGTCACCATGTCATGGCTTGGGAGCTGATCGATGGTCCTAAAGAAAGCCTGCTACATGGTCTCTGTTATTTTTGCTCATAATCACTATCAAAGGCTAGGAAGAGACATTGTCATTCCCACTAAATATTTCTTTCTGATCCTCAGACCAAAGTAACTGAGACAGCCATGCTATGAATAAAATCTGGGCGATGGCTCCCACAGCCTTTCCCTTGATACAAAGAAAAGAATAGCTAGAATCTTTCCTGTTGCCATACCAATATCTAGAAAAAGTCTACTACCCAGTAAGGAAGTGTCACTAAATCAACAAATTAACTGACATAGATTTTTTAAAAAAGAAACATACAAAGTAACGAACTAGTGTTATTCCAGTGACCTCACAGAGGTGACTATTGGAAACCAACACCAACAAGAGAACAGGAGAACTGTCAACAGCAATAGACCCATTGACAAGCCAGGGCAGAGTCAAATCTGACATGCTAACACCAATGATAGCATAATCCATACCTTTCAGAGAAAATCTGAAATAATTTACCCAGAGAAGAATATTGTTGTCTTGAGAAGAGCACCCGGATTGTGTTTGAATGCAATCAGATAGTGAAATGCCCAGCTAGAAAGCAAGGGAAATTGGGACAACAGTCTAAACTGGGTACTTTTGCGTTTTCCAAGCTTATCAAGGTGTTGCTTGCCTGCTTAGTTAAAAGGGTAAATATTCCACCAAAGGTTCCTTTGCCCATTTAGTAGTTTTAGTATCTGAGTGAAACCCAGATTCCATTTGCAGAGGTCACAACCAGACATCGGCATCTAATTGATAGTATAAAAGAGAAATAAAATCTCAATGGATCTTTTTATAGTATTGTCTAGCAAAGTCTCTGGGATGTCACTTTACAACCTGAGCTATTTCCCTAAGGTGATGAGTTTTAAAGTGGAGTGTCTGGTACTCTCCTTCCATCACAGAGAATCAGGAGAATTTATGACAAGTTCACAATGTGGTTCTTCACTTTAGTTGTACGTTATTGTCAACTAGGGAACATTTAGTGATCTAGTTCCAGGTAGTGTCCTAGCCTGTAAGACTCTCTGATTACACAGTTCTTCATTTTAAATCCCTGAGGTGATTTCAGAATGCATCCGGTTTGAGAAGGCAGAAGGAATACTGGAGATGTTGCTCTTGTGAAATAGGAAGGCAGCATCTTCCAAAACTCTCTTCAATGTAGACACCAATATACTATAAACTAGAAGATGATTATGCTGCTACTAATAATTCCAAATACAACAACAATAACAACAACAACTACTACTACTACTACTAATAATAATAATAATTTTCAAGATTTATATATAGGGAATAGAAAGGGGCTTTTGCTGAGAATCTCCAATGTCTCTCGAGATCCTTAACCCTTTTCATTTTGCTTTCCAGAATGTATCAACAATTATAGAAAAATGAGAAAAACATTGATTAAATGAGTGAAAATGGACATTGTGAAGATAGCTCTGTTGCTCAAGTGCTTGCTTCACAAGCACACGGGACAGCATTTGTTTTCGAGGAACCAAATAAATAAACCAGGCATGGTAGCTCATGTTTGAAATCTTAAGTTAGGACATAAGTATTTCAGATCCCTGGGGTTCTCTAGTTAGCCAGCCTGGATAATTGGTGAGCTCAAGACTAGGAAAAGACCCTGATTCACAAAACAAGACAAACAGGACCCAGGGCATGACCCTGGGTTTGGTCCTCTGCCCTCCACACGTGTCTACACACATACATAAAGCAGTATAAATATTACATAAAACTCCTCACAAAAAGAGTTAAAATGGGCCTGAAAAGTTAAATCATAAGGTAAAAGACTCATCAATCTTGTAAAAGATTTTGCCAGCTCCTGGAAGCAAAAGTATTTCTCTATGAATTAAATAGGGAAAAGCCTCAGTCCCCAGGCACTGAAGACCAAAGCTCTAGCTGTGACTTCAAGGAGAACGTGTGCAACCTTTCTCTAGCTGTCAATTAGCCAAGATGTCATCATTCAAAACTTCTGGAAAAGAGTTCTTTGGAGTCTGCAATTCAATACAATTCTCTGGAGCAAACTTCCCTCTATATATCTTTCGAAGGAAATGGGGAAGTCATTGTCATTTGATTTCCAACCCATTCCTAAAAAATACTTACTGTCCTTTGTACAATGACATTTTTATAATGTTAAAGATATGTTAGTTTATGTTTAGTATGTTAGTATGAATTCAGATATTTCAGGCTTGATATTAGCACAACATCATGTGTACAGAGAAAATGCTAAAACTTCCTAATGAGAATTTGTGCTTCAGAGGAAGTAGCTACAGATTAATTCCTCAATTTGGGATCATGGTAACCACCACAAGAAAGGTGAGGATGCTTCAGAAATTTTTGGAGAACTTGAGCAGCCTTGTGTGAGACTTTTTCAAGATATGGTAAAGCAGACATGCAGTGTGCAAATAAGGGATATGAAGGAGACAAACTTCCAATAAAGAAGACTATCTAGCAGGCCTCAGCTACAGTGTCCACAGATTATAATTTGTAACAGATCTATGGAAAAATATAAAGTTAAATTTTCCTATTAAACTTTTTATACCAACTCACATTCACAATTATAGAATGTTTTGACTCTGATGGTATTTTGAGACAAATGAACAATATCATAGTATATAATATAACAGCAATGTTGTACATTTCCTTAATTTTAGTTTTGTAATATTAATTAAACTTAAATTTAGTTTTGTGATAGTTTTATAATCTAATAAACAAATCACTTTTTATTTTGCAAGGTAAGTCAATTAAAGTAGTTGTGCAATTGACAGTGCCTTTTCAGAAATTAATGTGCTTCCCCATATAACATAGGTAATGTTCAGTGGGAGTGGACACTACGGGTCAAACTTGAATAAAATCTAGACTCGATTTGCTTAGGTTACAACTAGACATCAGCATCTAATTGGTAATCTAAGATAGAAATAGAATCTCAGGTTTTATCTGTCTGTTTAATAGGATTGTCCAGTAAGGTTCAAGGGGTACCAATTTGGTATCCTGAATAATTTTCCTAATCCAGTGTGTTTGAAAGAAACATATTGGCAGCCTCTTTTAAACAGTAAGCATGGGCTGTGAGGCTGCAGGACACAACACATTTTAATAATTTGTGATATATATTATTCATATATATATATATATATATAGGGAATTAGTTATTCAAATACCCTCTCCTATGGTTAATTATCATGCAGTTCCTTGGCATGTTAAAGAAGCATATTATTCAATTAAATCTTCCATATACTTTCCTGCTGGCGTGAAAGACCATGTAGGTAATGAAAATTTCTTTCTATTGTCAAGGCATTTGAAGATGTGGTTCTCAGGGTCTCTTGAGTCCAAGAGGAGTCTTTCCTTTTTATCTTTATGTGGAGATGTCACAGGCCATGGCCATGCAGGACCCTGGTTTCCCTTAGAAGTGTGGAAGAGTTTTCCGCTCTGTGTTGACCTTCCCTTTGGTAGACTAGACAGTGGTCAGATTCCACTCAGTGGTAACTCGAAGGTCTCTGTGAGTAAGAGGACATATGACTCTTCCAAGTTACAATACATTTTGAGAGATGCCCTGCTGCAGCCAGCGCAGCCTGGATAGCCAAGACTGGCGGGGGTGCCGGGATTGACAAAAGGAGGCTTCTTTTCAGGTGGAAGAACAGCAACCTTTATTTTGTCCAGCAACCTTTTATACCTCTACTCCTTCTGTGGAGACCCACCGGCCAGAAAAAAACACAAACATCCTTGTCAATTACAGATCACAAAGAAGTTCCACTGTCAGTCAGGGGGAGTGAGGGCAGCTGGATCACAACAACAATGCCCCACGTTCTCGTGGGTCTTAGAGGGCAAGATGGAAAATAGCACAGGCCTCCGTGTATGGTTATTGAACGAAAACCCAAAGGGTCAGTTGCACTAACCTACTATTTTAAATGACTGTAGAATACTTAGATAATGCTTTTGCAGAAATGAAAGATTTAAAAATAAATCATAATTGGTCATATCTTTTTAAGTCAGTACCTACCCAAGCTTCATCTTTTACATACCCTAAATAATGTATTCTGCCCCACAATTTGTGTAACCTTTCTGGCCCCTACTTTGAAAAGACATTTAGCTTATTTACTCTCTCACCAAAAAAAATCTCAATTTTTAGATCCTAACAGCTTGCTTGTATTTTTAATACCATAGCACATAATAGCATCAGAAATTTCCAGGCTTTGACCCTTAAGCAAGAATTTAGTATAGCAAACAGTTAATTGCGCTGTTAAACTTTGATCTGTCAAACAAAACATATGCCAATCTAGGTATAAAGAAGACAGTTTCTCTGACCTGTTTGCAGGGCTCTGGGACACAGTTCAGCCAGCTGTGCAATTACGCTTCACCTTAATAAAAAAGACATGTTGATTATAATGTTAAGACTTGTTTTTCTTCTTAACATCGTCTCTTTATATTACCTAGGAGGCTGTAATCAAGGAGCCCCAAAGACCAACTTCCAAACTTAACATTGGGCAGTGAAAAGCATCTCCAGCTCTTATGTCAATTGACAGCCTCCTCCGGGGGAACACTGTCTAGTGAACATCGGCAAATAAATCATGTCTTGCTAATGCATGCCACAAAGTCTGCCAATGGTGTTTTGTATGTTTTTTTTTTTTTTTGCCTATCGTTCTCCTCTTTTCTTAATTGCACTCTTAGCAGAAATTGTTTTAGTACTAACAATCTGACTTTTTGAATGTTATGTTAGAGATGCTATCTTACTCACACTGCATGCTCCGTGGGTGCACTGCCATCGAATGATTATCTTAGGTTCTGGATCTCTGCCATCGGTTAAACTGTATCTTGGCCCTGTACATCGACCCTCCTCTGAGCACTCTAACTGCTGCCCCATCTGCATTGCTACTTGTGCCAGCTTTGGAAGGAGTTAGAACCATCTGTAGCCCGAAAGCCCAAAATGCAGCCTGGGTGACCTCTGACAATGGGGAACCAGGGTCTAATTGTTTGAATCCCTGTTAGAAAGACAGATAAGTGGAGAGGCCATGACTAGGTAATAAAGATGGTGAATTTCCAAGATGATTGGTTTTTTCTTCATCATTCTCACCTGAGACAAAAGCTGTGAAGCTTACAGCAAAGACCTTGCAGGTTTTTTCTCCCAGCAGCAATCCCCTGCCCAGTCTGTGGGCCAGCCTGACACATTCAAAGGTATTTACCCAAACCTCAGAGTCTATTAGCCTGCTTATCTTTGTTCAACTGACTGTCTTAGTTAGGGTTTTTATTGCTTCAACAAACATCATGACCAAAAAGCAGGCTGGGAAGAAAAGGGTTCTTTTGGCTTAGATTTCAGCATTGCTATTGAACAATGAAGAAGTTCAGAAGAGGAACCCAAACAGGCCAGATTCTGGAGGCAGGAACTGATGCAGAGGGTGTGGAGAAGAGCTGCTTACTGGTTTGCTCAACCCACCATCTTATAGAGGCCAGAACCAACAGCTTGGGGATGGCACCACACACCATGGGTCAGGCCCTCCCCCTTGATCACTAAATGAGAAAGTGCCTTACAGCTGTATCTCATTGAGGGATTTCCTCAGCTGAGCCTCCTTTCTCTTTGATGGCTCTAGCTTGTGTCAAGTTGACACAAAATCAGCCAGTGCACTGATCAACCCTGAACTGGGGAAGAAGAACCCCCTCAACAAAGACCCTGAAAACCCCTAGTCTACTAGTAGAGACAGAGCTTTAGCTTCCAAAGCCCCCTTCTGTTTGAGAGGGACTTACTCCCTATGAGCCTCACTGTGTGTATATCTCCTTACCCTTAACAAAGCCTTTCTTTACCAGCTTTATTGTTTTATATTTGCTAAAGTGATTAAAGAAATGATCAAATACAATGTATATATATATATATATATATATATGCAGGTATGTATGCATATATGCATGAATTTGACACATAAATGATTCTTCAGAAACGTTAAGTGGTTAGGATAAACATGAAGACTTGAATGAGCCATCCTTGGTTACACACGTAATCATTGGCAGAGTCGGGGTTCAAACCACAGGCTTCTGCTCCTCCTGAGTGCTTTCCTCTTTCCTCATGTACCCCCAAAGGGAGAGTAAAGATGGTAATTCTTTGAGCATCTGGGACTTTGTCCAAAGGCCACAGATTTGGGGGTTAGAGATACAATACAGCGGTTAATAGCAGATTTGTGGTCCTGCAGAAAACCTGTTTCCAGTTCCCATTACTCACTTAGGGGACTACAGGTGTTAGTAACTCCCATTATAGGGAGTTCAGCTCCCTCTTCTGGTATCTTCAACCACCAGGCACACAAGCAACTCACTTACAGTAGAAACACTATGCATATAAAATATAAATAAATAAATATTAAATGAATGACCACAAACTTGCTAGAGAAAGTTAAGTGGCTTTTGTAAAAGATGTCTGGTGAGGCTAAGATAACAATTAATTATCAAATTGTTGAGCAGTTATCTTTGAAGCCATAAAGCAATATTTTGCATATTAATCAGTTTATATATAATTTGCCCATTAGCCTTTTTCCTATTCAAAGGAAGTGACAGTATTTTAAATTACTATCCCTCCAAAAAGGAAGACACAATAAAATATAAGAAAAAAGTCAAGACTTGGGTTCTGTGCTTTCCATCATGTTTCTCTAAGAATTTTGTTTATACTTATTATTATTAATGTTCAGTGTTATAGGGTGTTAGAACTTAGGCCATTACATACACTAGACAAATATTATACCACTAAACAGTATTTCCATCCCCCAAAACTTTACTTTGTATTAGTATATAAGGATTGTCAATGATTTTTATTGTTTTGATTTTACTTTCTAGAAAGATGTTTTACTGAAAAGCTCAGGATTGAACTTACTATATAGCCCAGGCTGGCAGTGAACTCATTACAGTACCAAAATTACAGTTATGATGTAGCAATGGAAAAATGTTCGGTGTTTACCACAACATAAGGAACTGTACTAAAGAGTCACAACATCAGGAAGGTGAGAACCACTGTTCTAGCTGACTAGAGAAAACAGAAACAAAAGGCCAGAACACCTATGCAGCTCAGAGCAGGAGGGAAGGGGAAATAGAGTTATTGCAGGGAGAATCCCAGCGTGACCAGATCACATGCCAGACAGGAGTACAGAGAGGCAGACAAACAGCAAACAGCAAGAGAGGTGAGGCAGGGGGTATAGTGGCCACTGTCTCTGGCAGGATGATCAGGGTGGAATTTTTTTATTGGGATCCCAATCCCTAGATAGGTGGGAATCTGGAGGCACCATGACCCTAGAAAACAAGACCAGTGCTGTGAGACACTGGCCACTGGGGAAAGATGGGAGTGCAATACCAGAAACCAAGGGCATATGGGAGTTTTGTCCACTTCTCCCCATGCCAGCAAATATTTTTAGGTGTTTAGGGTATAAGTGTCAGATAGCCCCAACTTAATATGACATTGTAAAAGGCAGTCAAAGGGTGTTTGGGGTACTGACTTCAAATTGTAGGTGCCCATTCTTCAAGTCTGTGCCGGGACCTGAAACCTAGCAAAATGCATCCACTGTGGTAGGTTTTGTGTCAAAAAACAGGGGTGTGTGAGATAGTCTCTTGAACAGAACATCTTCTGGAAAAGGAGTCCCATGGGACAAGGCAGGTCCTTGTCCCCATAACAGGTTGGGGGCCTGGCACAGCCACATCTTTGGCAGACAGAACACCCTGAAAAATCACAGGAGACCTTGGGCCTCTAAGGTAATACTTGGCAAGGACAACTCACCCTCTTGAAAGCCTATCTTAGCCTGGTAGGGAGCAGGTGTGGAGAAAGGGTGTTTTCCCACTACGTGGCTCTGGGGCTGTAGGAGAAAAAAAAAAAAAAAAACCTTTGATGGGAACTTCATATGAAAAGTGTCTGCACACTGGTAAGTCTCTCTGCCAACACAATAATCCAAATCAAAGCAAATAAAACTGAATTAGAAAAAGCCCAGGTTTAATGGATACCACACTCCTGAATGGCTTTCCAGCCCCTCAGAGAGGAAACCAGAGAAGACTGGAAATCCACGTTTGTTCTCTGGGGGCAGTTTGAATAACCTGTGGGAGAGGTCTTGAACATCTCTGGGGTAAAGTCCTCGTTCGGTGGGCTTTCTGAGATGCAGCAAGGTTTGGAGAGAGATGGGGAGCATTGGGGGTGGAGTTTCCACCTGAATGTTCCAGACTCTTTGGATATATGGATGCCGGGGACTGAGATGCAACTTTTTGTTTAGAAATTTTTTGATTTTTCGTTTTCTTTGGCTAATAATGTATCAACATTTTGTATTATCTGAGATTCTCTCTTCTATGTCTTATATTCTATTTGTGAAGATTGCCTCTGTAGCTGCTGTTTGAATTCTTTAATTTTTTCTTTTCCAGAATTCCCTCAGTTTGTTTTATTTTTAAAACAATCTTATTTTGCATACCAATCCCAGTTCCCACTCCCCCCTCTCCTCCCACTACCCCCATCTTTTCCCTATCTCACCTTCATTCACAACACATAGAGGGGGAGGCCTCCCATGGGGAGTCAACAAGGTCTGTCACATCACTTGAGGCAGGACCAAGACCCTCCACCTTGTAACTAGGCTGAGCGAGGTATCTTTCCATAGGAATGGGCTCCAAAGAGCCAATTCACACACTAGGGATAAATACTGGTTCCACAACTAGTGGCCCCCAAAAGGCGCAAGCCACACAACTGTCACACACTTCAGAGGGCCTAGTTCAATCTTATGCAGATTCTTCCACAGTTAGTCTGAAGTCAGTGAACTCTAACTAGCTTGGGACAGCCGTTTCTGTGGGTATCACCATTATGGTCCCTTTGTTTGTAATATAGATGTTCCCTCTCAATGGCTGGACTCTAGGATCTCAGCTGTGGATCTCTGTGCTTATCTGCTTCCATCAGTTACTGGATGAAGGTTCTATGATGACAATTAAGGCAGTTTATTTCTAATTTCAGGTTTGAACAGTTTTACTTATTTACAATGTTTGTGTTTTTCTGAATTTGCTTCAGGATTAAAGATTAATTTTCTCTTTAAAGGCTTCTGTCATATTCATAAAGGCTGTTTTAAGTTGTTTTTCTTTTCTTTATTTTTCTTGTGCCTCAGCTATGTTGGAATATTCAAGGCCTGCTGTGATATGATTGCTGGGCTCTAGTGGAGAAATACTATCTTGTCTGTTATTAATTGTGTTTGTGTGCTGGTGTTGTGGCATCTGACTTCGGGATGATTTCTGGATTTGTCTGTTGGAAGAGTGTTTTGCTCTTTGGCTTCTCTTTCCTGTCTAGATAGTTGGAGAGTGTGATGACTGTCTATAAAATGCTTTCCATTACCCTGATATCAAATCTCTCTACCAATGCAATAAATCAGATCAGGACAAATTAACAAGACCAGGTTTAATTTGATCCAAACAACACCCAGGTGATCGGGGGGGGGGGGGGGTCATGTGGCAGGTCCCTGTAGGCTTGGTTTTGAGTACCTCAGGAGGAGGGCTGGCCCTTGGTAGGGTTTCTCAGGATAAGGGTCTGGAATGGGAGGAGTGGGGCATGGTGAAGTTTCTACTTAAACATTATGCTGCCTGTTTTCCTGGCCTGTTCAGTTCATGTGCTCACATGATCACTTGCTGATGTTGAAGACTGAGATATTGGTGTAAGGAAGACTGGAGAAGTTCTTTGTGATCACTTGGGGATAGGGATAGGGTCAGAGAGGAAAGGGAGACTATTGCAGGTTTGTAATTACAGAGCTGAGGATGAGACAGAGGATGCCTGCTGGGATTGGGATGTAGGGCAAAGCAACAAGTGGTGGAAAGGATGATGGGGCCATGGTCTCTGTGTGATGCACAGGAGATGTTGGCTGATGTGAGGGGAAGGAATGCTTCATTGGTGTTCTGCTGCTGAGCTGGGGATGGGTCTGAGGGATAGCATGGGGGGAACAGAGAGAGGAGAAGGTCTGTGAGAGCCTACTTGGTTCTGGCAGGTGTGGCTGTGGTTTAGGAGGGGTGCCTGCTGGAGTTAGGGACTGAGATGCAGCAACAAGTCGGAAGTAGGAGGGGCTGGTGTGTGGGTCCACAGGAGATGTGGACAGGAGTGGAAGACTGCAGCTGGAGCTCCGCTGGAGCTCTAGGAATAAGACTTGTAATATGAGCTCTTAAGTAAATATGGAACTTCATTATCTTGTTTTTTTCTTAAATTTAACTCACAAGTGATCTTATAAATCTTGGGAGCAAACGATTCCTCAGTACTCTGAAATAAAATGATAGCATCCTTTCTCAAACTGAAGATTAATGTAGCATCTAATGAGTAAATGAAATATTAAAGAGAAGAAAATTAAAGCAAATTGGCACCCATGAAGTTAAAATAAAGTTGGGGACAAACAAAAGAATTTAAATATTGTATATACATCTACTTTTCAGTTCTGAAAGAAAAGGACAAAATCAACTAACTAAAGATTTATTAGTTTTTATTCATCTGAAGACTGAATTTACTTAAAAATAATATATTTTATCTTTAAGAAAACTTTATATATTAACTGATACAATAAAATATTATCAATATTGATCAATAGAGTGTCCAATTTTGCTTCTGAAAGTATTCATGTAAAAGGCTCCCAACTATGTAAATGTTAAATTTTAACTTACAAACAGAAATAAAAATTTCCTTTGCATTAATTTGCACATGTGTGGGGTCATGATTTTAAAAACATGCTGCAGCAAATAAGAATAATTTCTTTTAAGCTGTCTCAGTTTGATTAATTTAGAATGCTAAAATCAAAATTATATCATATTGGTACAATAATAGTTACATTTATTTCTGTTATTTTACATTTTGTTATAAAGTTTTATGCATATAAGATTTCTCCAAATATTCTAAATAACAGTACAAATTCACATGTATATGAAACATTTTTTGAATTTTTAGTAATAAGAGAATTTTCAATATAATTGCAAATTAAGGATTTTGATTGCTTTAACCAAATCAAAATTTCCATTATGATATCTTACACAAAAATGAGATTTACTTTCTACTATTTGTTTTTGTTTGTTTTTATATTTGATTTTATTGTTAACACGAGTTCTCAGATGTGAAGTAGTATGTATCTCAGGCTAGGCCATTGCACATTGCATATCCAATGCGGGCTTTATGATTGCAATCTTCCTGTCTAAGCTTTTTGCATGTTATGATTTCAGGTAATCCTTAAATTCTAATTTCAAAGTTTAATATCTAGGATTTCAAGCATTTTATAGGAGCATTCCTTAGTAATTTTAAGAATCCACATAAAGCAATAGCAGAAGGACTAGGAATTCTTTTCCTTCCTTTACCCTGCTCTAGTTTGGGAGAGTTCAGGAAAGAAAAATAAATTCACACAGTATAATACACTTGTAAAGAGTTTCCTAGTTCCATGTATAAATAAACACATGCTTGAAGAAAGAGATTTTGTCACGATCTTTTTTAGAGGCTTATTTACTTATGAAAATGACAGATTTTATACATCATTATCCAAAGTAAAGAAAATGAATTCCAACCGAAACCACGGTTATATGCAACTGTGTAGTTCAGACTCGGCAAACTTCCACTTAAAAATGTTCTCCATGAGATTTTCACAGAATACATTGATGGCTTTGCATGCAAGCCTGCCCATTGTGATAGTATTCACTTTTCTGATCTCCCCATCTCTTTATTCCTCCAATTCACTGGCTACCTTTGTTATTCTATTTTGATATTTAAGACATCCATTAACTTTTTAGACTCTCTTACCAGGGTAGCCAAATAATATATTTGCATGTATATACATGTATATATATGTGTGTGTGTGTGTGTGTGTGTGTGTATAATGTTATATATTATATGTATTATAGATAGTCTAAAATGTATCTAGTCTAAAATATATATAATATATTACACACGTATTATATATGTCTGATATTTATTGGATTATATAGTCTAAAATTATAGAACATTATACATATATTATATGTATATATTGTATATTACATGATATGTGTATATTATATAGTCTACAGTTACTATATGTTTCAGAAGAACAGAAGTGGGAAGTTATGAGTAGTGATATTAACAGTATAAATCCTTTTAGACTTGTGAGGAAAATCACGTTACAACAGAAAGAAAAAGGTGAGTGATAACCAAATATTATAGTTTTCAATTTGTATAATAGCTTCCTACGAAAATTATGGTTATCAGAAAATATATATGTATATTTCCAGGATTATACAAAAGAATATCCACATATGTCTGGGATTTGTGTATTTTCTGCCTGTATGTGAGGTTATTTCTGTTGAGGCATTCCTGCATATGTAAACATATCCAACATTTCAATGTAAATGTTCTCGTCAATGTGGTCTAGATATCCACATGTCAGTGTGTTTGATTATGTAAACATGGAAATAGGAAAAAATATAAGTAGACATGAGTGCACATGTCTATGCTTTCAAATCATTTGCATGTATGAACTTGAGCAGAACTGATATTTATAGAAGAAAACAACATTAAAATCCAGTTGTAGCCACTGAAGCGTCATTGAGAACAACTGAGTCTGGCATGACGGCTCACTCTGTAATCTTCGCACTCTGTAGGATAAGCAAGAACATTGTTGAGAGTTTAAGGACAGGTTGAGATACAGGATGAGAGTTAAGTATCAAGTTGCTCCCCCCCCCCATTTTTCAGAAACCAATAATAACACTTATCACATTGTAAGGGTCAGTAGATAATTTTTCTTTATTGGTTCAATTTTCTCCAGATGGTTACACTGTTCTTAAGCAAAACAGTGATACATGTGCCATTTGGAATTCTTTCTGCTGTACTCTACAATGTCTGACTCCAGAAATAAAATTTACAAATTGTGACCTCCTTTATTTTAACTAAGCATCCACTTCGAGGTTTCTTAAAGAGCACTCCACTTAACATGTAATCTGACGAGGGAAGAAATGCTGCTTTTCAAGATCTAACCTGGGATTTAATAAGAATTGAGTGGGTTACAGAAATCTGAATTTTATGGCGTACACTGGGTGGCTTTGATGCAGCTGGCCTATAGACCACACTTAGAGAAAGAGTGTGATGAAGCAAACTCAATTCTGTGATGTTTCCCTGGCGTGGGCAGCTAAAAAACACACAGAAATATTACTGTCTATATAGATGCTGCCAAGTACAAAGAAACCCTACAAACTTGTTCTTGCATTGCAAATGTTAACATATGTGAGCCTGATTATAAGTATTTGATTTTGGCCTGTAAGAGAAATTGCACATGTTGCGTCTTTCAATACTATGCAACTAGGTAGTATCTAGCAGGCCCAAGCAATAAGTCTTCATGAATGTTGATTAAAAGGCAATAGTCCCATATGGCCCCAGGGCCCAAATTAAAAGACATGTGTATTTAAAAGACATATTTAAGTCATTTGGGAACTCAATCATTAATCATTCATCTCTTGATGAATGTTATGGTAGCAGTCAAGTAGAACACACCTGCTGTGCTGGGGCTTGACACACATCTGTCCAGAGGTTGCTGTGACTCCTCTGGAATGCTGATGGCAACAGCAGCTAAGCAGATGTGGCAGAACAGCCTTGTTGGTCCCCGCCACCAAAGCGGTACCAAATCACAAAGTTTCAAGTGATATGAAGGAACTTATTAGGCCACCAAGAAGCGTTCAAGTACTAGCCTTTTGAAATACTGCGTGTTATTTACTCTTCCTCGGGGATATTCTATAGCTGTGCAGATACAAGGGCTGCCAATTTTCTGTCACGTGATATAAACACTAGTTCAGACAGCTATTATCAGCTCACTTATGTTTCATAAGATCTAGAAACCTTACTGCTCTGTTTGCTTGATTTTTCTGGAACAAACTAAAAGCAGGATTGGTAATAGTGAAATCAAATGAGCATCTTTGGCCTCCCTTATGATGGCTTGCAGATATACAAGAGTTCTACAAGAGAAATCTGAACATCACATGCTGAACGTGTAAAAGAAAATGAAGTCATTCAGACACCACTCTGCTAAAAACAGCAACAGACATGGTCTGATAATTGCAGATTGCAAAAATAAAGCCGGTTCCTGAATAGTCTGTTCTATCTGAAGTAAGGGCAACAACATGCAGATAAGTGAAAAAATTGGGCACAGCATCTGTATAAATGTATCCCTTGCATTTTTGTAAATCTTTTTAATAAAACCTCATTTAACAGGAAATGATTTATCAAACTTTATATTCAAATAAGGGCAGTGACACTATAAAGCAAATTTAGAATAATAATAATAATGCATGCCGTGAAAAAATCAAATGATTTCAATAGGACAGAAGAAGTAGAATTACCCCTGTTGGAAGATCATATGATCCTAAACTTTAAAGATTCTAAAGGTTCCAAGTAGAAAGCTATTAGACAGATAAACACTATCAGAAAAATAGCAAGATACAAAAATCAATAGCTACAAATAATGAACCACCTAAGAAAGAAACTCAGAAAAAATTCCTATCTATAATAGTCTGGAAAATGCCTAGAAATAAAGTTAAATTCTTGAGGTTATAGACCTCAAGAAATACAGCCTTTAAAACTTCAAAAAAGGAAATCAAACACAGTAGAATACAGAATGATTTCCTGTGTTCATGGGTCAAAGTATTCATATTGTGAACATTACTTATTAGAAAAAAAAAACAAACTAAAAAATGTAAAGATTTAAAGACTTAGCTCCAATACCATGCTTCCAAGAAATAAAGGTTTTAAAATTTATGCAAAAGTATAAAAAGGCTGTTCATAGCCCAAGAATCTTGAGTATAAAGAGCAACAGCAGAGGCACCTCCACATCAGGTTTCCTAGTTACATTACAGAGGATAATGACAAGACAGAAGGATACATACTGACAAGACAGAGACCAGAGGTATAGAAAAGGAGATTCGGCAATAAACCAAAGTATCAGTAGTCACTCAATTCTTGATAAACATGCCAAAAGACAGGTTGGGCAAAAGATGGCCTCTTTACAAAGGCCTTTGGAAACTGGATATTCATATGAAGAAGACTGAATCTAAACCCTATGAAGAAGAAACTTGAAAATGTATTACTTTGTTACAATTAATAATAGCAAAACTGGGCAAACAGAATTGCATTAAACTTAAAAAAAATAGGGCACTGCAATGTAAAAACTAGATTGGGGCTCCATCTTACTCTTCAACCAATCAAACAATACATGGGTGAAGACATAGGATGAACACTGAACACTCAGACACTCTTGGTGGGATATCTCTTACTCTGCCTGCTAAGAGACTAACTTTCAGCAATGAAACACCACATTTTTTCATCCATCTAGACATATTTTGGATATGTATATTAAGAAAACTAAATCAGTATTTACTAGAAATACTTGTACAACCATGTTTGTTAAATAGTATTCAAAGCAATAAGTTATGGGTTCAACCTAGGTGTCCATCCCGGTTATTAACAAAGTATTATTTTTCTACTTAGAAGAAAAAACAATAGTAGTTATATCTTCAGAGAGCCTGAAATTACGTGAAAAAGTGCAAAAGGAAGTGAGAAAATGAAGGAGCACTTTTCCCAGCTGAGCTGATATTGGGGTTGGAACAGCACCATTTGAATACGCCATGATTGTTTTCAAAATTTCTGTACTGGATTGTTTTACTGAGCCTAAATGTGAAGGGAGGTGCTTAACCTTGCCTCAACGTGATATACCATGGTTTATTGATATTCATAGGAGGCCTGCCCCTTTCTGAACTAAAATAGAGGAGTGGATTGGGGGAGGGGATTGAGGGAGGGGATTGTGGAGAGGATGGGAGGAAAGGAGGGAGGGGACCTTTGGTGAGGATGTAAAATAAATAAATCAAATAAATAAAAGTACATGAATAGATATGTTTGCTTCCTTCACATACCTAGAGGCCTGCTGTAAATAAAGCAAGTGTACACTAATGATGTCACATCCAATTTGAGGTGTGGAATATCAGAGTAGTTAACCAGGCACAGTCAGAGGCAAGGAACAAAGCTTGTGTATGTGTGCATATATGTGTGCATGTGTTTGTGCATGTGTCTATGTGTATCCTCCTAGGCAAAACACCAACACTGAGGTCAAAACTGCGTGGCAGATAAAGGCTGTAGTACAGGGAAAGGCTTATACAGGAGGCTGTGTACATTTCAGAAAGGACTACAGATGACCAGATTTGTTTTCATTTTTCTTTTTTTCCCTATTTTGGCCTTAAATTTTGTTTTGTTTTGGGGGTGCAGGAGCTGAGGCAAGATGGGCAGGGATAGGAGAATAAATTGGATCAAGACACATGATGTAAAAAAACATATAGAATAGATAAAAACAAAAAAGAAAAATTGAAGGGTAAAACTACTCGATGCAAAGTATAAGTCTGTGTAGAACATGGAGCACCTTTCACTCACAGATTAAATGCTAGATCCCAAGGTAAAGGCAAACAATTAATAACAGAATAGTGATTGCTTCTATTATCATTTTGGAAGAAAAATTTGACTACATAATGGGCTAAAAGAGTAAACAGTTTTAAAATGCTAAGATCATTCAGGCAAAGTATGATGGATCCCTGGAGTCGGAAATGAGTGAAAGATGAGGAAGGGTGGTATGGGTAGCTTCTGAGAAAGCACAACATAAATACTAGTAACCTATGAGATCTTTATGAAGAAAGATGACTGATGTCTAGTTTGGGCAATTAACTTATGGTGATTCAGAGTTGGGGATCACTGAGGAATAGCTGTCTTGTTAAGATCAGCTAATTCGTAAGTGCCTTAATAATACTCAGGTGGGGACATTCAGAATTCAGTTGTATGCATGGATTCTTTTTTTTATTGAGCTATATAATTTTCTATGCTCTCCTGCCTTCTTCTACCTCCCCTTCTATTCTTTCCCATGGTCTCCATGCTCCCAATTTACTTAGGAGATCTTGTCTTTTTCTACTTCCCATGTAGTTTAGATCCATGTATGTCTCTCTTAGGGTCCTCATTGTTGTCAAGGTTCCTGGGGATTTTAATTGTAGGCTGGTTTTTCTTTGCTTTATGTCTAAAAGCCACTTATGAATGAATACATTTTATATGTGTCTTTCTGGGTCTGGGTTACCTCACTCAATATGATGTTTTCTAGCTCCACTCATTTGCCCGCAAATTTCAAGATGTCATTCTTTTTTCTGCTGTGTAGTACTCCACTGTGTGAATGTCTTATCCATTCTTTGGTCGAGGGCATTAAGGTTGTTTCCAGGTTCTGGTTAGGACAAACAATGCTGCTCTGCATAATTAAGCACATGCCCTTGTGGTACGATTGAGCATCCTTTGGGTATACACTCTGAAGTGGTATTGCTGAATCTTGAGGAAGGTTGTTTAATAATTTTCTGAGAAATTGCCACACTGACATCCAAAGGGTTGTACCAGCTTGCATTCCCACCAGCAATACAGAAGTGTTCCTTTTTCCCCACAACCTCTCCAGCATCAGTTGTCATCAGTGTTTTCGATTTTGGCCATTCTGACAGGGGTAAGATGGAATCTCAGAGTTGTTTTGATTTGTATTTCTCTGATGACTAAGGATGTTGAGCATTTCCTTAAGTGTCTTTCAGTCATTTTCAATTCTTCTGCTGAGAGTTCTCTGTTTAGATCTGTACCCCATTTTTTGAGTGAATTATTTGTTCTTTTGATGACCAATTTCTTGAGTTCTTCATATATTTTTGGAGATCTGCCCTCTGTCCAATTTGGGGTTGGTGAAGATCTTTTCCTATTCTGTAGGCTGTCATTTTGTCTTGTTGACCATGTCCTTTGCTTTACAGAAGCTTCTCAGTTTCAGGAGGTCCAATTTCTTAATTGTTTCTCTCTGTGTCTGTGCTCCTGTGGTTATATTTAGGAAGTTATCCCTTGCGCTAAAGCACTCAAGTGTACTTTCCACTTTCTCTTCTTTGAGGTTCAATGTGGTTGGCTTTATGTTGAGGTCTTTTATCCATTTGGACTTGAGTTTTGTGCATGGTGATAGACATGGATATATTTTCATTCTTCTACATGTTGATATCCAGTTGTACCAGCACCATTTGTTGAATAGGCTTCCTTTTTTCCATTTAATATTTTTAGCTTTTTGTCAAAAATCACGTGTTCATAGGTATGTGGATTGATATCTGGGTCTTTGATTCAGTTCCATTGGTCCTCCTGTCCTTATGCCAATAATAGGCTGTTTGCATTACTGTAGTTCTGTAGTAGAGTTTGAAGTCAGGGATTGTGATGCCTCCAGAAGTTGCTTTATTGTACAGAATTGTTTTGGCTATCCTGGGTTCTTTTGCTTTTCCATATGAAATTGAGTGTTGTTCTTTCGAGGTCTGTGAAGACTTTTTGCTGGGATTTTGATGGGGCATTGCATTGAATCTGTAGATTGCTTTTGGTAATATGGATGCATAGATTCCTAAGGACAGAAAATGTGTTGGGAATGGCACACATCAGGAAAGGCATGCCTTATTAGGCTCGTGTCACAGTGACCAACATTCTGACATGAATAATGCATGGGATATTTAGGCTCATGAAGGTTTTGGTTTTTTATGAGAATGGGGCTGAATAGATCGCTTTATGGTGTTTAGGAAGCACAGAAAGAGACAGAGACAAGATAGAACTTCAAAGATATAGTCCTCCTTACCAACTTCCTTCGACTAGGCTCCAACTTCAAAAGCTTCTGTGACTTCTCAAAACAATTCCACCAGTTGGGCGCAAGTCTAAGCCTTTTGGAAAGTCATTTCATATTCCAACTATACCAAGCTATAATTGAGCAGAGGGCACCAATGAGATTGTTCAGAGAATGTGTATAAAGTTTGAACATAGAGCTTCTAGAGGAACTTGTAAATAGTCAGATAATGAACGGCTATGAAGAGGAAAAACTGGTTTTGCTGATTTGCCATATCAGGTTTAAGTGGTTGTAACTGGTAAACAGTGCTTTCTGAGACATCATTACCAGTGGTCTTTAAAAAGCCATTTCACTGAAGAATGGGCTTCAGGTTTGAAGAGTAAGCATAGAGAAAAGAAAGGAAGCTGTAAGTGGGAATGCTTCTCATATTTTAACCGTTTAAAGAACTCTTGTTTTCCTTCAGGCATTGAACAAATTCTTAATTATGTTCCTAGACACACACACACACACTTGTACAGTGGTGTGGAGATATTCTTTACACACTTTGGATGGCAGGCATTGGATTATATCCTGATGTGTCTGGCCAAGGAAAAGGCAATGTCAGCTGGAGAGGCATTCATTGGACTTGAAAAGGCAGTTCTACTGCTGTGTGGTTGACCATAGCATACCTCACTACCAATGGCAAACCAGATAATTGCAAACACAATGGCTCCAACTCCAGTCAGGGTCATATTTCAGTAAAGCCATCAATGGAAAAGGGGAAACACAAGTTTGCCAAGCAAAGAGGCCAAGAGGAAAGTCATTATCGTTCCAAATGAGCTATTGCCAAGAAAGGCAGGCTATAGGGGAACGGGGAGAGTTGGAGAATCTAAAATGTCAGCACGTTAGATTCTATCCAAGTGGGTGAACCAGGGAGCAAAATTGGATAATATCAAACACAAGGCTAAGCAATAGAACAGCAGGAAACCAGCAGACAAATTATGTCTGACAAGAGGAACAAAAGCTCCATCTGGGTTAGGCATCATGGGCCAGATACTAATATGTAAAAAAAAGAAAAGAAAAGAAAAGAAAAAGACAGCATGTCAGGGAAGAAACTAAGTGGGATGCATACCCACATGATAGCTCTGCTGAGTCCCTAGGTGATGCATGCCAACAAGCCAGCTCTCCAGAGTCCCCAGGGATGCATGCCAACATGTCAGCTCTCCAGTCCCCAGTGCCCTGCTGCCTTGTAGGTTTCTAAATTAGATGCTCTAATGAGAATATTTTTCGGAACAACAAAAGAAGGGTTGCAGCAAGTATTTACTGCAATTTTAGTCAGTGAGAAGTGGTCTCTTGAAATACACAAAGTATTCTCAATGTGTAGAAAAATAAGATGGATGAGTTGAAACCATAGTGTTTAGCAATTCCAAAAGTAGAAAACAATGTGAAAACCTTTGTTCGAAGAGGCAAGATCTGCACCCTAAATCAAAGATAATCCTGCAGTGGGTCTCCAGTTCTGCTCTTCTGCTTGGTTCCATCCATGAATTGTCACCAATGACATGATGCAAAGCAAAGAGTCAGCAAGCAAGGTTCTCATAAGAAGTTGAAAATGTGGACCTCAGAGATCCCCATGTGTAACATGAACTCAGTGTTAACATTTCACATCAGAATCAAGAAAGTTTAAAAGAGACTTTACTCCAGGGTAGAGAAGGAGTCAAACTCAAATTTTAAATTTAGTTACATCACTCCAGGCCAATAATGAGCCTGTGCTCACTTTTAACCCACAGTGTTACTTATTACAAAACTATAATGCATCCAGAAATGAACAATGGAGAAAACTGAAATCAAAAAAGAACAAATAATTTTTTTCTGGAACTGAAAACAATAGGTCCCAGGAAACTCATGCATGCTTCTCAAGATATACTAAGAGAATGTTCATAAAATGTAAATTGCAAGTATGCTTAGTAACCCTTGGTCTGAATTTGTGCCTCAGATATTGAAAAATATTAAAATGCATCTATTTGAGTATTTCTGTGCTTTGATAAATTAATAAAAATGCAAGGAATAATGGACAGCATGTCAGGTGAGCTGTGAGTATTTGGGCATTTTTGGCTCTGCATATTACTGATACTCCTGATCAAGATATATACAATCTAGGATTTCTGATCATTGTACATGTTTTAGATAACAGCCATGCATATACTTATCTATAGTAGAACTCTGATGTTATAAAATCTGTGGTAGAAATATAAATCCATTTGATTTATATTTGGAATCTGTAGTGACTCTCCCTTGAAGTTTTCCTTTTATTCAAAATAACCCACAATTGTGTAGTAGGGAGGCTGCTTGTTCGTTCCTGGCTGCCCAGACCCAAAATAATCACTCAGAAACTATGTTGTTTAAATCACTGCTTGGCCAGTCACCTAAGCATATTGCTAACTAGCTCTTACAACCAAAATTAACCCATTTCCATTATTTTATATTTTACCATGAGACTTGTGGCCTACCAGCAAGGTTCAAGCTGGCAGCTCATGTCTTTCCCCTCTGGCAGCTACATGGCACTCTTGACTCCACCTACTCTCTCTATATATATCTCCTCCAGCCTGGCTATGTTCTGTTAAGTCATTGGCCAAGAGCAGCTTCTTTATTAACCAATAAAAGTAACATGTATACAGGAGGACTTCCCATGCCAAAATTGGACTCACTACTCTACCTTAAACTTTAAATCTCACTTTCTGCTCATTAATTATTAAAACCAGATATCAGACATCAGAAGGTACCACGATCTCTATTCCCTTTATGAGCACGTAGCAATGTGGTTCTGGATCTTAGACTGGGGGACATGCGTACTCTAAACACCGACCAATACTACAAATGTTTGGCACTATCATTCTCTCTATCTTTTACTAGATTTAATCTTTGACACCAGCATGTGGAGGTGTCCTTCAGATGTTAAAACATTCTCACCGGGTTCTAATTGATACAGGACTACCCTTGCCAACATCCCAGTCTTCCTGCCTATGCCACTCATCATTTGACTTTTTTCTTCTAAGCATGATGGTCCCTTACCGGAGCGAGTTTTCAACTTTGAAACTATCAGCCTTTATAGGAATGACCAATCTAATCACCAATCCTTTCAATCCTTTTCTGGTCCAAATATAGGGGTTTTGTTTTGTTTTGCATGCTTTTGTTTGTTTGTTTGTTTGTTTGTTGTTCTGTAACAATAATTCCTGTCATTGATGTATTCGGAAACCCTGGTCACCAGAAAACCAGAAATTAAATCCCAACATGATTTTAAAAAACAACATCACATTTTCTGATCAGTTTTCACCTTCATCCTGATTTCTGATCCATGAAATTCAAACTTGTTTTTCCGTTCTATGGAGTCTTGTTTGATAAAAGATTAAGTAGTGCGCTGAGTTTAAAATTATTCCTGGCCCATGAGAATCTTCACAGTCTCACTACCCAAGGACTTTACACCATTGAAACACACTGTTCTGTACCAAATATCCCCACCTACATAATCATTTCTATGAACATGCTGTTATGTTTCTGTCTTAAAAAGCAAATAAAAGGTAAAATAAAAATAAGGATAAAAGCCCCTCTTGATCCCACTTACTCTTTGTTCCTTATGAAAGAAAATAAAATTCTTCAGAGGACGTGTCTAATCATTGACTCTCTTTACTGTAATTTCTTTTGATCTCTCTAATGTAAAGCTTTTATCTTTACCACTTGACTGAAGCCTCTCCTGTGGAAAGTGTTCTGTGAGTTCTGTGATAGTAATTAATCTTTGACCAGAACA
Source organism: Chionomys nivalis (assembly GCF_950005125.1). Lineage (NCBI taxonomy): Eukaryota > Metazoa > Chordata > Mammalia > Rodentia > Cricetidae > Chionomys > Chionomys nivalis. Next base: position 21,143,338 of record NC_080111.1, read on the forward strand.
TTGAGATGGAAGCCATAAGCAGGCCAGCTACCATTGTTTCCAGGAAGCTTGATTGGAATCATAAAGATCTTGATAAAGGCAATGCTATTGTTCCTCACTACACCTGGTTAGAGCAGAAGAAGAAAAAAGTATTACCAAACTATAGCCTATATTTCTTTGTATAAAATTCAAACTAATTGTATAGTTTTTGTACTTTCACTTCATAAACTTTAATTTTTGATTGTCTTTTTAAAGAAGACAATGGACTTTCAAGTAAAATAATGATGTCAATGTTTTTACAGATAAGCATAAATTCTGAAACTGGTAAGAATTACAGACAAGATTTTTGCTCATTGTTCTCTAAACCTTTCCTTTTATTGGTTTGTTTGAGACAGGTTTTCTCTGTAGCTTTGGAACCTGTTGTAGAACTAGCTCTTATAGACTAGAATGGCCTCAAACTCAGAGGTCCGCCTGCCTCTGCCTCCCAAGTGCTGGGATTAAGGGCATGCGCCACCACTACCAGGCCTCTCTACAGGTTTCTTGCTCATTGAGAGTTGTAACTACATCTGGAATGGTAAGTTACATAAGCTCTAGGAGTATGCATCATTTTCTTTCTCTGATTATCTTCACCTAGATGGCTGTACTTACACAGTGTACCTCTGCATCACAAAGCATTTAAATATCCTTGATTTTCACCTTTTGCCAGGCTATTGGTAATAAAATATGACTCTGAAATAGCAAGTGAACCTCTTCCCTGTTAACAATGACTTTGCTTTACCTGCAATTGCTGGCTTACTAGTGTAACTACTTAAGCAGTCCAATTTATTTTCCAAAAAACCTTCTTATTCGTTGATTTCACATCTTCCTGACTACTCACCAAATTAGATCCTCTTCCTCAGCCCTTTTCAACTGCCTCCCTGATGCTTTCAAATCTCCTTGACTTCAGCCTCCATCACCTTTTCAGATTCTCATGCTGAGATTATCTGGTGTTGTAGATGCGTTTTGCTTTTTACTCTGAGTTTCTAAATAATTTTCCAGTCACTATTTTAAGTTCTTGGAGTCTTAGGTTGAATTCTGATCTTCCTATCCATATATCTCAAAATCAATCTGACAGAAGATTAATAGATATAGTATGTAAAAAGCAATCAAAAGAATATCAAGAAAAAAATCAAAACAAATAGGCTCTGTATATAAACAAAAATTTTCAAATGAAAAAATACAAATGGATGGTAAACAATTTAAACTGTGAATAATCAGTCAACAACAGGGAATTGCAAGTTAAAAATACATTGAGATTACATCTTACCTTAATCGGAATGGCTGTCATCGATAAACTAAATGACATGCAGTTATCTAGAATGTAGGGAAAGAGGAACCATCACTCTTGGTAGAAGTGGTAACTGGACCAGTTACTGTGAAAACTAATATGGAGATAATCAAGAAGCTAAATTAGAGTTACCGTATGACCCAGTTGTTACACACCAATTGTTAAAATCTAGTATAATTTTTTCAGAAAAAAAAAGAGAGGTTGACTTTAGATAACCCTGCAAGGCTAGGAAAACTTTGTTCCCAGTAACGACGGGTTATTAAACAAAAAACCCACCACCAGAAGTGTACACGTCCTTGAACTTTTGGACTTGAAGGTCTCATGAGGCGCTGAAAATTATATTAGGCTTTCACTATTCTTCCTGGTTGCCCACCAGAACCATATAATAAGAGCCTAGATAAAAGTAGTACATAGCATGCATGCAGGATATGGAGAAATGAAGCTGCAATGGGAATAGAAGCTTCCTCCTTCCAGATCACTTTTCAGAGTCCCAGAAAATACTACGCAGCTGAAGAAGGGAAATAAAGCATCACAGTCTTACCCAGACATACAATCCATGCCATACAATGTACGTGCCCTTGTGCTATACTGGCACTATACTCACTTGTGCCGTAGTGTCCTTATACTTCTGCAGATAACTAATTGTTCTCTGCTTGGATTTCAGACATACTCCACAGACGAGAATGCATGCCTAATACTGTAGACCTATGCATGGAGCAGAACCATAGCCCTTAGAATAGCATTAATTATTGCTTTTTAGCCAAACTGACATAGCTTCATATTGCCTTCTTAATGTTTATATGTGTGCCCACAGAGAAACCAAACTTTCAGGCTCAATCAGAGAAACCTCTCCAAGTGAACAATGATGAATTCTGAGACTCATGGCTGCTCATGTTGCTGAAAATAAGTGATGGATGAATGGTTATCATTAAATACATCCTTTATACAACCCCTTTACTTTTCAGGGCACATTGCAGAAAAGGAGCTGGAGAGAATGTAAGAGCAGTAAGACAGAAAGAAGGGACATCAAAGGCCATTCTCAGTACAGGACCCAGCCATTGCATCTGGAACTCAGAGTGGCTGTGTATGCCTGAACTGGGTTTGCACGAGAAGGAACCATATAGGTCTGAGGATGTGACTCAGCTTTAGATAACTTGCCTACAATGAACAACTTTTGAGTTCTGTCCCCAGAACTAAAGGGAAAGAAGAAGAATAGGACAATAAATGGTCAATCATGGATTGAAAAGGAGCCCAGGGACCCGACATTTCATTTCTGAACTACTTGGAGATAATAGAGCCACAGAATGAAGGCATCTTGGTCTTCATTTATATACCCACTGATGACACTACCAGGTTCTACTAGATAATTCAATGCAGTGGGCACACATCTTAGAAGAGGACTTCTAGGGATAAAGAGAGGAACTGATCAGGATGATTTGGAAACAGGGAACAGTATATGGGTGAAAGAGTAATCGCCCTACATCACATACATACACAAAATTCTGAAATACTAAAATTAATAAAAGTGGGAAAAGGCTTTTGCTTCTCCAATCTAAATGCCTCTGTCTCAATATAGAGATATATAGTAAACTATTATTTCCACTGTCTCTAAAACATAATCCTACCTATGTGCTTCTGCTAATCTGGCATTACCACCCAGGTCTATGTTGCTTCATGACTTGGTGGGATGTGCACTTATTTCATTTCATCTTTACCATGATACCCTGACTGTTCTTTCAAAATATAAGTCGGTCTGTTTACTTTGCTTCTTCAAATCCACCAGGTACATCTGGAAAACAGATGGCAAAAATCCAGGTTTTGCTATTGTTTATAAGGTCGTGCTTGATAAGGTTCTGTCTATTTCTTGAATTCTCATCACACCATCCTTGCTGCTTATTAAACAAAGCCATCCTTATTTCCCTTGCTTGATATGTATGGTCTCTGCCATAGAGCTTCTTCTTAGAATATTTTTATTTATAATTGCTCTAGTCATACTTCATTTCAAACATTTTTTCCTCAAAAAGGCTTGTCTCATATACAGGTTTGTAAGTAAAAGCCCCAATCTCCTCTGCTTTTGAACATGCTTTATTTTCTTCTATTCAAAGATTAGCCTCTGAAGCCATGATTTATTTCTTATTTTGTTTCCTTTTTAAATCTGTATACAGTGGAGAAGCCAGAGAGTCTTGATCTCTGACTCACTTTTAAATCGATTTACATAAAACAGCCTCGTACTTAGTAAGAACTTGCTAAATACTCAAGGGCACAACAGACCACACCCTTCACCTTGCCCTCTTCTCTTATATTAAGTTCCAGATACCCAGTCCATTTCCTTCTCTTTTTTTATGTTGCTGCAAGATAAAAAACAGTACGATTGTATCGCTTCCTCAGAAGCACTGCCAATACACTTTACCTTGAATATCCACCTTCTTCAAAACATGTGTTTTGAAGATTGAGTTTACCTCTACTGAATGTCTGGCATAAATATTTCTGCAGAAAACCTAGGCGTGAAGAACAACATAAAGCCCATTGTTCATACTGATTTCTTAGTTTGTTTTCCTTCGTGGCACCATTTGCAATTATTTCCTTTTTCAGTTGTGCAATGTCTGTAGCCTCTATAGTATAATGAACATTGTCTCCGTGTAAACAGCAATTATTTCTGCATTATTCATCAATATGGACTGCATTGTGTATATGTGCCAGGGCAGGAATTATGAGATCAGTAACCATTTGTTCAGTGAATGACTGCATAAAGGAGTGGAGAGGCTAAAGAGCTCTCCAATTAATCATCCGCTGTGCTGGCCAAGACAAGCGTAACTCATAGCTCTTAGGTCTTTATTTACTCTTTGCTTTGTTTTTTGAACTCTGTCCATAAATCTACAATCTATAGTCTTTCTTCCTTTGACGCTTTTTATTTATTTATTTATCATTTTGTTTTGCATTATCTGCTCTTGACACTTGACTTGGGTTCGCGCCATACTTGTGGAGTGGATTTTGTTCTTTAATCCCCAGTGAAGAGGAATGATGTCAGGCAATGAGTCCACATCCTTGCTCTGACTCTGTATAGGAGACAAACATAGTGATGGAGAAATTCTAGGTTAGTGAGTGGGCTCTCCTGTAATGGCACTCACTCTGGAACTTGTTTGCCAGAGTGTGATCCCCATGACCTATATGATGAAGAAAAGCACTGACTTACCACAGGTTGTCCTCCAAACTCCATGTGTGCCCCTTGGTATGTATGTGTACCACTTCGATAAATAAATAGTAATAAAATAATACAATTATTACTAAAAATGAAATGAAGATGTTCTCTTCATTCTTGGATAATGATGGTTTGTATTATTGATGGATATACAAAAGTATTATTAAGTGACCCTTGGGGAAAGGCATTTTTAAACATTTTCAAAAGCTGTGCCCTATTATATAATTATTTTATAACCTACAATAGCTCACATTCATGTGTGCAATCATGCGTGTGTGCACACACAAGCCTAATCTGAAGAACCTTTACAAAATATCTCATGTACACAGGCTGTGCTCTCGCATGATTACCCTATTCCTTTTTTTTATGACCTTTGAAATTTTCCTTATTTATTTAGTTCAAGGCCTTGTACATACTAGGCAAGTATTAGTCAAGCCCTTCTATCTTCTATATAAAGAGTAATGAGATTCTACTAACAATTCCACGGATAGGTCACAGCCTTGTATACTTTTATATGTAGATAAGATGCTTTTCCACACACAGAATGTTCAGCTCATGTCTCTGCTCACACAGAAAACAACTGCCTGACATTCTCATGTAAACACACACAGTTAGCTGAGTAAGCACTAATGTTTAGCATGGGAAAAGAGTCCTGGAGGTCAGTGTTCAACAAAATGGTGATAGTAATTCCAGCTTAGAAGCCTGTTAGAACAATAATGAAACAATATTCCTGCTCTTTGAAGACCTTATTGCAGACGTATAAGTTAAGGAATAAATTATATAGCTTCTATACAGTCCCTGAGAGGATGCTCGCCGTTGAGTTGAGTTGTTTAAGCTTCATTCACCTGAAAATAATAGGAAGCTGACTTATTCAGTTTAGATAAGTCCCCACATTGTGGATGCCCTTTCACCCAGACACACCCTATCCCAGTACTGCTATCTATAATTCTCACAGCAATTCAAATACAAAAATCAACCCCAAGGCAACAAAATGTAATGTTGGAAAGCCTATATGATACATTATGTGTGTCTTTCTCAGACTATGGGATATTTATGAAAAAGTAATATACTAGCTAAATTTATATTATTTTAGAATGCCCCACTGTGAGGGGACTATGAAATTCTGTGTTTAAACATAGTGGCAAGAAAGTTCAGGGCCAGGTGTAGTTTAAGATTTCTCCCCCAGATTCAGATCTTCCATATGCAATTCACAAGCCACATGATACTCGGCCATTTCTGTTACATAAAATGGTGACTAGATGAAGTCCATGAACATCACTAAGAAGCATGTAGAGGAGCACTCGTATTTTTCTGAGTCCTTGCTTCAGCAAATGGAATGATTAAAATGACTCCTTCTCTTTTAAAACTAACCTCTTATAAATAAGACCTTGCTAGATTAAGATAAATCTTCCACACAAACACTAGAAAATTACATTCGCCCTGATGTGGCAAAGAATTTGGTATGGTTGTTCTTGGCTGTTAACTTGACTATATCTGGAATTATCTAAAATCTAAAACTAGAGGGCACGGCAGTGAGGTATTCCTGCTTCATTAAGTGGGAAGATCTACTTCTAATCCAGATTTTTTGAGGTCAGAAAACATGCCTTAATCTAAATCTATTATTGGCTCTGCTTTCTGATGGAAGGCTATATAAAGACATGGAAGATGGAAGCCTTTGCTCTTGGCCTGCTTGCCCTCCTTTGCCAGGAAGTTCATTCCGTCCCTGATATTAGAGTGTAAACATCCAGTGTACACTGAAGACCAGCTGAGACACCCAGCCTTGGAGACTGGGCAACTCCTGGATTCTTGAACTTTCTGTTCATGGCCAGTCATTGCTGAACTAGCTGGGCAGCAGTCCATAAGTCATTCTAATAAATCTCCATTCTATTTATAGAGATTCATTCTGTAAATTCTACTATTCTAGAGAACCCTAACTAGGACAGATTTTAGTGCTAGAAGATGTTCTAAAGCAGCAGAAGTTTAAGGATGAGTCCTTTACATATTTTGAATAGACATTTCAACTCACTAACACCTACATTTACTAAAGTCTCTCCTAAGAGCTTGAGAATCTGGAGAGACCATTGTTAGTGGACTATATTACAAAGGACTATATTACAAACTGAAGGAGAGAAATGTATTTGATTTACAAATATGAGTGGCAATGGATTTGGTGTTCTTGTATATGAAACTTTTGGCCATTCAAGGAAAAATAAGGAAAATGATGATGTTGGTCAGTTGCTCTTGGCATCTCTGGATAAATTCACAAAGGATAGGAATAATCCATGATAAAATTAAGCAACTTCTAGTATCTCAGAATACTGTGAAAGACAACAGTAAACTTCATGACAAATCTGACCTTTTCCAGGTGTGCATGAAAAATCTAAAGGTTTCTAAGCATGCCGTGGAAGTGAACCTGCTTTCCAGAAGCCACAGAGCTCAGGCTCTGGAAAATCAAACCAAAACCTCCTTATAAGATTGGCTGGATTACAGCAAAAGTTCAAGCCCTAGCCTAGGAGGGTGTTGACCATTAAAGTAAGAACAGTCATTGGTAAAGAATGGATCCTGTTACTCTTGATGGGGATGTTTAGTCCTCCACCAATGGGAGAGAAACCCATTGAGGTTGAGAACTTTGAACCATTGCATTCTCAATGATCTATGTCACCTAAAGTAGTAACTCTACCTTCAGCTCCCAGCTCTCCCATTCCCCTGAAATATTTCCTTCACTTTGGCTGAGGAAATTAATCCTTCATTGTCTTCTGAACCAACAATGACTTTCTGTGAAGGAAATGAGAGGCAAGACAATGCTGATGTCCTCATAGACCAGAAATAGTTGTCTCTAGACCTATAACTAGACTCAAGGTGAAACAGGCCCCTAGAGGGAAGGCAACAGTGAGTGCATGAGGAGGTACACCACACAAGTAAGAGCTTAAACTTTTTTTGGCTAATTTGTTCAAGAATAAGTTCAGGGAATATGTGTGAAAATGGATTTTAAGGGTGTGGAATAATCGTGGAAGGAATATAAAACCGGATCAGACTGAGTTTATCGATATAGGTCTACGACTGAAGATTCTGCATTTAATATTGAAGATTGTACAGTTAGAAAAAAGTTATTGAAAGTTTGTTTGAATAGTTAGCTGAAGCGTTTGTCAAAACATGGCCTACTGAAGAAGAGTTGAAGATGCCTGTTTAAAGTCCCCTGACTTTAAGATCTTTATAAATAAGGCTTTATAAATTCCTCGGATTTATAAGATCATTTGTTTTTCTTTTGCAAATTTTGGAAAAGAAAGTCACATAACTTTCCAGAAACACGTAAGGGAGGCACATGACAACATGATGAGCTAGCAGAAACCTCTTTAAAATCTTCAAGAAGAGTGTTCATTTCTATTGCCAAGATTCTTTTAGGCCAAGCACAGAAATACAGAACACTTTAAAGCAAATGCCTTTAGAAACAAGACATTCAAGTTATAAGCATTAGCTTTAAGAAGAAAAGGTCATGGCAAATTAGATAATCTGCAACTTGTATGTCCTGTGAAATGTCACTTAACCCAGTTATCTCAAAACCTGGAAAAGTAGATCAAAATGTATGATTCTATATATAAACGAACCAGTACAATACAGTAGAAGTCACAGTCCTCTGAGGTCCTGGCGCTCCCTACTCTGGCTCTAGAATGACTCCCCAGAGGCTCACTTTCAGTGTTTAGCATGCTAAGTATTTGACCCACAGCGCGTGCCACTTTCAGGAGGTGGAAGAAACTTTAAACAGTCAGAAATTGGGCCTAGTAAACTGTTAGGTTCCTGGAACTGTGTACTGAATGGAGCCCTGTTTTTCTTAACCCTTCTGTGGTGAAGCTCTTCCCACAGCCTTTTGTCTCTCTCTGTGGAGTGCAGCTTCACCAAAGCAACAGATAAAAGTGGTTCTCTGAGTATCCACTGCTGCTTTCCCAAGTGTGTGTTGTTAGGAGCCCACTTATTTGTTTCCAGCCGCCCAGAACTGAAATAATCACACAGAAACTGCATTGATTACAACACTGCTTGGCCTTTTAGCTTATGCATGTCTCTAGATCACTCTTATTTCTTAAATGTACCCATTTCTATTATTTTATATTTTATCATGAGGCTTGTGGCCTACCAGCAAGATTCCGTCTGGGGGTTTGCATCTTTCTCCTCTGAAGGCTTCAATGGCATCTCCTTGACTCAGCCCTTCTTTCTCCTAGCATTCAGTTTAGTTTTCCCCACCTAGCTTTATTCTATCCTGTCTCACGCCAAACCAGTTTCTTTATTCATTAACTAATAAAAGCAACACATATACAAGACCTCCCAAACCAAGAGTGAATCCAGATAAGGTATTTTTTCTGATAGTTAATTACCTAAGGTCTATTTACTATTACAGAAAATTGATAGCAAACCTGGCAACAAACACAAAATCCATTAAATTAATTTATTTTCATAATTGTGTAAATATATTACTTGCCTTTTTCTCTCTTGCTCTCTGATATGTTGATATTCAAGGTCTGTATAATGTAGGGTTATGCAGCTGAGTTTGTATTCATTTATCTTGCTTTTGAACACGTAGTTTATCCTTTCTTAGGCCACAAGCTCGTCTTTGCCAGAGTCAAAGATTCATGAGAAAAAGAACACTTTCAGTTAAAAATATTTCATGAGGCAGTACATGATATTAGCCTCACAAAATCTTGCCCTGGGGTTCACATCTATATGACCGAAACAAATGAGATTTTAGAGTTGATGTTGAAGTATACATCTTTGTATTTTGAAGAGTTTAAATTGTTTACATATGATGAAAGATTCATTTGTCCTATTTAGCTCTTAAATACTGCGATGTATTTAATGCCGGTTTTCTCTCCTGCTGCAAGGATAAAGAAAACGATAAATCCACAGAGCTCATATTTAAATTAACACATCTGAAATCATATGTCTATGCAGGTTTTAACTGCTTCATACAGCAGACACAGATGCATCTTGTTACGTGTAAAAAGAAGCTGTATTTGAACAGAGCATGTGTTTAAAGTCCTTGATAACCATCACATATTCTTAAATTTGAGCTTTGCACGGTGTTCTTTTTGTCCAAGAGTGTTTTCCTTTCATAATTTCTATAGCATGCTGTGCTTTACTAAAGACAGTTTCTTTTGGACTCTGACTATAGTTATATTCTAATATTGCAAATATTATCATAAGTGGGTGAAATTGCTATTCTGAAAATTGTGTCCTTTGCTTTTAGACTTCTGAGCTCCACAGATAGAAAAAAATACAGGTTTCATTTATTTCATAAAGACTCAGTATCATTTCTACACCAGAAATATCGGGTATTTTTTTCACTAAAGATATTATAAGAAAATACCATAAGAAGATGAAGGGTTTTTTGTCTTTTGTTTTGTTTAAAGATGTGTGGTTAATATTCCTAAGATGCTAAAATAAAATATGGTTTCAAACTGGAAAAAAAAAAGAGAAGTGCAGACCAAAGAAACATCTTCTCCACAGTGAAATGAGATGCTTATCTTGAGGAGGAAAAAGGAAAATAAGAAGGGCCCTTTCCTAAGAGAACTACCATTTTAACTAGCAAGTTTCATCGAATACAATATTTACTTTCTAACGTAGATGACATGCACATGTATACAGGAAAGACGTTTTGGCAAAATTCAAAACTGAAAATGTATATTTCTCCTCTTGTCACTGAGAGCACTAAAACTATGAGAAACAAACTAAAAATCTGAGAAATATTTCTCACTCACTGTGTAGCACGAGTTTCTCAACAGTGAAATTGTTTTCTTCTGTGACTTGTGTTAATTTCATAGTGTAATCTTATTGTTATTACTTTTTGACTTTTCATTTTGGAAATCTTTGGCTATGATAATATGAGAGTAACTCCATAGTGAATTCATATTTCCCTCCCTTCAGATGATAATATTGCAAATGCATAAATGAACCAAGGCAATAATTAAGAAATCCCAAGATCATCACTAGTTATTATTAGAAAGTTGACAGAAGAGAGAAAAATCAAAACTTGAATGACAACGACCATGAATGATACACAGCAGATTGTTTTATATTCATGGCATTTTCAGGAACTGAGTTAGTTAATTCCATAAGCAATATTTTGGCAATGCCTAAAGAAGTTAAAAATATATGTACTCCTTGATCCAACAATCTCCATTTGACTTACTTCCAACAGAAAGTCTGGCATAGGTGAGTATGGTGATTTATTACAGGCTCACTGTGCTTAATGGTGAAGAATGATAAACGTTTCAGATGTCATCAGTAATAGAGAAGTGAACATAGAATGTATAGTTTATTTGTGTGGTAGAAGTGCAATTAAAATGAATAAGTAAGATTTATATTTAGCAATGTGACTGAATCCCAAACAGTGTCTTTGGGTGAAAAATGCAAACAGTTATGATACTCACAAAACACATTGATGAAAGTTGTTGATATATTTGTATAAATGTCAACAAATAATCACTGAAGATGCAAATGAAATTAGAGATATTTGATTATTGTTGTTAAACTAAGAGTAGAGTATGGAAGATAAATATAATAAATACATGCAGAAGATTATAAATTTTACTGCTACTCTTGAACAAGCGAGATGAACTGATAGGAATGTCTAGGAACTGTGTATGTTACTGTTGGTTTCATAAAGAGCATGAGAAAATGTTGCTAGTATAGTATATGTTCAAACACACTCTAAATAAATATTGATAAGGGTAATGTAAGTTTATGAATGAAAAAGCATCTTTTAACTAAATGTAACAATCAAATTTCAGCAGAAAAAAACTGAGGAATACAAAACCAAATCTATTGACTTTAAGCAATAAAATAAAGAGGTGTTCTGTTTCCTCTTAAAATTGTAAAATAGAACACCACAGACTGGGGAATGCAGAATGAACATTAATCTATTTCGTGTTGGTCTGAATGTGAGGAGAAGTTCAACACAGAGGGCATCTCCCATAGCAGAAACTTAAAAGGCAGGGGAATAAAGGGTTCGTCCTGTATCATCACAGTCTCTGTAATGGGTGGTGAGCTATCTTTCATCATCCTAATTCTGCGTACCGTCACCTTGCACTAGCCACATGAAGCACGGTATGAACAGAGAACTGGATTGTGTTGGTAGGACCCACCCTTGTTCTTTGGAGTAGTAGTTTATTTAGCGGAGAATCTTTCCAACAGGTTTTATATTTTAATCATATTTTCCCCTCCCGAACTCCTCCCACTTCCTCCCCACTTACCTCCTCACTCCTACTCAACTTCACCTTCATGCTCTTTTTCCTCCTTTTTGTTTATTTTTAGGAATATAATTTAATTACATTTCTCTTTTCTCTTTCCTCCCTCCAATCCCTCCCATATACCCTACTCCTCTCTTCTTCAAATTTATGGCTTATTTTATGTACATATATGGTCAATGAATGGTAAACTCTATTTAAATGCACCCAAAACAAAAAAAAAGTGTTTGTTGCATTGGTGTTGGTTTTAAATCTGAGCTTCTATTTATCCTGAAGCTTACTGGCTTCTTGACGTCTATGATTTGGAAATCTATTGTATTTTAATGTTTAAAAGTGCACATTTAGAGAAAACTTCAAATCTTTATCACCTCCTCTATTGTGTGGATGCTTGACTCAAACAGAGTCACCTAGAAAGAGAAAATTTAACTGAGAAATTGTCTCCATCAGATTGGTCTGCCAGCCTATCTGTGAAATATTTTATTTATTTATCACTGATGTGGAAAGGCCCTGCCCAGTGTGGGCAGTGCTATCTCTGGCTAGGTTGTGCAGAGTTGTATAACAGCAAGCCCATAAACAGCCTTCATCCACCATCTCTGCTTCAGTTCCTGCCTCCAGATCCCTTCCCAAATTCTCTTAATGATGAACTGAGACAAGGTAGTGAAAGGTAAACAAATGCTTTTCTCCACAAGCTGGTTCTGATTATGGTGTTTATCACAGCAACAAGGAAGCAAGGTAAAACTGCTCATCTCTCCTCTCTGTTCCTTATCCTGCCCGCCACTGTGCTTTGAATGTGCTTTCCAAGTTCACAGGCTGGAAATGTAAGCCCCAAAGCCACTGCCAGAAGCAAGTCCCCAATAAGAGGAGATTACACCAGGAAGATTCTACCCTCGTTGATGGATTTGGGATTCTTATAGAATAGAGCTAGTTATGCAAAAAGGCAAGAGTGTTTGCTGGAAAACTTCTGATACAACCATACTCTCAAACCAGACCTAGAGAGCAAAGTCTGTAAGGTGCTAAAGGAAATAGAACTAATGTCCAGGGAGATAAATGTCATCCTAGCAAGTATTTTTTTCATATTTTTATTAAAATATATTGCTTTTCATTTTACATATCAACCCAGTTCCTTCTTTCTCCTCCTCTCTGGCCCCCCACCTTCCCCCTTCCCACTTCCCACCTACTCCCTCAGAGAGTGTAAGGCCTTCCTTGGGGAGTCAACAGAGTCTGGCATACCAACATGAGGCAAGACTGAGCCCCTCCTTTTTGCATCAAGGCTTAACATGGTATCTTACCAAAAAGCCAATTCAGGCACCTGGGATAGGTCCTGGTGTTGCTATAAACCCACCCCATCCCCTGCAACAGATCAAGCCACATAGCTGTCATCCACATTCAGAGGGTCTAGTTCAGTTCCATTGCAGGTTCTCCAACTGTCATTCCATAGTCCATGAGCTCCAACTAGCTCAGATAAGCTGTCTTTGTGGTTTTCTCCCATCATGCTATTGACATCCCCCTCTGCCTCCCATGTTCTTATGATCCCTCCTCCCTCTCTTCAGCTGAACTTCAGGAGTCCAGCTCAGGGATTGGCTGTTGGTCATTGCATCTGCTTCCGTGAGATACTTGATGTAGGTTCTATGATGACAATTAGGTGGTGTAGGAAGTCCTTCTGTCTATGTGTTGTTTTCATTGGTTAATAAAGGAACTGCTTTGAATCTATAGCAGAGCAGTAGGGGAACAGAGCTAGGTGGAGAAAACTAAAAGGAATGTTGGAAGGAAGAAGGCAGAGAAAGATGTCATGGAGCCACTGGAGAGAGATCCTGGGAATTTTGCCTGGTAAGCCACAGCCTTGTGGTGATACACAGATTAATGGAGATGGCTTAAATTACCATGTAAGAGCTAGCCAATAAGAAGCTGGGACTAATGGGCCAAGCAGTGATTTAATTAATACATTTTCTGCGTGATAATTTTAGTTTTGGTCTGCCAGGACGAACAAGTGGCCCCCATACTACAATTAATGTAGTCACTAACCTGATTAAAGTGGAAGGCAGCATCTCCATTATCCTGATAAGTATCTTTACAGTATGTAGTATATTAGGGTACCCATCAGTATGTCTGGAGTGTATATTTATGGATACACCCCAAATTGGCTTGGTTAGTCAATATTATTTCATTTAGTTAGAATGAAGCAACTAAATAAATGCTGTCTATCCTTTGGGTACTTGCCTACCAAGACTAGGTTTTAAAAACTTTTCTAAACATTAATTTAGTAATGAGAGGAGAAGATAGATGCTTTCTTTGAGAAAAGGTTCAATTTTTTTCATAGGTCAGTTGTACTTCAGATAATTTCCTTTTTTTCTATTTTGAACTTATGCTTTAGTGAGAACAGTGTCAGTTTAAAGTAAGTCTGTTAGAATAGAATATGCTCACCTTCCTAGACCTGGATGGAGGGGGGAGGACCTTGGACTTTCCACAGGGCAGGGAACCCTGACTGCTCTTCGGACTGGAGAGGGAGAGGAATGGGGGAAGAGGGAGAAGAGTGGGAGGAGGGGGAGGGAAATGGGAGGCTGGGAGGAGGCGGTGATATAGTCTATAAATTGTACTTAAATTTCAAATGACTAGTATCACTTATTTTTATTCTTAATAATATAGATAACATAGCAAGTATCTGATACAAAGAAAATCCTACAAAAACAAATACCCCCTTTAGGCAAGGGTGTCAGAAGTGATATTTTCAAACACTGGTAACATTTAGACTTTAAACAGATTTTCGAGAAGGAAAAAAAAAGTTTATAAAAGCTTTCATATGTATGCAGCAGTTCACCTAAAAACATATCAATAATATGCATAGGCATGCATAAAAGAAAAATTTAAAAGAAGAACTGCATGGCATGACTAAGAATTTTATATTAACTTAAATATTATAATTATGCACTTTTTGAGATGATGTTTCAGGTGGGAGATGAGCAAAGAACAGTTGTGGCTCACTCTCACTCAACACCTATTTCGAGAAATAAAATTTACTTCTAATCTACCAACCCCATGCATTGTAAGGCTGTGAATTTCTGCTCCTGTGCTACAATAACAGAACTGAGAATCTGCAACAGTCTTTACTGCATCTGAAGTAGAGAATATAGGCCACCTGGCTTTTTGTAGAAAATATTGCCAAACATAATTTTTATAAATATAAAAATAAAATGCATTTTAAGCTTAATATGACAATAAAAAAGGATTTTTTATTATCTGTCACATAATCCTCTGGCTTTTTCTCCTGTGAGTTATGTATACATGCAAAGCAGGCACATTCATAAAAATGCAGCTGATATCCCTTGTGTAGTTTGTACCAAATATTTGCTTAGTAATATCTGTGAATTATTCATAATTCTTATGAAGATCTTATGAAGTGTTTTTTTTTTATCTGACAAATAAACCATGTCTCTTGGGCATCACATAATCTGAAAAACATGAATGATTTTCTAGGTGACACAAGGGATTTAAAGATTCTGATATACATGTTATCCATAACTAAAAACTATCTCTCAAAATGTTTAAATAATAATCTAGATTCTTAAATTTCAAATCAAACATTTGCTTTTATATTTTATTGAGTACTTTTTCCTGTAGTCAAAGTAAAGGTTTTGTACTTAAAAATATACATCTAAATGTATTTAAATGTTTTATAATTAAGTTTCATGTTTTAATTAAATTTGCTATAAAAAAGAAAAAAAACAATATTCAGATGTTGTTTACAAATTGATTACATTAAGCCACTATTTTCTAGTGATAGTCCATTTTGTTTTACAAAAAGAAAAAAAAAACAAAAGAACACAATGTCTTTTTAGTGTTTTGGTGCTGGAAAAATGATTAAGTAAGTCTTTTCTTTAATCAGAGCCTTGGATCCACTGGCACCTGTAAGAGTGATCACCAGAGTCAAGGGTCCAACTATACAAATAAGAGGGAAATATGGGTAGACAAGATAAGAACACACTCAACACCACAAAGAGTAATCAGGCACCACCAATTAAATCTAATAAAAGCATAAAAAATATCCACGAAATACAAAACACCATGAAAAGACCACAGCTAAGAATAATAAGGATAGAAAAGGAGAAGTCCAACTCAAAAGCACAAAAAATATATTCAACAAAATTATAGAAGAAAATTTTCCAAACCTAAAGAAATATCTGCATATAATGATAAAAGAAGCTTACAGAACACCAAATAGACTGGACCAGAAAAAAATATTTCCCTTGCTACATAATAATCAAAATGCTAAGCATACAGAATAAAGAAAAAATATTAAGAACTGCAAAATAAAAAGGCAAATAACATATAAAGATAGACCTATCAGAATTACACCTGGCTTCTCAATGGAAACAGTGAAAGCCAGAAGGTCTTGGTCAAGCGTTATGCAGACATTAAGAGACAGCCAAGACTACTATACCAAGAAAAATGTTCAATCACCATAGACAGAAAAAACAAGATATTTTATTACAGACCCAGATTTAACCAATACCTAGCCACAAACCCAGCCCTACACAAAGTACTAGAAGGACAATTGCAACCCAAGGAAGTTGGCTACATCAACAAAAACACAGACAATTGATGGTCTCACAACAGAAAATCCCAAAGAAGGTAAAATACCATTACCAACAGTGAAAACTAAAATAACAGAAACTAACAATCACTGGTCATTAATATTCCTTAATATAAATGCACTCAACTCACCTATAAAAAGACACAGACTAACAGATTGGATGAAAAACAGAATCTATACTTCTGCATACAAGAAACAGACCTCAACCTCAAAGACAGACATTACCTCAGAGTAAAGGGCTGGAAAATATTTTCCAATCAAATGGACATAAGAACCAAGCTGGTGTAACTTTCACAACATCTAACAAAATAGACTTCAAACTAAAATCAATCAAAAGAGTCAAAGAAGGACATTTCATATTCACCACAGGAAAAATCCATCAAGAGTAAATCTCAGTACTGAACATCTATGCCACAAATACAAAGCCATCCTCGTATGTGAAAGAAACACTAGTAAGCTTAAATCACACATTAAACCCCACACTCTAATAGTGGGAGACTTCAATACTCCGCTCTTACCACTGGACAGATCTACCACACAGAAACTTAATAGAGAAATAAGGGAACTAACAGATGTTATGACTCAAATGGACTTGACAGACATCTATAGAACATTCCATCCAAACAGAAAAGAAAATATCTTCTGCTCAGACCTCATGGAACCTTCTCAAAACTTGACCACATGCTAGGTAACAAAGCAAACCCCAACAGATACAAAAAATTGTAATAACTCCATGTATCTTATCATACCACCATGGCTTAAAATTAGAACTCAAAAGCAACACTGATTTTAGAAAGCCCACAAACACTTGGAAATTAAATAATCTTCACTAGAGTCATCAATGGGTCAAGGAGGAAATAAAGAAAGAAATTAAAGACTTCCAAAAACTAAACAAAAATGATCACACAACATACCCAAATTCGTGGGACACAATGAAAGCAGTGTTAAGAGGAAACGTCATAGTGTTAAATGTCTGTATTAACAAGTTAGAAAAATCCCACATTAGTGAGTTAACAGTACACATGAAAACTCTAGAACAAAAAGAAGCAAATCACCCAGGAGGATTATAAGGCAGTAAATAATCAAATTGAGAGCTGAAATCAACAAAATAGAAACAAAGAAAACAATACAGAGACTCAATGAGACAAATAGTTGGTTCATCCAGAAAATAAACAAAATAGACAAACTTTTATCCAAACTAACCAAAAGGCAGAGAGAGAATTCTAAATTAACAAAATCAAAAATGAAAAGGGGGCATAACAACAGACACAGAGGAAATCCGGAGAATTGAAACCCTATACTCCACAAAATTCGAAAACTTAAAAGAAATGAACAATTTTCTGGATAACTATAACTTACCAAAATTAAATCAAGACCAGATAAACAAATTAAATAGACCCATAACTGCTAAAGGAATAGAAATAGTCATCAAAAATGACCAGGACCAGATGGTTTCAGCACAGAATTTTACAAGATTTTCAAAGAACTAATACCAATACTCCTCAAAATGTTCCAAAATATAGAAACAGGAGGACACTGCCAAACTCTTTTTATGAGGCTACAATTACCCTGATGACCAAACCACACAAAGACATTACTAAGAAAAAGAATTACAAATGAATTCCACACATGAACATTGATGCAAAAATATTCAATAAAATATTGGCAAACCGAATCCAAGGACACATCAGAAAACTCATGCACCATGACTAAGTCGGCTTCATCCCAGAGATACAGGAATGGTTCAACGTATGAAAATCCGTCAATGCAATCCACCATAAAAACAAACTGAAAACAACGCACAAGATCATTTCATTAGATGCTGAAGAAGCCTTAGACAAAATACAACACCCCTTAACGACAAACATTTTGGAGAAAACAAGGATATAAGGAACATACCTAAATATAATAAAGGCAATATACACCAAGCTAACAGCCAACATCAAGCTAAATTGAGAGAAACTCAAAGCTATCCTGCAAAAATCAGGAACAATACAAGGTTGCCCACTCTCTCCATATGTATTCTATATAGTACTTGAGGTTCTAGCTAGAGCAAGAAGAAAACAATTGGAGATCAAGGGGAAACAAATCAGAAAAGAAGAAGTAAAATTCTCACTATTTGCTGATGATATGATAGTTTACATAAATGACCCCAAAAATTCTACAAAGAAACTCTTACAACTCATAAACATGTTCAGTAATGTGGCAGGATACAAGATTAACTAAAAAAACAAAATCAGTAGCCCTCCTTTATATAGATAATAAACGGTCTGAGAAAAAAATCAGAGAAACATCATTCTTCACAATAGCCACAAATAATATAAAATATCTTGGGGGTAACTATAACCAAACAAGTGGAAAACCTGTATGACAAGAACTTTAAATCTTTGAAGAAAGAAATTGAAGACACCAGAAAATGGAAAAATCTCCCATGCTCTTGGGTAGCCAGAATTAACATAGTAAAAATGGCAATCTTACCAAAAGCAATCTACAAATTCAATGCAATGCTCAGCAAAATTATTCACAGACCTTGAAAGAACAATACTCAACTTCATATGGAAAAGCAAAACAAACAAACAAACAAAAAACAGGATAGCCAAAATAGTCCTTTACAACAAAGGAACTTCTGGAGGCATCATAATCCTTGACTTAAATTCTACTTCAGGGCTATAGTGCTGAAAACAGCCTGGTATTGTCATAAAAATAGACAGGAGGGTCAATGGAATTGAATCAAATACCCTGATATAAGTCCACATACCTACAAACACCTGATTTTTGGCAAAGAAGCAAAAAATTATGAAATGAGAAAAAGAAAGCATATTCAAAAAATGGCACTGTCATAAGTGGATATCAACATGTAAAGGAAGAAAATAGATTCATATCTATTGCCATGACCAAAACCAAGTCCAAATGCATCAAAAACCTCAAAATAAAACGAAACACAATGAACCTCAGAGAAGAGAAAGTGTGAAGTACAGTTGAATGCATTAGCCCAGGAGACCACTTCCTAAATATAATCCCAGGAGCACAGACACTGAGAGTAACAATTAATAAATTGGACCTCTTAAAATTGAGAAACTTCTGTAAAGCAAAGGACACAGTCGATAAGACAAAACGGCAGCCTACAGAATGGGAAAAGATCTTCACCAACCCCACATTGGACAGAGGGATGATCTCCAAAATATACAAAGAACTCAAGAAATTGGTCATGAAATGAACAAATAATCCAGTCAAAAAATGAGGCACAGACCAATCAGGGAGCTCTCAACAGAGAAATCTAAAACAGCTGAAAGAAACTTGAGGAAATATTCAACATCCTTAGGCATCAGAGAAATTCAAATCAAATCAAATGCAAATTAAAACAACTCTGAGATTCCATCTTACACCTATAAGAATGGCCAAGATCAAAAACACTGATGACAACTTATGCTGGAGAGGATGTTGGGTAAAGGGAACATGCCTACATTGTTGGTGGAAGTGCAAACTGGTACAGTCCCTTTGGAAATCAGTCTGATTATTTCTTAGAAAATTAGGAAAAAAACCTACCTCAAGACCCAGCAATACCACTTTTGGGTATACACCCAAAAAGATGCTCAACCATACAAGGACGTGTACTCAACTTGTTCATAGCAGCATCATTTCTATTAGTGAGAACCTGGAAACAACCGAAATGCCCCTTGATCTAGAAAACGTCATATTGAGTGAGGTAACCCAGATCCAGAAAGTCAAATATAATGTGTATTCCCTCATAAGTGACTGTTAGACATAAAGAAGAAAAAACAGCCTACAATTCACAACCCCAGAGAACCTAGGCAACACCCAGGACCCTAAGAGAGAAATAGATGGATCTAATCTACATGAGAAGTAGGAAAAGCAAGATCTCCTGAGCAAATTGGGAGCATGGGGACCATGGGAGAGGACAGAAGTGGAAGGGGGAGGAAGAGAGGGGAGTGGAGAAAAATATATAGCTCAATAAAAGCAATAAAAATACTTGATAAAAAAGAATTTAAAAAATAAAATAAAAATGTATGTTTGAAAAATGAAATTAAAAAATAAATACATCTGAATGTTTTTTTCTTTCCTCTTCAATCTTTTAGGTAATTTATTTCCTTTGTTGATTGTTTTTTTGTTGTTGTTGTTGTTGTTGTTGTCCTCTGTATTAAAACTCCACAGTTTTCCTCTGAGTACATTGCTATTGTTCATTAATATTAATAATTGGATATCCACATCCTCCATTCCTTTCACTCTCCAGGGAATCACCGTCCGCTATCATCCTCTCTGGGACATTTACAGCTCACTTTTCTACTCAGTTGCCCTTCTCTGCCATGTCCTACCAGCAGGGCTTTAGCACAGGTCCCAGCTCCATTTCCTGTCCCTAGTTTTCACTTCTTACCGCTGTGGAACAATCTTTGGCTTGGTGAAGTAGGAATGTATCATTATGGTGTCCTAGCTCATGGTTCATATTCTTCAAACACGAAATCTCCTTCTTCCCGTGGATGCAGTTTCCTTAAGATTTTAGCCTCTGCTAAAATATGACAAACTTCATACAACTACCTTAATTTGTTAAAGAGATATTATGCCTTCCTCCATTGGGCCTACATTTCACATTTTTAAATAATATTTTATTTACCTTTTGGCAATTTCTTTAGTTTTATGCCATTTTGTACAACTTGGATAGTGTGAGTATAATGACTATGGCTCATTTTTAGAAGCTTATGTACCACATAAAATGTCAAATATAATGTGTGTGTGTGTAAATTAATTGCCAATGCGAATATTTATCTATAAAATTGTAGGCTTATGCTTTAACAGGGGTTGTTCAACATATCACAACAAGGAAATATGCATACTAAAAAAATCACTGGCAAGCATGCCTGAAAAAGTTTTCCATTTCTATTTAGATTGGACAAAAAGGTGAACATATATAGAAATATTTAATTTCTATGAATTCATGACATTTACAAATGACACAATAGTTTAGACATTTTCTTATCATGATAAGAACTGTATGAAATTATATAAGTATACAAATACACGTTACATCTGTATTTTGTTAATGCACAAATGTTCAGCTGTTTTAAATTACATATATCACTGCTGTGTTTCATTAATTGGGTATTCATCACAATGTATATCAGAGATTAAGCATTCTTTTAGGATTTGGAATTGTGGTTTTAATACATTGTTGCATTTGGCTTTAAAGCTGTTGTGTTAGTGGGGATTTTAGGTGCCTAAGTGACTGAAAGAATACTTTTATATATCTACCTAGTACTAAAGCAAAATATTTATTTCACTTTATTACAACTAAAATAGTATAAATCTTCATTTGAATTATTTCATAACCTAAGCCTATACCTTGAACTTGGATATCATTGATAAACATACACAAACATATACTCTCCCTCCTTCTCTCTCCCTCCCCACCCCAACTAGAGCTAGAGTAAAGGGTGGATGACCATGTTGACTGAGACAAACATACCAGTGTTCCTTCTCATTAAGGTAGAAAAATTGTTATCAATTAAATTATATTATTATGGAATCTTTTCTTATCACTTAGTGATTTGGTTTAGCATTTCAAAAATTTTTCTGGACTCTTTGAACATGTCAAAAACATATTCTCTCCTTCATACATGCATAGTAATATGTATTTCCAAATATATATCCTATTAAATTAAATTATATGATGTGCTTATATAGTAAGAAGCTATAATTCTCAATAGAATTCTATCTAACACTTGTCAGTGAGCTTTGCTTTCTACACAAATTGTGTGATATGACCCTAAGGTTACTGGACTTACAGTATTTCTTATAAAGGTACTCCATGATGGTCTCGGAGCTTCTTTTGTTAAAAAATGTAATTATTGCCAGGCAGTGGTTGCTCAAGCCTTTAATCCCAGCACTCAGGAGGCAGAGGCAGGCGGATCTCTGTGACTTCGAGGCCAGCCTGGTCTAGAAGAGTTAGCTCCAGGACAGGAACCAAAAGAGCTACAGAGAAACCCTGTCTCGAAAAATCAAAAAAAAAAATATTATTATTATTGATACTCTTGTTATTTGTTATTATGTGTGTGTGATTTGTTGAGATTCTAGGCACACATACCACACCCTGTTTATGTGTAGAGGTCACAGAACAACTTTGAGAAGTCAGTCATCCCCTTTCATCTTGTTGTTCAGGGTTTCTCTCTGGCTGCTTTGGGTTAGCTGGCCCAGCAGTTTCAAGGTGACATTTATTTCTCTGCTTCACAATCAAAATGGGAGTCCTCCGATGACAGATCTTGCTTTTCTAAGTGAGTTTTAGGGCTCAAACTCAAGTCATCAAGTTTGTGCAAAGAATGCTTTAACCTGATGTGCCGTCGCACAGGACACTGAAATATCTTTCAAGTTCTCAGATTCTTTCTAATTCTGATTCACAACCCAGGCAACGTTTATTAGGGGCCACCGTTTTACACATTTTGACTTAAGAAGTATGAAAATGTGGGAAAATATGCACCTGAGTTTCAATGAAACCATTAAACCACAGTTTTTTTTAAAAAAAATCACTAAAAACATGAAAACATTTATTTATCTTATGTACCATTTGCAATGTCTTTGGAATCTGTTTCATACATTAATTCATGTCCGTTTTGTCAAAAAATACATGCATATTAACTAGATTGAAAAAAATAATTTATTAAACATTTTTTTTCATGTGACAAACTTTAAAAAAGATAGCGTTAAGGATCATATGGATGCCAGAAGCAAGTCCCTATGGCATTTTGTCTAAATTTACAAATGTTACTCCATAAATTTGAAGCTCACAACAGAAATGTAATTTCATTAAGGTTTTATTTTTCTCTGGAAGTATATTTAGCTAACATCAAATCAATTTTATTTGCAAATTAGACCAAAATGATCATTAAGAAATTTAAACCTAGTATCAGAACGACATTGTTGTATGCTTTGATCTCCAACTCGTAGGTATTCATGTAATTCTTGGGCTTGGATGGCTGAGAAGTTGAAGAAATCAAAAGTAAAACATATGCCATTTATTAAAACTGCATGTTCATCATTGAATACTTGGAGGAGAAAATGAAAATTTTAGCAATGAAAGTCCTAACATATAAGTAGGCAAGACTGAAGAGCAGCTAATCCAAGCTGGAAGAATCTCATGGCTTTTGATTCTGGCTTGATGTTTATGATCATATTTTTATATAGAACCAGATTTAAGAGTAGAATTGCCAAGTTATAAATATGATGTATTGTAAAGACACATGCCATCCTGATGCCATATCTAGCTATAGATAATAAAAGCCCTCTTTGGACAAGATTTGATTTTGCATGAAACATACAAAATACCTTTGGTAAAAACAATACATCTAAAAGTGATAAAAGAAGAAATATTAAACTTATAATATTTATTTTTACATGATTTGGGGTATTTTGAAAGTTTTATTTTCTAATATTGACATATATGTAGTTATCTCATTCTGAAAATTTTCATAAACCCATACTAAAGCTATTTAAGCTCTCATTTCCAGAGAATCTTGAACATGTTCTGAATTCCTGTTGTATTGGTTTTAATTTGCATTTTAAATACTGAATAAAGAAGCAGGTTTCTCAGTTTTCCATTAGCAAATCTTCCCCCTTTGCATGTGCTTAAGTAATATTGGGTTTTGTATCTTTTCTTCTAACTTTAGTAAAAACAATAAATCGCCTCACGAACCTCAAAAGAAAGCCAGGTGCCCCGTGGGTCCTGGACACTTAGCGTGGAGATCTGTGCTCACAGTCGCTTCTGTGATGACTCACTCGGCCCCACAAGGACTGTTGTACCCTTCCCTGCACATCCACAAACAGTATTTTAGAAGTGAAGTATATCATCTTAACTGTGATGTATTTAGAGATCCAATTTTCAGTTTAGTTTTTGAAATTATAAAAAAGGTTAATTGTTAATAGATGCTTAAGTAACACATCTATTAAAACATTACTACATAATTTATTTGGGAGGTTATCTTTATTAAAATATGTACTACTATATTTTATTCATAACTAGTTGTATGGTGTATGTAATTAACACATAGGTGAAGTAAAATAGTAGTATTATTTTATTTAAAAAAATGCCAAAAGAGGAGACAATATTTTGATTTAGTGTTTAATCTCATTTTATTCCAGGTCTCATATCCTTAATGAGCCAAATTAATTTTTAATAGAATTGTACCATCACCACTTTATTCTGTAACCTATTTTTTTAATTTCACACTACTATCTATCAGGCTGAGCAAACTAAACATCAGCAGCAGAATCCAGGATCTATGGAAGGGGTTGAAGAGTCACAGATGCTGTGTATGATATAAGATCTCCATCTTTCTGTTCTTCCATGTCTAGGTCCCTATCCTCTTTTTCCTTCCTCTCCTTTTTCTTCCTTTTATTTTTATCACAACATAACTTTCAAAAGGCAACATCTCAACAAATCTCCATCTTTACTGCTTTGTACTTAACACCTTGGCCAGTGATTTTTTTTTTTTTTTTTACTTATGGACAAAATACTGTGATTCATAATGGTTAAGAAGGTGTTTTGCTCTCTCAGAGAATCTGAGTTCAATTCTCAGAACAGATATCAGGAAATTCACAACTATTTATAACGATAACCCAGTTAGACTTGAGGACTCTGGCCTTTTCAGGTACCTGCTTTTACATTCACACACACACACACACACATGCACAAGTACAAATGGGCAGGGAGCATATATCGTTAAAAATAATGAAAATAAACCCTTTTTCAGGAAGATAAATTCATTTTGAGCAAATTTTAAAAGTGTTTAAGATTATAGTTAAATTACAGCATTCCTCTTTGCAAATCCTCCTACAGCCTCCCCTCTCTCCTTCAAACAAATTATACAATCTATTTCTGGGTATATTTTTCATCCCTTTCTGTTTGTTTAACATATCCATTATAGCTTGTTGGATCTTTCTATAACTGCCTGTGGTACATTTATTACAAACAGTGAACTAACAGTAACACATACTTATACAAATCCCATGTTTTCCATTGTAGTTTACTCTTGTTTACATATTTTCTACCAGTCACATGATCATAGTAATTTTGTCAGATACATTAAAATTGTGAGTCACATATGCTATAGTTTTCATTTTCTTTGTCTTTTAAAAACAGTGAGATTTGTTACTTTTGACTGAATTTTCTTCTTTGACTTCCAACATTCCTTGCAGTTTTCTGCTTAAGGGCAAGACACACTGTGTTGAAAAGCAGGAGCTATATCAGTAAATAGAATTCACTGCACAAATAGGTTCAAATAAGGAAAAGCACATGATCACGTCAATAGGTTAAGATACTCCTTTGATAAAATCCAACATCTCTTCATGACAAAAGTTCTAGAAAATCTAGGGATCTAGAGGGATATAGCGCAATATAATAAAGGCAATATAAGCAAGACTACAGTCAACACCTTGCTAAATGGAGAAAAAATAAAATCATTTCCACTAAAATTAAGAACAATGCAAGGATGCCTACTTTCCCCTTGACTATTCAATAGTCTTAGATTGATTCATAAAATAACTGAAGGAGCTAGAAGGGATAAAATAGGAAAGGAGGAAGTCAAAGTACCTGTATTTACAAATGACATTATTTATGATTCCATATGTAAACAACATAATAACCCTAACAGAAAGTTTTGGCAGTTAATAAACTCATGAGTCAAAGTAGAAAGATACCAAATTAACACAAAAAAATCAGTATTCTTCTTATGCATAGACAATTTTTAAAAATCAAGAAATGAGCATGACCTTAAATGTCTTTTGGCCATTCGAACTTCTTCTGTTGAGAATTCTCTGTTCAGCTCAGTGCCCCATTTTTTAATTGGGTTGATTAGCCCTTTACGGTCTACTTTCTTCTCAAGACAACTTTAAGATACCATCTTACACCTGTCAGAATGGCTAAAATCAAAAACACCAATGATAGCCTTTGCTGGAGAGGTTGTGGAGAAAGGGGTACACTCATCCATTGCTGGTGGGAATGCAAACTTGTGCAACCACTTTGGAAAACAGTGTGGCGGTTTCTCAGGAATTTCGGGATCCACCTACCACTGGACCCAGCAATACCACTCTTGGGAATATACCCAAGAAATGCCCTATCATACAACAAAAGTATATGCTCAACTATGTTCATAGCAGCATTGTTTGTAATAGCCAGAACCTGGAAACAACCTAGATGCCCTTCAATGGAAGAATGGATGAAGAAAGGAAGAAAGTATGGAATATATATATATAATATTAGAGTACTACTCAGCAGTAACAAACAATGACTTCCTTAATTTTGCAGGCAAATGGACGGAAATAGAAAACACTATCCTGAGTGAGGTGAGCCAGACCCAAAAAGAGGAACATGGGATGTACTCACTCATATTTGGTTTCTAGCCATGAATAGGGGACATTGAGACTATTATGCGTGGTCCTAGAGAAGCTAATTAAGAAGGTGAACCCAAAGAAAAACATTTAGGCGATGAAAGGAGACAGAGACAAAGACCCACATTGGAGCACCGGACTGAAATCTCAAGGTCCAAATCAAGAGCAGGAGACAGAGCACAAGCTAGGAACTCAGGACCGCGAGGGGTGCACCCACACACTGAGACAATGGGGATGTTCTATCAGGAACTCAGCAAGGCCAGCTGGCTTGGGTCTAAAAAAGCATGGGATAAAACCGGACTTGCTGAAAATAATGGACAATGAGGACTACTGAGAACTCAACAATGGCAATGGGTTTTTGATCCTACTGCATGTACTGGCTTTGTGGGAGCCTAGGCAGTTTGGATGCTCACCTTACTAGACCTGGATGGAGATGGGTGGTCCTTGGACTTCCCACAGGGCAGGGAACCTGGATTACTCTTAGGGATGATGAGGGAGGGGGACTTGCTGGGGGAGGGGGAGGGAAATGGGAGGTGGTGGTGGGGAGAAGGCAGAAATCTTTAATAAATAAATAATAAAAAAATCAAGAAATGTTTACACTAAAAATAACCTCAATTCTATCTTGTCATAAATCCAAAAAAATGAAATAATTATTTATTGAAAACTTTTCAAGATTGAGAAATTAATTGATGAGAACACCAGGAGAAGCACACAAGCTTCAATGTGAATTCTGTTTGTTTCCTGTGTAGTAGTACTTTTCAGAAGTTTAGGGTCCCTTTCCTAACCATGATTTCTACCATAGGTACTTTGCTAGAATAAGTAGTAATGTCTCTGCTTCTGTTTGAATTTAAATACACTCTCTTTCTACTGTGTACATTGAGGCGGAGCTGGGAAAGAGTGAGATGGGAAGAGAGTCCACACTTACATAATTAAATCCCATTCATTTATTGTCGTCATGTCTACAAATGATGGTCACAGGTGATCTTCAGTATTTTCTTCTCTTATCTGAGATAGAAAGAAGAAAAGCACCTGAGTACCTGATCGTAGAGAAAATAATGATCTGGTCAAGTCTTTTCACTTGAATAGGAAATATGCTGTAGTAAGTGGTTTATTTATTCTATGAAGAATGCTTTCTCCTCTATCTTGCCAAGTCTACTTGACAATCATAGTTTTCTTTGCACAGGGCAGGTGAAGGTTCTTTCTTTATCAAGACCTAGTCGGTGCCTCAATCTTTTCAAATCACTCACAAGGAGACTGTCTCAACACTTCCCATGAGTTTCTTATTCTTTTGATAGTCTCCTTTAGCTTCCTTGTCAATATTAGCATTAAACACATCCAGCACCCCCATAGAAATAGTTCCTGACTGTGACAGTTGTTTCTGCCCGTTGTTCCAGATCATCAGGTGCCAAATTCTTTTCACATGTCAATTCTCTTCCAAACCAAAGTCATGCACTTAGACGTTTCCTAGATTTTTATTATTTTAAAGATAGGAGTGATGACTTCTATGCTCTGTACACCACAGCTTCTATGAGCTGACACCAGATATTACTACCTTTTATTTCAAAACACAGGAAATCCTGAAGAATATAGAACAATGCTATCATCAAAAAAAGATGTATTTAGATACACTAATGCCACAGAACAACTTTAGGCTCAGGCAGAGTAGTAACTTAGTACAACTGGGTTATAGTCAGGTAAGACGTCAGTAAAAGTTGTGATTCTTGGTTTGTAGTAACACACAGCATTCTAGAAAAGAAAAATCATAACAGAAGAAACTCGTGATTTTGAACCCAAACTTCCTGTGAGCTAGAGGATTATGGAGTTATTTAACTTGTACCAGAAGTGTTTAGGTTTTCAGCTCACACTTTCTTTAGTCAGTACATTATTTATCCTTATTTCCATTTTCTCCTCTACTTTAAACTCTGAGTCATAGGAAGAGGAGATGCATCCCTACTAGTTTGGGAAGATGAGTTATATTAACAGATAAGAAATAAAAATTCTGCCAAGTTTTCTGTAAACTATAATCTGTGATACCAATCATTTATGACAGCTGATAATTTTTTTCCATTGACTCATTTACTTGTTTATTCAGCCAGAATTTCTTAATAGCAGCTAACTTAGTCTAGGCTCTGTTTCAGTTACAATAATAATTAATACACATTTTGTAGTGTTGCAGATATGATGATGATACATAATAGTAAATTCCATGTTGAATCTATATATTAATAATACAAATAGCTTCAAGAACAACATATGTTAAGTATTAATACCTAAATTTAATTTAAACCATATTGAGCCTTTTTGTTAGTATAAATATTCAATCCTCCCATAAATGTAGGTTCCAACTTTTTAAAAAGTGGTTCTTTAATGATTCCAGTTCAATGTTTACTAAATCATAGCCGCAGTGAGCATATGTTGACAACATTTCTGAAAGTCATATTGGCTAAAAGGAGGAAAAGGAAGAAAAGAAATTCATCTAATTATGCTCATACCTGATATCATACACGATGATTTGTTAGTCTACCTGGTTATCTCCAGTGCTAGAGAGAGTAGGTCACTGGGCCCTTGAAATCCATATTATTTTCCAGATGGAAACTATATATATACATACATACATATATATACACACACACACACACATATCTGTGAACTTTAACGTGAATACACTGAATGAAATTAAAATTGGAAAGTAGAGAACATTTACATGAATCATATTTTACACCCTGCTCAGTCTGTTTTAAAATGTCATGTCCTGTTATTTGTTTCTATTAATAAAATGATGAAAGAATACCTTGCAGCACAATTATATATATTTCAAAACATCTGGTTTGTTCCATTAGACATCTGAAAGCTTTAATTATATTTTAATAACTTATTTTTCACAGAAATTTGTCTCTGATTTTTGCAAGCATGAAATGTTATGCTTAGGAAGGAAATCACTGCTATGTTGAGCAGATTCACAAAGTTAAGGTGCTGTGCATAAACTTTAGAACCCAAGTGGGAAATCTGTAATTTGATTCACAGTCTCAGAGTAGTACACACCCTGATGTGGTGGGAGAAGCTGACGCAAGAGAACACCGTGGTCAAATTGGTTTAAAAGGAGATAATGAAGATATATCATTGTGTTTGTGAAAATAATAATTGCAGGAGAGTTTTGAAATTATGACACGGAGATACGAGGAACTTCAGCATTGTGTGGCGGAGTGA
Organism: Chionomys nivalis; assembly: GCF_950005125.1. Classification (NCBI taxonomy): domain Eukaryota; kingdom Metazoa; phylum Chordata; class Mammalia; order Rodentia; family Cricetidae; genus Chionomys; species Chionomys nivalis. The sequence continues at coordinate 21,173,265 of NC_080111.1, forward strand.
CAGTGTACATGTCAGGTCATCAGGGATGACAAGCGTACTGCTATTTCTTGAGAATTGAGCTGTAGGGCAATGTTCCAAATACTTTAAACGGAATTGTAGTTAATTAGTTACCGCTAGCAGTGCTATTGCTGGGGTCAATGATGATTCGCCTCTGGGATTCTCGTGCCGTGAGTGCTTCTTTCAGCGCTACACAGTCACTAGAAGGCAGTCAGTATCCCAAGCAGGCATAAGCGTGCCGCATGCATGTCGGGAGGCATGAAGCTGTGTTCCTCCTTGATATCTTTTATTTTGAGGAGCCTATGGAATGTCTGCATAAATTTCATTTCACAAATAATCATTAATGTTAGTTCCATTACAATTCCTGCATTTATTGTCAGCTCATCTGCTGTTGCTGAGCTGGGGAAGTATCAGTGCAATACCAATGATTCATTTCCGGGTAAATTTTCCAGAACAGTCTTTACCATAAAAGAAGTCCACTGAGTGCAACATGCATTATACTGATGAAAACATCTCTGCACACAGTGAACCTTTACTCTGCTTTTTTGACCCACATATTTCTTCTTTGAAAAGTTTCTGGTATGAGTCTCTACAGTCTTTGTTCATTTAACATGTCTCCTTAATTTCCTAGAAATAACCCTTTCTTACAGTACTATAAGATTATGTTAACCTTTTTACAGCTGAATCCTGTATTTTCTGAACTATTATATTCAACTAAATTTTTTTCTTTCTTTCTTTCTTTCTTTCTTTCTTTCTTTATTTATTTATTTATTTTTATTAATTTATTAAAGATTTCTGCCTCCTCCCACCACCGCCTCCCATTTCCCTCTCCCTCCCCCAATCAACTCCCCCTCCCTCAGCAGCCTGAAGAGCAGTCAGGGTTCCCTGCCTTGTGGGAAGTCCAAGGATCTCCCACCTCCTTCCAGGTCTAGGAAGGGGAGCATCCAAACAGCCTAGGCTCCCACAAAGCCAGTACATGCAGTAGGATCAAAACCCAGTGCCATTGTTCTTGACTTCTCAGCAGCCCTAATTGTCCGCATTTCTCCTGAATTGCTAGCTTTTTTATTGAAATAATTATGGATTATTTTTAGTGTTCTGGTACATGACATAGCTTTATAGTTGTTCTCTTAAGCGGTAGTTTTCTTATAAATCCTGGAATTTTTCAATACTTGATTTTGTGGACTATAAAGTATATTTAGTAAGACATATATTGTGTAGAAACATTATACTTTTTAAGTGCTGGAGATTGAACTCAGCAGGTCTTCCTATATTCTAAGCATTGCTCTAGCAATGAACTATAGCTCAACCCACAGGTGAGTGTTAAAATGTCAATACATATATTTATGTGGAAGAAATAACAGCATAAGAGGAGAATGGGGTGATGGAAATGATCCAAGCAACTCCTGGAAAGACTGAAAAGACAAAAGATGATGATAGAAGCCCAGCTACAAAGCAGGAGAGACTGAAGAGAGAGAGAGAGGACCAATGGAAAAGAACTGGTTTTTGGCATCTTTTTTCTTAGTATTTTCTATTTATATATTCATTGGTAAAGATGAGAAAGGGAATTTACAAAATGACCTGCTTTCTCCTTTGTTCAGATTTAAAGTTTAAAAAAAAATGTATATTGCAAAAACTGTCAAATTTAGTCAGGTCATCAAGAACTTTCTATTAGCCTCATGAAGGTCACTGATTTGAAAGGAACCAAAAGACCTGTTTTTGAGCTCCTGTAGAATTTGAAACAGAAGTATGACTTTGACAACTAAGTTGACTTTCATTGACTCGAGAAGAAAACAGAATACATGACTTCCCTGATTCTTTTACCAGTTCACATTTGCCAAACTTCAATTGTTCCTCAGAACAAATACAAATGTATCTAGGACTCACATATTCTAGGCACTGCTTTTAGAAGGCCAAATTACACATACGGATTTTGAGTATCAGATGAACGTATAATTTGAGTCTAGTACACATATTTACACGTGTTTTAGTAGTGTGTGTGTGTGTGTGTGTGTGTGTGTGTTCACAGCACTCATACAATTTCATGTGGTGCTAAAATTAGGGCCTTATTTCCTCAGAACTTTTTCAAGACATTTCATATGTACTTTTAAGTGGCGATATATTTATTGCTGTAAGTTCCCGTTAAGAACTTTAAAGCATATTGGGTTGGTGATGCCAAGTTAGAAAAGTGAGTGGGTACAAATGCAGTCTATGTGAAGTTCTTACTTTTGATTTGGAATTTGGTTCACTTTGTAAATTCTCATAGAAAAGAACTGTCCTCACAAGCACTCGAGAGTAGACCTACTACTGCTGCTAGAATTTGAGCTCCACAGGGCTTTAAAAATCACTTTTCAATTCTTTAATAGGAACATGATAATTAACAAGGGGGAAATGGATTAATTAACCTATGATGGCCATTTCCTCAGTTTCAAGATTTTACATATACATATGGTTATATGTGTAATAGAAGTATATGACATCAGAACTTAGCAACATAGTACATCGTCAAGTGTCAGGTTTCTAGCTCATGGTAGTGTGACAGAATGGGAGCTGTGACTTGCTTTCCAGCATCACAAGAACGGAAGATATAGTATATCTCTAGTTAGGGAATGTTTAAAATTATAATAATGTGCATGCTTCCAGATGCATGCACACACACACACACACACACACACACACACATCAGAGAGCAGAGACAGATATAAGGAGATAGACAATGAGGAGAGTTACCTATTTAAAATTTTACTTAGCTGAATTCAAATGTAGCTATGAGCTTTCATTTTGGATATAAAATGGCCTAAGTTTATTTCATCCCTGACATAGAGAATATTAGATATTGGCAAAACTCTATACTCAATACTAATAAAAAATTTGTATCATTACTCTCAAGGTGTTTGCAATAAATCAGTGAAATCTCTATTGTATTCAGTTTGAAACTGACCCACTTGTACATTCAGAAAAAAATTGCTGGAGTTCAAGTTGAATGGCTACCCTTGTCCATACAGAATATTCTTTCTAAATTCTTTAAAAAGAAAACAAACTATCTTTTTCATTTTACATACCAATCCCAATTCCCACTCCCTTGCCTCCTCCCATTCCCTGCACTTATCCCCCCCCTCCACCCCCCTATTCACTCCTCAGAGAGGGTAAGGCACATTGCCCAAGGCCCTCACTACTATATCTAAGCTGAGCAAGACATCCATCCAAAGAGAATATGTGGGAGGAGGGGGAGGGAAATGGGAAACGGGGAGCAGGTGGAAATTTTAATTAAAAAAGAATAAAAAGAAAAAAAAATTAAAAAAAAATTTAAAAAAAAAGAGAGAATAGGTTCCAAAAAAGCCAGTACAAGCAGTAGGAATAAATCCTGGTGCCACTGCCAATGTCCCCACATTCTTCCCCAGCCATACAGCTGTCACCCACATTCAGAGGGACTAGTTTGGACCTATGCTGTTTCCTTCCCTGTCTGGCTGGAGTTGGTGAGCTCCCATTAGCTCAGATAGACTGTTGCAGTGGGTGTACCCATCATGGTCTTTATGTCTTTTCTCATATTCTCACTCCTCTACTCTTCAACTGACATTATCCGAAGTCTCAGCAAACAGTACTTTGTAGACTGACCATGACCCTTAATTTAACACCTCAAGGTATCTTGAAAGAAATCTACCATATTGTGTCTGACTCTAACCTTAGACCTCTTATCTAACAACTGGCTCTTGTTATTGACTTTCCACTTACCCAACCACTTCCCATAGTATCCAGGTGGATCTGAGTTTCCTTCTCTCTCTCTCTCTCTCTCTCTCTCTCTCTCTCTCTCTCTCTCTCTCCATATATATCCATATGTGTGTGCATGTGTGTGTGAGTGCATTGATTCCTGCCTTAGCAAATGACTCTTTACCTAGTTTCTCTCAATAAGAAAGTATTGTCTGTCTTTCCCCAAGGCTCTAAAATAACTGAAATCATTACACTCATTTGTGACCCTTAATATTAACTACTTCTCAGTTTCCCCACGCCTAGTTCACTTCTAGACTCCAGTTACTAGTCACTATATGTATTTCCAGAGATTTCTATGCTGTGGCAAATTCTTTTCCTAGCTAACTCATGCATATGGCAAGTCTTTCTGTTCCAATTGTTTCAATATTCTTCCCACATCAGGAAGGAAATTTATGTTTTCTGTTTCTTTAGCTCTCTAAAATGTCATACCAATTTTAAACCAATATTTTTCACAACGAAGTTGCTAGTCTGAGTTTTATAATTATGATTGATTACAGAAAGTTGGCTGTCATAATCCCAAACAGTTAAAATCCACAGTAGGTCAAAAGTAATGACCTCATTTACCTGTTGTAGGACTGAAGATCCATTTGCCAGCAAGGTAGAAAATAAGTACTATATAAGATGAAATCCATTGTTCATACAACCATCAATGACAAAAGCTGCATACTAGTTATTATGTGTTAGGTAAAAGAATATTTCTACTCTGTAGAAGTATTATAGTAATTATGAGTTGGTTTATATACAAGTTTCAACATAATCTTATCTATTCAATAATGTAACAATCAATTGGCATTCATTATCATTAATATTCAAACCTTTATACAAAGTTTGCACAGTACTAGACAACTTACTGATGCATAGTTAAGTATAAAATTAATTAACCACAATTTCACTCACTGTGTGAAATCACTTTTGCTTAAATCAAATAGGTCCTAATAAATAATTGTGATACTTTCGATAAGTTGTATATATATGCCAAGATTCATGAAGAAAACGTCAATCACAGAACTGCAGTAAAAATAAACATTAACATACTTTTTATAACAATAATACTTAATGTTTAATCTCAACATGAAGGATTCTCTATTTTGCAATCTAGTATCAGTATATACTACCATATATATATGTATATATATGATAGTTATAATATTAGCCTACATTTTTTATTGTAGTAAGTGATAATAAATCAATCATTTATGTCTTAGTGTATAATATAAAGTAATAAGCTGTGGATATTCTGTGCAGTAAAGCACCAACACAGTGTAATATTCTCTGCACCGTATGTTCAACTTTATGAAGATATAACATGTTATTATTCTTCACCTAGATGGCCTATGTAAGAGGATTTCACTTTTATTCCAGTAAAATATTTCAAAATTATAAAATGGCTAAAATACATTATAACCTCATAACAATTCATCAAAACATCCTATGTTGTGTGCCATGCATATCTGTATAAAATCAGTAATAAATGCATGGCAGTCCTTTAAATTTTATCCTGAAAGGATTTGTTCATTAGAATTGTATTTGAAAACTTTTTTCTACTTACCTCAGGTAGTCTGAAACTGGAGATAGATCTACAACAATAATAATGACATCTGGAAGCCATTCTTAGCAAAAAGAGAAAGCCCAAGCCAGTGGAATCCAGCATGAGGATAAATATTACAACGTTAGCTTTGTGGCTATGTATTTCAATGCCCTTTGGCAGTTGAGGCGTTCCTTTGATTTGCAATTGAAGAACGCTAAAGCTAATCCCACACTATTTCCAAAATATTTCCATTTTGGAAGCTGACAGTGGATGGCAGGATCTTCCAAGAGATAAACTAGACAGTGTTACATGTGATTAGAGGGGTCTTTGACTTAATTCACATTTTACTATATTCATGAATTAAAACCCTTGGATACCACAAATTATATATTAATAGTTAAAGAACAGTGGTTAAATAATTCAGGAAATGGATTCATTCCATGTTATGAAATTCAACTTCAGAATATTAAAGGCAGTTTAAACCACTAGGGCATGAGAAAATGAAATGCACATATGCTGTATAGTTCACATTTTCAGTATGTGAAATATTCAGAGCATCCCAGGAAGGAAGTGGGCAGGAAGAGACGGATGCCATGTCACAGTCAGGATGAAATGTCTTGCGTATATCCTTGAAAGGGTACGTCCGTAGTCTTTTATGTCTTTTCCTCTTGGTTTATGTCTTATCATAGAGTCCTCTTAGCTATTTTTCATATTTAAATCTTCAGCCCTATATGTTTATATAAATGTGTATGTATATATACAAATAAAAATAAATACATATATCATTTACATATGAATCCTTGTACCCTCTATCTAACTATTATTTGTCTGTATTTTTCTGCTATTTTCCTGGGCTATGTGCCTTAAAGAAATTCAAATGGAGCACATAAATCCCAAAATACTACACATAAATCTCCAAATATGAAAAATCACAAAAATAACTCTATACCTCTGAAGAGACAATAGAATCCTATTAATCAGTGACCTTGAAGCCCAGTGGAGGTTGTACAGACCTCTAATCCCACATTTAGTGGAGGGAAAGGAAGGTGAATCTCTGAACTCAAGGCCAAGCTGCTCTATGGAGTGAATACAAGGATAGTCAGAATTACACAGAGAAACTCTATTTTGAAAAAAATCAAACCTAATCAAAACAAAACAAAAAGGCCTTCTTACTGAAAATAATGTCCCCCAACTCCCTCCATATTCCATACCCACAACTCCTCCAAAATTAATGTTTTAAAAAAATCTCATGGGGTCTAATTAGTGCTGCCTATATATAGACAGATGTGGGGGTTCCCCTGGAGCAAGTCAATCTACCAAAACCACACCCTTAAAGAAAACGGACTCTTCCTCCCTGTCAATAGTCCCTCAGCCACATTAATTCTGCATTCTAATTTTAAGTGCTTGTTTAGGAAAACATTTGTAAATGTTTTCAATAAGGTTCTACAGAAAACTGAAATTTCATTTTACCAAAGTCATTTGAATTCAATTACATTATAATTACACTATTTTATATTTTCTCCTTTAAAATATAGCAAAACTTATCTAGTAGTCTGAATTTTGCTGCCTTTAGAAAGAAGATCTTTATTCGATAGCTGATTTTGGTAATGGATTTAGTGTTAAGATCTTTATTTATATTTTTGAAAGTGTATACATTGAGGGAAAAACAAGAATTTCGAAGAAGCTTGTAGCTAAGAGGAAATCAGGATTACAGTGACCACACTTCTATCTGGAGTTGCTTAGGAGGACAGCGTATGCATTTGGTGTGAGTTTATTTCCGCTTCCTATGTTTGTCTCATTACAGTCCCCAAGTTAGAACATGCTGACAGGAAATGGACTAGAATACTTCTGTATGTGTAGATTCTAAGCGACTGCATCTTTGTCACTATAGGACAACATCTTCTCATTCTATTTCTTGCCCTAGCATCAGGTAAAAGATAAGTATTGCCTTCTGCTCAAGAAACCATAGAGCACCAAGGAGCTGCCTCCCCTTCCCTACTTACTTAACTAACTCATTGGTCTACAGTTCTGTTCTCAAAAATGACTGGATTTCATTTTCATGACTGACTAATGTTACATCATTTTACAAATCAAATGTCTTTGTTATCATCTCTTCATTGCTGATGGGCACAGTTGTCCACACTTACTGGCAGTCATGAATAACTCTGCAGAGAGCACTCTAGAGCAGGAGTCTCTTGGAAATGCTCCTCTCCTTTACAAATACTCCCTTAGAGAAACTCTCAGATACACCCCAGTGCTATTTTAATTAAAGTCTCCTCCATTTTGTCATCCAGAATGGCCATACTATTTGACAGTACTATCAAGGGTTTCTCTTTCTTTCTTTCTTTCTTTCTTTCTTTCTTTCTTTCTTTCTTTCTTTCTTTCTTTCTTTCTTTCTTTCTTTCTTTCTTTCCTTCCTTCCTTCCTTCCTTCCTTCCTTCCTTCTTTCCTTCATTCCTTCTATTTATTTGTTTGTTTTGTTATATATATATATATATATATATATATATAGAGAGAGAGAGAGAGAGAGAGAGAGAGAGAGTTTCTCTCTAGCTTTGGAGCTTTTCCTTCAAACTAGCTCTTGTAGACCAGGCTGGCCTCGCACTCACAGAGATCCGCCTGCCTCTGCCTCCTAAGTGCTGGGATTAAAAGTGTGTGCCACCACCGCCTGGCTCCCATGAAGACTTTTGAGGGATATCTAATGTCATATCCTTATCAGAATTTATTGCCATTAGTTGTTTTAGAATTGACATTGCCACTGAGATAAAGTAATATCTCATTAGGGATTTTACTTGAATTGAATTTTCTTACCAGTGATGCCGAGCACTTTTTCATGTACTTGATCTTTTGCATGTGTTCTTGTGAATCTCCTCTTTCCGCATGGGTCGCTGGCCACTGGGCCATGAGGACAAAGGGAACAGAAGCCAACAGGGTTCTGACAGCCATGAGTAAGATGGAAGGAACCTCCAGGAGTTAGATTTAGAGAGACAGCTCATTTCTTGAAGCAATAAAGCCAAGGCCATCTTATATAGCTCGAGTGGCCGGGGACAGGGGAAACAAATGAACAAGAGAGGGAATACACTTAATTTCATATGCATTCCAAATTGAGGACAGATAAACGTTAATAGGGCACCATTTCAAATACCAGAGCTGTTCGGAAGAAAAAGGGAAACTTGTGTGCTGAGTCATGGGGAATTTGCAGGGAATGCTGTGCAAAGTCATAAAAATGTTCTTCAAATAAGTTTCTGACACTAATAGAAGACACAATCTCACAGCAAACTGGCTCTTACAGTCCTTTTGTCCCCTCTTCTGTAATGCCCTGAGCCTTAAGTGTGAGAATGTTGAGAAATGCATCCACTGGGACTAGGTTCCACAGTTGCATTTTGAGTGGTTGTCCTTTTCTGTAGTGATCTCTGTCTGTTGAAAATAAAGTTTCCTTGATAAGAGGAATACTTACCTGGCTCCCCAGCTAGTTTATACCTGAAATAATTACACAGAAACTGTATTCATTTAAACACTGCCTGGCCCATTAGTTCTAGCCTCTTATAGGCTAACTCTCACATCTTGCCTAACCCATATCTAATAATCTGTGTGCCACCACGAGGTTGTGGCTTCCCGGCATGAGTCTAGCCACTATCTGTCTTGGGTAGGGGAAGCATGGCATCTGCCTGACTCTGCTTCTTTCTCCCAGCATTCTGTTCTGTCTACTCTGCCTATCTAAGTTGCTGTCCTATCAAAAGGCCAAGGCAGTTTCTTTATTAACCAATGAAAGTAACATATAGACAGAAGACCCTCCCACATCACTGTTCATAGGGATTATGATGATTTAATAAACTCGTGGTTGTAGATTCTCCTCCGATAACCATGATTTCACTATCACTTAAATTGAACACAGTCCCATTTTTTTTCTAATTTGTTTTCATTTTTCATGATCCTTTCATTTTGTTAATAAGAAAAGAAGGTGGAAACTGGTTAGGCAGAGTAGAGTGGAAAGACCTCAAACAGAATCACCCAGTTTCTTTCTCGGTTAAAAGGCAGAAGACACATCCTTTTGAATCCCATAGCCACAGATGCCAAAAAGTCAAAGTGTCTAAAACAAAAGAGCCCTTTGTTTCGCCACCACCAGTAGCTGAGGAAGCCAGGAAGGGGCATTCTTTCTATTACTTTTTTTTTTCTCTAAAAACTATCCCTTTCCTGAAAACCACACTGACTGGGAGGCTGAAGTCAAAAAGGACCTTGAAACTTGAAATGAAAACTGGTCTGACAAGCTCGTTTCCCGACTAAAGCCTCCATTAACTCCAAAGGGGAAGAGGCTCAGTGGTATTCTGGGACCCCTGCTAAACAGGGGTTCGGTCTTCTCTCTCTCTTTAAAGATCCCTATAATATATTTTATAAAAATTTACCCTTGTGGTCTGAGAATTCTACTGGGTAGCTATTGTAATTATGAAACCCTGGGCTCTCAAGCTAAGCATAGTGGACAAGACAGACTCCATTATACTCCAAGATGATCTGATATACCCATATCAATGTTCATGAAAAACTCAACAACTAAAATAATAACCTTGTCATAATTATTTCAAAATACTTTGGAGCTTCAAATCAATTCAGAATTCAACCCATTTATGGTTGAGTTTTGTAAAGTAATGGCAAATTTTGGTATAGCTAAATTCTCTATGTGGATGTCTTAGTTATGGTTTCTACTGCTGTGAAGAGATGCCATGACCACTGCAACTCTTATAAATAGAACATTTAATGAAGAGGTGGCTCATATTTTCAGAGGTTCAGTCCATATCATCATGGTAGGGAACATGGCCGTATGCAGGCAGATGATACTGGAGGAGTGGCCAAGGGTCCTACATCTTACAGGCAACAGGAAATTGACTGAGGCTCTGGGTGGTAATCTGAGCATAGATAACGTCAGAGTCTGCCCTCCAACAAAGCCAAACCTTTTAATAGTACCACTCCCTGTGTGATTATGGGATCCAATTACATTCAAAGTACCACATTTTACTCCCTAGCCTTCAAAAGATTGTAACAATATCATAATGCAGAATGTATTTAGTCCATCTTCATAAGACTCCATAGTCTATCTCAGTTTCAACCATGTTTAAAAGTTCAAATTCTCTTTTCTAAGATTCATGCAATTTCTTCACATTATTCCAACGTATAATGGCACAGTATATACATTACCACTCAAAATGCAAGGAAGGGAGCAGAATGAAGAAATGCAGTACCAGAGCAAGACTGTAAACCAGCTGGGCAAACTCCAAACACTATATCTCCATGTCTGATCTTGAAATGCCCTTCAGATCTCTAATTCCATTTAGCATTTTGACAACAACAAAGTTCTTTCTCTTGGGCTGGTTACACTCTCTGTTAGCAGCTCTCCTTAGCAGGTATCCCATGGCTATTGGCATCTCTAACATCTTGGGGTCTCCAAGACAATCTAGGCTTTAAGTTCACAGCTTCACTAGGCCTACATGGAGGGATACCCATGATACCTGGACTCAGCAGCTTTTTTTTGGGCACAGAGGCAAATTACACAAATCAATATCTTCTATCCTTAGCTCTAAAACCAGAACCATGTGGCTGAAGTAGCCAAGTTTTGCTGCTTCCTGGGGCTGCAGCATGGCCCCTTTCATTCAATTACATATTTACCAGCTTTCTGTCCTTTACTGCCTAAGCCTAGCTGTCACTTAGTAGATAGCTAGACAAGCCTGGCCTCATACTCAGAAATCTGTCTGTGTCTGGCTTCCTAGTGCTGGGATTATAGGGGGGCCCCACCACACCCAGCTCTTAGCTTTTCTTCAGTTCCTTTTCACAAGTTGGAAATTTAACTGGATGGGATCTTGCCCTGAGGTCTCCATTCTTTTTATTCCATTTCTTAATCCATTTATCTCCTCGAACACAGGATTTAGCTTTGTTGTACTTTCTGGTATTCTCTTTCTCCTCAAAATTTACATTTGGTAATTTGCCCTGCTCAGCTTGCTCATTTTCATTAGAAATCCTTTTAAGCATGAACACTAGTCACCACATGGCTAGTGTATACTATACTATTTTGAGAATTCCTCTGCCAATGGAATGAATCAAAATTCTTCACTATAGCCTCAGGCAGACTCTTCAGAAATGGGCAAAAGGCAGACACTTTCTTCAGCAAAGTATCACAAGAATGCTCTCTAGGCAACATATTAAAATTCTCTTCTTCTGAAACCTCTTGCATTAACCTCCCCCACAGTTCATCAAATCAAATTCGGCATCACTGTCTTCCATGTTCATGCTAGTATGGCCCATTAAGCAATGTTTAAGCATTCAACTGTTTTCCTAACACAAGTAGTGAAGTCAGGATTCCTCCAAACAAAAACATAGTCTGGCCTATCACAGCAATACCCCACTTCCTTTGGCCTTAGTTATGGTTTCTATTGCTATGAAGAGAAACCATGACCACAGCAACTCTTATAAGGAGAGCATTCAAAGGAGTGGGGGCTTACATTTTCAGAGGTTCAGTCCATTATCATCATGGTGGGGAACGTGTCAGGCAGACACGGTGCAGGGGGAGTAGCTGAGAGTTCTACATCTTGTAGATAACAGGAAGTCGACTGAGACACTGGGCAGTATCCTGAGCATAGGGAACCTCAAAGCCCGCCCCCACAGTGATATGCTACCTCCAACACGGCCATAACTCCTACTAGTGCCACTCCTTATGAGATTATGAGTGCCAATGACATTCAAACTACACAGTGGACATCCAGTTTTTCCAGAACTTCTTCTTCAGTTTGGGCTTGCTCCAATGAGTGGTCTTAAGAAAATTTTCAAATAGCGGTTGTTGATAACTGAGTTCACATTTATGCTTCCTATTGTAACCTATGGGTAAATTTGACCATTTTGTAGTTCTTATAATATATGATATAATATATATATATAATTGTTCTTATATAATATGATATATGATATTTATATATTGTCACCTATAAATAGTATTTGGATATCTTTTCTACTTTGGATGCCCTATATTTCTTCTCTTTGGCTTAGAACTCCTAGTACTATGTTTAATAAAAATGCTAAACCCAGGAATTCTCATTTATACAGAAAACCACAACTGGTCAAATTGCAGAGAATGAGTGGCAGTGGTCTTCTCACACACAAATGGAATGTGTCTAAAACACAACCACTACATCTACGTCTCAGGTAACATTTCAGAAAAGAAGGCATAAAAATTGGACAAGGATGGCTTGCTGAGAAAAAATGTTATCAGTATGTGGTGTTCTCATAAATTCTCAACACGTTGATTTCACAAGACACATCAGTCAACGTTCCAGCTTGGAAGGGGAACAGCTCACAGAAGCCATCTCTAGTCAAAGATCTAAAAGTAGTCAACTGCTGCTTGGAGAAAAAAAATTGCAGAGTAGTAAGAGAAGAAGACATGGAAAAAGCTGGAGGCAGAAGTAGCATTGAATATGATAAAAATGCATTGCATTCATTTATGAAATTTTTTCTTTTATGAAATTCTAAAGAAATAATTAAAAAACAAAAACATAATGCTTGCACCAAATCTCAAAGGAAAAGTTTGCTGAAGATCTTACACTAAGATAAAAAGAGTTGATTGTTAACCCTTCACACAAATATAGTACAAAATTTGTAAAAGACACCTTCTGTGTGATGAGATAAAATATCCATTATCCATTACTGAGATGTGGTTAGACTGTAAGTTTTGCTTCTTCAAGGAAAGAAAAGAGAAAGCTAGTTTAAGAATAAAAAATAGATAAATAAACATTTATATAAATAAAAAAATTCCAAGGAGTTCTCAACAACAGACCATGAGTAGTGGAAATACTAACATATATTATGTTGGAGAGAATGGGTGAATAAGTAAAACAGTGGGAGCGGGACCTTTCCAAGGAGAGTGCTGATGAGCAGAGGAGGAAATCAGTAAACAGGGGTGCCCACAAATGGACCTCTCTTCACAAAATATTATAAACGGTATATCAGTGGCAGATTTTAACCTTTATTCCCAAATGACTCGCTGAGGAACGTTTTTAAAGGCAAACATGTAAATGATAAAGTTTGATCAAAAATGTATATAGCATTTGTCTGTTGATATAATTTTGATGTGGATCTATAGGAATTCATCCAAAGAAGATAATTCTGTCATAAAAGTAAGAGAACATAATTCAAGTTATGTGACTGATTCTGAGTTGATTTCCCCCCTACCAATTAGTGCTCTTTTGGCCCATCAAATTAACAGTCAAAAGCTGAGGTTGTCACCATTTTAAAAAGCTGACATGCAAGTGAAAGACACCACCAATAGCAACACCGGGAAGTAAGGTACTGTCATTCACTTGTACCAGTTTCACAGGTTTAGATTCCCAGTGTAAAGACTCGCTGACATTTTCACAGACAGGGTGCACTTTCTAAGAGAGTCTTCTTTCTTTTCATTTCAAAAAACTCATTGTCCCTACATTCAAGCTTTCACCATATTAAAAAAAAAGTACTCTTAAAATGATAGTTGGGAACAAAGTGACATTAGTGCTCAATCAGGAAAAAAAGAAAAGAAAAAGGAAAAAGATAAAATGCAAGAGACTCAAAAAATTGAAGGAATCATTGTCTCTAGACCACAAAATTCATTTGGTTAATAACCCCGAGGCTGTAATTCTATTGAACATAATAATCTCATTAACAGAGATGGAAGGACCCTTCTTCAATTTGTCTCACATAGCATTTAACTAACGCTTTCCCAGCGTGACATGGAACAACACTACTCAGTTTCGGTGCTGAACCAAATCACAGTTCCTAAGGTCACTGACCCGATCAGCTGCACAAATGTCATGAACCCTCAGAGTTCACTCAGACAGCCAGATGGCTTTCAGCTCAGTTTTATGAACTGACCTTTCTATGTGTCCAAAAATGCATGGAAGTCCTCCATGCCTGATACAATATGACTGTTCACCTGAGCTAAAACCGGAGACAATTTTATAACAAACATTTTAATTAAAAATTGTCCCAAATAGGGATAACCATCCTAAAAGAAGCAGTGACAAGCTAGCCATTCATTTGACAATTGTGCCTAGAATTAAGGATAACTATAGAATCTGCAGGGCAGTTGATGGAATTGCCTTAAGAACTTAATTTATGACCATTGCCAACGTGCAAAAGACCATATTTTGAAGGCGGTCGAGTTACTCTCTCTCTTCACGGTCTCTCTGGCTTGTATATTTTAAGATTCTGAGATCATATAAAACCATTCAGTTTAGACTCTATACTTTAAAAATAATCAAAAGAATAATAAATAAATAAGTCAATTCTACTTAAGGATATAATTGATGTATCCATGATTTTAAACTCTTTAAATTTGGCCTTTGGTGATGTCTTTTTAGTATTTTTCCATGTTGAAATAGAGAACACGAAAATTATTTCTGCTACACGTTAAACCTCATGGGCTACCTTGCCATTTAATACATTTCTGATAGAGCTGTAACCTTCAGGAGGCAATATTTCCACGAAGCTTATTTTTCTTCCAACAGGAATAAATGACAGGATAATGGATTTTAAGAATTGGATATGTCCCAGATATATTCTGGAAAATGAATAATCACAGGCTTCCTAGTCATGGAAACAAGTATTATTGATAATCTTCAAGTATAGAGTTGGAGCTCACGAGTAAAACTACATCTGAGGAAAATTGGTTCTGTCACTGGGAATTTGGAGCCATATCAATATTAAAAACTTTCCTGACTATTTCTTATGGAAATATTAAAGAATATAATATTAATAAAGATGGAAGTAAAAGATCCATATAATTCAGTAAACTAGTGTTGTGTCTTTTCTTTTCTGCTACATGTATTAATTGCTTCCTCAAAAAGGAAAAGGGAATAAATGTATTTAATCAGTAGAAAAGTCCAGAATCCAGAGGCAATTTATAGCACTTTCTGCCAATAGGTACAATGTTCACTGTATGCAAAGCAAATCTTTTTAAATCTGAAACTTTGGACTTAAAAGGCAGGTTGTATTGCTTTTAGGACAACTCAAGTAAAAGAGAGACAGGAATAAAATCAAAGCCACTGGTCTTTCATCATTCTGTGAGGCACACTTCTTCCTGACTTGCCATACCGATTTGGAGAATATCTTCGGCACATACCCAATTCTTTTCCCTAGAAGCAACTTTATTCTCATTACTGCTCTGGAGAGCCTTTCTTTTCCATCATGATGGTTGGCCATGAGGTAAGTTTGAGTGTGATATAGAGATGAAAATGAAGTAAAGCCTCCTCAAACTCCTTTCTGTCGTGGTGTTTCATTATAGCAATGAAAACCCTAAGACAGCTCCTGTGTCATTTCTATGTCTGTTATTGTTTTTATAACATTCTCTATCCTGATTTATTTATTTACATACTCTGTCTTCCCATTTAAGAATTTAAGCAGGAGTTGGTTTTGGGAAGAATTCATTTTTTTATAAGCCTCCACTGCCGAATCATCTTGTATCACTTACGAAGTAAAACATCAAATAAATTTAGTTTTACATTGGGTTAGTTCATTATCCCTAGAGAAAGTGGAAGGTTAAGTAACTTCCCTCAAGATATGAGTTGTCAGATTTGCACTTTCAAGTTGTAGTGAATCCAGACAGTGCACTGTCAAATCTTGTCTTCCACTGTCTCCCTGGTGATGATGATTATGATGATGATGACGATGATGCAATTTGCTTTCCATAAAGCATGATGGATGGGAGCATTTCTGTACCTCTTCATACCAAGTCCACCTATGCACGCCGTCTCTTACAGCAGTTACTTGAAAGCTTTTCTTGTATCATTATCTTGTCAGTTATTTTAGATGTGTTCCTACCATAACGCTGCTATCATTTTTCTTTTTTAAATTTTGTCTGTTTCACTATGTATGGTCATAATTATGCTGAGCATTCCCATGTTCCAAAATTTTAGTTGATACAGGTCAATTAATTTGATCATATTGCTATAAAGATAAAAGCACGTGTTGTTTGAATAAAATGAATAAAAAACCCACAGGTTGTGCTGATATTTACAAGGTGAAAAAGCTTTGAAATATCAAACAGTTATTTGAGGATAACCATGCACATCAGCTTTTCTATAGGAACATTCAAGACTGTGTTGTTGCTTTCTTATCTAAGCTTCAGACATTTTAGGATCATGGAAGACACAACTGGAGAAAAATTAAACAAAGGTTCAATTTAAAGATACTGTAATGTATACAGTTAGTTGGATATTTATTTCTGCCATTTCTTTTGGGTCTATCATCCAAGCTATTTTCCAGGCTCTTTATGCTTCTCTGTAGTTCTCCAGGAAAAGAAGGCGTGTGAACTGCAGGGAAATGCACTGTACAACTTAGAGTACAACTTAGAGATACACAGGCAATTTACCCGTAGTAATGACTGAATGGATGTGAAGGGCTAAGTATGCATTCCTTTCTGCATAGACTAATGTCACTTTAACAAGACTTTTTGACTTCCCGAAATTCCTAGTGCCACAAACCGTGCCCGATATGTGGAGATGACTAATTAGCTGTCTGGTGTACTACATTCAGCAACACATCTTACCTTTTACATAAATGGACAAAATAGTACAATCATAAAAATGGAAAAGAGTTTCAACTCATTAATTTGGGATTCAACTTTCACTTTCTTTTAACGTTAATAAGTATAGTAAGTTTCTTAAACAATCCTTGCAAGTGTATCCTTCTTAAGAGTAAATATGAAATGGGTCTCACACAGAGGAAAGAGGTGTGGGTGGAGTTAGGAACAGGCCATGTGTTTTTCTGTGTGTGGGGGTGGGGAGAGACATAGAGAGTGAGATTAGCAATAGTAGCAACAGCAACAGCAGAGGCAGCAGCAGCAGCAGCAGCAGCAACATTATCAACCTCCTCTTTTAAAACTTTTGAACTAGAAGTTTTAATTTCCTGTATGAAACGAGATTGTCTTGGGATAACACTCTTTTCTTTTCTCCTCCCTGTGTGACTATCACTGTGGGGTGACTGACTGGTGATGATAACAGGTGGCAACTAGCCTTGGCTCACTTGATTCATGACATCTAGGCTAAGTTCTGCCTTCATCAATGACACTGAGCTCAGACAGGGCTACTACATTAGGGCTGCTACCTTGGTGGGTTTTATGGAATAGAGGGATGTTCCTTGTCAAGGGAACCTCTCCAGCATCAAAGAAACCCAGCAAGAGGGTGGTGGGATTTCTGGTAATCCATCAATCTTCTGGTCACAATCTTGTGTAAACAAATCATGGGAGTGATTGTGTTAATTACCAAGACACTGTCCGTTTTAGTTCACACACCAGTAGGAAATTTTATAAGGACATGGACCAAAGAAAATCATCTTAAATTAAGGATTTAAGGGGAAAAACACAAGTGTTGTTTGTGTGTGTGTGTGGTGTATTCATATATACATGTGTGCACACATGTGTGTGCCCAAAAGTGCTCACAGAAACAGGGAGAGGAAAGAGAGTTTGGTACCAAAACCTTTCTCTTCCTGTAGCAATCTCCTTTCCAAAGTCAATTCTACATTTCCGAATTTGGTCACTTGAATAATTCCACTTGATATTCAGCTCTTGTGGGAGAAAATCACATACTAAGGACTCTCTTTTCCTTCTGCCTGCTGTGATTTAAAGTTTTGATTTTGGAGTTCCTTTGTTTTTTTTTTTTTTTCCTTTCATCACCATCTCAATAATATACTTAAATTTAGAGTATTTGCTCAAATATTTGAGGTCTTAGTTTCATTTCACATCACAGTTACAGTTCTGTTCTACAAAAGAATGTATTTCTCAACATTAAGGAATGTAGAATAATTTTGAAAGTCTAACAAAACTTTATATCAGATGCAACAATTTTGTTGCTTTGGTGTTTTAACAGAAAGCACCACATACAATCAATAAACTATTCCCTTGTCCCTCATCTAGAAGGCATCATTTGTCAGAATAAAGAAATTATTATTAAGGATATTTTTTAATTTGAAAGAGTGTAAATTCCATAAAGACAATTCTATTAAATCAGGAACACTTGTGGGCATGTTTATATAACTCTCTCAATTTGAAGCAAGGCTAAGAATATGAAAGAGAAGAAATGTTTAAATGATGAATAGCTTAGCAGAGGAAATTGATATATAAATGCTTATAATGACAGATGATTCACCGTAACATTCATTAAGTGAGACATGAAAGACTACATCAATAAATCATGATATATGAATATAGTATGCTGAATACTATACACAGTGGAAAAGAATATGTTGGTATTGTGTACAGTGTATATGAATCCTAAGTGAGGAAGCTAATTAGAAAGTAGACTACATAGTCATCACAGAGATGATCTTGACACTCTATAATACCTTTATATATAATACACACCAAAGATCTTCGTGGGAATTCTGTAACAGGCTTCAAATTCTTGGGACTTTGAGTGGCAGAAGGCAGAGACAAAAGAAAATTCTGCTTTAAAATATCATTCACAAGAGCTGCAAATGAAGTGGAATTCATACAGTGACAAAGTCAGACATTTTAGACTCCCCTCGAGCAGAGGACCATCCTTGGGAGCTATACACACTTTTTCTTTTCATTTTGAACACTGTCATGTTCAGGTGTTGACTTTCTGAATACCACACTGAGTATTCAAGGTGTGGTCACATCACTCTTCAGGCATCTGGAATTCCCTGTGTGCTGAAATCTTTGCTTTTTTTTTTGTGCTGGATAGCAATCCCATCTTCCAAGAAATCATTATCAGTATGAAGTGCTGAGGCGTGGGTGCTCCCTCCAAGCTATGTGACAGAAGGAATTTTCAACACTTTCACAATCCAGATCATTTCAAATAAACAAAAAAAAAAAAAAAAAAAGGAAGTGGTTCATCATAATAAATCCCTGCTGGGCCATGCTGTGTTTTCCTGACTAATTTCTCTCGGTAACTACAGCGCTACAGCCTCTGACCTTAAGACAGCAGGCATTCTCTATGTAAACACAGTCCTACTGTTGGCATTATGCTTCATCTCCCACGATCTCCCTAGTGACTATTAACTGTCTAAACACAGGGAGTTAAGGAAAATGCACTTGTTAAAATTGTACTCAGTCATGAAATGCACCACCTGATTTATAAGGTTAAAACCTAGAATGGGAAAGCAGGGTGAGTAGTTCCTCTCAGAAGTGTGTTGAGTCAAAGACTTTTCCTTCACAGGAACAACAGATCTGCTAGCGACATTGAGATCAGAGATTTGTAAATGTCTTGATTAGGGTTAACTAGGGAATTTGAAGTATTGCAAGTATCTTAAGTATGTACACCTTCACATGCGTTCAGTCACAGGTGACTCTAGGATTTCTACAGTATACTCTTTGCTAACAATTTTGAGCTGCTTCATTTTTCTGTTAATGCCACTTGAGACTCCAGGTAGGTGTTTCAAATTTCATCTTACAAGAAAGGCTTGTCTTTGCTTTAGATGAAATCTATTTAGACACGAGCGGGGATTTTCTAGCACATCAGGGACCATTACAGTACCACTCACCTTCTTACTCTCATTCATTAACCCAGTGATAGAAATGAAGCTCTCAAGTTTCAAGTAAACCTCCTAAAATTTCTGGTCCCTTGCCGCATCAGAAAACGTCACAATATCTGGACCATCATAGTGTTTCCATCCTCAAGGGCAATGATTTTCCTCAACCCTACTAATGGGTGATAGAACTGATCAACAGTTCTGAGTACATGATGAATAAAAAATTTCATGTTTCTCTTATAGAAAATGGGTTATTCTACGTGTAGGAAAAATTGCTATAAGTATGATGGTTTATACTTTCCTTCCCCCTTTTCCCATTTAGAAAGAAAACATGGGTGTTTCTCTATCCAGTCAACTTGTACCTATGTGTCCTTCAACCACATAAGGTCTACATTCTGATAGAACAGCACAGTAGCCAATCTTCCTGCATGGTCTCCTTTACAGTAGTATATCAGAGGTTTCATTGACAGACATGGCTTCAGTGGTATGATGTGAATATTTAAAGTCTTTCTCTTGAGATCTTGAAGGGTACACCACTTGCCAGTAGATCAAACACAAAGAGTACAGACAGGGCAGGAAAGGAACCTGGCTTTGGTGCTATATCCAAACAATTTACTGATATGAAGTTTTAATTAGTGTGTTTAGAACAAGCAAGCATGAGCTAAAATGCCAGATCATACGTACTGGATACCGTATCAAACAAGACTTAACATTTTTGTTGAGATTAGGAAATCCTACTATAAAGCACAATGGATATTATAGAGGCATAACTCATAAGCTTTCATGGACCAACCACTGCTATTGGGAATACAACTGGACGGGGCACTTCATCCTTTTAGATTAGTTGATGCAATTGCTTTGCTACCTTTGGTACTTTGAAAAGGGAGGCAAGCATGCTAGCACTATGGCTGCTAATGGGGAAGGTCACCTCTAACACTCATGAATTCTTAATTCATATTTTGCTGTTTTGATATGCCTCTTCAGCATTTAAGGGAATTTTAATCTGCACCTTGCAACTTACTTTCTTAATTCTTCCATTATGCAGTGGCAAAGAAGCACTTAGGAGTCAGTGCCAAACCCTGCTCACATGATTTCCACCGTGTCTAGAAGAATGCCCATTAAATATCACAGCGTAACTCAAGCAGCCTCCTGCTTTTGCTGAATTGTATGTCCCCTCTGCTTTTCCCTGCCACACACACTTAAGATGCATTACAATGACTTTGTAGTTTAACACCATTACATTTATTTATGATCTGTTTCCAGATAACCAAGACCGATTAGAATTTTGAACACGTTTTCCCCCAAGCATTGCTCACAGCGCTGAAGCCCAAATAAGCATGACGTCTGATCTATCACTCAGGAAAGTACCGAACAAACAGCCTCTGTGAAATAGTATTTATGCTCACGTTGAGACATTGATTTATTAGTATTTACTTCTTTCTATGTCCCCACAGATAATGCACACTAATCTAATAATTTTGTAGTATAGAGTTTATTTGTTTAGGAATACTACGCAATGGTGATAAGAGGAGAATTCCAAAGCCCAAGCAAAGTAAAAACAAAAAGATGACTTCTACCACCTGAGGCTAATCACTCAAGATAAATATACATACTGTGTATACTGAGAGAAAGAATTCACATTATAAAACTTGTTTTATTTTTCTATAGAGATCCTTCTTAAGATATTTTTCCAAGGCAGTTATTGTCTGGCCATTTGTTTTAAGTGAAAATGAGATAGGGAACCAATGAATGGGTAGGGAAAGAACTAAGGTTGGGACTTGCCTGTAATTCCAGTGCACAAGAGGCCTAGACAGAACTATTAGCCCAAAGTCTGTCTCTGTCACTTAATGAGATGTAGACAAGCCTAATCTACATACCCAGACCCCAAATCCCTGTCTCAAAATATATACAGTTACAGGTACACACATATATACACATGCATTAGACAAGTATATATACATTGCTTCTATTATATATTTCATTCATATGTGCTATTTATGTGCTATCTATATCTTGGGGATACAATTTTAAAAAGACAATACTCCCTGATTTCATGCATCCTGGTTTGTTTGAAAGTAAAATATTAAAATCTGTCCATCAGTTCAGAATGAGTACCTTGGAGAAAATTTGGAACAAAAATGAGGTTGATCAAACTGAGACCTGGTTTTCTATAAATTTTGAGCTCACTCAATTTTTTAAAACTGATTGATTCATTATATATATATATATATAATATACATTTATATATGTTTGTTTTATTTTTTATTCATCTTTTGAATTGACTTCTGATATTATTGATTTAATGTTTCTATTGCTCTGTCCTTTGTACTTACACTTTACACAATTGATTTTCATTTCTATGAATGAATTAAGGGCAGGGTTCCAAAATACTTGTTAACTGTGTACCAAAGTAATTGCTTTAGTGTGGCTGGCATTGCATTTATTTAGCTACCAAGTTATTAATGCTTTTCTTGTTATTCATATTCACCATTTGTAATAGTTAACATCCTCCAATTTGAAGATTAGAAAATTAAGTCAAGACAAATGCAGTCAACCATTTGCAGTGCTTGATCTGGGAAACAATGTGGAAAACGGTGGTGCTGGTGTATGTAAAGTTTATGCCTTACTTTGCCTACTGGGGAAACCTACAGAACACTGTTGATTATGTGAACAGACATAGTCAGCCCTCCAGAAAAGGAGACAGAACTCGGTCACTTTAACTGACATTGCATTTTGCTTTGTTAAGATGAATCGCTTTGAATTTAACAAAATTAAATTTAAGACATAGTGTCCTAGATCACTCTTACCAATTGGTACATAAATCACACCATCCCCTGGCAGCCGTCTCTTTCTGTTATGACTTACGGTTTTGTTTTATGACACCGTGCTAGATTTATTATCATTTCTAACTGCCTCAATCCCACTTTAACAGTTTCCTAGCGTTATGATCTTAGAAAACATACATGGTGACCATTGTTCCCTCATTAAAATGGAGGAAGTAAAGCTTCATTTCCCTCAGAGTTTTGAAATTGTGATCGAATAAGTTCATTCAGTTCATTAATGGACAACTTTGAAAGCTGGCTGGTTTTGTATTCTAAGAAATTACAGTTTTTATTGTTCCTCTCTTGAGACTAAAGATACTCTAGAGTTATATTGTCCTCCGGGATTTCCAAGCTCCAGCCTAATTGCACGTACAAATTTGTTCTTATTTCCTCTCCAGCATGGACAAATTTTTTGATAGGCACTTTTCTTATTAATACTTAAAGAAAGAGCATTGTTTCCCAATGCACCCCAAGTCATTCTGAGATATTACTTACCAGGCAGGAAAAGATTTCTAAGATCATTTTACTTCCTTCATGACCTGTCTATCTGCTACGCTGATTCTATCTCTCTTCTAGAATTATGCCTTATGCAGGTCATTCTATGTTAGAATGAAGTACCCTACCCCTCCAGGTTACAGTTCCCTTTACTCTGAAAGCATTAAAAGCAACTCTCAAATCATGTTAGCACGTGCACATTGTCTTCTAGTTAGCAATGAGGGAGGTAGAGATTGATCTCTAATTTATCATCGTCCACTTGTTTCCAATTGAAACAGGTGTTTCCAATTGAAATTGAAAAGTGCGTTATTTGTCCTCGTAAGCTCCTGTGGGCAGGGCCAAAGAGGGCGTTTTTGCTTTTGTATTTTGAGATTATACTATGGTTTCATCATTTCCCCCTCCTCTTTCCTGCCAACAAACAAGCACCCCATTACACTTTTACAAATCCAAGGCCTCCTTTTTTCTCAGATGTTTGGTGGTGGTGGTGGTGGTGGCAGTGGTGGCAGTGTGTGTGTGTGTGTGTGTGTGTGTGTGTGTGTAGTTAGGCAGAGATCCCAACATACTGGTCTCATACTCTGTAGCTGAAGGTGACCTTGATCTGATCCTCCCACCTCCACCTCCCAAATGCTAGGATTACAGGCATGTGCCACCATGTTTGGTTGACACAGTGCTGGGGTTTAAACTGAGGGCTTCATACTCATGAGGTAAACCCTTTGCCAAGGGAGCTGTGTCTTCAACTCAGAAACAGCTTCATAAATGTGCAGATTACTGCATCTTTATGCATGTATTTTAATGGAAGTATACCAAAAATACTTGGCTTGGAACAACTAGTTTCTCAATGCTACTTTGAAAATGTCTATGACTCACATTTCAACCATTTAAATGAAAACTTTGCCCCTCAAATTTCTGTTTATTTCTGGGAACCTTTTGACAGTTAGTTATAAGTGTGCCCTGAATACCACTGCGAAGAACTGAATTGAGCAGAAAGGAGTATGAGAGAATCTGTACTGATTTCCTTTAATGAGATTCTGCTGTCTCCAGTTTTTTTTCCTCTTAATGTCTGTTAAACCTGATCTGACTGGACCTCCATGCATCATCCCCAACTCAAGCTGTTCTTGCTGAGGTTAATGTCTATATGGGTAAACCCAGATCCATACTTTCCTCGTATGTTATCTCTGAACAGCATGTGATGAAGAGCACGGAATTCTTCCCTCTCTTGACTTCTCTATATAGTCCTGTCCTGTCTTCCCTCTTTCCCTCTACTTCTCAGGCCGTCCCTTTTCTTTCTCTTCTTAATTTTCAAAGGCCACAGAAGCCAGTCTCGAAATGAACTCTTTTCCATCTTCACAAACTTGTTAGTACACCTCGTTCTCTGGCCTTGAATATTATCTTTGGGTCTATGAATCTCAAAGCTTTCCTTCTCACATTCTCTGATGCATTCTGGACGCAGGTGTCCACATTAGCGACAGCAGAAACTTAGCTGTATCCCTCTGTCCTGGAAACACTGTAGAAAGCATCAACTATGTAGCATCATTTTAAGTTTAGGCCACCACCGTAAAGAAGTTTGTGAGATAAAATAGTTTTGTTTTTGTTTTTGTTTTTTTTATGACAATATTCGGCATTCCGACATTCCTCAGCCATGATTATCCAGTCAGAACGACAGTCTTTCCCTCATGGCTCCTGGTGAGGCCAAATCTCATCTGTCCCTTGTTGCTGCAGACCCCTGCAATGGGATGTTTACTTGGCGTTGGCTGTACAGGGAGCTAAAGTGGGCATTTTGCAGATGCAAAGGAGAAATTACTGAGTCTTATTTTGTCATTAGTAATACAAAATTTCCTGATCTTAGTACACAACTCTTTAAATTTCTGTGTTTAAAAATGCCAATCTACTTTGAAGGTAGAATCAAAACTAATTTTGATTTTCCCAGAATCATGACTTTAAGATCATTTACTTTTCTATATTTTTTGACTAACCATGTTTCTTTTCTCTGCTTTTTTTCTTTCTTTCTTTTTATTTGTTGGCCATGTGTTTGTAGAGGTCAGGTGTGTGTGTGTGTGTGTGTGTGTGTGTGTGTGTGTGTCCCCACATGTATGTTGGTGGGTGGATACGCATGTGGAGGCCTGAAGCTGATATTAAATATTTTCATTCATTGCTGCCCAATTTCATCAATCGAGACATAGCTAAGCACTTCAGTCTATTCCAGACAGGCATTTTTAGTATGACCCCTGCTTTTAGAGTGCTATGTTAGCAGGCAGGACCCAGACCTCCCTGGCTTCTTAGATTTTGCACACTGGGTCTCAGGCATGCGCAAGTGCTTTAGCTGCTGAGGTACCGCCCCATAGCTAACTGTTTCCTCAGTTTCTCTGTAGGCTAGTTTGCATGACAGATGCCTTACAACATGTTCTTCCCGATTTGACCATTTACTATGGTGTTGCAAGTACATTGAAAACCTGAGGTAGGAAGGTTGGGATTTCCAGGCCAGCCTTAGCTACATAACAAGGTGTGTGTGTGTGTGTGTGTGTGTGTGTGTGTGTGTGTGTGTGTGTTTAAAGTAACTTACAATTTTCAGTCATAAAATAATATTTCATAAATTTCAGAACAAGGGAGTCACTAAGTCAATAACTGACTCTTGCCAGATTTATTTGATTGCTGTGCGTAGGATTATTCTGGAAGTTGAGGTTTCTGGAACCTAAGCTAATCATTATTGAGAATCAGTGTTAGACTATAACAATATGGTGATATTTTTTCTGATAAATATAATACACACTATTTGCTGCAGTGAAGAGATACTGTTTGGGTGCCGCCTGGGGTGGCAGCAAGCTGTGGGTGCCTCAGGAAGCTGTGGACAGACAGACTGAGCAAGAGAGGAAGCTAAGCAGGGCTGGGTTGGAGCTGGGAGCTCTACTTTTTCTCTGGAATCCAGGTAGCTAGATTTGGGTCTGACTCTGACCTGACAGGTGGCAAAAAAGCCTCAGTCAAATGGTTTTTTGGTGAATTTATACCTCAAATGTTGGGTACCAAATGTAGCACAACTAATAAAATCAAGCGACAGATATTGGGGTTTAATCTGAAGATCAGAAAAGCAAAACAGCCAGCCGCTGGTTCTTATGTCTACTTCAGTCCGAAATGGCAATTCTGCCTCCAGGAAACATCAGAATGTGACTGTGAGTGACATCTGTCTCCTCCTGTCTTATATTTCTCTCTAGGGGTTGGATTGAAGGCATGTACCACTACCAACAGGTTTCTATGGCACACTTGTGTGGCTACTGGGATCAAAGATGTGTGTCACCACTGCCTGGTCTGTAAGGCCGACCAGGGTGGCTGTTTTACTCTCTGATCTTCAGGCAATCTTTATTTATTAAAAAACAAATGAAGCCGGGCGGTGGTGGCGCATGCCTTTAATCCCAGCACTCGGGAGGCAGAGGCAGGCGGATCTCTGTGAGTTCGAGACCAGCCTGGTCTACAAGAGCTAGTTCCAGGACAGGCTCCAAAACCACAGAGAAACCCTGTCTTGAAAAACCAAAATAAATAAATAAATAATAAATAAATAAAAAATAAAACACAAATGAAATATCACTACAGTGAAGTATGATAGGTTAGAGAGTGGAATAATTTTTTTCCTACAGTTTTCCATAATGATGAACGTGTGTGTGAATCCTTTGCCATTTGCTATCCTGGTAACCAAAGACTGTCTAAAAGATTGGGTGTCCCCAGAGGTTCTTTCAACACTGCTGAGTATGTTATAGTTCTGCTTTTGCATTTGAAATTTCAAGAATCTGTGATTTGTGTCTTAGCATTTTTGCTTCATGAGGTACTCTCGCATGTAAAGCCAGCTTTACTCCTTCACATTCACCAAGTTCATGCACAGAGCCCTCAGCTGCCCACCCCCCCTGACTGGAATCTTCTTATGGCACTCGGTGCAAGACTCTGGAACCCTCGGCTCTAAACTGTCCTCTTCTTTAAGAAAACAGCATCAGGCCTTTTCCAGTTTGCTGCTTCTTCATGTCTTTCTTGGCCAATTGGCTGTGTGGCTACTTTGGAGTTGGTACTTGGTGTCAACATGACTCATAGGTGGCTTGCTTCTGAAAGAACGTATATTGCTCTGTATGTGGAAGGGCTATTTTGAAAAGTCATATAGCATGACATTCTAAAAATAGATAAGAAAAAAGAGTCATGTGGCTTGACATAAAGAGAAAAGATAACATTTGTTAAGATACAGAAGAAAGTACAATGATATTGGTGATAATACATCTTAGCTGAAAGACATATGAATAAGTGTTTCCAATTACACAAAATTCTTCCATCTGGTACACTTTGGGCAAGAAAATAAATACGAAGGTGGAAAAGGGAATCTAATTTACCGAGATAATAATAATAATAAAATAGAAGTGAAAAGTCCTCTTACATCTTCATATTTTTGCAATGGTGTGCAGCTGGGTTCTATCTGTTCTTGTGTATATTATTTAAGAGCTCTGTTTCTTTAAACTTTGATCATGTTGTACTCCTACATATGGTTCTATTTGGCACTTGAAATAGAAAGTATATAAAAGGTCAGGAGAGCAGTAATACCTCTCTCTAATAAAAAGAATCTGTATCTTCTTTCAAATATTCATGCACAGTACTTAAGTTTGATTTCATTATTATTTCTTTTGTCTTATAAGTATCTGTCAGTAAGGTCTACAGTAGTTAATATGTAACTAACAAATAATCTAAAACTTTAATTAATCTCATTTTCAGTTCTTAGTCTTAACCTTAGTACAATCCATTTTATATGTGCATGCATATATATGGCTCCCAAGATAGATTATATAATTATTTGAATAATTGATATCTTTTCATATACTTGGGAAGTTGAGTAATTGATATCCAGTTTGGTGTTGTTTGGGGAGGGTCAGATGGGATGGCCTTGCTGAAGGAATTTTGTCACAGATGACAAGTTCTGAGGTTTCCAAAGCCACTCACCATTCCTAGTGTTGATTTTTTGCTTACTCTCTGAAGTTCAAGAGGTGGGCTCTTGGCTCTCATCTTCTGATTCCAGTTTAGATGTCTGTCTTCTGTCACACTCCCCTGTCATCATAATGATGGGTTCTTATCCATCTGGAATAGTAAGTTCTAAGCAAACTCTGCCATTGATAAGTTGCTGTGGTTACGGTGTTTCATAACAACAGTAGAAAAGTAACTAAAAGAAACTGAAAAGTTTTGTACACACATACACATATATATGTACGTATACATGTGTGTGTTTACATAATGGTTAGCATGAATAGCACCAGTGTGCTCATGTCTCAGGACCTCATAACTCACACCAGAGCTCCACCACTGGTACCAGGCCTTGCAAAGATCTGTGCTGAACAAACCGTGGGGCACTACCGGGAAGCATGTGGCAGTAACTCTGCTAATTGAATGTGATGCTTACATAGAGAAGAAAGGTTTTCAAGTCTTGTCCCTACAGCTTCTTGAGATTTAGAGGAAGAAGTTGTTGTCTGTCTGCGAGAGCTGTAGTCAGAACCCTCCCACGTCATGTGAACACTGGTCTCCCCCTTCAACTTCTCTACCTCTCTAACTCTTCAGTAGGCATGGCTGTGGGATAAAATTCAGCTGAAAATGCTAGGAGAACATTTTGTGTTTTGCTTTAAAAATGTGTTTTGTCTTCCAGTAATCTGATTTATATCCTGAAAAAAAATAACACACACACACACAAAGTAATACTACTTATAGAAGGGTACAATTCTGGTCGTTGTTGTAAATAGATAATGATTGTAAGATTCTTTTATAGTACTTGCATATTTTTGTGGAAGAGACAAGAAAGCATGTGCCATGGCATATATGTGGACATCAGAGAACTTTCTGGAGTTACCTAACTTGCTGTCAAACCTTAGGAAGTTTCAGGGATCAAATCCAGATCCTCAGGTTTGACAGCATGTGTTCTTGCCTATCTAGTCTCTTTTCATTATGAGAATTTAAAGAGAAAGGTGAATACAGGTCAACAAGAGAAGCAAATGAAACAAGTTGATACCCTAACACCTGCACCAGAAACCCATCGATTGGATTCATACCACAAATAAAGACACAAAATGCTGTGCTAAGTGAAATAAGCTAACCATGGGGAAAAAAGATGCATCATCTCACTAATTGGTGAAATTCAACCAAATTATACTTTTGATTTAAAATTTACAATTTTTATAAATTTCTTTTTTTAGTGAGTTCACATGCTATTGGCAAGTTTTCTTCCTTCTTACTGCTAATATAGAAATCATTGGCTTTATGGTGATGTGTGTGTGTCTGTGTGTCCTTAGGTTTCATTTCCTGTCTTTTCACCATAGGCAATCCTGTTCTCATGGCAAGTATTCCGTGAATCTCGCATGCTTCCCAACTCCAGCCATTGGAGCGTCTCCCTTTGCCTTCATAACCTAGTTCGTTAGTTTCATCCTGTCTCAACAACAGATGAAACACGAAAAACAGCTAAGACGCACAGAGCAACTTTTACTAAAAGAAGATGATGGACCCTCTGTGATAGCTAGTCCTGGTTATCAACTTGACTATCTGCAGGAATTAAACCCCCAAATGGAGGGCATGTCTATGAGAAATTTCTATCTAATTTAAAGTAGGAAGATAAACTTCTAATCTGGATCTTTAAGGTAGGAAGACATACCTTTAGTGTTGATCTTTAATCCAGATCTAATATGAGCCACACCTTCGGCTAGGATCCTATATAAGGACATAGAAGAAGGAAACTTCTCCTCTTTGCCTGTTTGTTCTTCCTTGCTAGCAAGCGCATCCCTTCACTGGCATTACATCCTGGAAACTCCGGGATTCCAGAGTATGCTAAAGACAAGCTGGGAGATCCAGCCTTGTGGACTGAGCAACAACTGGATTCTTGGGCTTTTCATTCATAGCCATCTATTGTTAGACTCAATGGCCTTTAATCCATTTCAATAAATCTCATATATATATATATGATGTATAATATTTGATATATTATAACAAAGCTATGTATATAGGTATAGAAATTTATATATAAATATTTATTTTGTACGTTCTGTCACTCTAGAAAAACCTGACAATATAACCTACAAAGATGAAAATTAGCAGAACACAAAGTACATGTTCATATAACTCAAGTTTTCTATTTAACTTCCTGCCTCATAAGAAGCATTAGGAAGGGTAGGGGAACAGAGGAGAAAGGAGGATGATATTTTTTGTAACACATTTGCTCTTTTGAAGTATCTTAGGAAAAAAGTGTGCGTTCCTCTGCACTCTGAATTAGTGACGCTATGATCCTGTCTGGTTTCCGCGCAGTCTGCACATGCGCAGTCCACACTGCGCCTTCTCGGTAAAGCCATCAGTGTCTTCCTCGATGTGACTGTTTGTGCACTGTTGTAAAACTTTGGAAAGTTTGAATTTTCAGACTATGCAAAAGATGGCTGTCTACCAAGTACAATTTTCAAAATCTGGGAAGACACTGGCTAGTGAAAATCCTTAGTCCTTTTGCTAAATTAAAGGGCCCCTGCTGATGGGGGCAGACCTCATTAGGGGACTGTGAAAGGACCCATTATACTCAGTGACACTGGGGAGGGGAGATACTCACTTCCTGCTCACTGTATGATTGGCAGGCTCTCGAAAAACTTCCTTTGGGCAAGACAATAAAATTTTCTTTGAACAATATTACAGAGTTTTTCCATATTGTTGTCACGCCTATCTATAACATAGATTTAGGTCAACTCTCCCTGCTTCCCCAGCAAACTCAGACAAAATTTTGGAAAAGATGGATAGTTTTGCTAAAATAAAACCCAAAATAAATGAATAATCAACAGCAACAAATATAGTCAGGAACTGGAAAAATGATGTTAAGCTAGGTTACTAGTTATCACTATTGCACAAGCGTATCTCATAGAACTGAGCAAAACAAAAATAATTCATCTAAGAAACAAATGTGCTAGCTATGCTTAAGAAAATAAAAGAAAATTCAGGAGCTAATTCATATGTTCTAATAAAAATACTCAATTCTATTCATAACTATAAAATGTCTTCATTTGTCAAGTGGTTAAATGCATGCAGAACTTTTCATAATGAGTAAATAAAACTACGGGGAGATGTGGCCACTCACAGTGCGTCAGAAGTGTAAATTAATTAAATCTTTCTGTATGGCCTTTTGACACTGCTCATCAAACTGTATAAAGCATGTTTGCACATTTAGTCACAGTAATATCACAGCTGGGGATTTCCCTATGGTATATATTCCAAAGTGGCAAATTTTCAACACAGAGCTTGAAGTGGCTTGTAATAGCACACTACTAAGAAAAAGAATTATCCAATGTATTAAAATTGGTGCTCTGTTTAAGTAGAATATTACAGTGGTAGATTATCCATCTTGATCAAAAGCAGAAGGACACTTTGCATTGTGAATCAAAGTTTTTAAGGCATGTTTTACATGGAGTAAAAGAAATACCCAAAATAGTATGACAAACTTTCTGTGCGATACAGTGACCACTGAGTTCACTTCTGAGCACGTGATAAAGTCTGCATGCTCTGTCTGTCTTCTACATAAATGATCACCTTCTGTCGACTCAGACAATCTGTTATCCTTGGCCTACAGTTGACGGCTCTACAATTGGTTGTCGTGGGTACAGCTAGAAATGAGAATTTTACAATGAGGCCCATGTGTGCTTTGTTTTTATTTTACATTCTTCATTTGCTGTCTCATAAACATTTTTGCATCCAACCCAATCTGAGCAAAATAACATACACGTTGCACATTGATTAATTGCCTTTGCTTTAATTTTTGTTTGATAAACCTAATTATATAGTTATTACAAATGATGATAGAGGGAAAGAGAGAGGAGAAGAGGGAAGGAGAGAGGGGGGAGGGAGGTGGTCTTCTTTATTGTTCCACCAAACTGATCCATAAACTTTGATAAATGGCAGTGTTTGATTTCAAGCCCAATCGTTTTAAGAAAGTAATTCATCCCCCTCCCAGATTTGGCAGCATTCAAACAAGAATGTATCTCAGAACATCCATTGGTACAGAATCTGGGAGCAATTTGAATGCTCTTCCTGGCTCAGGGCCTCACAGGAGGGGGCAGTCCTGCTGTTGTATAGCAATTCACCTAAGACTTCTGGGGTTGGTCCTCTGGGTACTGTCTGGGCCCTCAGGTAACTCCTGGTTTGCTTTCCCTAAACCATTTCTAAGGGGTGACTCCTCTCAGAAAGGGGAATCTTGGAGTATAAATAAAATCAAAGCCTCAAAATTTTCAATCTTCTCTGAGCAATGGCATTTCCCATCAGGTCTGTTGTATTCTGCTGCACACTGCTCCAAAGCTTAAGTTATGGGATTTAATTTTAATATCTTGAAGGATGCAATATAAAATAATTTCAGGACACATTGTGAAAATATTCATTCTCAGTACTATACCACCAAATTGTCCTTTTTAAACTTCAATGTGTCATAATTCATAGCTTCAGACAACTGCAGGGCATGATGAGTGCGGAGTATTATAGAAAATTAACATTTTTTGTAACACTATGGTTAATCAATATCATCAGAACATTATCCTTAAAAATAGTTTTCATTAAATATAAAGGATATCCTTCTGGGACTTCAGAGTTCAGCAGTTAAGATCTAGCACTCAACCCTAAATAGGATATATGTGTCTGTGTGCATGCATGTGTGTATATGTATATACACATATCTATCTATCTATCTATCTATCTATCTATCTATCTATCTATCTATCTATACACACACACACCTAAGGTTAAGGAATTTTTTTAGGAACAGGAACAAAGATTTTAAGAGCTAGAGGTGATAGAAAACTTCACGAAAATGATGGTTTTAGTCATAGTTTCATATATGAACTTATAATAAGTATGACACCATGCACAAGATGGATGGAAACTCAAATCACACATAATCCCAACAGGAATGGGGAGAGGTAGGCACAAGATTCCACCATTCCCTGAGAAACTCTTGGCATTTGGTAGTTGCTGGAAGAGGGAGAGCCAGTTGACTTTAATGATACGGCCCCTGGTAAGACAAACATACTCAAGAATAGGCTCTATCCACACAGTACCTGGTCAACACTTAATGAACTCCATGGAGTGAGGGTAGGGGACCTCAAAGTTGAGTTGGTATTGGATTAGAGGGAAGACAATGAATATAGGAGGGGGAAATATAATTAAAATTCATCATTTGAAATTCTCAAATAATTAATAAAAATATTATGTAAGACAAGGAGTAAGTAATTCTCATCCAAAGGACCCAAATTCAGATGCTCAAGTTGTTCATATGCTCAAGTAGCTCCAGTTCCAGGGGCTCGGTCATCATTTTCTTATTTCTGAGGGTGCCTGCACACAGGTGGCACACACATACGTAAATGAAAATTAGAAGTAAATGATAAAAAAGAAAATCTCTTTGACTTAGACATGATTTTTAATTCTGAATTCTAAAAAAATGCCCCTAGAAGAGGTTATTTGAAGAATATGTAATATCCTTATTTTATGAAAATTAAAAGCTCTAACTCCAAATTTCTACCTTTTCATATTTATCTGATTAAATTTTACATTTGAAGTTGACTTAGTGATACAGATAGTGCTGCATGAGAAGGAATATTTGCATTGATTCAAGGTAGTTGAAGTTCCTCAGTAAGAATGAATCTTACTAAATTGAGTTAAAGACATACATATTTGCCCTTTATTTCAAATGCATACAGGCAATCACAGCGGGTAGCTTTAACTCACTAGGCTTATGCAGAGCTGGGAGAACTAAAGGCAGGGTCAGGAAAACCAGGAGAAACAGAGAGAATATGGTGGTGCTTGAGTAGGCTCAAAGACAAGACAATCCTATAACAGAATCAGAGCCTAATCTTACCCTATAGATCAGTTCAAAGGGAGCTTCCCAAGCAAGCTACGCAGGCTGCAAGTTAGATCTGGAGAAATCATAGAGTTGGTCCTGGACCTCCAGCAAAAGAGCCATTCACTATAGCTATAGAATAAGACAGTTGGTCTGATTCATTGCTATGTCAATCAAATGTTCAACTACATCTTAACTTTTATTTTAAAAAGCTGTATTAAGTATTACAGCAAAGTTTAAACATGTACTACTCTATAGAATGAGGGCCTGGTTTAATTGCCAAGACTTCGAGTTGTAGACTGGGCGTGCAGCATAAGCAACACTGTGGTGATTTTAGTGGCATGTGAAAAAAAATATCACTGAATGCTTTTCTGACGTGTGTCACAGGCTCTGGTATCACTCACTCCTTGTAGTAGCAGGAAGAGCTCCCTCACTGCCTGTCTGCAGAGCCCTGAGTGGCTATAGGCTCTCTTCCCTGTCCTCTGGAATGTGTTAGAAAATAACTGAGAAAGTATTTGCAGATGACACTCCCATTCTAACAGGGTTGATCTTTGTCTACACAGCTGTGTGACTAGGCAACATATTCTTCCTATTCGAACTGCAATGGACCCAACTGCAATGGAATCAAGAGCTCTGTTGGATGTTTTATCATACTCTGTTGCATCTGACTGATATCAGAGTAATGTGGATTATGCCTCCACCTTCAGAAATTAAAAAAAAATGGCGTTAGGTTATTTTTAGGTTCATACAAGCCACACTATAATGTTAAAGTCCTTCCACACACAGAGTGTGGACAGGGGTTTTATGAATTTCAAAGAGCCCTGATCTCTAATAGTTGGTCTGAGGTCTGCTTTCTCGCTTAATTACTTCTCAACACTCTAGTTGTGTTTGATTAGTCCACAGCTTAGCTTTCCCATCTAGGGAGGAAGAGTATCTTTGAGTTGAGTCTTCGCTTTGCTAGAGTTGAGCACACTCTGTAAGAACTTCTCACTTCTCTGCTTTGTTACTCATGATGGTGTGTTGATAATCATGCAGTAGATCACTTATAGTCTTCTGTGATGTTGCAGAAAATGGGTTGTTAGTCCCAGCCACCTGGCTAGCTTAGCCCAGAAATAACCACACAGAAACTCTATTCATTAAATGACTGCTTGGCCCATTAAGCTCTAACTTCTTATTGGCTAACCCTTACATATTAATTTAACCCATTTCTATTAATCTGTGTATCGCCACATGAGAGTGGCTTACTGGATAAAATTCTTAGCATCTGTCTTTGGCAGATCCATGGTGTCTCTCTAACTCTGCTTTCTTCCTCCCAGAATTCAATTCTGTCTTCACCTACCTAAGTTCTGCCCTATCAGGCCAAGGCAGTTTCTTTACTCATTAACCAATACAAGCAACACAGAGAGGGGATTCCCACATCACCTTATTTTTAGACTGTGTCTGTTAACTTACTTGTTTACCATTTTCCCTCATTTACAAACATTTTTACATTTCCTACCCCTTTCTACTGTTATTTCATCCAAGTTTCAAATGAGAATTGAGAAACATTCGGGGGAATGTTTCTGACCAAGGACATAAAATTTGGTATAGTTTGCTAGGTGGATAGAAGCAGACTTTTATCTGATACACTACTAGATGTTTCTTCAGTGTCCTTAAGTTTTTTATTTGCGTATCTGTACATTTGTCTGTCATGTATGTGTTTTGTGCATATTTCTGTGTGGATGTGAGCATGTACGAAGGCATATGGAGGTCACAAGTTCATGTTTGAGTGGCTTCCTCAGTCACTGTCTACTTTGTGTTTTGAGACAGGGGCTCTCACTGCATCTGGAGCTCCATGGTTGGTCAGGAAGGCTAGTCAGCTTTCCTAACTCTCTTCCACCTAGTCTCAGGATTCTAGTCACCCACTGCCAACTTAGGGTGTGAATGGAGAGGTTTAACCCAGCATCTTGCCTTGTGCATCAAGCCCTTCACCGACTGAGGCATCTCCTCAACCTCCAGAAAGTTCATTTTTCCAAGCTCTGAAGACAGAACAGTTGGTCTCTTTGTGAATCTACAACTCTGGTCTTACTAGACTCTGATTTATATGGATCATTAGCTGGAAAAACGTTTCCTTGGCACTGTAGTGGCACACCTATTAGCAAAGACAGAGCCAGTCTGTCACCATAGCTACATGATGTCATGGAAATTTACACAGCTTTGAAAAGCACCTGAATCAACCATTTGTTCTAAGTTTAGATAAATAGGGTGATGAATGCCAACTGAAGCTGTCGTTGAACTTGGGAATGCTTTATACCTATTAGCCAGTAAAATAGTTCTCTAGCAGAATACAGCATGTCATTAATAAGTACATATATTCCTTCCAATCATTCTATTAACCCAATTACATAAAGTCTAGTAATTTTGAATATTGTAAAACTCTTCAAATAGTATAAGGTATAAGAACATCTTAAATGTCTGTTCAACTCTATTTAATCAAAATTCTACACTGTTCCTTAAAGGAATTTATTGCTAATTACTTGAAGTAAATTTTATTGTTTCAGGGTAATTTTATATTAAAATATTTAAGCGATTTTAATATAAAAACTTTTGTAAAATATTATTTAATTAAATAATCTCTTTTTAACTTTTAAAGGATGCCTATTGTTTGTTTTTCGATATTGCTGCCCTATGTATTCCTGGCTACTCTGTAATTTGCTGCTCTTCTGCCTTAGTCTCCAATTTCTGGAATCATATGTGTTATCATACTTGGCTTAAGGTGACAACTGACATACTTAGAAGAGCGAATTGAAGAATTGCCTGCTCTGTCACATATGTCCATGGTGATGTAAGTGAAATATTTTCATAACTGCTAATTAATGTACGAGGGTCCAGTTCACTTTGAGGGTGCTCCCTCTCGGACTGTATAAGAGAGGTAAGTGAACTGCCAGAGGAACCAGTCTCTAAACAGTATTCTTCTTTGGTCTTTGTTTCAGTTCTGCCTCCAGGCTCCTGCCCTAACTTCTCTCAGTGATTCACCTTAACCTGTAAACCAAATAAACACTTTTCTCTACAGGTTGTTTTTTTTCATGGTGCTTCCTCACCACTGAAGGTTTTCTAAAATTAGTATGCGAAACCACATCTTCTTAAGCATCTCTTTTTATCTTTCCATGTATTACAACTCTCTCCTTTACTGGATTTATAGTGTTAGATTTTAAACTGTGAACCTACCAGAATTTATTCATTACTTGATTTTAAAATAAATAAATAAATAAAATAAAACACCTCTTTATTTCTGCTTGAGCTAACAAATGTTCAGTTTGAATGAGAATGAGCCACTTACTAGAAACAATGGCTAGCTCTTTCCTCCTTCCTATAAGCTCCAGTGGACGAAAAGGCTGAACATGACTGAACTGATTTGATTTACTGATTTCAACTTGTTAAATAGACTTCTCATATTTCTTAAGCAGTACTGCCAAACTCAAGTTGAAGGAGACCATTGCTGAAGGAGGAAATGACACATGTGGGAAATCTAACATGGACACACGCATGCACACACACTCACCACACATACTCTCACACACACACGTGCGCGTGCACACACACACACACACTTACCGCATATATTCCACACACGCACATTCACACACACTTTCATCACATACACTTACCACATACACCGTACACATCACCCTTCTATATACACACACACCACATACAAACAACACCCTTCTACACACACATACACACACACTCACCACACACACATCACCCTTCTATACACACACACACTCACCACACACACCACAACACATCACCCTTCTATACA
The DNA here is from genome assembly GCF_950005125.1 of Chionomys nivalis. NCBI lineage: Eukaryota > Metazoa > Chordata > Mammalia > Rodentia > Cricetidae > Chionomys > Chionomys nivalis. Next base: position 21,211,025 of record NC_080111.1, read on the forward strand.
CACACACACACACTCACCACACACACCACACGCACATCACCCTTCTATACACACACACACACACTCACCATACACACCACACACACAGATTACGTGTGTGGGTGCAGCTGTACATGCATGTGACACAGTGCCTAAGTAAAGGTCATAGGAGAACTGCGAGAACTGGTAAATTTCTGTCATTATGTAAGTCTTCAGAATAAAGCTCAGGTTATCTGATTTCAGCTTCCGTGCTGCCCTGAATTTGTTCTTGACTTTCAGTCTTGTTTATTGATGCACGTATTTGCCATTATTTCTGCATACCACTGTCTATATTCCTGTTAGTTTCACAGCAATTCCTTACATTAAGAAACCTGTGTTGATTCTTTCCTCGCATTTGTTTCAGCTATTGTGTTTCCCTTGATATTACATATAAGTTGCAAAATAAATATTTACATTTCTGGAAAATATGTATTTTATAGAGGGAATTCATAAAATCTATACATCATTTTGTCAATAGTGCCAATTTTTTTTTGTTTGTTTTTTTGTTTTTGTTTTTCGAGACAGGGTTTCTCTGTAGCTTTGGTGCCTGTTCCAGAACTAGCTCTTGTAGACCTGGGCCTTGTAGATCTCTGGGCCTCGAACTCCCAGAGATCCTCCTGCCTCTGCCTCCCGAGTGCTGGGATTAAAGGTGTGCGCCACTGCCGCCCGGCCATTTTAATGAAGGTTTTCAGTCTATGAACATAGGATTTATTGAGATCTTACTCGTTTTAACTATGGTTTGTTACTTTCAGAATGTAAGTCCTGAATTTCTTTGATTTAAAATATTTTAATATTTTATCATTAAGGATGCTACTCTGTATAAAATTGTTTTCTTAATTTTATTTTTGGCCATTAAGCATGCCTTTTCAAAATTTTTACAATTAATTTTGTTTTTTAAAATTTTTCAAAAACAAGTTAACTTGACTATCATAGCACAGGTGTATTTTGTAAAGTTTTGTATATGGTATATATCATTGATTCTGTCAACAGAGATTTTTCACATTTTGATTTTCTATATGAATGTCTTCACTATTTCTTGACACCTTGTTTTCTCTATAAAATATGGGACTATGCTTGAGTAATTAGGGTGAAAGTTGTTACCTTTTTTAACTCCTGATGTAGAAAAAACTTTCAATCTTCCATCACTGAGTATATGTGTGTGGGTTTTTTTTTTTTTTAATATCTGCTACTTCTCAAACTGAGACTATTCCCTTCTATTCACAAATAAGTGGCTATTGCTATTGGGAAATGGTATCTGATATTGTCAAATAAGTTTTATCATTCAGCATGTTGACTTTTTCTATTAATATGGCATATTATACAGGTGGATTTTCATTTGACAGATCACACTGTAAACCCCAGGATAACTCCTATGTACTTATACGTACATAAAATACTTTCAAATGCTATTAAATTCTGCTTTCCAGAGTTTAATTTAGATTTTGGAATAATATCCACAATGGATCTGTCTTATTTACATTTCTATTGTTGTGAAGAGCCACCATGACCAAATCAATTTAGAAAAGAAAGCATTTCTTCGATGGTATCCTATCTAGGTCGTTACTAATTGGGATGGATGGGGTGAAAGAGAAGTAGTGGTTGTCACAGAAGCCTCCTATGTCCCTCTTGTAATAAGGATGCTGAAGTGTAGCTCGCCACAGTTGGAGCTTCTGGTAGGGGTGTGGGTGGGAAAGGAGTGAGTTTTCTTTATTAAAGCTGGCTACTGGGAGTTTCACCATGCTCCCATGAGTATATGGGCAATAGAAATTGAACTTGTAGTCTGTTTTGCTTCTTCTTTTTGGGTAGGGAATTCAAAAGGATTGGGGTGAACCTGGGACAACTGGAAAGTGAATGTGACTGGGTATGTGATGCAAAATTCTCCAATAATCTATAAAAATATCATGTTGGAAAAGAAAAGAAAAAAAATAGTTGAGGACTTGCTTACAGTTTTAGATGATGAGCACATGACCACCACAGTGGGAAACAAACGTGAAAATAGGAAGGCAAGCATGTTGCTAGAGCAGTAGCTGAGAGATAGCATGTTAAGACAACAAGCATAAATCAGACAAAGAAGGAAACTACCTAAGAATGGTGTGAGCTTCAGAAACCTCAAAGCGCACCCTCAATGACATACCTTCTTCCAAAGCCACACCTTCTAAGCCTTTTCAAATAATTTTGCCTCCTGAGAACCCAGTATTCATGTATGTGGGTCTCAACAGCACACAGACTTTGAGGGCCATTATAAAAAACCACCACAGTATCTTGTTTTTCAATATGTCTTACTACTCGTTTGACTGGCCTTAGTATCAAGATAATCCTGGCTTCATTGGATGAGGAATTGTTCTCTTTTCTTTGGGAGGAAGTTTGGTAGGAATTGATATTATTCTTTACATATTCAAAAGAATTTACATATAAATTCATCTGGTCTTGGATTTCTATTTATTTAGAATTAGTTTGCCTGGTTCCTTTTATTGTTGTTTTAGTTCTCTTCTGAACTGTCTTTCTTTCAGAATCAGTTTGATAACTTTTTGTCCTCATTTGGTTTTGTTTACAATTCTTCTACATTATTTAGTTTGTTGGCTATTTGGACCTGCAAAATCAGCAGGAAAGAACTTGGAGCATTATGAGGGATTTCCTGAGCACGTAAACAGCCTCAAACACTCAAGTGTCCTACTGTTCCTCACAGCTGTATCACCTGTCATCACAGGCAGCATCAAATGACATGGGCCTGTTTATACTGGCCGAGTTTTATAGTACCTTGTAGTGGCATTTCATTTATATATTAATAAATAAAGACTGCCTGAAATTCTGAGAGTCAAACAGTCCCACTGGTCAGCCTTACAGACCAGGTTATAATAACACACACCTTTAATACCAGTAGCCACACTAGTTGCCATAGAAACTGTGTGAGGCATGCTTTTAATCACGGTGGTGCACACCTTTAATCCCAGCCCTAGAGAGGATTATAAATCAGGAAGAAAGAGCTCTCAACACACAGTCTTGTTCTGAGATTCTAGGAGGCAGGATTGCCATTTCAGAGTGATGTAAGAGCCAGTGGCTGGCTGTTTTGCTTTTCGGATCTTTGGGCTGATCCCTGATTTCTGACCCTGAGTTTTTATTAATGGTGCTTCAGTACTGGATAGTTGGCCTCAGATAATGTAAAGGCAAATTATACCGTTGTCCTTCTAAGGAACAACAACTAAGCCTGGACATGTTGCTTTGTAAAATCATGTAAATGAAGTCATTGGAGCTTATGGCCTTGATTTCTCTTGCATGAAGAATTTTGGATGTTGTCATAAAAACCATTAATAAGTGAAAGGTGGAACAAAAGTAAATTAAAATGTGTCAAAATCCTTACCAAAAAAAACATGTTTTTCCTTAAAGAACTTTTCTCAGAGTTTAGCGAATTCATTTTTATATCCGTATTGGTTTCACTGTTTTCATGTTAACTGCATTTTTTCATATAATGGAGTTTGAGATTTCCTGTCTTGCTCTTTCGGATTTGCTTATGTCAATCCTTATACAGTTTTGAAGTTCAAGCACTTTGCTCAGTGTCTGACACAGTAAATATTGGATGATAATAAACACGTTAACTTCAGCTGAAGCAGTAGAAACCTCCAAAGAGTTTCCTATTGTCTCCATAGTTACAGAGCACATGGTATTTCAGTAAAGTAGAATACTGAAAAGGTGAAAGTGGTAATCCTCCTGCATGCTATTCCTAAAACAACATCCACTCCATGAGAACAAATTTTCTTGATTACTGTCAGGTATTCCTCTGACATCACTCATTAGAAGACACAAATGTTTACATAGCTATGTTGTATGTGCACAGACATTTTAGGAAGTCTATTATGTGTTTTATGAGATCACTTTAATAAGAAACACCTAAGCAAAAAAAGTAAAAATAAAAATAGAAAATAAAAAAAGTTAAAAATTAAAGTAAGAAATTAAGTAAGTAAGTCCTGACCAATTTCTGGAAGCAAAAAGACAGCTAAGACTCCTTCTCCCCCCGCCCCCCCCCCCACACACAGGCACACACATTTCCTTCAAAGAAAATAAAGTTGTTATGCTGAAACATACAAAATTTTATTTCTTGTTTTCTCCGCTCCACTCCCTGCCCCTTCCCCTCTCACTCATGATCCCAACATTCCCAATTTACTCAGGAGATCTTGTGTTTTTCTACATCCCATATACATTAGATCCATGTATGTCTCTATTAGGGTACTCATTGTTGTCCAGGTTATCTGGGCTTGTGAATTGTAGGCTGGTTTTTCTTTATTTTATGTCTAATAGCCACTTTTGAGTGAGTACATATTATATTGTCTTTCTGGGTCTGGGTTACCTCACTCAATATAGTGTTTTCTAGATCCAACCATTTTTCTGTAAATTTTAAGATGTTATTAGTTTTTTCTGCTGTGGAGTACTCCATCATATAAATGGGAGACATATGAAGTTTGAACCCTAGCTGGAGTTATAACCATCTACATGTGAGTATAAAACAGGAACATCGACTCTTAAATTTTGAATAATCTACATTTTAATACAGTAAAAAAAAAGCATTCTGTCTATGAACAGCATCTATTGAGATATAGATTTTATTTAAAATGTAGGCTTGCTCTTCACAGTAGTTTTAACCATCATGGGCAAACACAAAAGCTGGTCACGGGTCTATATCTCATGCCACGTTCTTGATCAGGGTGTGTTTAAGCTACCAGTAGACTCCAGGTTCCAAATAACAATCCATCTGTTCTCAGGACCTTGTCTTTGATCTCAAACTCAAGGCCACAGCTGAGGGTGGTACACATCTATACTCTCACCCCTTGAGAAGAAGACGCATCTCAGTAAATCTATGGTCCAGTTCCTTTACTAGCTTTGAAATGAATACTTGGAGTAAAAATTTTCCTGCCACCACTGGAAAACTGATCCCGAAAAGAAGAAGAACATGACAGAGGCCCATGCATCGCTGCCAGTTCATATTTTATAATATTAAACAATAATTCGATTCTTCACTTGTTGTAATACGAGCGGCGGGGCTGCGTCCCCAGCACTTGGCCGCCCACATGGCTTGCTTATACCCCGAAATAATTACACGGAAACTGTATTCTTTTAAACACTGCCTGGCCCATTAGTTCCGGCCTCTTATTGGCTAGCTCTTACATATTGATCTAACCCATTTCTAATATTTTGTGTAGTACCATGAGCTGGCTTACCAGGAAAGATCTTAACCTGCGTCTGTCTGGAGTGGGCGAATCATGGCGACTCCCTGACTCGGCTTCTTTCTCCCAGCATTCTGTCTGTTTACTCCACCCACCTAAGGGCTGGCCTATAAATGGGCCAAGGCAGTTTCTTTATTAAATGAAAGTAATTCCTCCATCATTCACTCTGAAATTCTTTAACCCTGCTATACAGACAGTCTATCAGACTATCAAATTTTTAACTTAAAATTTTACTGAGGCCTTAGCTCATTGCCCGACAGGATTGAAGCACAGTAAAGCTGTGATTTTCAGTTTTATATCGCAGTGCTATATATTTTAGATTTTTCCTTTGTGGATGTTATAATTTAGAATATAATTCTTTGTTATATGCAGTAAATACTATTTTCAGCTTTTCCTTTGTGCCTCATTCCCCTGAATAAAGCTAAAATATAGAAGTCAAAAAAGAAATGAAAAGAAGATATTTGCCAAAGAAGTAAATATTTAATTACACATTCAAATATTGTAGTGATTAGTTTCTGGATATCTTGCATAAAATTTATAAATATATTACATGTAGATTATAAACATTCATATTTATTTTTATTGGTTGGAGATTGTGAACGTTAGGTTTATCAACTTGACATCATCTAAAATTACCTGAGAAGAGAGTCTGAATGAACAATTGCGTAGTAATTATGTAGCAGTAATAATAATTAATCTAATAATAACCTAATGGCAGTATCTAATAATAACCACGTGGTAAGCCTGTGGGTATGTCTGTAGTAGAACATCTTGAATACAGTCATTGAGACAGGAAGACCTGTTCACTGTGGGTAGCACCATTCCCTTCACAGGGAATTCTATAATATATGAACGGAGAAAGTGTGCCGCGTGCAAGCAGTGTGTGCACTCGTACTCTGTGCTCCTAACTATGGATGTGACCAGCTTCAGTTCCTGCTGAACCGACTTCCCTGTAATAAAAGGTGGCAACCTGAAATTAGAAGACAACCAAACTTTTTACCTTTTAAACTGTTATTGTCAAGATATTTTATCAAAGCAAAAGTAAATCAAACAGAGCTGGGTAAGAGAATTATGACCATGCCTCAAAAAACAAAGAAAATGTGAAAAGCAAAACTAGCTGTATTTATAGTCTTAGAGGTAAAAACTACAAACTGGGCATCCAATTATGCCAAACACACTTGACACCTATCAGTTCATTTGTTCTACGAAATGAGCTTTATCTCCAGCTTTCTCTTATTTTATAGACCTCGTTTGCTTCTCTTTTGAAATATAGAGTTGATAGGACATTTACACTGACTTACTGTTGCATGGAGTGGATCCCTTTGTTTGTTCTGGCTGCCTCGGCTTACACCCGAAAATAACCACCTGAAATAACCACACAGAAACTGTATTAATTAAAACACTGCTTGGCCATTAGCTCTAACTTCTTAATGGCTAATTCTTACATCTTAATTTAATCCCTTTCAATTAATTTGTGTATCGCCACATGACTGTGGCTTACTGGCAAGATTCAAACCAGCGTCCATCTCAGGCAGGAGATCCATGGCGTCTCTCACTCTGCCCTTCTTCCCAGCCTTCAGTTTTGTCTTCTCCATTTATCTAAGTTCTGCCTTGTCACCTAGGCCAAGGCAGTTTCTTTATTCATTATCCTATTAAAGCAACACACAAACAGAAGGAACTCCTGTACCAACTTACTGTGCTCTGACTGAATTTACGTAAGTGCACATTATTAGTTTTTATAGACATAGACCATAAAAAAAGAAGAGAAAATGTTTATACTGAGTCAACTAAAAGTGACCCTGCCAACAGAATAGGGATGAAAGCTATCTTCCACTGAAAAAGATAAACCATCAACCTGAGCTTCATCAACCAAAAGAAAGTCCTAAAGCAGTGTATTTACCACTGCCGTTGGCCAGAACATACACTAGTGAGACTATACCAAAGCAGAGAAGTCTACAGGTTAGAGAGGTCTGTGATGCTGAGAGATACATCCCAACATTTATCTATTAGTTACCAGGTCAGACAGGAAAGTTAAGTTGAATGGTTATTAAAAGGCCAAAGATAGACTATGAAATTCAAGGTAGGTCTTGAATTTCAACATTCCATCTCAATAGTGATGGCGTTTTAGGCAACCAACGTCAGGCAGTGTGCAGTATTCTTAATAGAAATGTAATTTTTTTTTAGAGAACATCACTTCACAATTTTATCATCATTGGGGAATGAAAATCATGAACTCTGAGACATTGTTGAGAGATATGCAGAAGCTGAGACACTCATTGGAGTGAAGACAAATGTGGCCAGGAGTTTGCAGTTACCTCCACTGGCTATAAAACAGACTTAAGTAACTAATCTTGAATAGAGATCAAGTATTTTAAAAATATGATATGCAACTCAAGAATAAACTACAGTTTTCCTTCCAATTGGTTAAAAAATATGCTTGCTTATTTTTAAGTCAGAATATTTGTACTGGGGATTTTACAGCCAGGAACTGCACCCTGGGGTCTCCAGATTGAGCCCACTTTTTTTTGGTTACATGTCTGCCTTTGCTCTGGAATCACATATCTTCCCCAGGAACATCTTAAAATATCAACTCAACCTCCTCTATGTTTCAAAATATTCCAGAAGTACTGCAATATTTATGATAGTATTCTGCTACCCTATTACTTAAATTTTTGTTTCTATTTCAGCATTCCCTATCTTCTACCAATTTAAACTCTAGCTACAACCTTTGAAGGCAAACTTTTTACAATATATATGTGTATATATGTAGATATTACTATGTAAAATGGTCATTTTATGATGATTCAAATGCCTTAAGAAATCCAGAGCTTATGATAGTGAGTGAGCAAAGTGAGGTCAGATGCTGTCTCTGGTGACTTCAGCGCTGACACCCTGTTAAAAAATAAAATTCTACACAAGTCATAACCTTGCAAGAAAACCAAGCCAGCATTAGCACATCTGGCAGAATATAACCTGAAGCAATAATATCTTCTATTCTACTGATTTTTGTGGAAAGAGGCAGAGTGATCCATTACAACGCATTGGCATGTGTAAGAAGGGGGATGTGGTTAGCTCTAGTAGAGGCTCCTAGACAGAAAGGACTGCCTGAAGCTTTATCATAACAGCTGAGAGTTGCTCAGTGGCCAGAACTCATCCTTCCCAAGGACATTTCAATTCTGCTCTCGAATCTTTCGTAGGCACCCTCAAATTACCTGGGAGCACTTTCCTTATGGAAAGTCAGCTGATAGCCAGCATTAATTAATTTTATTGAATAACTTCACAGGAACATCTTCATAAGTGACTGATAAACTATATCCCTTAAAGCAGTAGATTGATGATCATAGTCATACCAACTTTTCAAGAAAACTAACATTTCTTATTTTAAAAATTGTCAAATTAGCTATCAAATATTATTTCATCAGTAAACAACTTAAGATATAAAGGATAGTCATCAAAATAATGTGATCAATGATCTTGATTTGCCCAGGACTGAACAGTGTCTTAGAAACATAAGAAGTACAGAAGTTGTATTGGGTAAGAACAACTTTTTCACCAAGAAATTCAAGGAAATGCAGGTTCTCTGCTTTTAGAATAGGTTGTTAAATGTAAAGCTACCTTAACTTCTCAAAGTTGAGAAGCTTCTTATTGAAAGAAATGAGTTGATACAGAGATTATCACTCTTATTCTTTGTTCCGATATTTGGGGCAGGCGAACATAGAATTGGCTACTCAATAGCCTTCCATCTGGGACACGCAGACCAACATCAACAGGATGGGGACTGACCCTTAGTTGGGTGGAAAACTCCTTTGTGAATACTCTCAAACAACTGGTGAATATCATGCCTGATTCTAATAAATATGTCGTTTTCAGAGCCTCAATTTACTGCAGCTTCCATTGGTGAGAAACGCACACCTCATTCTCATTAGTATCTCTCTTTCAGTGGGTCTAATTACTGAATTATGTATTGTAGGAAGAAAGAAGGTTGTCTTGTGTTAGAAATCAATTCATCACTAAGTAAAACTAAATTTAGTATGAGATCAAAAACTGAGGACAGATAGTTGTGAAGATAACAACTTGGAATGTAAGCAAAGATGACAAGGAGTAGAATTCTGCGAGATGCTTTATGACTTCGGTAACATTTGACTGATGAAATACGGCATGGTTTTTTTCCTGGTTATCAAAACATCTTAAAATGCGTTCGTAGCAAAGCCTCAAACTTCCTATTTTGTACATGAATCAAACAATACGCATCTACACAACAGTTACTAGTTATATGAGCATATTTTATTAAGTCTGTTTTCCACTTCATAAAGACAAACATGTAGGATAGACACATTCTTCAGAAGACAGCTGCCTTATTTCTATAAGCAGATACATAACTGCCTCTGTGGTCATGGTAAAATAACTGGAAATTAGTTGGTAAAGTCTCTATGACTTAAAAAAAAAGTACATTTTAGTTAACCTCACCTGACAGTTGAGGCTTGGGGATTATCAGGACAGAAGTGTTGACATTGGCCAAATTTTTCTTTTCTTAAGAATAGAAATCTGAAGCTGGTGTCCATATAAGTTTTGTCCATCCTTGTCTTTCTCTGTTTGAAGCCAGACTCCCGTGGAATAAGAATTATTTTGATCAAGTTAGCTGTTTGTTAGTTGGCATTTCTCTGTTGTTGGGTTCTGGGAAATATACTCTTCACTCCCTCATTACAGAATTGTGTCCCGAATTCCAGAAAACAAGTCATTTTCAAGATTGACTTCTAATATGAAATGTTATGTTAGAAGTATAGCCTTAAAACACAGAGCCACAAATGTGATATTGACAGAAATCAAATTAACAGAGCTATGTTAGATCTACCTGTCTTCTCAGTGATTTTGTAAAGAAAAAAAAAAAAAAAAACCTTAATGACAGAAATGCAACACTTGCAGAGACAAGTGAACCCATCTGTCAAGTATTTGGATACACAGAAAGACTGCATTTGAAAGCAGTCCCAACCATGTTTCCTCACTCTTTTAAAATTCATAATAGATTTAATTGTGAATTTTATTTGTTTGGTGCTAATGCTATGGTTATTTTTATTCACTCTAGCTAATCACAACCCTCAAGAAGTTCAACATTATCCAGATATGGTTTCTGTGTAGTGTAGTGATCTTATCCTTACTCCATGCCAAGCCATTATTCAGTATCACAGGAGACTCTCAAAGGGAAAAATCTGCCGTGAAGCCATCCATAAAATATGGTTGGTTCTTTCTATTAGAGTTCTTCTCATTTGGTGTTAGAATTAAGACATATGAGATGCTAGATTCTGTTTACTTTTTATAAGCTTCTCCAAATTAGACAATTGCTCAAGGAATATTTTACTCTTATTGTTAAGACTTGTTTAATGCTCCCACTTGTATGAATGCTTCAATAATTGATGCAATTAATTGTCCCAATTGTATATCATCACAACCTAAATAGTATGGATTTCATAATTTTATTTTGTATTTAAAGTAGTTGTCTAAAAAAAGTGTTTAAGCAATAATATTGTTAATAATGTAATTTGGTCAAATGCTATAATATATTGTTTTAAAATGAACTCACAATATTAGCAAGATATCAATTATTTCTAAATGATAATATATCATTTATAAAACCCTAATACATAGTTGATGATACAAATATGAATAGATATGAAATTTTTCACCTGATCTCATTGCTTTTTCATGTAGGAAGGTGCAGTCTCGGGGAGTGGCGTTAGGGTCAAAATACTATGATGCTTCCATTTTCGAGTCTACAGGGTGTTTCCAAGAAGCTGAAAGGGAAAAGGATGCTGTGCTGGAGAGGAGATGCTTCCTGAAGAAGCAGAGAAGCGAGTGTTTAAGAATGGGTCAGGTTTAACACATAAAGAGTAAAGGGGGAGACAGTGAGAAGTGGAGGGGTGGAACCAGTGTGCTTCAGTTACAGAATGTTAGTTTTTCTAATGAAGATTAATTAGTTTTGAGAGACACATTTGGGAGTCTGGAATTACAGGCTTAGATTACATTTTCTTGAGATTGGCAACTTCATATTTGAAGAAATGTTTAAATCCAATTATCACTTATTAGAACGGATTCTTTGAGAAATTTGGACCCTGGAATGAATTAGGTAGGACGGAGATGGAGGTGGAGACCTGCTAGTGTGGTGATTGGCCTAGTAGTGAGCTTAATGCAGAAACAATGTGAGAACAAGATGAATTTCCAGTTGAATCCCTTAATTTTTTTAGATTCCACTATCAAGAGTAATCAGCTGTATAATCCGAGACACAACTATCACTTCTAAAGATCAAAAATGCTTTAAGTGGTCAAATTACATTTTCAAAGGGTAATCTAGACAAACTGTATTTAAATCTTACACATATGTAAGTTCAGTTTAAACCAGAGCTATTAATGATTTATTCTAAGATTCTCCAATGCAAACGATTGCTTTTCAAGGAAATGCAGATGGATCTGACACTAAGCTATTCCAAAATGGATAGTTTAATTAAAGTTTTCAATGCACCAGCCATTTCAAAATAATAATGCTTAAAGGAAAATTATATTGAGCTTGAGTTATTAGAAGCAATTGAATGTCTAGAACAAGTTAGAGCTACTGTCTTACCAAGCAGTACCAATTTATCTTAGTTAGTCACTAATGCTTACTAAATATTCATCTTTACTATTTTCTTATTGTAAGGAGCCTTTGCTTTAGAATCTCATAACAATTATTTGAATCTGATCAGACAAAAAATGCATTACCCTTATAATAATGTCATAAAATAATCTTCATAATATTTGACATAAGTGTGGTAACATAAAATGATACATTTCTTTCACTTATATCGCTTTCCAAAGATAAGTATGAATTTTCAAAGGATAAATTGTGAATGAAATAATTTAAAGAAGACATCATGACACGTGAACACGGAAAAAAGCTAAATGTATACCATATGTAATTTCTCATTGTTCGTGTTTGAAATTGTTCATTGTTCCTGAGCTACAAAATCTTTTCCCCTGTAGAACAGGGAACAAGCCTTTATATTTAATGCTGCATCAAAAATAAATAATCGTCCTGAGGTTTTTCTTCAGAAAGAGATTTATAACTGTAAATTATAGGCTTAGTGATAGCAGTATAAAATCACCATGAACACTGAATATATTTTACCTCCCCATACCTGGAATTGAAACATTGTGTTTTTTAATTTTTAATAATTTTACTTAGACAATTTTTGCCACCTTGTGTGTAACATTGCATAGTCTGCTGCAATATTTGGTGCTAAGAAAAAAATTTGTTTGATTATTTTCATGAGGAAATAAATATACCCTATTTATAATGACTTTTTCTATTAAAATAATTCTAGTATTAGGAGGATTCCATGGCTATATAAATCAGTTTCAAACACTGTTTTTTTCATTGCTTTATTGTTCTTTGATGTGGTTTATAACAACCTATACCCCAAAGAAAGTGGCATCATTTTGCTTATTTTAACAGAATCTGGTATCTAAACAGTATTCTGAAATCAAGGTTGTGATAAACAGTTTCTATTAATGAGTGAAGATAATTGTCTGCATTCTTTATTTAGAGCTCAAATATTCCTGGAGAGAATTTCATTTATCCTAACGTGATTATCTACTGTCCTAATAAAATATAATTTGAATAATTTGCAAGGATTTATTTTGGTGCAGTGTTGAGAAATCATATCCCTGTTCAGTTGTCCCTATTACTTGGGACAAAACAAGATCATGCAGGGAAAGCAGTTGGTGGCTTCTTTGTGTACAAGAAGCACAGACAAAGACTGGAAACCCACAGATTCTCTCAAGGCCATTCCCCTAAAAACTGAACATTTCAGTAAGCCCCATCTCCTAAAGGACTCCATGTTGTTCTAAAGCCAAGTTTACCACTACGCCTTCAATTTAAGCCTTTGGGGGACATTCTAAATCCAAATTCTATAACAAATCTAAGATACTAATAAAAGTGCATTTGAGAGTGTGTGGAAACTCTCTGTAGTACACGTACATTAACTCTGTAAATCTAAAACAATTCTAAAATTAAAAAGTATTGACAGTATTTGTGGATAAGTAAGACACATGTACTCAAACTTTTTGATAAGGTATATTATTGAAAAGTGTTAAACTTATAGACATCATATTTTTAGGAAAAGGAATTGAGAATTTATAAATTTTGCATGTCGAATACTTACTTTATTATATCAATTAAAACTCCCTAGTTTAAAAATACAACTCGTCTTACAAAAAAATTATAATTAAACTATAAATTAAGTAAATTAGTTTTTATTAGCGAACACGTGCGGTATCTGGAAAAGACTAGGAATTTTGATAGCAATAGTAGTGCAACTGGGAATCTTAGTGAAAATATGATTAGTAACTCTTGCAATAAATAATCCATAGTCAATTATTTGTTTATTAAAGATATATTTCTCAAACACTAGTGCAAAAATTTCTAAAATTTTATATCTCTAAAATATTACAAAATATAAACATTTTCTTTCTCAAATATGTGTAAAATAAGTTTATAATTTGAAAAACAAGATATATTATTTTCTTAAATAGTATTCTAACTTATTAATAACATGTTCAATGTTTATTTTATGCATATGCAATAAATATAAATATGTATATTTATAATACTTACAAATCCCAACTTTATGTTTTTGTTAACCTTACAGTTACAAAATATTCACCAGTAAAATTTCTTAGATATTATTCCAATTGCTCTATTATCCAGATTGGAAAGACTTAATCAGGGGAAAGCTATATTTACATAAGCCGAATGGAAGTATCAACTGATCCATGTTCCCTCTTTGCGGTCTCATAGACCCATTCATAAATTCATGCTGCAAGGCCAGGGAAAATTCTGTGCATGAGATATAAAGCAGAGACTATGAATGAGATTGGGTCATCAACTCAGTACAGTGCTTTCTGCACAAGTTCAAGCCTGAAGTCCTGGTTCTGATTCCTATGACCCACGACATGTCCAGCTCTGACAGCCTATTCCTGTGATCCCACTGCGGCGAGGCAGAAACAAGAGGATGCCTGCGTCTTCCTGGCTTCTACTGTAGCCAAAGAGGTATGATCCAGGCCAGTAACAGGCCGGCTTTCAAAATGAAACCAGTGATTGGAGGAGACACCAGACACCAGCCTCTGTCCTCCATATATGTGAACATGTGCACATATGTAAACACAGCTGTGACTTTCTCGTACTGTTTTCTAGTAAGATATATGCTTAATATATACAACTCTGAAATATCTATATTCTAAATTTGTAGAGTCTATGTTGTAGTCTTCATAATAATGGTAATAATATCTGCATCTATTTCTTTATTGAAATATTTTGTTTCTTCATTTATTTACCTGTTGTGTGTGTGTGTGTGTGTTGTGTAGGTGTGCACATGTCACAGTTTGTCACAACATGGGAGTGGAGGCCAGGATACACTCAGCTTCCTCATCCTGTTATGTGGGTTCCAGAGCTCAAACTCCTGGCATCAGGCCACAAGCAAGCAACCTCTCCCTCGAAGCCATCTTGTCAACTGGCTCCTATTTCTTCATGATTGAGTCCCACTCAGATCCGATCTTAAAGAGTCATTGTGGTCTGAATGGTTTGTGTTCTCCAACCCAGTGGCAGTGTTTTGGAAGATGTTGGTCTCAGCAGAAGAGGCTATTCTCTCTGGGGCCAGCCTGACTGCAAGGGAACTCCCCACTCCCTGAATGGTGCGATATAACCAACAGCCTCACGCTGCTACCACCATGCTTTCTACACCAAGGGATTCCAGCTCCTCAAGCTGTAAGACACAATAAACCATACCTTCCTTAAACTGCTTCCTGTTCTAAGTTTTGTTCACAGAAACGAGGAAAAGTAGCTGATAAAGTGGAGAAGATGGGTTTTCATCGTTTTATTTTAGATAGGAGTGGCATTCTTAATGATGATAACACACTTTTACAGGAACATATATTTGAAGTTTGTGTAACCATCTGGGAGGGAGAGGAGTAT
This sequence comes from Chionomys nivalis, assembly GCF_950005125.1. Lineage (NCBI taxonomy): Eukaryota > Metazoa > Chordata > Mammalia > Rodentia > Cricetidae > Chionomys > Chionomys nivalis. The sequence goes on from NC_080111.1 coordinate 21,226,259, forward strand.
GGAGAAATACAGTTCACTCCTTTCTTTTTTCTTGTTCTCTTTGTCTTATTTTCTACTCTAAGTTCTTTGTTTGTTTTTGTATATTTATATTTTGATAGTGGGGGTTACCCACTGAGAAACTACTATTAAAACATTAAAGGGGAAAAAAAGAGCCAGAGTCAATACCCATTGTTGGGATTTTGGATGAAAATAATCTCAAACATAAGTTAATTCAATTCAGTTCCTGTATTTAAAAAACGAAAAGCAGAGAGAGATCAAATGATGTTCAAACTGATAATACTACAAGGTTAGAAGTCGCTTTTAAACCCTGGTCCGATGCTTTTCATAATCATTTGTATTATTTCTAGGTTGTTGGTGAAGACTATTAAATTATTTTCTCTCACTTAGCCACTGAAATGCACACTATAAACATGAACTCATCGAAAGACACACTCGCACACACACACACACACTACAAGCAACAGCTGTGGTGACTTATCCCAAGCTGCTGTTTGAAAACAATTTACACAAATGCCAACTTTATATTTATAGCCATGTTCTCCAAATCCTAGAATAGAAATACAAAACGCATTCTTCAAATGACTTTCAAATTTGTAAATGTGCTGTTTTTTTGCATGCAATTTGGAATACTATTCTAATATTACACTAAAAAAATCCTGTACTACACTGGTTTCCTTTATAGACTATTTGTTTACTCAGATAGCTTTGCATTGAGAGCCATTTTCAAAATGATTATCATTTTAAGAATGCATATCCGTGTTTCTCTAGTTTGTCCTCATTTTCCATTTGTGACACTTAATTTTTTCCAATCTAAACAACACACTACAATTAATTAAAATAATTGAACTTCAATTTTTCAATGGTGTCCAATCTTTTTATTTGTTTGTTTTGTTTATTGGTTTTTGTGAGACATGGTTTCTCTGTGTAACAGCCCTGGCTGTCCTGGAACTAGCTCTACAAACCAGGCTGGCCTTTAGCTCACAGAAATCTGCCTGCCTCTGCCTCCTGAGTGCTGGGATTAAAGATGTGCGCCACCACCACCTGGCTTAATGGTGTCCAGTCTTATCTGAGGAGGTTTCAGATATTTTTGTCTGAATGTGTCTCTCTGTGTCTGTGTCTCTCTCTGTGCATATGTGTTTATGGGTGTATGTGTGCATATGTGTGAATGTGTGCATATGTGTGTGTGTTTGTGTTTGAACAGAGTTTGGGGTTTAGACTTCAATAATAGAATAAAGTGAACAAAAGAAATAATGAATTCATTTGAAAAGTATCAAATAATCAACATGTTGAGAAATTTATACTATAGCCCTGAAAAGTTTTTCTCTTAATGATTAATATTTGTGGTGACCAGCAAAAAGCTCTAAAGAAGGGAGTATTCCACTTGGCTACAAAGCACCAAGAAAACAAAATTAATCTTAGTAATACAATCAGTCTGATTCATTGACTCATGCATTCTACTCTGATCTCATCCTTACTCAGTTCCATTGCTCCATTGCTTCTTTTTATTTTGAATAAAAATTTCAAAATAACAAAAAGAAATCACGAGGAGTGAATTAATTTAGAATCGACTTTTGCCATCTGTCTAACAGTGCCTTTGGAATGCTGTTTTAGGAACACCCTACCTAAGTACACAGTTGAAGGCTGACTCTGTATTTCAGAGTCGTACATTGTGACACGTTTCATTTTTGCTTTTTGTGAGCTCTAGTATCCTTCCTTAGAAAGAGGCAAATGTTGTATCCCGAAGATTCTGAATACAGGTTACAGGTTGGCATACGCTTTTATTTTCTCTCCATACACTGTAGTTAACCATAGTATTACGGAAAAGGAAGGTGTGGTTTTGTCTACTGCATGGTTCTGTGACTCATAAATTCATGGTTCATAATAAAAGAAAACATCACATTGTTTAATGCTTCTTAACTACTAATAGATACATACTTCAAAGTATTGTTATTTCTATATCATGGTACAGGCAAACTGCAATAAAAATCAGCTTAGTCACAGGAAACAGTATTTGACTTAAGGTGGCTACTTAGGTTTCAAATGTCAAAATTTCTATGTTCAAATTTTTTTAGTTTATCTTTTTATAGTACTATATATCCCCATGCAAGAATCATACCGCCCTTTAAACTAGACAAGCCTATAATCTAATCCTGAATTTTCAAAAACATTTCAATAGGTTGTTGGTGAGATGTTTAGCTTTGTGGAAGATGAATTTTTTATTTTCTATAGGAATTGAAAAGCTAGTTACAATTGTTAGTTAAAACAACAGACTGCAAATCTGGTACAGTGAAGGCAAATAATGAAACTGAACGAATCAATGACAGCTGTTCTAATGAATTATTGTTGTTATATTGACATTTCTTATTAATTTTAGTGGGCATAGAATGATATTTAGATATTGTAATCAGCGTGAGGATAGGGATTTTTGTTGTTTGCTTGGTAGTTTATGTCCTCCATAGCAATTTAATTAGAAAGTCACTTGATGAGATGTGACTGAGAATGAATTAATTTCTGTAAGCTTTTGCATAATTGGTTAGTCTTTGCAGGAGTTGCTCCTGTAAAGGAAGTGGTGGTTTTGTTTTCTTTTTTCCCCCCCACAAATACAAGGTAAGGAAATCCATGTTCAGTGTGATAAATGACAATGGGAATCAGATTGAAAAGACAGAGTTTATCCATGACAGAGGTTCACTAAGAAAAGAGGAACATAAAACATGATTATGATGCTTTATGATGCTTTATGATGAGCACGGGGCTGGAAACTGCCAACCTCAGAACCTTGGAGGCCAGACGATGGCAACTGAGCGTGCCTTAGACTACAAGGTATGGCTATCACCTCTGAAAAGCAAGCAATGTAAAACAAAAGAGGCAAAGGTACTGAAAAGCAGACGTTTTCTTTAAGGGAAATTTTACTTTTTAGTATTTCTAAGAGTTAGATCATCTGAAATCGATAAGAATCTTTAAATTGGAGGTATGTGAACTTTTCCATAGGTAATTAGATCTGGACAGGGCTACTGAAATCAAATTAACAGGACAGATTGAGGAACTGAGAGTAAAAATGTGGTACTTTTACACAATGGAGTAAAAATCAGCTGATAAAAGCAATGACATCATGAAATTTGCAGGCAAATTGATGGAACTAGAAAAAATTATCTTAAATAAGGTAATCCAGACCCAGAAATACAAACATGGTATGTATTCATTTATAAGTGGATATTAACTGTTGAGGAACCTAAAGAGGCTAAGTAGCAAGAAGGGCTAAGGAGGGGGGCCATTCTTGTGGAGGAGAAGTAGGAGAGATATCACTGGTGGCCTGGGGTGGTTTGGAGGAAGAGGGATCAGGTGGGATGGAAGAAGGGAAAGTGTACTGGGAGTAACAACAGGAACTGGGGGCATTTCATGGACAAAGTAGAAACCTACTTCAATAGAAACTCCCAGGAATCTAAGAGGGTGAAGCTAGCTAAGATTCCGAGTAATGGGGACACAGAGCCTGAACCAGCAATCTCCTGCAACCAGGCAAGACTTCCAGTGGAGGGATTGGAACACCCACCCAGCCACAATAACTTTTTACCGACATCTTGTCCTACCTGCACACTGTGCTGGAGTAAAGGTGGACAGGAATAGTGGGAGTGACCAATGAATGACTGGTCCAGCTTGAAACCCATGTCTTGAAAGGAACCTTATCCCTGACATTGGCTGGATGGCCAGAAACCAGAGTTTCTAATCCAGGGAGCTAGGATAGAACCAAAGACTGTTGGCAAGAAAAGGAAGTCAATGTGATGATGCCTAATGATATTCTGCAATACTCATAGATCGGTGCCTAGCATAATCATCATCACAGAGGCTTCATCCAGCAAACAGATGCAGAGATGCACATGCAGACATTAGGCAGAACTCATTTATCCCATGGAATAGGGGGAGGAAGGAGTGTAAGAGCCAGAGGAGGCAAAGACACCACAAGAAAACCCATAGAATCAACTAACAAGATCTCATAGGGGCTCAGAGAGTTTGAATTGACAACGGGAAGCCTTCATGAGTCTTATGTAGGTCCCCTGAATGTTATGGTTATGTAGCTTGGTCTTCTTGTGGAACTTCTAACAGTGGGAGTGGGGTCTATCTCTCACTCTTTTGCCTGCTTTGAGGATCTTTTAACTCCTACTGGGTTGCCTTGTCCAGCCTAGACTTAGTGCAACTTGATATGCCAGGTTTGCTTGATATCCCTGGGAAGCTAGCTAGCTCTTATATCTTAAGTTAACCCATTTCTGTTAATCTGTGTATCACCATGAGGCTGTGGTTTACCAGTAAGTTTTTGGCATCTTACTCCTTCACATTGCATCTGCCTAATTCTGCCTTCTTTCCTCCTCTATCTCTGCCTGGATTTCCTGCCTTGTTATATTCTGCCCTACCATGGGCCAAAGTAGTTTCTTTATTAAAAATGTTAATAAAAAATATTCACAGCATCCAGTGAGGAATCACACATCATCTCCTTTTTTCTGTCTAAATAAAAGGAAGGTTTTAACTTTAACATAGTAAAATTACATATAAAAACAATTAGCAATCAACAATTACAGTTACAATATTTCTTTGTGTCTAAAGTTTCATATCTAATTTATCTTTTATCATAAGTAAAGAAAAATATAACTATATGTCTTCAACTCCATCAAAGAAAACAGAAGGATACTATATTACCTAAGTAAACAGGAAGTGCAATATAAGCAACTTTCAAAGTTCTAGAGATGACAAAGACTTCTTACTGCCTAGACAGTAACCCAAATTTCTTTTGTAATGTTGGGGCATCCATCTTCATCCATCATAATATCTGGCAGACTTTTCAGTGAAACAGGAAATTTGAAGGTATGTTCTGCCAAAATTCATCAGTTGCTTTCTTCTGTGTCCTGCAGAATGTCTGGAAGTTTCTTTTGTGAAGCACGAACCCTGAAGGACCATTCTGTCTTTTGGAAAGGTTAGTAGTCAGGTTTCTGTGGTTCCTGCATGGTCCAGTTCATATAGCATACCGTCCAGCAGTCCAGGAAAGAGCAGTTTCTTGCCCAAATAGCTATCCTTGTTATATGGAAGGCAATTCCATAAGAAGATCCTTCAAAACCCATTAGCCTTTCTGAAGTAACCATTGCTGCCAGAACCAGACATGTCTCACTGTCAAGAAACTTCTAAGTTCTTAAAATCTTTTAAATGCCATATTTGTAGGTCTTTGAAGTGTTGAAGATTATCTATCTAACTGAATAATATCTCTGTATATCTAGAAAATTTAAATAATATTACTATAAGTTTGACTATTATAAATGACTATTAATCTGTAATTTTTAATTATACATACCATTTTAAATTAACTGTATCAACATAGTACCTTAAACAAGAGTAGAAATATACATATAGCAAAATTGATCTTCAATTTGTATCAACAAACCAAAGTCCATACTAATGTAAAGTATTTATATATATATATATTAATACATACCATTTTTAGAAATTGACTGTGATCATTAATCTTTTATAACCAACCCTTTTAAAATAAAAATGAACATTTATAAACAATCATTTTGGGAATTTGGGCAAACTTTTCTCCAAACTGCTTCCTGCTATTTGTTGGATGAACAATTTTTAGAATTCACGGAGACATTTCGAGGGGAGGAGGTTCATGTTCTATCAAACCACATTAGCCTAGAAGGAATCCACAGGTTCCCATCTTCTGTGGGGGAAAAAAAAAAGGCAGAACCTCTTTTCCAAAGAAACATATTCTTAGTTTCAAATTTTGAAGTCAAGATACCTATATGTTGTTTTAGCTTAGCAGCACACACAACAAAATGTCTCTAAGCAGTTAGCTCATTAACAGTCAAAAAGTTCAAAACACAATAGGGTACATAATCCAGACTCTCTGTGTATTTTCCGTCTTCACATGACTTTTTTATATTATTTTTACTTTCTCTTTAAAGACTTTGCTTTATTTTTAAAAACTCTTTCTAAAACTGTGTATATCCATTTTCTTTTTTTCTTAAGCTTATGTACATTGTTAAAACATATTATGATCTGTTCAGAGGTTTATTTTTGCCTGAATCTGTCTTTACTGTGTATCTGTAATCCTTGTTTAGATCACTGTTGCAATTTGTTAAGTAGGTATGGCTAGGACTAAAGCAGCTGCTTTAGCTGATGGTTCTACCCAGCTCATGTTTCCAGTATGGCAGAGGTCTGTATTCCACCAGCTCTGGGAGCCATGTTTACCACCCCAACTCTTGGAAGAAGTTGATCCACACTGCCGCCAAGTAACTTGCAGCTACCCACAAACCCCATTCAAGTGCTCCTTAGTGGGACCTAACAAAAGAGCCAGAGCCATTTATGTCACCAGTACAAACCAGGTTGTTGTCTCTTAAACGAACAGCACCTCTGTTTGCCACCAGAAAACAGAGCTTATCTGAAAATATGCAGCTACCAAGAAGCTGTATTTGGCTCCCATTTTTGTGGGTCTAGAAGCCCTCTTATTTTTTTTAAGCTTTTCTAGGTCTTATGTGGATCCATGCCAGATGGGAGGTACCATCATGTAAACAGAGACTGCACTTTCATTTCCTGGATACCCGTACCCAAATAATCACACAAAACTATATGAATTATAACACTCTTAGCCAACGACTCAGGTATTTTCCTAGCTAGCTCTTTTATTTTATTTTTTAAAAGAAAACAAACTATTCAAGTTTCCAGTCTCTCCCATCCTCCCATTGCCTCTACTTATCCCCATCCCACCCCCCATCCTCTACACAGAGGGGGTAAGGAACATTGCTTTGGAGAAGGTCCAAGGCCTTCCCTACAATGTCTAGGTTGAGCAAAGTATCCATACAAAGAGAACAGGTTCCCAATAAGCCAGTACAAGCAGTAGGAATAAATCCTGGTACCATTGCAAGAGACCCCTCAGTCTGCCCCAGCCAAGCAACTGTCACTCATTCAGAGGGACTAGTTTGGTCCTATGCTGTTTCCTTCCCTGTCCGGCTAGAGTTGGTGAGCTCCCATTAGCTCAGATAGACTGTTGCAGTGGGTGTACCCATCATGGTCTTGATGTCTTTGCTCATATTCTCACTCCTCCCACTCTTATATATTAAATTAATCTATTTCTAGTATTTCATATTTTACTACAAGGCTCATAATTTACTGATAAGTTTCTGTCATCTTTCTTCTTCAGAAGCTACATGGCATCTGCCTGACTCTGCCTTCTTTCCTCCTCTATCTCTGCTTGGATTTTCCCGCCTTTCTATATTCTGCTCTGCCATAGGCCAAAGCAGCTTCTTTATCAATCAATGGTAATAAAACCCATTCACAGCATACAGAGGGGAATCCCACATCACTTGAGACCCCACATAGTTAATTTGTATGGCATATTAGCTCATATATCATTTTCATTTCATTCTTTGTATAATCTATTTCAGATTATTACTGAAATTATTATTATTATGACAAATGTATATAAAAACTGTTTGAACTTGTATGAACTTTTGAGAAAAATAATAGCGAAAATTATAGTTCTGAGACACTGTATTTTAATATCTTAGACTTTTTATTCAAGCTTGTCTTGAATGAAGGTGGTAGTGACTAGAAAATGGGAGAAAAATGTTAGCACAGAAACCCAGTCACCCTGTTGGGCTCCTCATAACATTGCACAGCTCCAGTTGACTCCTAAGACTTGAACCTTAGACATCTGATGCTTTTATTTTTCCCATAACCTCGATGTGCCTTTTGGGGATATGGCTTCTGAGATTTATAGAATGTCCACATCAAATTTGAGAACCAGTCTCATTACTTCAAAAAAAAAGTGTAACCTTTCTTCTCTGCTGAGAAATGAATATGGACCATATGAAGATTTCTTCTCAAGTTTTAAAACTATTGTTGGTTTATAATAGGTGATCTTAATAAGCTTCTACCTCTCAGAGAAGAAATCAGAGGTGTCAAAAATTAAATGGATATATCCTACCTTGAGTATAAATAACTGTGCAAGCAATTTTAGAACTTTACATGAGAATCCTCGTAGTAAATAAAGTGCATGCTCTGTCTTCTCAGGATTTCAGTGGTCCATTAGCTACTAGATTATATGGATACACACACATACAAATACCAGTACCTCCCAGACACACACATTTGTTTGATGTCAAATATTCTTACCTATTACTAAGCATTACTTTGATGTATAGTTTTCATCAGTCAGAAATGTACTATTTACCTTTAAATATTACATTTAATCACTTTATAACTGAGTGTACCTTCAAAAAGAATGTAGGCAAATTATAAAATAGACAAAACCTAAAATGATTAAAAATTGTTTGTATAATTGGAATTTCTCTCAATATATGTTCTATTATAACAAAATTATATTTTTAAAATTATATGTCCCTACATTTGTGTATCGCATACATTTGTGAATGTCTTAAACCATAAAAAAAAAACTGGAAGAAATTTGGGAAAACACTAAGAAGGAAAAGTAATTTGACAGAATCCCTGGCAGAGAGCGTCTTCAAAATGGAACTGTCTTCTGAACCACAGTGTAACTCCACATTGTGGCTTAAATCCACAGAAAATAGTCAATGAAAAATAAACATCCTTCCTGTGGTTAACAGATTTTTCTGATGAATCAGCCAGTTTTGGATTTGTAGAAATGTCTGATCTGTAAAGTTAGTTTAAAAAAAGTTTCAGTGCATTTTTATAAGAATATGGGAACCAGATTAAAGACAGTAATCATACTTTACACCTTTCATGAAAATATTATTATATAACTTTACTATTTGCTTTTGTTCAATGTTGAGTTTTCATAACCTGTGTTCTTTATTTTATTATTTTTATGTCAAAACATACATAATGTGGAAAAGACCCAGAGTGATAAATGATGTTGAATTTGGTATAGACAGATATCACACAAAGATCAGATTCCCAGACCATTTTATTTTTCTTGCACAAGGCCTTTACTCAGACACTCCTGGTCTACTATAATTCATGACTTAAAAAGGTAACATTACTAAAAGTATTTTTCATGCAATTACAGACATCTATGCAGCCATTAAAAAGTGAAGTCACCCAGACCCAGAAAGACAAATATGGTATGTACTCACACATAAGTGGTATTGTATGTAAAACAAAGGATAACCAGACTATAATTCATGGCACCAGAGAAGCTGGGTAACAAGGAGAACCCTAAGATAAACATATATGGATCCTCCTGGGAAGGGAAAAAGGACAATATTTCCTGAGTAAATTGTGAGTGTGGGGGTGGGAGTAAAAGGAGAGATGGAAGGGAAGGAGAAAAGGAGTGGAGAGGAGAACATGAAGGAACAGTATGGTCAAGATGGTGAAGGACAGAGAGGGAAATAAAGGAAAGAAATATCTTGATCAAGGGAGCCATTATGTGGCTAGCAAGAAACCTGGCATTGGTTAATACAGAAGTTCCATTGGTCTGTGTCAGGGGAGAATAAAGCTAGGCATGAAAGCTAAGCTGAATTCTGGGAGAAAAGAGGCAGTGTCAAGGAGACTGCATGTAGTCACCAAAGGAGACAGATGTCCAAGAATGCATCAGGGTAAAATACAAAATAATGGAAATGGGTTAATTTGAAGTATAAGAGCTAGCTAGCAATACATATAAGCTATTGGCTGAACAGTGCTGTAATTGATACAGTTTCTGTGTGATTATTTTGATTCTGGGTGGCTGGGAAACAAACAAGCAGCCTCAGCCAAGAGAATGGCACCAACATGGGCCACTATGTCCACATAAAACCTAACAGAACTTGAAAAGGAATTCTAGGAGAAAAAACAACAACAACAGAGTTTAGTGCACCCTCTTGGTTGCCACATTTTTTTTTTTTCGGATGGGCTCTTTTTGTTGGCAATAAGCAAGGGCACCATGGCTCCTTTAAGCGTCTTCCTGACTCAGCAATGGCAATAATGATTGCACGGTTTCTTTAGGGGAGGGCTTCCTGGTTTGTGATAGCTGCACAAACAGCTCCAGCTCTTTCGGGAGTCCAAACACTTAAATGGGGTCTGTGAGCAGCGTGACATAGATCTGCTTTATGGTGACACTAGAGCCGGGGCAGTGCGCATGACATTTCCAGAGTCAGTGAACATGGCTATGCCATGGTGGACTGGGCAAAGCCAACAGGCTGGGTTCAGAGTTGGTCTTGGTCACATCTGCTTAGTAATGAAAAAAAAAAAAGCACTCCTGGTCAGAAAACAATTACAAATATGCATCCAATAAAGACAAATTCAGATGAAAAACACCTCTAAATGAGTCACAGTGTAGGATAAATATATGTAGGCTTGAGAAAGGAAAAAGAGTGTAGACAGTTATAATATAAAAGAGTACAGACAGTCATAGATTAAAGGAGTAAAGAAAAATAAGTCACAGAAAGATGGAAAATACACAGAGAGTCTAGATTATGTATATTATTGTGTTTTCTTTAAAGTTTTTGATTGTGAATGGTGTAAGTACATAGAGACATTTCATTGAACAGGTTGCTAAACTAAGCCAGCATATATAATTTAAAAGTATCTTGGCTTCAAAATTAGGGTCTAAGGATATGTTGCTTTGGAAAAGAGGTTCTGCTTTTGTTTCCATAGAGGATATAAAGCTGTGGATTCCTTATCAATTAATGTTTGATCAAACAAGATCACCTGAAGCAATAGTTCAGATGGTACAACATTCATGACAGCTCAGGACTGCTGGCTGAGGTGGAACTACCACACAGGATAACCCATAAAGGACCTGATTAACAACACTCCCCAATCAGCAGAAAGTAAGCTAGGGAACAATGCCCAAATTCCCTAAATGTTTGTTTATAAAGGACTGTTTACATTTAAAGGTGTATATGATATAGAGATGAATATTTGCATTGGTATGGATATTGGTCAATTCATAAAATTTAACATTTTCTCATACGGTTTTCTGATCTTGTGTAAGATATATTTGTGCAGCTCATTTAAAAATGTAATGCATAATTAAGAAATACAGATTAACAGATAGTCATCTATAATAGTCAGACTATAGTCATGTTAGTTAGGTTTTCCAGATATAAAGAGATATATTTCAGACGGATATTTATTCTTCAAACCTTTCCAAAACTAACAGAATATGGCATTTAAATGTTTTTAAGAACTTAGAACTTTTCAGGACAATGAGACACATCTGCTCCTAAAAATATCAATCTATTTCAAGACGATGATGAGCATTGGAGAGGTTCCTTATGGAGTTTGTTAGCCATTTGAGCAAAAAACTGCTCTTTCAGGGACTGCTTAATGGTGTGCTGTATTAACTGGACATGTAGCACCCACAGAAAAATGACTGCTGGACTTGCCTAAAGAAGGCGAGACATTCCTTCAGGGTTTCTGTTTTATTCAACAGTCTGCCAGACATTCTACAAGACACAGAAAAAAGTGACTGACAAACTACCAATACAGAGAGTACTGTCTTTGAAATTCCTTGCTTCACGGAAAAGTGTACCAGATACTAGGGGCCTGTTGGCTGAAGACGAACACTGTAATGATACAGAACTTTGGGTGACTGTCCATGCAGCAAGATGTCTCTGTCAATTCCTCCCAATATTGCCTATGAGCTTATAGAGAGCAATTACATTCAAACTAACACATTCCTTTCCCTGGCTTCTATAAGCTTTTAACAATATCATAAGGTAAAATGCATTTAGTCAAACTTCAAAAGTTCTACAGCCTATCACAATCTCAACAATATTTGAAAACCCAAAGTATGGAGTCTCTTCTGAGAGTCAAGCAATGTCTTAACTGTAAACCTTTATAAAATCAAAATTTTAAAAATGATTATAAACTTCCACCACATAATAGGACAGGATATACATTACCATTCCAAAATGTAGGAAAGGGAGCATAGTGAGAAAATCCTCGGCCAAAGCAAGACTGAAAACCAGTTGGGCAAACACTAAAATCTAAATCTCAATGTCTGTTTCAAAATAGATCACCAATTCCATTCAACTTTGTTGTCTGCAACACAGTCTCTTTCTTTCTCTCAAGCTGGTTCCATTCCCTGTTAGCAGCTTTCCTTGGCAGGATCCCAAGGCTCTGGCATCTCTAAAATCTTGGGTACTCAAAGTAATCCAGGCTTCAACTTCAAAAATTTGCAATGACTTCTCTATGCCTCCATTCATGGACACCCCTGACATATACCTGGACTCCGTGACTTTCCTTAATCTCTGAGGCAAATTCCACAATTCATTTATTCTATTCTTAACTCTAAAGCCAGAACCACAAGGTCAAAGCTGCCAAGTTCTGCTCCTTACTAGGACTGGAACATGGCTCCCTTATTCAATTACATCTGCACCATCTTTCTGGTTTTGATTGTTATATTTACTGCCTAATTTTGGCTGTCCTGCAACTTGCTCTATAGAATAGACTGGACTAATACTCAGATTCACCAGCCTTTGCTTTCTGAGTGTTGGGATTACAGGTATGTACCACTGCACTGAGCCCTAAGTTTTTCTTTAATTCCTTGCAAATTGGAAACTTAGCTGGGTTGGAACTTGCCCTGAGGTCACTACTCCTTTTATTCAATTTCTTAATCCATTAATCTCCTTGAACACAGGATTTAGCCCTATTCCACTTTTTGGTGCCCCCTTTTTGTATTTACATTTTGTATTGTACATTTTGTATTTTCACTTGTTCAGCTTACTACTTCTCATTACAAATCTTTATCAGAGTTAGCAATAATAACCACAGAACAGAGTCTATACTAGGCTGTTTTGAGATTTCCTCTGCTAATGGAATTAATACAAAAGTCTTTAGCCTCAGGCAGACTTTTCAGACAAAAGCAAAACGCAACCACTTTCTTGACCAAAATATCACAGGAACAATCTCTAGGCAAAAAACCAAAATTCTTCTTCCCTGAAAGCTCTTGAGACATGCCCCACAGTATCAATAACTCTTAGCATCTCTGTCTTCCATGTTCCAACCACTATGGCCCCACTAAGCAATACTTAAAGCATTCCACTGTTTTCCTAACCCAAAGTACCAAAGTCCAAATTCCTTCAAGCAAAAACATAGCCCATCCTATTACAGCAATATTCCAATACCTGGCACCAACTTCTGTCTTAGGGTGGTTATTGCTGTGAAGAGACACCATGATCATGGAAGCTCTTATAAAGGAAAACATTTCATTGGGGTGGCTTGCTTGCCGTTCAGAGGTTTAGTCCATTATCATCATGGTGGAGAGCATGGTGGTGTGCAGGAAGACATGGTGCTGGCTCTCTCTTGATCAGAAACCAACACGAAATGGACTGTGACCATAAGTGAAGCCTCCACAAAAGAGATCTCAAAGCCCACCCCCATTGTGACACACTTTCTTCAACAAGATGACACCTACTTCAACAATTCTATACTTCCCAATAGTGTCACTCTCTATGAGCTGATAAGTGCCAGTTACATTCAAACTACCACAGCACGTCACTAAACTTCAAGGATTATGCAGTATAGCAGAAGAGATTTTCAAATAGACCACTGAATTTAAACAGATTGATTAATAGCAAAAAGAAATAAGAATATCTATATTTAGCATAGTTGAAATTATAGTCAACAATATCCATAGATAGGGCTCAATTTAAAATGGAATTCACTCACTATGCTTCTAACTTTTTCATGCATTTCTAGTATTTTATATATCACTACCAAAGGAAACTAAATAAACAGTCTATATTTGAGAATTGCCTCTAAACTTGTCTTTTGAGCCATTATGTACAGCAAAATTTAGGAACTAACTTCATATAATAGACACCGTTTTCGTCTTGCTAAAGGTTGTGAAAAGAGCATTTATTTAAAGATGCTTTTAAGGTTTTTTTTTCAATGCCAGGTGAAGCTTTGCCAGCATTCCTCTGCAGAACTAAAGGAAACACTGACAGCACACATTATAACCATATGGCCTACCTCTCATCTCAGAATAATGGTGCACTTGGGATCTCATTCTAAAAGTTTTTAAAACCTGCTTACAGAGTAAGTGATTGTTTAGAACCACGCCTAACTATGAGATAATGCAATGAGATCTAAGGAAAAAGAGCCAAGTATTTCACAACAGCTAGTTAGAAGAGGGAGAAACATTTATTTCAAAGAAGGTGCATTTCATTCTCAGAACAGACAGACTCTCCTGTTGGAGTATGAGTAACACAGAAGGCAAAATTTACAGCAAATGACAGATAACTGTAAGATGGTTTACACGAAAACAATTACAATATTCATAAACCAAATAACTAAGTTTTACCTTAATTTATCTGAATTTTTAGAAAGTTGTATTTTTTATGTCATAGATAAGCTCCGTGTAGAGATGTAAGCATCTCTTTGTAATTGGAGTATCAGCATACATATTTATGAATATGAATGTGTAAGATGAACTGTAAACTCAGGGCTGAGATTAGATGGCCACGTCTTAACTTTGCTCCTTACTGTAGTCATCTTCTAAGACACGAGAAGCGGCATTTAGTTTGTTTATTTGTTGCTCTTTCCTTTCATTTTCTGTGTGAGCTACAGATGGGTCTCATACATACAAGACTAATAATGAATGACAGCTCAAAGCAAAACAGTTTTCTTTTCACGAGTTTTATATGGAGCAAAATCAAGCACATTGTCAATTTTTCAGGCATGTTTTAAAAGTATCAATGTTTAATGCATCCCTATTTTTTATGCTTTGTAATTATTGCATTGGATGTGAATATGATGGGGGAGGAGCAGTGAGTGCACCAAGGCATGCATGTGAAGGTCAAATGACAACTTTCAACAATTAGTTCTTTTCCTTCATCATGTTCTGGTGGCTGGAACTCAGTTCTCAGGTACCAGACAAGCACATTTACCCAGAGGCTTCAGAGGCATACAATGTAATTCTTAATGTAATGCAGAGGTCTGGGGATTTATTACAGTTGTCAGAGTGATTACCTGGCAGGTATACAGCCATGGGTTAAATCTCCAGACCACATAAAATGGGTGTAGAAAGGGAGATCAGGAATACAGGCTTACTCTCAAGCAATAAGCAACTTTGAGGCCAGCCTGGGATATAGGAGACCATGTAGTGGAATTTCATTTGTATTTTAGTACTTGCCTGAAGATCAAAAAAGTAAAACAGACACACTGGCCAGCTTTACAGGCCAGGCAGCAATGACACACACCTTTAATCCCAGTAGTCACACTAGTTTGCCATAGAAACCAGGTGGTAGTGTTGCACACCCTTAATCCCAGCCTTGAAGAAGATTGTAAACTGGGAGCAGGCAGCTCTCAGACACAGTCTCATTCTGAGATTCCTGGAGGCAGGACCGCCATTTTGGAATGAGGTCGGAATGAGGTCAAGGTAAGAGACAACGGCTGGCTGTTTTGCTTTTCTGACCTTCAGAATGAACCCCAAATCTTTCTCTAAGTTTTTATTAATCATGTCACATTTTGGAACCCAACTTTTGGGTATGAATTTATGAAAAAAGTCATTTGCCTGAGGCCTTTTAACTCACAGGCCAGAGCTGGAACCAAACCTAACCACCTGGGTCTGGAAAAAAAAAAAAAAAAAAAAAAACAAGTGTTCCCAATTCCTATCTGCCCCCAGCGTAGGTTCCATGTAAAGATGGAAAACACACAGAGAATCTGGATACTGTATGCTATTGTGTTGTCACTGAATTGTTTGCTGAGAAAGAAGCATTATCTGCTAAAAGACATTTGATTATAAATACTGCTGGATTAATCCAATCTATCCTATATATTTTTTTTAAAAAAATACCTTGACTTCAAAATTTAAGTCAAATGATATGTTATGTTGGAGAAGAGATTTTGCTATTGTTTCCACAGGAAGTGAGAGGCTGTGGATTCATTCTGGGTTAAGAAAAATAAGGTTTGATCAAGGAAGAGCCTAAAAAGTCTCCAAAAGAAATGGATGGCCCAGATGATCCAACGTTTTAGAACACCTCTTTTGCAGTTTTCCCTGAGCTCTACATCCAGAACAGCTTCAAAACTGCTGGCTGAGATGATCTAACCTCACAGAATACTTCAAGAAGGACTTGACCACAATTCTAAATTTTATTTGGGTTCCCATAAGATTATCAGCACCTCCAATCAGCAGGAAGTAACCTAAAAAACTATGTCCAAATCCCAAAATAATGGATTATAAATGTTTGTCTTTGGTGAGTGTATTGGTTACAAGTTGTTATGGATAATGGTAAGGAAAAAAAGCTAACCAAAAAAATTTAGATTTGAAGGTTTTGTTTCGAAAAGAATAAAAGGGGGATATAGATATGATAGAATAAAAGCGTAGATTATTGAATCTCTTCTGAAAAGAATAAATGGAGGATATAAGTATTGAATCTACTTTTAAAAACAGCTACTAGTTTTTAATGTTTTATGTTGGATTGGACTTCTGTATATTGTATACAAATTTTGTATACTGATACAAATTTAAGATTAACTTTGTTAAAACATAATGTACATACATTTCTAATCTTATTCAGGGTATTACACGTCTACAGCTCTTTTAACAATATAATGTAAATATCTAGTCCTTGAAAATTATTATTTTTAACTGTTTAGGATAATAAGAAAATATAGGTTAGTAGTTAATCCCCTTTCTATAATCAAACTTGTAGTCACCTTAGTTATTGTTTTTCAAAGTCAAAGATATATTTTAGATAGACGTGTCATCTTCAAACACCTCATTTAAGATGTTTCAAATACCTAGGTTCTTCTTTTTTATGACAATGATATGTCTGCTCCTGACAGCCCTAATTCACTTCAGAAAAAAATAATGGGCATCAAAGAAACTCCACATGGAGTTTACTTTCTTTGTGGAAAAGTAAGCTGCTAGGTAAAAAATGCTCTTATATCAAGGCAGAAATTTATCAATACAAAGTTTGGACTAGAGTCAAATATATATATATATGTGTGTGTGTGTGTGTATACATATATATATATCAATTTTTAATATAAAATGTGTTTGACAAATACAACTACTCAATAATGTAAACAAATTTTTCTATAAAATGATCCAAAGACTGACTATTTTATTCGCCATTAATCAAAGTAAATATAAAACAAACATCTTCTGCATCACTCTGGACTAAATTAAGATGATGGTCTATTTTAAGCCACGCCAAAGCCTCTCATGAAATCTCCTGGGTCAGGTCTAATACTCTCTATGTTCTGAGCATGAGCTCAATCCAATGACATTCTACCCTATTACTTGATAGTGTATTTCAAATAAGACTTGCTTGTATCCATCATCCTTATAAAACAAATTATTATAATTATTAATCAAAAGATTTTATTTTTCATGCAGAAACTTCTCCTTTCAAAAAGCAATAAAAATCATAGCCATGGGAAGCTAAAAAATACTTTCCCTTGAATCTCTGACACTTGTCATGTCTGCCCCAAGGACAGAATTCCACCTTTTGACATCAGATTCAGGAGGAATTTACCTCTTGTTTCAGACTCCTCATGCCATAATAACTCATTTTAAATATTACTCTTGTTTGCTAACCACACTGATATGTAATGAACATGATTACTCCTTTCTAAAATTTTAATCTATGTTCAGGAAGATTCAGCAACAATCCTTGAATTTCAATTTACTTCTCAGACATATCACAGCCAGAATTTTTACCTAATAGAAATTCTTGTTTTTAAAACAGCAGTACTTAATGGAAAGAAGGAAGCAAGGAAGCAAAAAGGCAATAATAGCATGGAGTCTATGATGACAAGTTTAGTGTAACTTTGATAGCTTTTCTCACTTTAAACTCTGCCTTGAAAAAGTGCCTGAGATTCCTGTTGGCAATCATTCTCTTGACGAACAACTGTCAAAAAACAAACAAACAAATAAAATTCTAATAGATTAAACTTCTTTAAGCTTTGAATTAGGAGTGGAAAACAGTGGCCCAAACCCAAGCAACATTACCCACATAGCAATAACAAGGTGCACAACACCCTAAGGACAGTAGTTTTGTTTGTCAGTTTTATTTTGAAGTCCTGTAAATTTTGTATAAAATAAAGTGAAAATTTAAATACAAACACTAAATGTTCTTAAATGTATTTCAGAAATATATGCATATTCATGGAGAGAATATGCATGAGTATAGGGAGAAAGGCATGATAAGACTTCGGGATATGGAAGGAGTTGGAGAGGAAAAAGTTGAAAGTGGATTTGATCAAACATTATATTCATGTGTGAAATTCTCAAACAATAAATCTAATTTTTCATTTTAAAAGTTTTCTTAGTTCTTTAGAGTTTCACAAAATGTATTTTGATCATGTTCAAGCCCCTCTCCAAACTCTTCCTGATGAGGGTGCCAGGTATGGGTTTCTTCTGTGGAAGAGGAGTTAAGCTCATTTAGAAAGTGATTGTACCAGAGATCATGTCTTTCCAGGAAAGTCACAGTGGCTTTGCAGGGCTTCCTGCTGTATGATTTGTGGTCACTTTCCCTCTGCTAGCATGCTTAGAACTGTGAGAGCTAGCCAAGGCTGGGGAAGCATCTGGTGCAGCACTAAATTTATTTCTCCTTGTTCTATCACCCAACTATGACTTCAGCAATACCGTCTCATTGTCACACTCTGGAAAAGATCCACGGAGAAATGACAATCCCCTGTAAAATATGAAATTTGAAATGTATGAAAATTCACTGGCTAACAACTCCAAAAGCATTGACCCATTTTTGGACTTGGTACTTTTTAGTTGTTAATCTATGGTGTCTAGTAGAGGTAATGTCCAGCCATCATGTCTCTACTCCAGTGAGGCAAAATAATCTTGAATAGTGATGTCCAAGTTAATTTATTAAACAATTAAATCAGAATTTCTAGTCATTCTAGGAGTTCAAGACAAGTCCAATATGCATCTGTTGTACTCACTGCTAGTTTAGCATTTAAAAGAAATGCTTATCAAAAAAGTTCAAAGCAAGATTCTGAGTTTCATTGAATACATGGTCTAAATCTATAACAGCATTTATTAGGGCTATTTAAAATGAAGCACTATGAAAAACTTATGATAGTTGTAAAAATATCTTATTAGAAAATCAGTAAACTGGTTTTGATAACACCAAAGATTTGACTGAGACAAATTTTTAATGGGTAAAAATAATATACTACATGATTTTCTAATAGTTACAGGCTACATTTTTATAGCTTAAAAAGAAAAGTCAGATCACAAATGGGGAATCAAATACTCTTTTATGAGCATAGACACAATTGGCATAAAATTCATCTAAGGATTAAAATTCTGATTTTATGTGTACTGCATTTGTTTAGAAAAAGAAATTTACCTTTGAAACAATTTTTCCTTAGAATAGTGAGTAGAGATTTTAAAAATAATTTTTAGCCATCATTGAGAAAATAGTATCTATTAAAAATAGACTTAACATAAATATTAAATATCCCAGTTATATTTTCATCTTTGTATGTCAAACATAGATCAATGTAGAATTTTATTATGCCCCAATCCTTATTCACAATCAACATTTTGTGGGACTTATATAAGATTTCTTTTTAGTCTCTAGCACAGTGTATTGTACCTAATAAATTATTTTTGTAGACTCAAACTGGAATTATCCAGCAAGGGGAAAGATAATCACTACCAAGTGAGGAAAAGCATATTACTCATCTCTGTAAAATTCTCTTTGCATACACCAAAGGTTATTTCTACAGTGTGAAGGCATTTGCAGGGTGGAGCTGAATTCTTTGTGTGTTTCAGCATTCCTTCATGGCTTCCCCTGTGTCCCACTGGATTTTGTAAATGCTAATCTTTCGATTGTTTTGCTTAGTAAGACTCATAATTTACAAGTGAAAGGCAAAAAGAGAAAATATTTGAAACTTTTAAACTAAGAGTATTTGTGTATTATCAGTAGAATTTTAAAAAAAGATATACTGATCTACTAGGCTTAAACAGCTTCCTGATTTGTTATCCCTATTTCACACTTTTATAAGATTTTGCAAGCATATTTACTGTTTCATATATTGTGTCTTTGCATGTGTGTGTGTGCATGTATGTGTGCATGTGTAAGTTTGTGTTACAATAAGACAGAAGTCACGGACTTTCTCATGAGGAGGGAGCTTTTTTTTCTGGTGAAACCCCCTATTCTATACTATCTTATGATCCTGCAGTTGGTTTTGTAGCTAAACCACTGTCGTGTATTGCGTTGGAAAACAATTATTAATGTGCTAATGGTTTGTTGTCTGATAGAAGCCTCTGTGGCACTCGGCATAAACAAATGGCTTCATTGTGTAGCTTCTCTAATGGGCTAAGGTGTGACAGAGTTAACTAAGATCATAGAATATTCTTAACATTTGTATCTGTAATCTTTGTTGTTTTCTCTACTATGCATAGTTTTGCTTGTTGTTCTGGTGGGGTTGGGACAAGCATAAGGGAAAACTGGTGGGGTCCTGGAGAGAAGTCCTGGTGGTACCTTATAGACAACTTGATGGTTTTCTTTTGGAGAAAATTTGTGACCCAAAGTTGTTAGCCTTGTTATTTTAGAGTTGTGTAGATTATCATAAGAACTATGCCCCTTACTGACCTATGACATTTCTCTCTCTCTCTCTCTCTCTCTCTCTCTCTCTCTCTCTCTCTCTCTCTCTGCCTAATGAGTAAGGAAACTACTTTGTGATTCATAATACTGTTACTGAGCAGTTTTCTAGGAATGGTGAGAGTCACTTTGAACTTCACCACTGGATTCCCAGCTAGTTTGGAAGTTTCTTTACATTCTGTTCTGTTAGGGATTCTGCTGTCAGTGTTTCTGTTTCCATTTTCGTTTCATGTTTAGGTAAATAAAGTCTTCTTCTGAGGACATATGCTCAGAAACAAGGGCTGTCTGTGCCTACACACAGATATGAACAGAGACAGTGATCTTTAAAATAGTTGTTCAGCTCATTCATTTCCCCAACTTTCTGTCACGTTGTTCCCACTTCTCCTTCCAACTGAACTTGTTTTTGTTGTGTCTACTAATGACAAAGGAGAAATAATTTCATCCTTTCAGGCTAACCATGAGTTACAAATCTGTCTTCCCAGTTCCTGTTTGGCTTGTGTGTGAGTGCTTGTGCTTGAGGACTTAGAAATCTCTTCCTTAATCTGGACAGCTAATCCTGGCATCAGTTTAAGCTCTAGATTTTCAGAATCAAGATAACTGGGTGGAGGATTCATTCTGAAAGGTATGTCTGTAGTCCTAGCTATTCTTAGCAAGAACTCAGAAAAATTCAACTTTAGAGATTTGGTCTCTGCTCTCTCTGTCTCTGGGGATCTGTTTTAACAACTGGTAGACACAGAAATGCTATATTATTTCTTATAAATGTTCTTTATTAAATTTCAAGGTAGAAGAGAAACGACCAGATTGATGTGTGCCTGGCTTTCTACTCTGGGTAATTTACTTGATGCTTAAATATTGAAAAGTCAGTCTGTTTGGTTTATAGTGATTTGAAGGTTCATTTTGTTATTTCCTTATTCCCAGTGGAAAAACTTACAAAGTTCACTTACTGTGAACACTGGGATACAGCCTCTCAAGTCGGCTGCTCTTCATGATTAGAATAGCTGACATAGAATAAATTTCACCTGAAAACACGGTGGGTCCATTTGTTATCTATCATTGTTGCCAAAATGGCCATGTTTTTAAAAATAAATTTAAGAGACCATTTGCAACCAGAGTGCTACAGATTTTCCAATAGAAACTGGCAGAAAACTAGGAAAGAGGACTCAACTTGAAGCTGAAGAAGAGACGGGCAAATTATATAAAGACTCAAGAAGAGTCGTTTGTCCTGTCTAATGGAGATTACAGCATCTGGTTCTTATTATGTTGGGTGCCAAATGGCATGAACCAGTGTCTTAGGGTTTCTACCAAGAGAGTCTCATAGTGAATATTTCCCTTGGCAGACTCTTATCTAACCACACCGCCCACCTTCTAGCCCTCCAAGGATTCTGTACACCACAAAACATCCTCTAGTAAATCTTGTTTTGCTTAAAAATGGCTAGAGTGAATTCTGTTAACTATATTTCAAAATCCTAACCAAGAAGACCCCTAAAGAAATCTGGGTAACTAGTCCTACTCATATGCTTAAGAACTTGGGAGGGTCCCACCTTAATAGATGTTAGTGGGATTGCTTTGAGAAGTATTTTACATTAAACTTCTATATGACTTATGCATATCCAGGAAACGTATTCTACCAACCCCAGTCTCCCGAGACTGTTTTCAGCTGACCTTACCCACCAAGAGTTATGCTCACTATGTCTTCAGCCTTAGTTAAAAATGAGCATTGTACTGGTTACTTCTTTTGTTTCCAGGGTGAAATATGTGATAGAAGCCAACTGGAAGCATTTAGTTTTTAATGAACTGGCAGAGGGACAGGATATAACATTGCCCATAGCAGCAATGGTAGTTTTTGTCTACAGTGGACGAAACATGAAGCAGCCTCCCAACATCTCCAAGGCCCACCAATAAGCAGAGAAACTCATCTGGATGCAGCGTTCCACTGTAACTCCTAAGTCCAACCTCTAAGAATCTATCACCACGTATCTTCCAGGTAAGCCCTTCTACTTCTATGTAGCTAAATAACTTCTGAACAGGATGTATTTAAAAAGCTATCAGCATAGACTGAATAGGATCAAAGTATATTTAATACATGTATTAAATTTCAATGAATAAATAAACTATACATTTATTAAAGAGATGTCAACTGATATTTTCAACTCACTCTGAAGTCTTGTAAGAACTCTAATTTAATTATGATAATGTATTCCTCCAGAATCTGAACTGTAAGCTATTATGGGAGACAAATCTCAGTTTGGAAGCATCTCTGGAGCAACACAACACTTGGATGGACTGATCAAATCATTCATAGTTCTCAGCTGAACAATTGGTGTGTATTGACTAGCTCCTAAATTAAGATGTGTACTGTTAGACCTAACAGACATTGCAGTCACCACGTACGTAAGTCTCAAAGTTTCGAAGCAAACATTTTTACCTTACACAAGTCCCTTTCTAGTGTAAGTTCTACCGCAAACACCACCCAGACACCAAAAAAAGACAGCTCAGAAATTCAGTCTCTCTCTCTTGCTCCTTCCCTCCCTCTCTGTATGTGTATGTCTGTGTGTCTATGCATGTGTGTAAAAGAAACTATGAGGGTTCCTAGATACTGTGTTAAAAATTAAATCTTACATGACCGACAAGATCAATAGCAATAATGTTAAGGTAGATGTCAGAGACCTAAGTTGTAATGTCTGATTTAATATCTCTCTAGTCCATTAATCTATGGGATATTGCATATGAGAAAGTAGGGAAAGTCTGAGGTCATGCTCTACTGAGCCTACCGTCAAGAAGTTATGATTCAAAAGTCTCAATCCAGTATATTTAACACAAAAGATTTAGTATGTTAATTTAGAATAGAAGGAGACTTCACCCCTTAAATGTTTATAATAATCAAAGAGCCTGTCTGTGTCTGAGTAAAAGATAAGTTTTCATAGTTCATTAGATGAAATTTAGACTGACTTATACAGAATTCTTTCATATTTTTAAATAGGAACATATTTACAGAACCAAAAACCTGCTATTTGGCAGTGGTAACCTGGCAAGCCAAAAGCATCCATCCGTAGCTGTGTGGTACAGTTTTAAAGTTACTCATAAATGTTTTCCGTATGAAAGTCATCCATGAATAACTAAGGAACTCTATCAAGCTATCAAAAGAGTAGGAAAACTAACATTGAACTATAGTGCCCCCTGGCATGCCAAAAAGGCTGTGTGCTACTTCAAAAACAAAACTTAAAGTAGACTTTGTTTTCACAGAAAATAATGGTTTCAAAAGTGAAATGCTTAATAAAAGAAGGAATATAAAAGGTTAACTTATCTATTAATTAATACATTCATATATATTAAACAATATCTTGGTAAGACAGAGGCATCTATAGGCATATGTGTGCATATGTTGACTTCGCAGAATAATGGTGAAATGTCAAGAAATACAAGGAAGTAAAATCTAGTGCATGTAAATACACAAAAAAAATAGCAAGTTTGTTCTAAAAATATCACCAAATGAGTAACCTTTGTTATCAATATTTGATTTAATGCATACATGCTTGGGATATTAAGTCATAATCTCTATGCCATTGACCTGATAAAAATTTCATCTTGATACAAAAAGTTATCTCAGTATCCTGTTTCAGTGGTGTCAAGCAGAAAATGAAAAGGCACGTGCTTTTCATTTGTGATATACTTTCTGAGGTAATGTCTAGCAGGAATCTCATGCAGTGGAAAAGCCCTGGAGAAACATATGGTATTATGTATGGTAAGGCCAAAGATGAAGTTCTTTTGAAGGCTGAGAGGGGCTCAAGAGAGAGGAAATCCAGTGAGTAGAGCACTCAAAAAAATTTAAAGGAGACACAATTAGTGATGTGAAATATTAGCATACATACAATGTTCCCAAAAATGATTCTGTACAAATGGGATTTTTCTTAGAGAGGAAACTGCTATAAATTTGTGAAAATAACACTAATGACCTGCGATATAGATCTCTGTCTCTGTTGAAATGTTATCATAATCAAGTGATATCAATCTCACATTCAAGATCACCCCCACCTAATTTAAATAATCAAGAAAAGTAGTGATAGCAGATATCCTTAATGGTCTCTCCTCACAAGGCAATAGCTTCACCTTGGCTGTAATTGCATTCATGAAAGTTTAAAAGATGCATTGGTAAATGCAGAAATCTGAATTCAAATTTCTTTAGCTTAAAAGCAAATCCCATTCACCAGTTCTAAGGACGCAGAGACTAATAGATCAAATCTCCAGACTAACCTAGACATGACAATGAGATTCTCTCAAAATCAGAAATAGAGTAAAACAGAGACCTCGAATTGTTGCATCCCTGAGCCTGCGGCTATCCTCTGAAATGTAAGAGCCACGTGCATGGGGGATTTACATTGTGACACTGTGCCCAATGCTCCATTTGGAGAATCCTGGAATATTTATTATTCTTTGATACTTTAGCATTATTTGGGTCTTCATAGTGAGTTTCTTATTCTATAACAGGATGGGCACAAATTCCAGCTAGCTTAATCCAACAATGAATGATTACAACTGAGCAGACACTGGAAGCAAGAAGGTAAGCTTGTTTGAGTGTGCAGACCTTTTCTTCACAGACATTTACTGGCATCCAGTTGGAGTTGGAAGACCACTGCTTATTCTTTCGTACCCTCTCTGAACCAGAAACCTTCATATATTCTCAAAGAATTGAAATTATCATCAAGGAAAATAATAGCTTTTTTTTTTTTAGTCTAATTCTTCATTTGAAGCAAGGAAAAGCTCATGCATTTAAGCACTCTGAGGATAGTCAAGGTTCTTTCTTTCTTTCTTTCTTTTTTTCTTTCTTTCTTTCTTTTGGTAGTTGTGGTAATTGTTTTGGCTTTGTTGGGGTTTTGTTTTGTTTTGTTTTGTGAGATAGGGTCTCACTATGTGGCTCTGGCTGGCCTGGAACTCAGAACTCATCGTGCAAATCAAGCTGCCCTCAAACTTACAGAGATTCACCTGCCTCTCCCTCCTAAGTGCTAGGACTAATGATGTGCACTGCCATCCCCTGATATCTTCTTCCCTTTTTTAGTAAAACTATTTCTTTCACTTTTCAGATTAATATTATAATTGTATAATTTCCCCCTTCCCTATCATCCCTTTCAATCCTCCTGTATAACCACCCTTGCTCTCTTTCAAAATCATGGTCTCTATTCTTATCAATTGTTGTTACCTGCATATTTGTGTGTATTTTCACAAAGACATATAATACATATATACTTATATATGCACATATATATACTCCTAACAGAAATACAGCATGCTCAGTCTGTATAAGGTTAGAAATATAATTTTTTTCAGATTTGTTCACTTGGTTTTGTATAACCAATTTGTGTGTTCTTCCCTGGGAAAGACTATTTTTCCCACTCTCAATATTCCTTGGTTGCCTATAGCTTTTTGTATAGCACAAAGGAATCCTGGGATTTCCCATGTCCACATTAGCATGTATATTAGTGTATTTGTTCAGTTTATGTTTAGTTAGTCATGTTGGTGAGACTTCTCTGA
This sequence comes from Chionomys nivalis, assembly GCF_950005125.1. Lineage (NCBI taxonomy): Eukaryota > Metazoa > Chordata > Mammalia > Rodentia > Cricetidae > Chionomys > Chionomys nivalis. The sequence continues at coordinate 21,252,310 of NC_080111.1, forward strand.
CATTACTAAGAGACAAAATTTCACAACAAACTCTATTTTTCTGGCTCTTACACTCTTTTAATTCCCTACAGAAAGTTCTTTGAGCCTCCTGTAGGTCCTGTAGCTATTTTGTAGATCTATTAATTTACACTGGGCTTCACAACTCTGCCTTTTAATTGGTTGTATTTTTCTGTATTGGTCTCTGCTGCAAGGAAAAGTTTCCTCATTGAGGAACTATATCTTACTTGTAGGTATGAGAACTAATATTTAAAATGTGAAGGTGAAGGCGTAAGTCACAAACAATCCCACACCAGTTTGGAATTATGATTAATAGAATGGTTATTTATTTAAAGGGGAAAAACTTACAGATCACCGTCCCAGACAACAGCCCTCTGTGCAATCAGGAAAGGAGCCTAGTGGCCTGAAGCAGAGCTGGAAGCCAGAGAGCAAGTGGAGGGCAGTGGCTGCTTTTTTAAAGAGAGAGAGACCACGCCCCAGTGTGATGGGGGAGAGTCTTCTGTTTTGTGTTGATTTCATTGGATAATTAATAAAGAAACTGCTTGGCCTTTGATAGGACAGAAAATTAGGTAGGCGGAGTAAACAGAACAGAATGCTGGGAGAAAGAAGCCGAATCAGTGAGTCGCCATGATTCTCCCACTCCAGACAGATGCAGGTTAAGATCTTTCCTGGTAAGCCAGCTCGTGGTACTACACAGAATATTAGAAATGGGTTATATCAATATGTAAGAGCTAGCCAATAAGAGGCTGGAACTAATGGGCCAGACAGTGATTAAAAAAATACAGTTTCCGTGTAATTATTTTAGGTAAAGCCATGCGGGCAGCCGGGTGCCAGGGACGCAGCCCCGCCGCTCTTATTACAACACCAGTGGGCTGGTATCTTAGCAGCTATTGGCTGAATAAGCAAAAGGCGCTCCCACAACAGTTAGAGGTTATGCTGGTTTAGTAAATTAGCAATTAAAGGTTTTGCTCCAAAAATCCATGACTTCACATTCACTGGATAATTGTTTCCAATACCAACCACTATTTCCCTCTTGTTGAGTGGTTCTTGTGTCTTAAGTCCAATTAGAGTGCCATTGGTTGCTGTCAAGAAACATATGCCACTATTATACCCTTATGGATATCATCCCATGCTAGTCATTGTTGTGATTTATAGGCATCATAGCTATGTAGCAGTGTTGGTTACCTCCTTCCTTAGAAAGCTTTCATGGTGCCTTTTGGTACCATAAAAGCTAGTTCTCTGGGAAGAGGAATTTGGGTGAGTTCCAGTACAGGGACACTGTTTGGGAAGTACATGTTGTCATCAACAATAGACACTTGCCTTCCATCTCTAGAGACCAACCAAGGGCAATAGCGACAGACTATAATATCTGGGGGAGGGGTCTTACTGAAAACTCCAACAACCAACTCAATAGAAGCTTCTTATGCCTGTGTTGGGGTTTTGTTAGATTATCTTTGGCTCTTGAAGGCAGCATTGTCATGGCAGAGGAGTAAATTTCATGTAAACTATATATGCATAGTTATTTACAGACTTATGTTTATTATGGGTTTTTGTTTGATTTAGGTAAATATCAATCATGTGATTGCTTATGACTTTTTCAGACATCCTTATTGTTATTTTCCCTTCCTCCTTCATTCTATATCTAGCAGTCTGCCCTCTGGTTGACTAGATTCTCTCTTTTGGTTCCATTTCCTCCTTCATTCTATATCTAGCAGTCTGCCCTCTGGTTGGCTAGATTCTCTTTTTTTGTCTCATTTCCCTGAACAGATAAGTTGGACTCTATTATTCCTCTCTCTCTTGGTCTAGCTCCTCCCAACCCAGCATAGAACATTTTACTTTCCTGGTTTCTGCAATTATTCAAAAATATGTTCTCATAAGATTTTGTGCTAGGATCCTCAGATGTGAGAGAACACGCAGCATTTGTCTTTTTCAGCAGAGTTGCCTCACTCTGTATGATTGTCACTAACACTATAACTTTGTTTGCAAAGTTCATGATTTCATTTTTCTTTACAGCTGGATAGAACTCTATATTATGCATCACACGCTCTTTTCTCAATCGTCTTAGTTAAGGTGTTGATTGCTGTAAAGAGACACCATGACCACAGCGACTCTAATAAGAGAAAACTGTATCACGAATAATAAAAACCCAGAGTCAGATATTGGGGTTCAACCAGAAAAACAAAACAGTTAAGCCACTAGAGAAATCATACATCTCCCAAGGCTGGGTGACCGCAGACCAAGCAGACTAAGCCTCTCTCTCTTTCCATTTTATATTCCCTCTAGTGCTGGGATTAAAGGCATGTAACTCCCTAGTACAGGGATTACAGGTGTGAGTCACCACCACATCAATTTGTTTCTGCATTGATCTCATGTAGCCCAAGATGGCCTTGAACTCACAGAGATCCAGTTGCCTCTGTCTCCTAAATCCTGAGAGTAAAGGTGTGTGCCACCACTGCCTGACCCCTAGTGACTTAGTTTTGTCCTTCTGATCTTTAGCTAAGCTTTATTGATTAAAACATAAATAAAATATCATGATAGGAAATATTTAATTGGTACTGGATGAAAGTTTTAGAGTCTTTGTTCATTATTGTCATGGTGGGACATGAAGGCACGCAGGCAGACATGGTGTTGGAGACGGAGCAGAGATTTCGACATCTCGATCTGCAGGGAGCAGAAGGTGAGACTACCACAATGCATGACTTGAGCATATCTGAGTCCTCAAAGCCCATCTTTGCAGTGACACACTTCCTACTCAAACAACACCACCTCCTAATAGTACCATTCCATATACGACAAGCTTCTGAGCACATAGTCTATGGGGGCCAAACCTGTTCAAACTACAACATCAATATAATAAACTCATGGGTAGGTATAAGACTACTATTAATAAAAACACCTAAATAGTACAATTCAGATAATACTAAAGGGTCTTTATACACATTACCACTGTGCTATAGAAGTCTCATCTTTTTTCCGTATACATTTTTTCTCCATATATATGGAGGTGTGGCTTAGAAGCCTTTTTAGATAAGGTCTCACTGTGCAGCCATGTCTGACCTAAAACTCACTATATAGACCAGGCTGTCCTTCAACTCACAGCATTTCACTTGTCTCTCCTTCCCAAGTGCTGCCATTAAAGGCATATGCTACTATACCCGATCTTTTCTCATTCAAACAAAGTTTTATTTATCCAGAAATGTTAGTAATTCTCTATTCCTTTATTTTAAAAAGTCAAATTTGGTATCCTTTGGTTACTGTAGAACTATCTTAAGACCTGTTTCCAGATCAAGATAACTTACAAATGTGATATGGGTCATTGACTGAGAGATTAGAGGATATTTTATTCTACTTTACTTAAGAAAGGTACTAAAAAGTTCCAGAATAGTACCTGAAGGAAAATAAAATTCTGTGTATTACTTCCATTTCTCCTATACTCTGATACAATCAATTGAAATGACAGGTTATCAATTAACTAAGAAAAATTCAGCTTATTGTGAATGCCATCTTTATCTTCTTCTGTTTTTTGTTGTTGTTGTTGTTGTTGTTTTGTTTTGTTTTTTTTGTTTTTTGATACAGGTTTTTTCTGTGTAGCTTTGGTGCCTGTCTTGGAACTTGCTCTTGTAGACCAGATTGGCCTTGAAGTCACAGAGATCTGCCTGCCTCTGCCTCCCGAGTGCTGGAATTAAAAGCATTTGCCCCGACTTCCTGGCTTCTTCTCATTTTTAATTTATTTTAATAACTATTTAATGGAACCAAAAGAATCTTCACAAAGAACATAAAAAGTATAAGTTATTGCATAGAATAAAACATGGCTCACTCTTTCTATTAGTTCATAGAGTTTTGTGCTACCACCATACAAATATTACCTAAAGCTTGTTAATGTCATTAAAGAAATAAGTTCCTTTGGGTGACAGTTTTAGAAATCCAAGTACCCACAACTGATGATAGTTTTTATTTTGTTTTGTTTTGGTTTTCTCTAGTACTGTTCTATGAAATATAACAGAGAAAAAGGCAGAATAGTGTGTGTGTCCTAAACTTTTCCCTTCCCTCTGTGTCCTAAACAGATTTAATCATGGGAGCTTTATCTTCTAAATCTTATTCAGTCATAATTCCCTCCCAAATGCTAGAGTCGGATTTAATTTCTACCTTGCCAGTATTTCATAACTGGCTCTAATTTTAACATAGGAACCCTGATAAACAATCAAACCATGTCAAAACCACAGCACCAGTTTCTTTAAGAAAAGAATTCCCCATCCCCTTCCCTTTACCCCCTCCTCACCCCCAGTTTACCCAGGTGATCTCACCTAATTCCTCTTCCTGGGCAATCCATGTGTCCCTCTTAGGGTCTTCCTTACTACCCAGCTTCTCTGGAATTGAGTCTGGTTATCCTTCGCTTTACATGTAATATCCACTTATGAGTGAGTCCATACCGTGTTTGTCTTTATGAATCCGGGCTACCTCCCTCGAGACCATTTTTTCTAGTTCCATCCATTTGCCTGGAAATTTCATGAGAACACGAGGGAACGGGATCGTCAAAGGGGTAGAGAAGGACAGAGTCGGAAAGGAAAGAAAGTGAAATCTTGATAGAGGGAGCTACTATGGGATTCGGGAGAAACCTGGTGCTAGGGAAATTCCCAAGAATCCACAAGGATGACCCCAGCTAAGACTCTGAGCAATAACAGAGAGGGTACCCAAACTGGACTTTCCCTGTAATCTGATTGGTGATTACCCCAACTATCATTACAGAGCCTTCATTCATCAACTGACCGAACCAGATGCAGAGATCCACAATCAAGCACCTGGCTAAGCTTCAGGAATCCAATCAAAGAGAGGAACGAGAGAATATATGAGCAAGGAAGGTCAAAATTTTGTTGGAGAACTCTACAGAGACAGCTGAACCGAACTCGTGGAAAATGGGAGACAGCAGTGAAGCTTTAACTATCTATGACGCACCTGGCATTAGGACCAGGATCTATCCCTGGTACATGAGCTAGCTTATTGGAGCCCACTCCTTTATGGTGTGATAGGTGGGGGGTGGAGGGTGGGAGGGGATGGACAGGGTAGAGGAGGATGAAGGGGGAACTGTGGATGGAATGTAAAATAAAATTTAATACAAAATAAATTAGAATTAAAAAAGAAAAGAATCCCCTAATAAAATTACTACCTGGAAAATTTTCATTTTCTGTTCACTAGGATTTCTTTAATATATCACTGGAAATAAATACCTAGAAGAGAAAGACCTTGTTAAGACTGTACATCCCTGGCATAAATTAACAATTAACATTAGATATTTTAGATAAATTAATACTAAAAGTTGTTTCAGAAGCTAAAAAAGTATTATTTTGAAAGTATTGCTATACAAGTAATTTATAAAATAAAGTTGAATTAACAATAAAAATAGGAGTCTGTAGGACAGAATAAATGGGTAATACAGAGTTTTGAACCTGGAGCAAGAAAACACCTGAGCACAGTCATGCTGAGCCTATCTCTGTGGACTCACGTCTCAGACACAGCACAGGAGGAAGCAGGACAGGCAAGTGGTCTCACTTTTGGGTGGACAGGAGACTAGAGCTACTGGGCTGGCTAAAATTTGCTCAGCAGGAATCTAGAGAAAAGTGTCAGCTGAGATAATGTCTTGAAACTACATGGAAAGACCCATGAATATTTGGTTGAATAGTCTCTTGTGTATGTGCAGAGAGAGTTGTCTCAAGACTGAGAAAAAATAATAACTACTAGGGGAAATTACTTTTAAGTTTGATTTTGCCCCAAATATGTGGAGTTGTAAGTTAAACAACTGCCTGAGCTTTCAGAAAACCCTGAAGCATTTGATCAGAGCTTCCAGGGAAGGCAGACCTCGCTGGAAACTCAAGCATTAAGTAGTTGTTAGGTTCTCTTTCTCCAGACTAAAGCCTTCCCTCCGGGACACTGAAAGGACTTGGGAAGAGAAGAAAAATTTACAAGACTTTGGAAGGTTCTGAAGCTTAGAAGACTAGCAAGGACCCTCACCAAGGCTATAAGAGCAGTACTCAATGTGAGGATGATAAGCATCTCCCCAGCTAAAGCAGCATCAAATCGTGTAGTGATAAAAGGACACAAATTTGATGAGTGACTGTGTGGAGGTACATTAAGAAACTTGAGCAGCACATTAATAATTACAATGACTATAAATTGAATTAAGCCTTCCTCTCATAGACAAAAATAAATAAGAGAGATACATTTTTAATTAATCCATTTAAAACCTTGAAAGTAAGTGTCAAACAGATGTTGATAATAAAATAACTAAAATTGAAATACACTATATGCCTTCTGATAAAAGACTAAATTTGTCAACAATACACAAATCTTCTAAATATACACGGCCTGCAATGACAGCTTCAAAAATGTATCAAGGAAAAAATGAACAAACTTAAGAGGAAAAAGAGAAATAAAACTTTCTTTGACATGCATAATATCATGATTTTTGTATGAATAGATGAGCACAAAATTAACAAAATTATTGAAGACCTAAAGAACACTTAGATTATCTGATCTATATGTCTTTATTGGTAACTGCTTCCAAACCAAAAAAAAAAAAATACACTCTTTTAAAGTTTATATTGACTATATTCTGAAATTAACAATATACCAAACAAAATATACCAAACAAGAGCAATTGTCAAAAACAAATTAAATTGCTTGAAGCCATCCACTGTCCAGTCTCGGAATACATTTGGACTTCTGTTGAGAATTCTCTGTTCAGTTAAGTGCCTCATTTTTTAATTGGGTTAATTAAAGTTTTAATGTCTAGTTTCTTGACTTCTTTATTTATTTTGGAGACCAGACCTTTGTCTGATGCGGGGTTGGTGAAGATCTTCTCCCAATCAGTAGGTTGCCTTTTTGTCCTAATGACAGTGTCCTTTGCATTACAGAAGCTTCTCAGTTTCAGGAGGTCCCATTTATTCAATGTTGCTCTAATTGTCTGTGCTACTGGGGTTTTACGTAGGAAGTGGTCTCCTGTGCCCATGTGTTGTAGAGTACTTCCAACTTTCTCTTCTATCAGATTCAGTGTGGTCAGATTAATATTGAGGTCTTTAATCCATTTGGACTTGAGTTTTGTGCATGGTGATAGATATGGATCTATTTTCATTCTTCTACAGGTTGACATCCAGTTATGCCAGCACCATTTGTTAAAGATTCTTTCTTCCATTGAGGTATCATCAATAAGTCTGAAGTACCTATAAAAAATTATGTGATGCTATAATAGTTAGATATCATATGGATCAAAGAAAGTTGTATGAGAAAAATTCTTTGCACTGAATGAGAATGAAAGTCCAGGAGAGTTAAATATATCGGATGTTTCTAATCCTGTGGCCATAATTTAGAAAAAGCAAGTTCAAACTAAATCAAAGGGAATACAAGAGACATTAAAAAACACAAAAACATAAATTATTGAAATATTAATAAAATAACAAAAATATAAAATTAAATAAAGTTAAGTATTTGTAAAAATTAACAAAATTGATAAACATTTATCTTCACTAATGAAAAGCAAAAAATTAAAATTGGATATGATAAAAGTTTTATTATCACAGATAACAAAAAAATGAAAAGGATATTAAAAGCAAAATACTAAAAAGTTCATACCTATAATGGACAATTTATACACCTATTATTTGAAAATAAATTTACTAGAACTAACACAAGAAGACATCTGAATCTTGCTATATTTGAGAAAGAAATTGAAATTATAACTAAAAATCATCAAAAGCAAAGGCTCACTGAATTCTTTGAATCCACCAGAAAGAAATACCAAATTAAGTTAAGCAAATTGATTTAAAAACTTGGAAAAGGATAAGCATATTCTTATCATGGTTTGGGACAATTTCATTTACAAAGTTAGAAAATATCATTACATGAAAAATTTGACAAAAATTTCCCATGATCTAAAATATTAAAAAGTTGATTTGAGAAATATATAAATACACCATTACCAAGAGTTATCTGGCAATGAAAAAAAAATCAAATGAACTCTCAATACAATAAATGAAATTCAAGATTATTAATTTGAATAACTATGTAATGATACTAACAACTTTAGAGAAATTTCTTTAAATTTATACTTATTCATCCTAAAAATTTCTGAAAAGAAAAAAATAAGAGGAAAATTTCTCAATATGAGATAAATGCCATAAAAATAAGACTAATGTAAATGATAGCAAGTGATTGAAATTTCCATGCTAACATTCAAGGAAGGAAAGACTGCCATCATTACTATAATTCTGCATTGTGTTGAAGGATACAGGCAGAAAAAAAATGACTCAAGAAATATAGTAGTTGGAAACCAAAGGATTCTGACAAAAGTTTATTGCTGTGGGGCAATGATCTACACCCTGTCACTTGTACTTTAAATAAACACTGATTGGCCAGTAGCCAGGCAGGAAGTATAGGTGGGGTGACCAGGCAGGAAGTAGAGGCAGGTCAGGGAGAACAGGAGAATTCTGGGAAGAGAAAGAGTCAGTCCGCAGTCATCAGAGAGGAAGCCAGACATAGAGCAAGCAAAATGTGACTGCCTCGACAAAAAAGGTACCAAGCCATGTGGCTAACACAGGCAAGAACTACGGCCTACTATAAATTATAAGAGTTAATAAGAACCCTGAGATAATAGGCCAATCAGTTTATAATTAATGTACGCCTCTGTATGTTTATTTGGGACTGAACGACTGAGGGACCAGGAGGGACAGAAACCTCCATCAACAGTTTAGTTAATCAATAGTTTCATTTAGACTGATCAGAATACAGTATATAAAACTCAAAATTATGTTTTTGTTTATTTTGTGTGTATGGGTGTGGTGTTGGAGACCAAAAGAGGAAGTGTGATCCCCTGGAACTGGAGTTACAGATTCCATGTGGCTGCTGGGAACTTAAACTGGGTCCGCCAAAAAAGCAGGTGGTGTATTAACCACCTAACCACCTCCCCAGCCCCAAACCCAACTTTGCTTGTTTGTTTACTAATGATTGACAAATGAAACACACGTATTTTCATAGTATACCAAAGTAAAATACTGTCTTTTCAATGATCTTGTTTTGAATCCAAATGAAACATTTCATTCTTTAAAGGGGAGGCACTATGAGGCTCAGAGAGCAAACAACCTCTTTAATATTGGAGAGTTCAAACTGAGAACACTCCCAAGTCCGTGCCAAAGGCTGTAGAGCTAGTGAGTGATTGCTGTGGAGAAGGCAGTTGTCTGTAGGAGATTCACTGCTATGGAGCAGTTTGCATGTCCTGTGGAGGTTCCCTTTGTCCCAGGTTCCACTAGCCAGGTTCAGGTTGGTTTTCCAGTGATATGGCTGCTCTTAATTGCCCTTACTTCCCCCAGGGTCCCCTTGTCCTAAAAGTCTCATTAATGCACCAAACTGAGGTTGGTAGAATTATTGCTACGGTGTATTGGCAGTCCCATATTTAGGCTAAGTAGATGATTATGTTAGGACTGCCAGGAAGTCTAGCATAACAGATTTTCAAACTGAAACCAGAACGTGAGAAACAAATCTTCAAACCCACACAGGAGATTTACAAGGTGGGCTTCTTCTGAGGTTATCCACTGTATGAAGCAGAGCTGATAAGGTGGCTAAGAGCTAAACGCCCACCAACAGTAGATACCTTATAGGGACTACATAAGAGCTTTCGTGAGAAATTATGTTTTTTTTTTTTTAAAGAGTCTGTGGATGAAAACTTTGCCTCGGTTTTTATCCATATTTCATTTTAAGCCCACTGTTGGGCACATCTGTACCTTTTTATACCATATGCACCTTTTAGTTCTGTCACATTCTACATGACTAAACACATCTTGTCTCTTAGTTGTAAGCCTGGCAGAGAGCTCATTTCCCCTCCCCACTTTTTAGTTCCTTCTTTGTTTGTGGTCTAGTGCTCTGATGAATTGTTCTGTATACTGCTCCATACTTGGTAGCTGCATTTCCATGCGTAATGAGAAACTTAGGTTCTCCTTGAGGACTTGGGAATTTGAGCTGTGATTTCTACATTGTAGCAAAAATCAAGGGTTCCTGACTATACGGATAATCCAAGGGACCTCAAAGTAAAATGCTCCTGGATTTCAACCATGTTCAAACGTGACATCATACCCTCGGATATTGTCTTTTCATGATGTTGTGCCAATTTAACTTGATTTCCTCTCTTCTTCCCATTTCTTATTTCCTGATTTTTGAGACTTGGGGCTTTTTGGTTTTTTTGGACTATAGCATGAGTTATCCAAATCTTTATCCCAGATAACTAGAGACTCTTTTCTTGTAGTAGGTTTTTACCAAATGCCAGGATATTTATTCCTGTCATTTCTTTCTTTTATTTATTTATTTATTTATTAAAGATTTCTGCCTTCTCCCTGCCACCACCTCCCATTTCCCTCCCCCTCCCCCATCAAGTTCCCCTCCCTCATCATCCCTAAGAGTAATCCGGGTTCCCTGCCCTGTGGGAAGTCCAGGGACCACCCACCTCCATCCAGGTCTAGTAAGGTGAGTATCCAAACTGCCTAGGCTCCCACAAAGCCAGTACGTGCAGTAGGATCAAAAACCCATTGCCATTGTTCTTGAGTTCTCAGTAGTCCTCATTGTCCATTATGTTCAGCAAGTCCGGTTTTATCCCATGCTTTTTCAGACCCAGGCCAGCTGGCCTTGGTTAGTTCCTGATAGAACATCCCCATTGTCTCAGTGTGTGGGTGCACCCCTCCCGGTCCTGAGTTCCTTGCTCGTGCTCTGTCTCCTGCTCTTGATTTGGACCTTGAGATTTCAGTCCGGAGCTCCAATGTGGGTCTTTGTCTCTGTCTCCTTTCATCGCCTAAATGTTTTTCTTAGGGTTCACCTTCTTAATTAGCTTCTCTAGGATCACGCATAACAGGCTCAACGTCCCCTATTCATGGCTAGAAACCAAATATGAGTGAGTACATCCCATGTTCCTCTTTTTGTGTCTGGCTCTGTGAGGGCTGGTCCCCTCTGCTGGTGCTGCACCTCCTCTGCTGCGACCTCTCTCTTCCTGGCCCATCCTGTCATTTCTTAAAGATATTCCTCTTAAGAGAGACCTCTGTGAAGGTCTATTTTAGACTCTTTCATGTTGCTGTCCGTGTGACAAATCAGCTTCACAGCAACTGTTCTCTCAAAACAGAAAAAACCCACTCTGCTTTTTCTCCAAAGCATTTACACAAACATGGCACCTCCAGAGACAGTACTTTCAGTTGTAGAAAGCAACAACAAAACACAAAGAACATCTTGTTCTTTTATTACAGTTTTATAGTTGAATGTTTTTTCTCTTCGAACAGTGATTTCTGAAATTTGAATACAGCTGAGTTTCAGTTCTTGCCAAATTCATTGATTGAAATGTTTGACCCCAAAAGAAATTGTCTTAGGTACTTGTCTAGACGTAGGAATGTAAAAAGCGAACAGGCAAATGTAAGTTTAAACAGAAATTATGTATTTTCTTTGCTATGTCTCAGTTTGCAAAATCAAATGGATAAAAACTCAGAGTCTGCCTAATAAGCAGACAGTTATAATTTTCCTCTGTTTCATAGATAATTTGTTGTAACTGTGTTTTATTTGGATTTAAAATGTTATTGAATATATATTACTTTAAAATCTGGTATTTTAATCTTTGATTTTTCTATCACTATTAGAAATATTTATATAAACAGAAACTTAATAATATGAGACCTTTCTAAACTGACACTGATAATAAGGAAGGGGGATGTGGTTCTTTGAATAAAAGTGACCCCCATATATTGAATGGAACGATTAGAAAGTGTGAACTTGTTGCAGGAAGTGTGTCACTAGGGTGTGGGCTTTGAAGTCTCAAATGTTCAAGCCAGGTCTAGTGTGATACTCACTTCCTGCTGCCTGCCAATGCAGATGAAGAACTCTGAGCTTTTGCACCACGTCTGCCTGCATGCCACCATGCTTCCCGCCATGACAATAATGCATGACACCTCTGAACCTGTAAGTGATCCAACCACAGCTAAATGCTGTCCTTTGTAAGAGTTTCTGTGGTTATAGTGTCTCTTCACAGCAACAGAAACCCTTTCTGAGACAGAGAACTTCAATTCTACCATTACTTTCTTTGTATCTCAGCTCTATTCCTGTCATAGTGGCTTCATTTTCATCTAGCATACATGGACTTCTTCTTGTCACAGTCACATAGCAGGCAGTGTCCAAATGGCCTAATCTAAGGCTAATACTGAGTGAAACAGATACATACTGTATTAGAGCCATATGGGCCATTGTCTAGAGGAAGTAACTATTTCAGAACATATTCTCTTGTCTAAAAAGGTCTCATATGACAAGACAAAGACATCTTAGAAAGAGAGAGAAAATAAGCAGCCAGAATATATGAAGGTACCACGTGTGATGAAATAACATTACTTAATTGAATTAATTTTTTAATTACTAATTATTTGTTCCAAAACATGTTTCTTTCCAGAAAGTTCTATTATAAGAAATGAAAGAGGTTTTGTAGGTCAAACCTTTATGGAAATAACTGTGAAATATAAAATCTTATTTCAAATTAGTGTTAACTCATCATCACCTTTTGATGAATTATTATTATAAGAAAGATAAAATTGCCCAACAGCATCCCTTTCCTCATCTCCATATCCTGGCCCACAACTCTGGCAGAAGTCCATTGCTATACTGGAGGCCATGCTGATATGCACACCCAGGAGATTTAGAAGGCAAGAAATTATCAAACTGAGGGATGAAATCAATAAATTATTAGCAAAGAGAACAACACAAAGAAACAATGAACCAAAGAATTGGTTCTTTGACAAAATCAAGAAGATAGAAAAACCCTTATCCAAACTAAGTAAAAGTTAGAAAGAAAATACACAATTAACAAAATCAGAAAGAAAAAGAGAGACATAACAACAGATACTGAGGAAATCCAGAGAATTATTAGGTCATACTTTAAAAACCTGTGCTCCACAAAATTGGAAAGTCTAAAAGAAATTGACAGAAAATTTTTTTATATTTATCATGTACCAAAATGAAATCAAGATCAGATAAACAACTTAAATAGACCCATAAATCCCTAAAGAAATAGAAGCAGTCATTAAAAGTTTCCTAGACCCCCCCAAAAAGTCCATGATCAGATGGTTTTAGCACAGCATATTTCCAGACAATCAATAAGAGCTAACATCCATATTCCTCAAATTACTACACAAAATGGAAACAGAAGGAACGTTGCCAAAAATCTTTTTATGAGGTCACAATTATCCTGATATCTAAATCACACAAAGACTCAACAAAGAAAAAGAACTACAGATCAGTTTTCCTCATGATGGATGCAAAATACTCAATAAAACAGTCACAAATCAAATCCAAGAACACATAAAAAAGATCACCTACCATGGTCAAGTAGACTTCGTCCCAGAGATGCATAGATGGTTCACAAATGAAAATCTGTCAGTGTAATCCAACATATAAGTTAACTGAAAGAAATCAACCATATGGTCATCTTATTAGATGCTAAAAGAAATTCTTGAACAAAACCCAACAGGCCCTTCATGATAAAAGTGTTGGAGAGATTGAGGATATAAGGGATATACCAAAACATAATAACAGTATATGTAACAAGTCAACAGCCAACATTGAATTAAATAGATAGAAACTCAAAAGAAAGTCCAGTAAAGCCAGAAACAAGACAAAGCTGTTCACTCTTACTACTAGTTACTATACTACTTGAAATTCTAGCTAAAACAATAAGACAACTAAAGGTGATCAAGAGGGTACATATTGCAAAAGCAGAAGTCAAAGTATCATTACTCACAGATAATATAATAGTATAAATAAGTGTCCCCCAAAATTCTATAAACATCTTCAGCAATGTGACAGGATACAAAATTAACTAAAAAAAATCAGTAGTCCTTCTATATACAAATGATAAACAGGGTGAGAAAGAAATCAGGAAAACAACACCCTTCACAATAGCCACAAATAATATAAGTATCTTCTGGTAACTTGGCAACTCTAAGCAAGCAAGTGAAAGACCTGCATGTCAAGAACTTCAGATCTTTAAGAAAGTAATTGAAGATCAGAAGAAGAAGGATTAATGTAGTAAAAATAGCCATCATATTGAAATCTATCTACAGAGTCAATGCAATCCTATTAAAATCCCAACACAATTCTTCACAGAACTTGAAAGAATAGTGAACAGCATCATATGAGAAAAAAAATCAATGATAGCTAAAACTATCCTGCATGTTAAAAGAACTTCTGGAGGTATGACCATCCCTGCTTTCAAGCATTACTATAGTGCTATAGTAATAAAATCCACATGGTTTTGGTATAAAAACAGATGGATCGTGGAACCAAATCAAAGACTCAGATGTAATACACACAATCATGGACACCTGATATTGACAAAGAAGCTGAAATTATACAATGGAATAAAGAAAACATCTTCAGCAAATAGTGCTGGTATAATTGAAAGCCTGTAAGCAGAAGAATGCAAATAAATCCACATGTATATCCACATAAAACTCAAGTCCAAGCAGATCAAAGACCTCAACATAAATCCACATAAGCTGAACCTGACAGAAGAGAAAGTGGGAAATAGCCTTGAACACATTGGCACAGGAGACAAACTTCCTAAAAAGAACACGAATGGTGTAGATACTAAGATCAACAATTATTTAATGGGAACTCATGAAACTTAAGCATTCTGTAAGGCAATGGACATGGCCCATAGGACAAAATGGCAGCTTACAGAATGAGAAAAGATTTTCACCAACCCCACATCTGACAGAGGCTAATTTCCTAAACTTATAAAAAATTTCAAGAAACTAGATATCAAAAAACAAATAATTCAATTAAAAATGGGATACAGATCTAAACAGAATTCTCAGCCCAGGAATCTTAAATGGATGCAAACTGCTTAAATAAATGTTCACCATCCTTAGCCATCAAGGAACTATGCATGAAAATGACTCTGAGATTTTTACCTCATATCTATCAGAATGGCTAAGATCAAAAATAAAAGTGACAGCTCTTGTTGGAGATGATGTGGAGCAAGGGGAACATTTCTCCATTGCTGGTGGGAATGCAAACTTGGACACTCACTTTGGAAATCAATACGGCTGGCAGTTTTTCAGAAAACTGTGAATCAATGTACCTCAAGACACAACTATTTCACTCTTAGTTGTGTGTTCAAAGTATGCTCGATCATACCACAAGGACTCTTTTTCAATTATGTTTCTAGCAGCTTTATTTGAAATACCCAGAAGCTGGAAAGAAACTTACCTGTCCCTCAAGCATAGAATGGATAATGAAAAGGAGGTACATTTACACAATGGAGTATTACTCAGCTGTCAAAAACAATGACATGAAATTTCTATTCAAATGGAAGCAACCACAAAAAATCATCCAGAGAGAGGTAACTCAGATCCATAAAGACAAACATGCCATGTACTCACTTATAAGTGTATATTAGCTGCAAAGTAAAGGATAGCCATGCTACAATCCACAGACTCAGAGAGGCTAGATAACAAGAAGGACTCAAGAGGGGACATTTGGATCTCCCTGGGAAGGGAAAACAGAAGAGATTTCATGCCTGCATTGGGATCAGTTGGGGATAGATACATAGGCGATCGTGCCAGGGATACTGAAAGAGATTCCTGGAAAAAGGGGGCATTTTGAGGACGCTAGAAAATTATTTCAGTGGAAACTCCCCCAAGAATCTATGAGAGTGACCCTAGCTAAGATTCCTAGCAATGAGGGATAAGGAGCCTGAACAAGCCATCTTCTGTAACTAGGCGAGACTTCCAGTAGAGGGATTGGAACACCAACACAGACAAACTTCGACCCACATCCTGTCCTGCCTGCAAAATGTGCTGGGGTAAGTAAAGGTGGCTATCTAGAGTGGAAGTGGTCAACCAATGACTGGTTTAGCCTGAGACCCATGCCTTGAGAGTGGGCACACCCCTGACACTGCCTGGAGGATCAGGAATCAGAGGTAGGATATGAGTACCAATATAAGTGTTTGAGAAAAGGGTTTCCAAGTGCCCATCATTTACTCTGTGAACTTACAAAATCACATTTTAGGGGCTCCTGCTATCCTTTCAAAAAAGAAACATGGGGTTACTACTGTTCCTTAAGTTTTCACAATATGTCGTATTGCTTTAGAACTATTTAGAGCTGAAAATTTGTAATGTTCTCTTTAAAGAATCTAGTACACAGTTTTGTGCTAGAGATTCAAGACACTGCAGTTCATTTTTGGTAAACCCCTGAGCCTTATTGACAGGATGAACTTGATAAAATGACTTATATCATTAAAAATTAAGCCTTGATTATAACATTTAAGAAACAGCTTTGCCATGGATAAATGAACAGATTTTTTAGCAGAAACAAACTAATAATTAATATCGTCATTGGCAAACTCTCAAAGCTGTCCATGTTGAGTTCTAGTGAAATGCATCTGGATACAGTTCACGATTCAAAAATCTGCACAAACAATGGATCTTACAATGAGCTTGCCAGAGGGGAAGGCAGAAAGGCTGGAAGTTAAAGGCCAAATGCCCCCAAATTTGAAATATCTAGAAGGATAAAGAGCACCCATTGCTCCTGCAAAGGAAGTCAGCTCATTCCCAGCACCAATGAGGTGCTGACAAGTACCTGTAACTCCTGCTCCAGGAGATTCAAAGTCCCTGACCTCCAGAGCTCATGCACAATTTTTAAACAAGTTTTTTGAAAAGTATTTTTAAAATATTTTTAATTTGTATGCTTTTATTATTATATTTTGCCTTGCAAAATTCTTTCTGCACTGTTAACTCACAACAAAAATATTCCACAATGTTTGCCAGTGTTTTAAGGATTCAATTAAGTGGCACATTTTACTTTTGTAAAAGTGGGTTCTATGACTCCTAATGATAGTTGAGATTGTGGTAAATAAAACAAAAATTCTGTTTGTGTTACTGATAGTTCACCCTTACACTAATTTAATAGACTCATTACATTTTAGGAGGCTAATAGAACCCACACATGGTTCTTGAGATTGTTAATATTTTATGTAAAACCTACTATTCTGTTTTGGATATGAACATGGTAACACTTGAAAAGAAACCATAAAGATTATTATGGGCACATTATCTAGAAGGTGTGAGGCAAGTATAAGTTACAAAGAATATTTATGCTATGTCATTGCTAATTGTTACAAAGTGCTTAAAAATCATTAGATATGGTAACATGAATAAATGTATCTATATATAAGCATGATAAGCTACTCTTATGTGTTTGAAAGTTTTATGTAGATGAACAGAAAAACTGCAAGCCAATAGAATGAGCTTAGACATGAAAACAGAGCTTTTGTATCCTGCTCGATCTGAAGAACAACTTGGTTTGAATAGGAGCTTACTGGATTTTTCTCCTTTGCCTCTATTTTCATGATGATTGTCTGGGTGTGACATCAAGATAAAGACCGAAATAGTTCATGATTTTGAAGCTTAGTCGTTTCTAATTATTCTTCTTATTTTGAATCAATATTGGGGAATGAAGCGGGGACATCACGGACTGGGGTACAGTCCCAGAACTCTGAACCTTAGTGCTCTTTTGTCCCCTCCGCCGTGTTTTCTCCACTCCTTTGGTCAATTCACAGTCCATGATCTGTGTGCTCGGTGAGAACAAAAATTCTCTGAGTCGTAGAATTACGACAGGACTCCGCCATCCTGCCTCTCACTCGGGTGTGTTATCTGTGCATGAACTGAAACTAGAGTCGCTCTGGAGTGGGTGAAGGGACGCACTCAACAGAAAGCGAAATGCTACTCTGTATGGTTTCAAACTGACAATTCGAGTAAGCATGCCATTCCCGATAGAGAACACAGGTAGATATATTCCCAATAGTGGTATTGCTGGGTCAAGAGGTAGGTTGAACCCGACTTTCCTGAGAAACCGCCACACTGCTTTCCAAAGTGGTTGCACAAGTTTGCATTCCCACCAACAATGGATGAGAGTGCCCCTTTCTCCACAACCTCTCCAGCAGAGGCTATCATTGGTGGTTTTGATTTTAGCCATTCTGACCAGTGTAAGATGGTATCTTAATGTTGTCTTGATTTGCATTTCCCTGATTGCTAAGGAAGTTGAGCATGATCTTAAGTGACTTTTGGCCATTTGAACTTCTTCTGTTGAAAAGTCTCTGTTCAGCTCAGTGCCCCATTTTATAATTGGATTGATTAGATGCCCAAACATACAACAAAAGTATATGCTCAACTATGTTCATAGCAGCATTGTTTGTAATAGCCAGAACCTGGAAACAATCTAGATGTCCTTCAATGGAAGAATGGATGAAGAAAGTATGGAATATATACATATTAGAGTACTACTCAGCAGTAAAAAACAATGACTTCTTGAATTTTGCATACAAATGGACGGAAATTGAAAACACTATCCTGAGTGAGGTAAGCCAGACCCAAAAAGAGGAACATGGGATGTACTCACTCATATTTGGTTTCTAGCCATAAATAAAGGACATTGAGACTATAATTCGTGACTCTAGAGAAGCTAAATAAGAAGGTGAACCCAAAGAAAAACATATAAGCATCCCCCTGAATATTAACCTTCATCAGGCGATGAAAGAAGACAGAGACAGAGACCAACATTGGAGCACTGGACTGAAGTCTCACGATCCAAAGGAGGAGCAGAAGGAGAGTGAGCACGAGCAAGGAACTCAGGACGGCGAGGGGTGCACCCACACACTGAGGCAATGGGGTGATCTATCGGGAACTCACCAAGGCCAGCTGGCCGGGGACTGAAAAAGCATGGGACAAAACCGGTCTCGCTGAACATAATGGACAATGAGGACTACTGAGAACTGAAGAACAATGGCAATGGGTTCTTGATCCTATTGCATGTAATGGCTTTGTGGGAGCCCAGGTAGTTTGGATGCTCACCTTAATAGACCTGGATGGAGGTGGGTGGTCCTTGGACCTCCCACAGGGCAGAGAAACCTGCTTACTCTTTGGGCTGAGGAGGAAGGAAGACTTGATTGGGGGAGGGGGAGGGAATGGGAGGTGGTGGCGGGGAAGAGGCAGAAATCTTTAATAATTAAATTAATTAATTAATAAAAAAAAAAAAGAGAACACAGGTAGAGTTATCATGAAGCATTACCAGGTGATAGACAACTTTGCTAGCCCATTAAAGACAGTCACAATCAACAAGTATCAAAAGTGTATGACGGCCTTTCATTGTTCTCTCTACAAGCATTAATGAAAACCAAAGGTCAAGTTCATTGTTAGCGTCCATTTTCTTGTCTGCTAGACTCTGCATTAACCTAGATGCTGCTTCTTCCCCCTATTCCCAGTCCTTTCTCAGCCTCGCCCATTTTCCCGGACTGATTGGTTTCTCATTCTACAACCCCTATTTCTAATTTTAGAAAACATAGTTCCTTTGGTTGGATAATGTTAAATATTTGGGTTTTATATGCACATCCATCTTTTATTGCCTTTAAAAGATGCTGTTTTCCTACACTGCATCTTAGCAAAGGCTGCCACCTGCTATTCTTTATCCTGGGAGTGGTAACAGCCTTTGCCTACAGACCTTCAGCCAAATGGCTATGAGCATCCTCTGCCAACTCATTCTCTTTCTCGTCTGTTTTATGCATTGCTACTGTTACAGAGAGCTGTTTTTCATGACTTTGAGAATGAAAATAGAGAATTCCAGCTACAGAGTTGAAAACAGACCCCTAAATGCAAGGAAACACAATATAATTTTACCTATTAGACAGACGTACGTTCTGTAGAAGCTTCATTCACTCTTACGACACAGCCTTTCAAACAGACCAGCAGCAGCCCGACTGAGCCAAAGGTTTGGAAACATGAAACTGCACAGTCAGTCATGGGAACAGAGGGGGCTTTCTGGGAATGGCTTGGCCATGTAATTAGCAAGCAAGGCGACAGAGCTGAGGAGGAAACAATGTAGACAAGGTTATGATAAATGCTGAAAACTATGCGAAATCTTTGTCCCCTGGTGTGGCGTTTCTGAAAGGTTTTCAACAGAAAACAAACATGCTTCGACTTTCATTTTAGCTGTGCCATTTTCATAAGGGACAGAATGCTTTCTAGAGGTGCAATTTATGGGAATAAGGATATGCTAATGGATCCTCTAAGAGTATCTTATTAAACAAGGATGCTGATGAAAGTTTTGGTGAGCCACGCATTTGCTGTGGGCATGTGGGCATGTGTACATGTGGGAAGGAGTGAGTGTATATGCATGTGCATGCACATGTAACATCGTGTGTGTGTGTGTGTGTGTGTGTGTGTGTGTGTGTGTGTGTGTACACTGTAGGAATTCTCTCCATCTGTCATATTGGTCCCAGGTGAAGCCTAAGAGCTCAAGGTTGTACCTGCTGTTCCTGGTGGTTCATTCTTGATGAAAAATGTACATAGTAGCAGTGGCATTTGCAATAGATGCATATCACACACATACACACATATGCACAAAAGATGTTTTAGTTTTATGGAATTTTTTCAGATACATAGATATACATGTATAGCTAATCTGATGGCAGATATTTGAAAATACAAAGGATATATAGATGATAGATTGATGAATTTGAAGATGATAGGCACATGATGATAGATAATAGACAGAAAGGTGTGACTAAAACTTCTGCTCATACCTATTCCCATTTTCTATTTTATCACATTCATCAGGATTTTTATAATCACATTTTGTACACATGTAACATCCTTTATTTAATATTGTTATTTGCATATCAGTATATGTTGTAATAGGAGTGGCGGGCTGCTTCCCTGCTGCCCCGGCTCCAGCATGGCTTCCCGCTACCTGGCTAGCTTTACCCCCGAAATAATTACACGGAAACTGTATTCTTTTAATCACTGCCTGGCCCATTAGTTCCAGCCTCTTATTGGCTAGCTCTTACATATTGATCTAACCCATTTCTAATATTCTGTGTGGCACGACGAGCTGGCTTACCAGGAAAGATCTTAACCTGCGTCTGTCTGGAGTGGGAGAATCATGGCGACTCACTGATTCGGCTTCTTTCTCCCAGCATTCTGTTCTGTTTACTCCGCCTATCTAAATTCTACCCTATCAGAGGCCAAGCAGTTTCTTTATTAATTAACCAATGAAAGCAACAGATAGAAAGATGACCCTCCTCCATCAAGTATAGCATACACAAAAGTATTTTTTACTCCAAAATTATATACATGTTTCAGAATAGGTATAAAGTATGTCAAATACAAATAACTTTATGAAGTCATACATATGTATGTATATATGTGTATATATATTAGATGCAGTACACTCTAAATATGTTCTATTTTTTAAACACATAACTTTACATTTTTTAAATTTAACAAAATAACATGAATAATTTTGAAAACTGAAATATCGTTTTTTAGTTTTCTGTTTTAAAATTATTTTCATTGATTTTATTGAGCTATACATTTGTTTTTAGTCCCCTCCCATTCTCTCCCCTTCAACCCTCTTCCATAGTCCCATGCTCCCAATTTACAAAAGAGGTCTTGCCTTTTTCTATTTCCCATGTAGTTTAGATTCATGTTATGTCTCTCTTAGGGTCCTCATTGTTGTCTAGGTTCTCTGGGATTGTGAATTATAAGCTGGTTTTCTTTGCTTTGTGTCTAAAAGCCACTTATGAGTGAGTACATATGATAATTGTCTTTCTGGGTCTGGGTTACCTCGCTCAATATGTTTTCTAGATCCATCAATTTGCCTATAAATTTAAAGATGTTATTTTTTTCTGCTGTGTAGTATTCCATTGTGTAAATGTAACACATTTTCTTTATCCATTTTTCAGTTGAGAGGCATTTAGGTGTTTCCATATTCTGTATATGACAAACAATGTTGCTATAAACATAATTGAGCACACGTCCTTGTGGTATGATTGAGCATCCTTTGAGTATATACCCCAAAGTGGTATTGCTGGGTCTTGGGGAAGTATATTCAACAAATGGTGCTGGCATAACTAGATATCAACATGCAGTAGAATGAAAATAGATGCATATCTATCACCATGCACAAAACTCAAGTCCAAATAAATTAAAGACCTCAACATAAAGCCAACCACACTGAACCTCATAGAAGAGAAAGTGGGAAGCACACTTGAACACATTCACCCAGGAGACTACTTCCTAAATATAGCCCCAGTAGCACAAACACTGAGAGAAACAATTAATAGATGGAACCTCCTGAAACTGAAAAGCTTCTGTAAAGCAAAGGACACGGTCAACGAGACAAAACGGCAGCCTACAGAATGGGAAAAGATCTTCACCAACCCCACAGAGGACAGAGGTCTGATCTCCAAAATATACAAAGAACTCAAGAAATTGGTCATCAAAAGAACAAATAATTCAATAAAAAAAATGGGGTACAGACCTAAACTGAGAACTCTCAACAGAGGAATCTAAAATGGCTAAAAGACACTTAAGGAAATGTTCAACATCCTTAGTGTTCCAAGAAATGCAAATCAAAACAACTCTGAGATTCCATCTTACAGCTGTAAGAATGGCCAAGATCAAAAACAGTGATGACAACTTATGCTGGAGAGGTTGTGGGGTAAAGGGAACACTCCTTTATTGCTGGTGGGAGTGCAAACTGGTACAGTTCCTTTGGATATCAATGTGAAGATTTCTCAGAAATATCTTTAGTTACATATAGCTCATATAAATGTTAAATTTAGACCACATGCTTATAGTTAAACCTTTTACTTCATCTTAAACATGCTAGGTCATATGATAGTATCGACTTAATGGAAAAATGGAACATGGTAGAGAAAAAGCTTGGCTTATTCAATCACAGATTAAGCATTGAATTCTTATTCATAGTATAATCGTCTATGCAAATTTAATGACTGGCCCTTTGGGTTTGATCTGAAAGATAGCAAAAATAAGTAAATAAATAAATAAACCTGAGTAAAATGGAGAATATATCTTAGGTGGTTTTAAGTAAATGTGTGCCTGGGGGGGTGGGGGGGAAGAGTCATCTTAACTTACAGGACAATGGCAATTTAAGTTACCCCACCATAGAAGACAGCCAAATGGCATTAAGCAGCCGCATGGCGGGGAAATGGTACTTTAGAGAAAGAATGAGGAAGCCCAAAGTACCGGTAAATGTCCAAAAGGAGACAGAGAAAGAAAAAGGAAAAGTTAGATATTCGTGGTGGTGCAATAAACGATCAGAGACCAAGTTCTTCTGAAGCATTTTTTTTTTTTTAATTCTAGCAAAGGAGACCAACAGTAATCGTGAAAGCAAATAAAGTTTGGCAAAGGATAATGAAGCAAAAGCAAGGAAAAGGAAGAACTCACTGTAAAACAATGAAGGTGAGCCAAGACCAGCTGAAAGTGACCCGATGAATGAACGGTATTCCTACCACCTTTGGCCTGACTGTTTTCATAGTCTGGACTTAGGGGCTGGCTCTAATTTGCATGTCTGCCTTCATGTCACTTCCTTGTTATCTTTTCGCAAAGCAACTGGGGAGCTACTTTTCAGCACTCACTAAGCCCAGGTTTGAAACCAGTGTAGCTGGCAGGAGGTAGTTTGCTTTCTGTTACAGTATTTACAGTAACTTCCCTTTCCAAACTTCACTCTCTGCTCTAGACATACTTCATATGAATTGAAATCCCTCGGGATGGCTTCTTGGCTCTTCCCTTCCGAGCATGTGGAGTTCCTGAGATACAGAAATAAGTCTTTTCTTGTCCAAATTCTGTCCTTCAAGGTAAAATATACCGTCAGTCCCACATCATACCTCGGGCACAATGCCAATTTCTCTCTGCAGAATTTGTTCAGAATTTCAAAAACATTTTATCAGAGGTTGAAAGTTTTAAATGGCTTCAGCTATGAATAATTCAAGAACACTTTTTAAAAAATCATTTTCCGCCCGGCAGTGGTGGCGCACGCCTTTAATCCCAGCACTTGGGAGTCAGAGGCAGGCGGATCTCTGTGAGTTCGAGACCAGCCTGGTTTACAAGAGCTAGTTCCAGGACAGGCTCCAAAACCACAGAGAAACCCTGTTTCGAAAAAACCAAAATAAATAAATAAATAAATAAATAAATAATCATTTTCCCTTTGCTATACATTTAAGAACAAAAGTTGATTATAGTGAACCACATTTGTGATTGTATTGCTGTTGATGGGCCAGTCTGCACTGCTTTGATTATTATCAGAAATATAATCGGATAAAGTTAAACAAGTTGAGATCATTTAATGTTCATTAATTGTACACCTGACAAATCCTTTATTTCATTTTTTTCAAAATTAATTAGTGGATTGCTTAAAATGTTGAAAAATTTGCATTCTTTAGATGTGAATTCCTCCCCAAGCAAAAGCTCTCCAATTATGGGGATGAGCACTAATGGTAGAAAAAGCAAAATTTCAAAGGGTATTAATGTGGAATTGCATTAAGAGTTTTAAAATAGTTTTGCTTCCCATCCTCTTGTTCTTTAATGACCTTATAGGGCCCAAAGCTAATGATATCTTTAGGACAAATGTTTAGCACAAGCAGGAAACACTTTCAGTCTAACAATGAAAGCCACTTTCTAAATGATGTGATTAATATACTGCTCCACGGTGCAGTGGATAAGCCTACTGTTGGGCCCAATATGGCTTATTTGTCTCTGTTCTGCAGAATGTAAGCAATAGATGTTTTATAAGCTAAACAGCTGATTCAACTTGCATGAAAAAAAAAACCACATTTTACAAAAGGCAGTTTTCTCTATTACCTTACTCAATGCAAATTCATTTTCTAGAATGACCAAGACTCAGAACCCATTCACATGCACACAATTATCAAACACACACTCCAGGTAATACTTTTACTTAGATATGGCCAGATACATAGTTAAATGTATACATTAGTAAAATTTAAATGCCTTAAAATGCCCCTACGATGATTTCTGTTTGACATTCTCTAATGCCGTTTTTCAGATCCATTTTTATTGACAGCTTGCCATGCTTAGGTTTAATTTTTGTCCTTTTTCTTTTGTGTGTGTACATATGATGTAAAATAGGGACAAATGCCTTCATGCACATGTGGAGGTCACCGAACAACTTTGTGGAGTTTGTTTTATCTATTAATGTATATATATGGGTTCGGGGAACTTTCTAGACTAACACAACAATTGTCTTGATCTGCTGAGCCACCTTTCTGGACCAATACATGTGTTTTTAATCCAGTATTTTAAGGGCACTAATGTTCAATAAGTTAATTTTACAAAGTGCTCACAGCTTGAATCCCACTATTAGTAAAATGTTTGTGTCCCTTATGATAAAATGCTACCTAAGTAAAGAAAGAAAATAACAAATACTGGGAAAAAGAAAGGAGCAGAAGGAAGAAAATAATGATGAATTAAAAAGAGAGAAATGTTCTTTTTGTACAAAGGTATCCTCTACATGGGAAGCTTCTTTGATGGTGCAGGTCCATACTGGTGCTCAATGTCTTGGAGAGGCTATGACAGAAACTATGAAAGAGATTTTGATGGTACAATACAAACCTCTCCTTTAGATAACAGTATTTATAGTATTGTCATAAGTTTCTCTTATTTGAAGTTTAAAATTCTAACAATGACGTGTGTGTGTTCCTATACATGGAGGACAATCAATTACTGAAGAAAGAGAGTCAGAGGGAAGCAGAAGGAATACTAAAAGAAACTCTCTTTATTGGATTTATTAATTTGTCCTAGAATTTGAGGAGCCAAACATTACATTGAGGTCCCTGACACAAGCTATGTTTAATAAACATCCTAAAATCACATGCTAAAGACAAAATTGCTGCCAAAAATTAAGATGGAAGATTGGAAAATATTTCGTTTGGTAGATCCTTTGCCTAGTATACCGAAAATTCTGAATTCGATCCCCACAAAATTTATTATGGTAAATAATAATTATAATCCTTGCACTATGGAGGTGTAAGAAAGAGGATGTGGAATAAATCAAGATTATCTTTGGCTACACAATCAGCTGTAATCATATTACCTCTGAGAACGACATCATGGAGTCCTTCCCTTAAGATCTGAGCAATGAAGACCTTGGAAAAACTTGACCTGACAGAGAGCAGAGGGCAGTCATCTTGTGAAGGAGCAGGCTTGTTTCTTCTGATCTGCTATCTGACAGTGAGCTGTTACTGCACCTGTAGTACTTTTAAACCCCTGCCTTGGGTCTTCTTTCTACCTGTGGGCTCCTTTCTTAGCAAGTTTTATGGCGTCTCCATCACTTGTAGAATAACACAATGCACCCAAACTTAATGGCTTTAAAAAAAAAAAAAAAAAAACAAGAAGAACAAAAAAGTGCTACCTGCAAAATCCAGCTCAACACCTTCTCTGTATGGGTTGTAAATTAGAAGTAGGACGAACCATTTCGGGTGATCAAAGGAAACTGAAAAAGTTGTAATATTTAGCAATATGTAAACATCACATAAAAAAACAACTTTTGACCCTTTCTTCTAAGTTTATTTTCACACTAAACAGAAAACAGAGTATTTATGAAAGAGATAGTTCCTGCAGAGTCAAAAATATTTAGACTGCTTACAGAGAACGATTTGTTGTGAAATATTAATTTAAGATGTGTTACATGTTTATTCTGTGGAACATCTGTTTAAGGATGCAAAGATGTGTTGCATTCTTTTATGTTACATTTGTTTAACTCTGTGAAGCTGTGTTACTTTGCCTGCCTAAAACACATGAATGGTCTAATAAAGAGCTGAATGGCCAATAGCAAGGCAGGAGAAAGGATAGGAGGGGCTGGCAGGCAGAGAGTTCAAGGAGGAAGAAAAGGAGGGGGACATCTGGGGTGAGTCACACAGCTATACTGCAAGTCCCAGAGTAAGAGGGAAAGAAGGGTATATGGGAATGGAGAAGGGAAAAAGCCCAGGGTCAAAAATAGAAGGGATAATTTAAGTTAAGAAAAGGTGGCAATAAACTAGTCAAGCTAAGCCTGGGCATGTGTAAGAAAGACTAAGATTCTGTGGGTATTTATTTAGAGGCTGGGTGGCATAAAGAACCAAAAGAGTAAAGAGTAAAAAATAACCAAATACAAAGACCTGCTGGCTCTTATCCTAAAACAAAAATAATTATTGTTTTCCACGGATTATGCTAGGCAGTAATTCCAAAAAATCTCTATTAGTTACTTTTGCCTTGGAGACTCTCAAGGATCTATAGTCAGATGTTGAATGAGAATTAATTTACAGAAAATTGTGAATGAAGTCAGACAATAGGCCAAGCCAACCTCTGACTGTAGGGTAACTGCTAAAACCGATTGAATCATCTCCAGGCATTCATTTTCTTTTCACGTGAAAAGTGGATTCCAAATTAAGACCCCAAAGCCTCCTCCTTATAAATCAGCCCAAATTCAAGAATCTTATTTTTATATTAGTGCCATGTATCATTGATGACCCTGAATCCTGTTCTTCTCAATTAGGAGACTTGTGAACTATTGAGACATGGTTATCTAGTTCTTACACACTCAACATAAGCAGGTGTAACCAATGAAACAAAACTGTGCAGTCTCATGCGGATCAAAAAGAGCAGATCTGGAGGCACACGTGTGTCAGCTGGCAATTCTTACAGGAGGCATGTACAGTTGCCAGGATGCTGCAACTTTCGCCTTGGCAGCAAGGTGCAGAAATGGAAAAGACCATGTCTGTCTGTGAGGTCCAGGTGCACGGAATGGGCAAGTTTGTGGAAAATTCCCAGCAAACTATGCTTCCTTAAGAACCTAGAATGAGCTAAGTGGTTTAATATTTCACAGGTTTGTCCATGGCGACAAAGAGAAAAATGTCCTTGTGTATAGCATGCTACCCACCTGGTTTTGAATTAATCATTGCACTATCTAAATTAATTTAGCCTAGAGAAGGCAAACTTAGAAGTCAAAAATATCTCAAATAGCACACTGTCATTATCATAATCTTCATTTAACTATACTTTTCCTTCATGATTTTAACTATAACATATCCATTGGTAAGCATTATATTAAAAATACTAAGATTTTACATTTTCTAAGATTTTCTATGAATTATTACTATCAATCAACTCGCAGGTTGGGCAGCTTGAAAGGAGGCACATTCTTCCCTGGGAGAAAGATCTATGACATCTGCAAAATATCTTCAAAACATGCACTTTACCACAATATATTTACAATATGCACCAATTTGCTGTCTTTTGCATGCGCACACAGCCGTGCATACAAGAACAGGTATAGGTGTATAACTCCAATCCATTTCTCTGCCTCCCATTTCAGTTCC
The DNA here is from genome assembly GCF_950005125.1 of Chionomys nivalis. Classification (NCBI taxonomy): domain Eukaryota; kingdom Metazoa; phylum Chordata; class Mammalia; order Rodentia; family Cricetidae; genus Chionomys; species Chionomys nivalis. Next base: position 21,280,541 of record NC_080111.1, read on the forward strand.
TTCCACTTCATACTTAGTGTCAGAGGGGTTTTTTTTTTTTGCCCTTCTTTTCAGTATGAAATGTGCTCTCTCTGTTCGTCATCAAATATCCATGAAATAGTCACCATGTGCTTTATACTGAAAAGGGTATCACACATTAGCAAGCAGCGAACGGTTCCTGCTTTCAGGACCATAGCTGTCTTATTGTTCCTTGAACGGTTAAGCCTTAGGTTTGAAAACAGTTTCTTGCTCACAATTAACGAAAGTGTTCTTCAAGGGCAAGTCCAGGGTTGCTGATATCTGGGTTATTGTCCTTGGATAGACTACACCTGCTCTCTACTTGCTAGGATATTAAACTGGATACTGATGTCCTTGGCTGCAATCTACTCAAGGTTACTCCAATAAACATGATCTGTAACCACCATGGCTTTCTCTGCTGACCCCAACACAGTGCACATCAGCTTCAGACCTTGTTGCTTTTCCAGATTTGAATGATTTTCTGCAATGTGACTGAACAACTTTCCAAATGGGGACCTTGGGGGAGGGCTAAAGGGGGAAAAGGAGAGGCAGGGAGGGGAGCAGAGAAAAATGTAGAACTCAATAAAAATCAATTAAAAAAAACTATTATACAATAAAAATTAGTGTAAAAATTAGTAAAAAAAAATACAAGAATAGTAGTGTTAGTGATCCTGCTTTCAATGCTCACACGAAACTAAAGTCCCAAGGTTTGTCACTAATTGAGGGGTGATGGCAAGATCTGGAGAAGTGTTTTGCTGATGCTTGTCCTTCTGCTAAGTGTGGTAATTTCTGTTACCAGGAGACCCGGAAATCAACCTGTAAATTACACTAAGGGACAAGAAACAGCTTATGACTTAAAAATCATTAAAAGTAATTCAGTAAGTCTAAACGTCTGGAATTGACTTGAACTGAATTTTATTGGACTAAATGAAAGTATTTTAGGGTATTGTTTGGTAAATTCTGAAATGAAAATAAACTGTTAGTTTTCCGGAAGTTAACAACTTAAAATGTTTCCCTTGCAGCTTATTTACAAAACAGAGACAGTAATAGTGTAGGATGATGGTAACAGAATATTTTATTTTCCAAGCTTCCACTTACATGTATGTGTACATGTGTGCGCACACCGCAGTCCTTAATTCTGTCTGCTTAACCTCTGTAGTATTCACCAGCATTCTTTGAAATTGTTGGTCCCCTTCCCTAGTTCCCAGTCCCTGGTTCTCAGACTCAAAAATGAAAGTAAGGTCTATGTGTGCATGTGTGCACATGTGTGTGTGTGTGTAGTATATTTGTGTGGTGTTTGTGGTATGTGTGTGTGGCATGTGTGGTGTCTGTATATGGTGTGTGTATGTGTGGTATGTGTATCTATGTGTGTGGCATGTTGGTATCTGTATATTTTGTTTTTGTGTGTGTTGTATGTTGTGGGAATATGTGTTGGGTGTGTCTGTGTGTGGTTTGTCTGTGGTGTGTGTATTAGTGTGTGGTATGTGCAGTGTATGTATATGGTGTGTATTGTGGTATGTGTATGTGTGTGGTATGTGGTATTGGGGGTATGGTGTGGGAGTAGTGTGCGTGTGAGTGTTGTATGTGGTTTGTGTGTCTGGTGTGTGTGGTGTATATAAATAGGGCACATGGATGAGTGTGTGGTGTGTGAGTAGTGTGTGTATATATGTATGTACTTATGTACTATGTGTGGTATTGTGGTATGTGAGGTTTATGTGGTGTGTATGTATGTATGTTTATATATGTGCTCTTTTGTCACATAACATTCACCAGCATTAGGGGAGGTGGATCTAATTTCATTTCTAAGGACAGGTAGAGGTGACTGTATGTGGTTTCTACTGAGATTTGGCAGTGGGGCAGAGGCCACAATCACTGGGACAGTAACCAGATACTTCCAGGGTGAGTGAAAGGCAGATGAGGGGCAAGGCAGATCTGTGCCAGGGACTCTAAATGGGCAGTGCTTTTTAGGAAGAGCTGGAACAAAGACACGTGGCTAAGGGTTGGAGGGCAGAGCTCAGTCTGATTTTTTACACATCCCAGGACCACCAGCCCAGGCATGACCATAATAGTCTGGGTCCACCAACATAAATTATTAATCAAGAAGATGCCCTATAGACTTGCTTACTCAGACCAATGAAATGGAGCTATTTTCTCTGGTGAACTCCCCTTTTACCTAGATGACTTTAGCTTGTGTCAAGATGACCAAAGACTAAGAAGCACAGCTAGGAAACTCTATCCTAAGAGCAAATGAGCTATGTCGATGTCTATGACCAAACTATGATGCCAAACTAGTTCATGTTAAAGAAGGTATTTATTGCTGTTTCCAGAGAGCTGGGAACCCAGCCTGAAGCCTCGGTAGACTAGCCACCATTATATAAAGTATGTTGTCTTACATGTTCGTCAGATAACTTTTACATTTGTTTCGTATTCTCTTATTGCTTCGCTTAATTTTCAGCAGCTATTTGTTTGGAGTGAGGATTTGAAAACCTGGAACATTTCAAATGACCTCCAATGTCAAAACATTTCCCCAACTAATTTGATTTGAGGCAAGAACATTTCCAAGCACTGTTGAATGGCTGAGATGAGCTTGGCTAAAAAGAGCCTGCCGAAATTTAGTGGTTTCCAACCACGTAAAACGGCCTCCTAACACTTGTAAAATAAAAGGAAAAAAAGGGGGTTGGAGAGGAATGGGAAAGCCAAAGCCAAGAAAGTGAGGAAACACAAAAACCATGTTCTAAGAATCTTACACAAAGAGAAAGGCAAGACTACAACAAAGCTAATGGTTTCAGTGTCTTCACAATGCTGTCCTGGGAGAAGGAAGAGAGAGAAGGGAAGAGTTAGAGCTTAAACCTAGGTAACGTTTGCAGAAGGTTGTGTGTCGTTGAAGCTCCTGGCATTAATTATCTTCTCCAACTACCAGGAAGGAAACTGTAAAGAAACCTAGCTTCAATTATATTTCCTTTTTAAAAAAAGTTTTATAGATTTATGTGTTGTTGCATTGCATGTGCTATGTGTTACAAGCACATGTGTCTGCATGTATGCATGTACACCACATATGTGCCGTGGCAGTGTATAGTGGAATTGGAACCCCAGGCAGCTGGATGCTGGGAGCTGAATCCAGACTTTCTGCAAGGGTAGAAACTGCTCAACCCTCTCTCAACTATATCTTGGGGATCAGTACTATGAGATGATACATGATTTCAAAAACATTTAATCCACTCTGTTTTACAACATACTGGAACAAACAACAAAAATATCATATAAAACATTTCATTCATCTTAAATTTAATTACAAAATGTATTCTTGCGTATAATTAAGCAACTTTTTGACATTGCTGAATAATAATATTATTTTCTAAACTACAAGCTCCCTGTATAGCATTGGATTCTTAGTTTCATCTACCATAGTTTTCAACAGATACATTTTGTAACATATGTCTAGTATAAGCCTCCTCTTTCCTTCCAAAAATGTTTGTTTTGTTTCCAAAAACACCAATGTCAGAAGTTCTTGCCAAATAAAAGGGGCCGTATTGGCATTCACAAATGTAAAGTCTTATGAAAATGAAATGCTTGACATTTTAAACATAAAATTTGACTCTAAAATGACATTCAGTGAGACTAGAATAAACAGTTCTGCATGGTATAGATTGGATTCTTCCAGCCACAAATATGACTTCGAAAATCAAGATCTAGTTCTTCAAAAAACAATAAAAGGGGAATGTGAACTCCTGCCAAACAGGTTTGAAGTTGTACACTTCCAGTTCTGGGCAGCTGATGAATACCTGTCTGTGTCTCCAGTGGAAGCCAGCCAGAAGAGAGGTGAAAGTCTGTTTACGATTGGGTTTCCAATGGTTTCAGGAAGCACACGATACTGGGCTGCTGATGTGGGAGTTTCATATTACTCTCAATTATTGTAAAACATTTGTATATGAAAATAACAATTTTAACTACTGTCTTTGGGAAATTCTCTCTCTCTCTCTCTCTCTCTCTCTCTCTCTCTCTCTCTCTCTCTCTCTCTCTCTCTCTCTCTCTCCTTATCCCTCTCTGTCTCTCCCTCTCCTTTTCTTTTGAGACTAAGAAAATGTCTTTTGCACAGTCTTAGATGTTTGAAATATAAATATATGTATATATAACTTTTATGTGTATGATTCTCTGGGAATATGTGCTTTACCAGTCTACTCAATGTCAATGAAATAGCCCCAAGCATAGGCTGCCATTATCTCATCTTTAATATGCACTTATTCAAAGTAACAGAATGAAACTTAATCAAAGCAGATGTGTGTCCACCTCTAGAGAGTACCAACACATATGCAATGATTTAAACATGAACTTTGGAAAGACTTACTTAATTCACTGGATGCTTGTTTACAAAATGTATGTAATATGCTTACAGTCTCTGATAAGTGATGTTTGATGGAGCTGTTCACTGTTCGGTGAGACAAGCTTTTTCCATTATTCTAATGCAGCACTAAGGATGAGACAGTCTTTCTCTATATATGGATATATATATATATATATATATATATATGCACACACATACATGTGTGTGCGCTTGTGTGCATATGTAATTTATAATTTAAATTGTACATATAATTCAAATTATATGTATAATTTAATATATATATAATTTCTGAAATCAAAAACTATGCCCTAAGGTTCGAAATAGACCTCAGTAGTTAACTAAGTAGTGAGGCCATAGGTTCAACTCTCAACATCCCACCCCAAACCCAACTCCAAATTCCTGTGAACTATGTTTTTGCGTGGATGCATAAATTCTGTTTTTATCTTTTCTGTTTAGTCAAGTTCAACCTTGTTTACAAAAAGATTTATCAGTTTTTGTTCTCCACACTGCGCCATTCATGTCTCTGTCGTTTATAGCCATCTTTCCCAAGAAGAGATCCCATCAGCAAAGAATGAATTCTTTTTAATTGAAAATCTGGTAAATTCATATGTTATGGTAGTTCATAAAGGGGACATCACAAAACATGATGTTAGTTTGTTTTTCATTTATATTTCCTTTGTTTTTTCCTGAATATACCTGATAGGAAAAATATAGTTATTGGTCTATGACAGACACATATAAAATACAGTTTTATTATTTAAGCTTTTTCAATGATAGCAAAATCCATAAAGGTAAAAAAAACTTTGTAGTTATTATGTTAAAAGCACAAAGCTAAAATTCTTACAATATGAAACATAGTCATTACACCTTCCCATTTAAGACACTAGAACATTAACAGGGGTGAAAATACTAAGCTCGTTTGCTAAATCACAGGAGAGCTTGAAGCTGAAATATAAAATTTCAATCTTTTAAAAATATACTTTATTTTAAACTATGTAATACTTTAAATGTAGCAATTATTAATGAGATAGAAAAGTTGATAACTGATAGTATGTGTGGATATTGAGGAACCCTCTACAATTTCTAAACCCCAATAACACGGTTGGTTACTCCATAGTGGCCTAAAATAATATTTGTCTACTTTTGTATAATAACTCCTAGTTAGTGGTTTCTGGCACAACATTAAATATTTCTTTCCATGGTCATGTTAAGACCAAAAGAACAAGCCTTTTGGTCAACAAGAGATAGGTCGACTGTAGTGAGATTAGCTGTTGGATTTCCAATTTTGACTTTTAAAAATGATTCACAAATATTTACTCTTGCATTTTATTCTTCCAAAATTAAAGTCAAAAGAAACTAAAAGGAGATATTGCCCAGATATATTTTCGAATTATCTTTATTTGCCTATTCAAAATTCTACAGTGTTCTTCTTAACCTTAACTGAATGGACCAGTAGTCTAAGCTATACATCTAAACGGCTGTGAGGATACAAAGATGCCAGTCTAAATATCAAACACGTTGCCTGTGTTCAGTTTCCGTGTGCTTGTCTGCTACGTGGGAAAATTTCCTTCCATGTGAATCCCAGTGACGCCGAGGAGCAGGCGCAGCAGCCAGGAGGGTCAATGAAAGAATGCTTCCCTCTGCTGAGCGGTCCACTTAGAACACTCCCAGTGAGGCCAGACAGAATAGCAGACAAAAATGAGGCGCCGTGAGAAGGAAAAGGAGCACCTTACTTAGGAATCTGGTTACAAATGCTTGTCCACAGAGGAGTAAGAATTTCAGAGCAGTTACCAAAAGCTAAGACCTTCCCCCTCGGCATTTGAAAGCATGAAATGTCCTAGGAAATCTCGTCAGAAACCCCATTTACAGGAAAGATATATTCTAAACCCCTTGTTCCACCTAAGGGCTACAACAGTCATTTGCTTTGCGAAAGAGAGAGAGAAGAGGGAGGGGCACATCGCAACCTTTTAATGATATAATTTGAGTCTTTAATTTGGTACATATGGCTAACATTAAGGCAGTTAACCTCAACTCTGCCTTTATGGGACCCTGCTGGCACTTGGATACATCCTATTTCCTGCTGTTCTCCGTGGAAGCCCACGCCCACGGTCTACTTCATTCTCAGTGCATTTCTTCCTGCTAACTTCATTATACTGGCTGAAAACGGAATTCTTTTCAAGGGTAAAACAATGCGTCTCACCTTGAGCTAAGGCTAGGTCCCTAAAAGATTAGGGGAGGTCCTTGGGCTATGAGAAGCAAGAGCGGGAAGCTGTCTATCTCTTTCACCTCACCACTAACACCAATATTATGTGGTCAACTTTGTCTGCGATCTATTCATCATTTGAAACTCACAGGGAAGAACAGGTAGACGATTTAGAGGAAAAAGCAGGTTTATACAGCATATTATCAAGCACTCTAGAAAAAAGAGAGTTTTTTTTTTCCCCAAATGGCTAGTCTTGTCAAATTGAATGCAAATTCAATAAAAAGTTTCTCCAATGCCTCTCTGAAGTAATTAATACAGACAAGTCTCACTGTTAAGAAAGGTCTAAGTTCTTAAAACATTTTAAGTGCCATATTCTGTAGACTTTTGAAGTGTTGAAGATTATCTATCTAGCATATTTCTGTATATCCAGAAAACCTAACATAATTAAAAATTTGATTATTATAGATGACTTCATATTAATCTATATTTCTTAACTATACATTACACGTCTAAATGAGCTATATAAACATAATACTTTAATCAACAGTTGAAATATACATATAAAAATTGATGTTAAATTTTCATCAATAAATCAAATTCCATACCAATGTAAAGTATTCATTTCAATATCATATCCTCCTCCCCATTTTGTTAGAAAGAGATTGACTGAGAGAATTAATTGTTTACAATCAACCCCTTTTAAATGGAAACAAACATATATAAACAATATTTGGGAATTTGAGCATAGTTTTTTAGACTACTTTCTGCTAATTGGGGCTCTCTTAATCAGGTCTTAAATGTGGTGTCCTGTGCTGTTGGTCCATCTCAGTCAGCAGTCCTGAAATGTTGGACCACCCATGCCATCTCTTCAGGGGGTCTTGTTTGATCAAGCAAAAGTAACTAGTAAGTAATCCACAGCTTTCTGTCCTCTGTGGAAACAGAAGCAGAACCACTTTCAAAAGTAGTATATCCTTATATGTATTGGTTTAACTTAACAGCCCATACAATGAAATGTTTCTCTGTAGTTAACTCATTCATAGTAAAAAAAAAAAAAAAAAAAAAAAGAAAGAAAGAAAGAAAGAAAGAAAGAAAGAAAGAAAGAAAACACAATAATATACATGATCCAGACTTTTACATGCTGGTTTTTTATTCTATTTCTTTTATTTTTAGTTTTTTGTTTGTTTGTTTGTTTATTTTTGAGACAGTGTTTCTCTGTATAGACCTGACTGTCCTGGATCTCACTCTGTAAACCAAACTGCCCTTGAACTCACCAAGATCACCTGCTTCTGCCTCCTAAGTGCTGAGATTAAAGGAATATTCCACCACACCTGAGTACTCTATTTCTTCTGTTTTTTAAGGACTTTATTCCTTTTCTTTTCTCTCCCAAGTCTACATATATTTTTTAACACACTGTAAAGCATTTAGAGGGTTTTTTTTTAATCTGAATCTGTCTTTATCATATATCTCTATCTTTTTCTGAACAGACAGTCTTTAATTTACTAAGCGATATGGCTAGGAAATAAAGCCTTGACTTTTGAGGCTGAATCCACATCCTTAGCTTTTTAGAGAGTCTAGCTTCATGATGTACATACTAGCAGGAGCCACATTAATTGTCACAACTCTGTAGAGTTTCTAGGTCCATGCCACAACCAAGAAAATTGCCACAGCTGCTCATAAACACCACTTAAGTGTTTGGTGACAGAGCCTCTTAAAAGAGCTACAAGGTTTTGCTAACAATAAGCCTCTCATAAGGAAGTTGTGCCTCTCTTTGCCTCTAGCAAACAGAACCTACTAGAGAAAAGACAACTACCAAGAAGCTGCACTTGACTCTGTTCTTGTCTTTCTAGAATTCTTTTTTTTTTAAGCTTTCTCAGGCTTTATCTGGAAATTCTTGTCAAACATTTGTACGTCATTTGTAAATTGAGACTGCACTTTCATTTTCCAGCTGCCCAGACCCAAATAATCACACAAAAACTATATTAATTACAATATTGTTTGGCTTAAGCATACACCTAGTTAGCTCTTTCATCTTAAAGTAACATCATATGTATTAATCTATGTATCTCCATGAAGCTGTGGCTTACTGGTAAGGCTCTGGTGTCTTTCTCCTTTGGCAGTTTCATGGTGTCTCTTTGACTATGCATTCTCTCTCTCTCTCTCTCTCTTACAAATTTCTAATCATAACCTGAACAAAGATTAATACATATGGCTGATTGATATCCAGGTGCATGCCATCTGAGGAAAACAGAGGAACAGGAGTGGATGGGGGTGAGAAAGTAGGAGGATAGAAATTGCGGGGAGATGTAAAATCAAACAAATTAATAAATAAATAAAAGTAGCATGTCCTTAAGCAGGCTTAAGACCTGGAGTGTGTTTCTGCATAGCTGTGTTGACTTTCCCCTCTAGCATGACTCAGCTGTGGCTGTTCAAGGCCACACTGACTCCCTTCTACACTCCAGCTCAACTTTCCACTTTGCTATTTTCTTCCTTAGCTCTCTTCATTTGCCAGATTGTGTATCTGCTCAGATCTCTCGGTGTCTTACCTCCTACTGGAATGGACACCTAGAGAGTCTGTTTAGACTGTTCTCTTTCCTATAAACAGTGATTGGAAACCAATAGATATTAAGAAAATTACTGATTTAGAAATACAATTTCTAATTTTGGTTGTGAATCTAGTCTTTAATGGCAGAACCATAAAGAATAAATTTAAAAAAATAAAAATAAAATGCAATTTGTTGTGTGGAAATTATATACTCATTATTTTTTATATTTCATGTAACAAAAGCAATTAGACAGGAAAATCTTAAATTGTTTCCAGCTAAGAGATTCATGTAGAACAAAAGGGGATCAGTTTTAAAGTCTCTGTAATGGAAACTCAAAGTGCACACTCCTCCACAATTTGGGAGTTTTAAATATTGTCAAAAATAAAACCTCCACACCTTCCTTTTAAAAAAGGAATAACAATAACAGGAGGCAAGGGTCTGGGTGAATTATGACTTAGGACCAAGAAACTAAGATTCTCTATGTTCACTCCAGTTTTCTCTGTAAAGTAATGTAACATGAGGGGGCCTGTTTGTTTGTTGGGGTTTGTGTCCTGCCCAGTTCCCCAGCTGTTCAGTCCCAGAGAAAAATCACACAGAGATCTCTATAAGTTATAAAGCTGATTGACCCATTAGCTCTAGCCTCTCACTGGCTAACTCTCACATCTTGATTAACCCATTTTTCTGATCTATGTTAGCCATGTGGCTCAGTACCTTTTTTCAGTGGGGCAGATCACATCCTACTGCTTCGATGGTGTGGGCAGGAGTGGGAGGAATCAACTTCCTCCTTCCCAGAATTCTCCTGTTCTCATTATGTCATTTCTACTTCCTGTCTTGTTTTCCCACCTATATTTCCTGCCTGGCCAATCAGCATTTACTTAAAACATGATTGACAGACTATAGACAATTCTCCTGCACCAAAGTAAGAACAGGACTAAGGGATTTTTTTTTTTTTTTGCTGTAAGTTTCAGAGAGGACCAGCAATAGTTACAGTAATAAGTGGGGTGGAGAATAAGATCAAAATATATTGTAGAAAAATATATTTAAATAAAAAAGAGAATCAGATCGCAGGGAGACTGTTAGAAAGGAATAGGATGCCATGTGGAGAAATAGCACTGGAAACATTAATCAAAGGCTCTAGAGAGATAAATTCAGAGAAACTAATAAATTCATACATGAAATAAAGACTATCAATATTAGTATTAATAGAAACTATTAGAAAGCAGACAACTGAAATTAAAATTGTATGGTTGAATACAGATATGAGGCAAAATCAAAGATAAGCTTGACAATTTAATTTCACATGTGAAGCAATTTTTGTTCCTGATGAGTGGACAGGAATATCACACACAAAAAAAGTGAATTTTTCAGTGAGAAACAGTGTTTTAGTAAGTGATTATTCTATAGTATTTATTTAATGTATATCATGCTGGGAGTTATTTCAAAATATATGATATTTCCTATGCAATATTTTTTGGGTTATTTTATTTTATATATATATAAGAGCTTGTCAACAATTGTTTGTGTACCACTTGTGAGAGCTCACACACCCCATTTTTAAAAATTCATCACAAACCTTTAAACAGTGTTGGACTTGCATAAAAACAGATGCTTGAATCTGTGGAACACACCAGGAAGCCATAGAAATACATGGATTTGCAAACATTTTCTACCAATCATTGACCAAGGTTTTAGGAACACGGGGTGAAGAAAAGTGAATCGCATCAGAAATATCTTTGGGCAGAGGCGTCATTCAGATGCAGTAAAATGAGATTTGTTCCTATTCTCATGCACAGACAAAGCCCCGTTTCGCTCACTGCCGCTCAGAGCAGCACGCTGTGCATTTGGAAAGTGATGAAGTTAGAGCTTAACTGTTCTTTAAGAAGTGAGACGAACACGAGATGAGGGTCACATTGATTCATTTGGCCGAGCTATCTTACCAGGCACAAGCACAGCCAACTCCATGTAGTACCCCAGAAATATAAACAATCTGAATATGTTCCTTAATAAGCCGTAAATAAGTGAAGTTCAGCTACATATGAATTTTTAAAGGATTCACATTTTACATAAAATACAAACATCCATAATGTTGTACCATAGGTGACTGTATCATAGGTTACTGCCACTAAGACAAACCTTTCATGCCAGATAAGAAAGTGTTGTAATAGGAGCGGCAGGGCTGCGTCCCCGGCACCCAGCCGCCCGCATGGCTAGCTTATGCCCCGAAATAATTACACGGAAACTGTATTCTTTTAATCACTGCCTGGCCCATTAGTTCCAGCCTCTTATTGGCTAGCTCTTACATATTGATCTAACCCATTTCTAATATTCTGTGTAGCACCATGAGCTGGCTTACCAGGAAAGATCTTAACCTGCGTCTGTCTGGAGTGAGACAATCATGGCGACTCCTCACTCGGCTTCTTTCTCCCAGCATCCTGTCTGTTTACTCCACACACCTAAGGGCTGGCCTATAAATGGGCCAAGGCAGTTTTTTTATTAAATGAAAGTAACTCTTCATCAAGAAAGCCCACAGTGGCACCTAGAAATGTCTGGTGTTATTGTCACTCTCAGTACACACTGCCAGCTTTCTCCTTGGACCAGCTGCCATGCAACGCTGTCAAACACATGCTCTTAGAGCGGCGATATGTCTTTAGGCCAAAGAGTAGTAGTGCTGATATTATGCCTTAACACTTGAAATTTAATAACAGCTGATGACTGAGTCTGAGAAAGACTAATGTTATATTATATTATCAGTTTTATATCACTGCATATCTTACTGAAGTTAACAGGTTGTGGTAAAGATACTAAAAGGAGGCGGGAGGTCAATCGCTTTCATTTGATATGAATCCAGAAGTCATTACCCATGCAGAGAGGAGTACTCAGTCCCTACCTGTATATTGCAGTCAGAAGAGCATAACAGATAGTGTGTAGTTAATTCAACTGGCTCAATCTTGCCTTTTTATTATTACGCCAGACTATTAAAAAGAAGTAAAACTGAAGTTAGTAGTTTCAGATATGTGGGTCATTCATTGCCTTTCACTAATGCAGTCTAAGTAAAAGTATTTTGTCAGAATTTTAAATTTTCAACCCAGCAATGGTTAAAAAAAAAAATTTAAAAAGCCGGGCGGTGGTGGCGCATGCCTTTAATCCCAGCACTTGTGAGGCAGAAGCAAGTGGATCTCTGGGAGTTCGAGGCCAACCTGGGTTACAAGAGCTAGTTCCAGGACGGGCACCAAAGAAAGAAAGAAAGAAGGGAGGGAGGGAAGGAGGGAGGGAGGGAGGGAGGGAGGGAGGGAGGGAGGGAAGAAAAGAAAGAAAGAGCAGTTGAAAATATGCTCCAGTTGCTGAAGAGATGATTTTAAATTTCAGAGATGTATGGGGGGGGTGTGTTACATTCAAATTGAATCGTCCATCATTAGAATAAAGTCAGTATCTGTAATAAAATGCCATAGAGAAAACCTACAAGAAGAAACATGTGCTGTGACTCCCAGTTGTGAGGTTGCAGGCAAAGGCCACTTTCCCACAGAGTTTCTGGCCTGCACTGAGAGGGAATGGATGGTGGTGGGTTGATGCTGAAGGAAAGCTAATTCACCTGTGTGGACCAAACGTGAACAGAGTGAGAGAAAGAAGACAGGAAACTGAAAATCCTTTAAGAGAGCACGTCCAGACTGCTAACTCGACCATGATTTCAAGGTTCCCTTCACCTACTAAGCCCACTGAATAATGGATTCCCAAATGGATTAGCCTATGGATGGGTTCAGAGCCCTCATGATTCAAAGCACTTCCTAAAAGCCCCACTTTTGAACACTGCTTTATTAAGAACCAAGCCTTCAACACATGTGTTTGGGGGAGACATTTAAAATCCAAACCGTAACAATTGGTATCAGTTGTAATTTCAGTGCAGACACCTAATAAGAATCTAAATGAGTTTTTAGAAGGCCCAGGTGACATTATGGATATATTTCCATGTAAATAATGACAAATCTTGGACTATATTCCAACCTCAGAAAAAGGTGTTTTCACAACAATATATATGTATATATATATATATTGAATATATAAATATTATATATATATATATGTAAAGGAAAAAAGCAGCAACAGCAGCCAGCCTGTTCTCCAAGTAAAGACTGCTTTTCATCTCATTTCCTATATAACAGAACAAGATTTTGTTTATGTGCCACACCAACAGAAGTCAAGCCAACTAAGACAGCAAAGTAAGCTCATTCAATACTGTCTGGCCCAGTAAAAACAAAACTGAGTGAAATATTTCATGTTAAGCTTGAAAAAGATCACCACCAAATTGGACAGTTTCCTGAACGCCGGTCCGTTTCCTCCTCTGGTGCCGTGCTCAGAGCACCCATCCAAGCGCAGCACCCAGAGTCGCCCATCTACCAGGTTTGCAGAAAACCACTCTCTAAACAGTTGGTTCTCAGGAAGGGAAGGACCAGATATCTTTTGTCATGGTTGTTGAAGGCGTAGCTTTCTGTTCCTTCATTGTGCTAAACCTTCTTTTCTCTCCCTGCCTGCTTTTCTTTGTGTATACATCAATCCCTCCACAACATGCTTTAAATAATTCACCCACGAGAAGCCTGGCCTTAAACCGAATGCTTTCAACACTGCCTTTAAGAAAATATGGCCATAGACTCTAGTTTCACTGCTTAGCACATATAAGGAATTTTGCAAATCTTGGTTTTGAAATTTGCATTTATTTGTAAATATGGTGCTGCCATAACTCCAGATATCCTTTTACTCAGCATTTAGTAACATTTCATGTTACTAAAAGGACACTTGATATGTGTTCACTGAAAATAATTTTAATAACATGAAAAAGTCGGTAGATAAATTGTCATCAATAAGTATGATCCTTATGTGTCATATGTGTGTCACAGAATCACCCTGTGTCAAAAGCAGAGACAACAGCAATCTGTCTTCTTTAATGCTCCCCTGCCGTGCTCCAGCTTTGTTTTCTTGCATGGACTCTAAGCTGCCGAGGCTGCCCTTGAATGTGGTACACACTTCAGTCAGGCTTCGGGCTGATTTCTTTACCTCGGGTTCCCTCTTATGAATGGGAACACAGGTCTGTGTGAAGACAATCAGCTTAGTTTCCTGGGTTTTAAAGAATACTCTGATTAACTTTTTATGTGCTTTTGTAATGGAGTGTATGTGAGAGCACCATGTGCACGCAGGTGCCCTCAGACGTCATGAGAACCATCTGATCCTGAGACTGGTGTTAGAGTCCCATGAGCCGCCATGACGGTAATGCGAGCTAAAAACTGCCTCCTCCGAAAGACCAGGAAATGCTCTTCACCATTGAGTTGTCTATCAAGCCAATTTGACAAAAAAAAAAAAAAAAAAAAAAAAAAAACATGGTTTATTATAAACCAAAAAAAATTTGGATGTATACTTCCTTACATGTAAGGCTATCCGTGCTTCTTTAGAAAAGACAGTTCTTAGCGCCGCATGTTGACAGTCCACTTCCTTGCCTAAGTATGGAAACCATGTTAAACCCTGGACAGTCCTGTAAACAAGTTGAAGGATTCTTGTTTTGTTGCATGCCAGTGTAATAATTGTCACTTTCATTGCTGTCAGCCCCTCAAATACTGACTTTAGTTCAAGATTAGTAAATTTCTTATATTTTCATGTATTTTGAGACCAAACTAAAATTGTCTTAGTTTGTTGTGGTTTGCAGAAAAAAGTACTTCAACTGAATATTTTTACAGCACGTAATTTTTGTTTTACAGCTCTGGAGGCCAATGTTCAAGAAAAAGGGTTTGTTGAGGAGCTATGAGAGGAAACCTGGTTTTATGCCTCCACTAATGTTTACTGGCTTCCTGGACTTCTGTGGTGTGTCTTGGCTTGTACAAGCATCATCCCAATCTCTGACTTCATCTTCTCTTGATGCTCTCTGTTTATCTGCCCCTAAACTTAGAAATACAGTTGTTATACTGTTGGAAAGCCCACTCAAATTCTTCATCTTAATTTGGTTACATCTGAGGTGATCTTATCTCCAAATAAGCTCATATGCTGGAGAACAACAACACATGAGTTTTAGGGATGCATTCAACCCATAATGATCTAGAGACCCATTTCAACATGCATGACTCTATGTAGTAAAATAAAAATCGGTGGGCAGATGAACCTATGAGTGAGTATATTGTTCAGCTTTCTGTGAAGGTTATAAAATATCCCAGGAGGTCATTGTGTCTGTGTTGGGGGGAAGCTTGATTTGGCTTATAGTTACAGACACAGAAAGCTCAAAGTATAGCATAGACCCATGCCATGCTTTTCTGCTGCACCGTATAATGGCAAAAGTATATCTGTATCTGCCCACATTTTCTCTCTTTTTCCTTACAAAGATATGTGCTACATTTTAATGATCTATAATGTCCCAGAAGCCAACCTGTAAACACTAGAGTTAGACAATAATTCCATCTTCTTACCACCATTACTATTGACTTAGTGTTTGCATTGCTTGATAAAACACCATGACCAGAATCAGGTTGGAGAGGAAAGGCTTTATTTCATTTACACTTCCACATTCTAATCCTTCACTGGAAGGAATTCAGAACAAGAAGATAATTCAGGAATTGAAGCAGAGACCACAGAAACATTGCTTTCAGGCTCCCTCAGCCTGCTTTTAGATAACATGCCCAACCACCTTCCCAGGGATTCTAGCACCCCCAGTAAACTTGTTCTGCATACATCAATCATTAATCAAGAAAATGTTCCACAAGTCAATTTGGTAGGGATATTTTTTTTCAATTGAGAATCCTTCTTCTCAAATTACTCTAGCATGTATCAAGTTAACAAAAATGGATAGACTATGTGTGTGTTTGTGTGTGTGTGTGTGTGTGTATGGAGAGATGATAGATAAATAGATGATAGATAGATAGATGATAGATAGATAGATAGATGATATATACATCCATACATAGAATAATCAGGATAATAATCTTCATGCCAATAGACTATATGATGAATGGAAAGTATAAATCTTTTTATTAATTCTGAGGAAGAACTACACATAACTTGACAATCAACCCAAGTGGTTCTTGTAAAGAACATTAAAAACATTAACTTTAATATGTTTAAAGAACATATAAATTAATTCCTGCAGTAGAGAGAGTATCAGTGTTTAAGAGCTCTTGCTGCTTTTCTTCAGGACTAGAGTTTAGTTTCCCACGGTCATGCTCACAACTCTCTGTCCAATTCCAGAGCATCTGAAACCCTCTTGTGCCCTCTGTGCCTTCACAAAAACACATAGTCACACACATACAAGCACACACAATCTCACACACAAGCACACAATCTCACACACAAGTACACACAATCTCACACACAAGTACACACAATCTCACACACAAGCACACAATCTCACACACAAGCACACACAATCTCACACACAAGTGTACACAAAACAGTTACACAAATCACATACATACACACATACACTGCATATACTCATACAAATGCACACCCACACTTGAATAAAAATAGGAAACCCTCTCCTTAAAACACAAATATTTCCTGTCTCTCAATGCATGTCTCATTGTTGTAGCATTATTACCAAAAGAAGGTTTAAGAATTTATAGGAGACTGTATATTACCATCTTGAACTTAATCACTTCATTAATAAGTAGAAAATAGAAAAAGACAATATCTCCTGAGTAAATTGTGAGCATGGGGACGTTTGGGGAGAGCTGAAAGGGGGAATGGAAAGGCAGAGAGGGGAGCAGAGAAAAATGTAGAGCTCAATAAAAGTGAATAAAAAATACAAAAAATAAGCAAAATCAAGCAATCATAGTGTGTAACCCTGTGAGACAATATGAGATATATTCCTTCTGTTTAGGATCTTTACATGTTTAAAAATACATAGTTAATCTGTTTAGAATATAAATTCTGAGGACTGTAGTCTATACCAACAATATTCATTTGTTGACAAATTCAAATCAAATTAAAATGCTAAATTGAAGTTAGGCACTTGCGTTGGAAAATCTCCTCTTAAGCATAGTAAGATTTAAAAAGCTACAAAATCCTGATTATGCCAAGTGAAGCTAGACTGGAGCCTGAGGCTAAGGGGAAAAAAATCAAGATTGTTGATCTACTCTTTATTTAATTTGCTCAGTTTTTATCATGTCAATATATTTTTTTAGTTTAGTCTAGAGGTTTATTTTCACCCCTCTCAAATCGTGGTATCCAAGTAGAGGATCTACTTCTTCAGTCCAAGACCTGGGTATTACTATTAAATATTCTTTTCTATGTATGTCTTATAATATATCTTTAAGGATTTGCTAATTAAATACTAAACATCTGCTTGTATTCCATTTTAAATATGGAGTCAAGGACTTCAGTTATTTTTATTTTTGTTTAATGAAGCACTATATTCCACCAAGCTGCAAAGGGTGTTTACTGACATATATATTGGGGGTTTAGACTAATGCTAACATTTACAATGTCATCTGATGCTTGTGTAGTTCACCGAGCTATCAGAAAGCCTTTAACAAAGTCACTAAGACATCTTAATATCGTGATCATTTTGATGTGAATGTTCATACACTGTGCTTTAGAAAGTGTGACCGGCATATCTCAGAGAGGAAAGCGCAACATAAAAGCAGAAGGTGTATGGGTTTGTTTGAGGTTAAGTTTCTAGGTTCTGCGCAGGGCGTTCCCTCCCAGTAAGAAGCACATTTGTCATTTTGATGCACCGCTCCCTTCGGCGCCGATATCACAGAGTTGACTGGATCCATTCGTCTCTCACAAGTGTGTGAATCACTCACAGGTTGCAGTAATATTTAGAGGGTTTCCATGCTTTGGCTGGAAGTCATTTGTGGAAAGGAGACGCTCAAGTGATCATATGTCCGTGTCTGGGAGAACATTCATCCTTGTGCAGCTGCTTTGTGCTATTTTTTCTGCTTGGCTTTGCTGCCAAAGATTGCACTGGCACTAAAAGGCAATTATTTCTCAGCGCTAGACTCCTATAAGATTTTAGAGCCACATCACAAAGAGGTTCACAGGCCTGCTACTGGAGCTGGGCTGACTGGGGCTTTTCACAGCACCGACCAGCTAATGGAGCAGCCTGCAGGAGCCCTGGCTCTTTAGCAAGAGGAAATTTCCAATATTTTCCAGAGAAGTATGTATAAATGAGAAACCTTCATCACACATCTACATTTTAAGGCAATTTCCTTCAAAATTTTCCTAAAAGTCTCAAAGCGGTGTTGCTTTTAAAGCACATACTGAAGCACCACTCTGCAGCTCACACAAATGAAATGGTTTCACAGAAATTTGCCCAGCCACATGGAATTATACTCTACATCTTTTATTTATATGCTCAAATTTTTTTTTTTTTTTTTTTTTTTTTTTTTGGTTTTTCGAGACAGGGTTTCTCTGTGGTTTTGGAGCCTGTCCTGGAACTAGCTCTTGTATGTAAAACAACAAAACTAAAGATGACTTGCTTGGTGGGCTCGAACCACCCGGTGACAGAACCTACGTGTTCAATCTAAGGATTCCCTTTCTGTCACTGGAAAGTGCGCTGATTGCATTTCCACATCAATGCAGAGGGAATTTCTACAGGGTCCCATCCAGTGAGGAACCTACAGTGGTAGTCTAATCAAGAAAGCCTTCTTTCCCATCTACAGCAAGTATTTTAAATAGTAGATGCTGAAGACGATTATGTACTCTACTTCCAAATCTTGTGCTAAAACTTTAACCACCAGGATGATGATAATTTAGAGAGATGGTTCTTGGACACTTGATGAAGATAAAATTAGGTCAGAAGAGTGAGTTCTGTGGTGGGATTAGCCTATTAGGGAAAATCAAATGTTTGACTGTTTCCTTTTCTGCACAGAAGCTTTTCAGTTGTGTGTGGCCCGACTTGTCAACTGTAGATCTTTATTCCTGAGCAAATGGAGTCTTATTCGGAAAGTCCTTCACTACACTTATGTGTTGAAGGGCACTGCCTTGCTTCTCTTCTAGCAGTTTCAGTGTTTCAGGATATACATTTTCATCTTTAATTCACTTAGAGTTAGTATTTTTTAGGACTAATTTCATTCTTCTACATTTGAAAAAAATATGGAAATATTTCATGTTTACTTAAAGCACATATAAACTAAAATTATGTACGTGTGTAGAAACTATAAATAAGTAAATAATTCTACCTCTTTCAGTAGGCCTTATGATTCTTTGTCTAGAGGTGGAGTACTGTGAGATGTCCCTCACTGTACTCGGCATGTCCAGTGACGGTATTATGCAGGTCTTGTTTGGGTTATCATAGTTTTTAGATTTCATGAGTTCAGCTTTCCTGTTTCATGTATAAGATACTGCTATCTCCTGGAAGGTGTTTTGCTCCTCTAGCTCTTAATTCTTAGATCTCCTCTTCTGTGATGTTCCCTTGGGTGTAGAGGTAGCATTGCAGATGTATCATTTAGGGCTAGGCAATCCATATCTGTTGTTCTCTGAGTTTTTGAACAGTTATGGATTTCTGAAATAGTCTCTATCTACTGCAAACGTAAGCTTCTTTTATGAATGGGGAGACCTCCATTTATCTGTGGGTATAAGAATAAATATTTAGAAAACAGCTAGAAATTATCTCTAATTTAAGAAGGTGGGAGTATTACATTCTCCTTTAGGTTCTGTGACCTCACCAGCCACTTGATGACAGCTAGGTTTACAGTACCAGTGGGGAATGCTCTTCTATTTGACAGGCCTTGAATACGATAAGAAAGCTGTTGATTGCCACCAAGATGTAAGTTTCACGTTTTTATTTTTACCAAGAATGATTGTCGAGACCACGATCCTAACTGTGCTGGTAACTGACTTTTAATGTCAAGACTCAAGAAATTAAAGAAATTAGTGTTTGTCATTTAAGTCACTTGGCATATTGTATTTTGTTTAAACAGACCAAACTTGTTAAGACAGTGAAGATAGTATTTATTGGTAAAATCAAAGGTGTGAGGTCCCTCTTAAGGTGCTTTATCTCTACTCCTTGTAAGATGAGGAGACCTGAGAAGGTGCCATGTAGGAAGGACATATCTCTCAAGAATATGCACATACCTTCCACATGAGGGAAAGCTGTTTCTTCACCAGCTGCCACTACAGCTCTGCTTACTATCAGCACTAGGTCACTCTGAGATGTAGTACATGTGCCCACTTGTGCTCAGATGTATGTGATCCACTACTCACTGAGGCATGCACATGAACGTATTCGTGTGCACAAATGCACACACCACATACTCTTTCACGTCTTTTAGGAATAATGCTTTTCCGACATGAGAAAATCAAAATGAATATTTCAAACTAGGAATTAGAAAAAAGACATTCCGAAGCAATAATTGTTTCTTTCATTCTGCAAGGAGTTAATTCTGCTAAGTAAGAATCAAATGTTAGTGACTAGTGATTCAACGAGTCTTAAGTCTTAGTCACTAATTTAATTTGAGATTTCATAGTTTTATCAATGAACAAAGAAGGAGAACTTTTTAAATGTTTATGTAGTATGAAATTAGTGAAGGATATTACCAACAAATAATACCAAATTTTACTTGTTATATACATTTCCAAACCTCACAAAAATTTCAAGTAAATTTTAAATTGCAACTGGGAAATTCAAAATATTTCAGTTACGTTCCAAATTATGTAAAAATGTAAATTTGAAAATTTATTTTAAAATTTTATAAACTAATTAAAGATTTTTATTCTCTGAAAGTTTCATACATATAAATAATGTGTCTTAATTATATACACACTCCACGCATGCTACTCAACTTTCTGGAAACTCCAAAGGACTTCCCTCCAAACCTTTTATCCTGTGCTGCTCATATGCAGATGGTTCATTGTCCATCTGCTGGAATAAGACTTTCTGTATTCCCAAAGAAAGTGACACCCCCTCTCTCAGCAACTGCCATCTGCCTACAGTTACTCAACTAGAAGTGAGATCCTGGGAACCTCTTCTGCATCTCTGCTGGGATGTTTTGCTTTCTTGATTTTGCATAGATTTTATGCAGGTAACCACGGATGCTGTAAATTCATGTGTGCAACAACCTGTCATTAACTTTAAGACATAATTTCACCCTACTTCTCCTTGTCCTCCAACTCTTAATTTCTTCCCACCCCCACTGGGTGATGCTCCTTGGCTCTTGACTGGGAGAACATTGGTACATGTTCTATCAGTAGATGAGCACACATGATTACTTATTCTCAGCACCTTGATAAATTATGAGTTTCTTCATTAATCACTGATCATCCCCAGAAGACGCTTCTTTGACCAAGGCTGAGAGCAATGTAAATCGATGTGCATAAGCAAAACTCTTTAGAATGGCGGTGGAAAAATGAACAAATTAAATAACAGAGTAGCTTGTCTCCTAGCCTTTATGACCTTCTGGACTTGGTTTTGACAAGTTTTGTAGTACCAGGCAATTATTTTCTCCCCTGGAAAAAGCCTCAAATCAAATCAGAAAGGTTACCCAAAATGAAGTGTGTATGAAAAGCTGCATGGAAACTTGATCTTTTAGTTCAAGTAAAAATTTCAATAAGTGGGCATAAGAGA
The DNA here is from genome assembly GCF_950005125.1 of Chionomys nivalis. Classification (NCBI taxonomy): domain Eukaryota; kingdom Metazoa; phylum Chordata; class Mammalia; order Rodentia; family Cricetidae; genus Chionomys; species Chionomys nivalis. Next base: position 21,302,164 of record NC_080111.1, read on the forward strand.
ACACATGTGACATGGAAAAACATGGGGAAACTAGGGTCTAAAAGTTACATGGGGACAGGAGAAAATGAGAAGAGACATTATGGGCGAATTAACGAAACTAAAAAATAAAAAAGAATTATTATGAGAACCCACTAGCTTGTAAGATAATTAAATAACAATATATTGAATGAGTAAAAAGTGTTGCTTGTAGAAGACATAGTTTATTAGATGAGAACCTCAGTGCCCCATCATAAGTTACCATTTCTGAAAACATTACTTGCTTTAGTGGCAGAAGAAGAAAGAATTTCATAGTTAATTCCTATCTTACCAGGAAGTTTTCTTTGCTGGCTAGTTTTCATAAAACTTAAAGATTCTATATTGACTCCTGGAGGAGAAAAGACATCAACCGTTAGTCTTTCCCAAGGACACTATATACTACTGACTTATCAGGAAAGATGAGACCACTGATTCAATGGTAACCAACTGCTTTCTGATTGGATTATTTTAATCAACTACATATTTAATTGATATTGAGTACAATACAGGGTATTAACTTAGCCAAATGGATGCAGTTTGGTACCTGCCAGTAAATTAGGACATATTTCCATGAAACAGTGAATGTAACTGGTTTAGAAACTTAGATATAGGTATGAGACAGAGGGAACCATGCTGAATTTGTCAATGTAGAGATGGTCACCCAAACTAAAGGAGTGGACTACTGATAAATGAGAAAGTAAGTACTAAGGGTATCTCCAGAACAGGGGAAGAGCACTTACAATGTAAAGAGAGAGGAGACAGGGGAGGAACAAACACAATGGGAAACAAGAAAGAAAGTGTAGTTTTAGAGAATTAAAAAGAAAGTCATACAATAAGGAGAAGTGGGTTCACAGCACCAAGTGGCACATAAACTGAGGCTTCCTTAGAGCTGAAAGCGAGGTGGTCAGTCCTGTGTGAAAGGTGTGTGTGGCAGTCAACCTTTTACTCTCCAGTTCTTTAACATTTTACTTTCTTCTCAAATGACATCTAATAATTTCTTTAGACTCTCAGGGGTCAACGTTTGAAAAGTTAGACAGGGCTTGCAGCAACTTCCAACTGTTCTAGCTTTGGTCCCAAGTGCCCACTTCTTCCAATCTTGTTCTTATACTTAATAGGCGCCACCTGCTGCCGTAGAGAAGACAATAGCAGCAGCAAGGAAGGCTGGGCAGTTTTATTGGAGAGGTTCAGAAACAAAGCGGTGAGCTGAGGGTCAGTTCAGTGCATTCACACTGGGCAGGGACTGTTTCAACTTTTAATTATGAAAAGGTCAGTGGCTGAAAATATTGTGGAATAATACCTTAACTAGGCAAAGATTTGTTACATTTGTTTATGCTGCGTTTGCTTAAAGATGTAAGGATGTGTTACATCTATTTGTGCTTCATTTGTTTAACGATGTTGAGATGCACTACATTTGTTTCACCTTGCCTGTATAAGGTACCCAGTTCATCTAATAAATCGATAAATGGGCCAGTGATTGGGCCAAAGAGGGATAGGTGGGATTGGTGGGAAGAGAGAAAAACTAGGAGGACGAATCTCCATTCAAGAAAAGAGAAGAAGAAGAGGAGGAAGAGGAAGAAGAAGAGAAGGATGAGAAGGAGGAAGAGGAGAAGAATGAGGGAGAAAGACAGCTACATGACTGGGGCTAGAAACCAGTTAGCTGTTTATGTAGATGAAGAGAAAGGGTTAAATTATAAGAGCTAACAGAAATGAGCCTAAGCTAAAACTGAGCATTAAAAACTAATGATAAGTCGCTGTGTGATGATTTGAGAACTGATTGGTTCCATCAGTACTAGGTTTAGGCTTGGAATTTTCCTTATAAGTTCCTTCTGAATAAGAAGTCTGTGCTTTCAGAAAATTGATGAAAAGTATCCAGAGAACAGAAGACGATTAAAATCCCAGAGAGAAAAGAGTGCCCATGAAGGAAAGAGGAGAAATAGGAAGCCAGTGTCTAAGATTTAGAAAAGAGAAGGCACTTAGTCAAAGATCAGGGTTACATAAAGAGAATCCAAGGGGAAAACTGACGTCAGCATGCGCACAGGCTTGCTCTGAGGACCTGTGAGCACCGAATCACACAGCTGCTAGTGTTGGAATGTATTGAGACTTTGCAGGGAAGCTGACGTTCTGTGCACATTCTCCTAGGACTTTTCTTTCTTCTATATAATTTTCTGAGACAGCGTTCCTCTATTTAACAGCTCTGACTATCCCAGAACTCAGTTTGTAGACCAGGCTAGCCTCAAACTCACAGAGATCTGCCTGTCTGTGTCTCCCAAATACTGGGATTAAAGGTGTGCTCCACCACACCAAAGTTCAAATGATTTTTCATCATCTATAATTTATTATTTTATCAAAATTCATGTTTTACTTCAAGCAGCCTCCACTTCACTTTTCCTCCTGTATTCTTGTTAATAATACATATTTTGAATTTTCAGCTATTTTTCCTACTTTTTCATGTTGAATCCACTTGTCATGCGTGCCTCCTCCATGCAAGAAGCCGCCAGTCTCTCTGCTTGTTCATATGTATTGTGTCCCTTTCCCTTGTGCCGTACTGACATTATGTCTGTAACAAACACAACTCCAGTTCAGCAGGAAAACCTTTCCACTTCGTCACAGCAAACCTCCATCCTTTCCCATCATGCCTTTCATTGTTGGCAGCTTTCCCAATGCTGCATCAGTTTGTCATGCCTCTCGCCAAACCTTTCATTGTTTCCGAAGCGCTGACAGGATAATCCTGTCTCATGTGAAATTCAAAGTATTTTTTTCATTGGCCTCAAGCTACTTGTAACAATTTATGTCCAGCTAATGCCAACCAGATTGGTGGTGTCAACAACAACAAAAAAGTCTACCCATTCTTTCTGAGTCACGTGGGCATTTGTCTTTTCCTATTTTGTTAGGTTTTTCTTTGTCTTAAAATCTAGCCTTAGTGAAAAAGCATGGGATAAAACCGGACTCCCTGAACATGGTGGACAATGAGAGCTGATGAGAGGCCAAGGAGAATGGCACGGGGTGTTGATCCTACTTCAGGTGCTGGCTTTGTGGGAGCCTAGACAGTTTGGATGTTCACCTTCCTAGACCTGGATGGAGGGGGGAGGACCTTGGACTTTCCACAGGGCAGGGAACCCTGACTGCTCCTGGGACTGGCGAGGGAGGAGAAGAGGAGTGGGGGGAGGGGGAGAGGGGTGGGAGGAGGGGGAGGGAAATGAGAGGCGGGGAGGAGGCAGAAAATTTTTTTTCAATAAAAAAAAATAATAAAAAAAACTGCTAAAAAAAATCTAGCCTTAGGACTGGTACAACATATAAAAAGATGATCCTTAAGTAATACAATCTGAGTCTACCTAGATTGTCTTTTATCTATCTCTTTCCACCGACTTAATTAGTATTTTTATAATTCAACATTGATTTGGCAATATTACAATTCCTTTTTAATGTATATTCTATGTTGCATGCTTTGGTTTGCAAGAGATCCTTAACCCTTAAGCTATTTTTTAAATATAAAGTTCCACTTAATCATATTTCAAATTGCTAAGTTTGGTCATTTCTAACCCCTCATGTCTGATAGTTGCTTCTATAAAGTAATTCTAGAAATGAATATGGAGATTATAACAGCTCCTTACCAAATGTCTCCAAGGATACATAAGTGCAATGTGTTAGAATCACTTGCTACTATCAATATTAACAATACTATTTAACTTTTAAATTTCATCCTCAAACGAAATTTGGTAATTTTCTCTAGATTCACAGAGTTTAAAATCTAGGTAAAGCCAGGATCAGTGATTTAAGTAGTTTACAGGGCTTATGAATATCTTGAAGCCTCCTGCACACCTTAAGCAGCAAAGTCATCTTTCCAGCCCATTTGTTGGTTCCCCAAAGGGTGGGGGGAGCTTACTCCCTCTGAGTAGTAGATGGGAAGGAGCGGGAACTGGGGTTAATATGAAACATTTTTTTTAAGTAAGAAATGTTAATATTATTACATAACATAATAGTTTTCTTTTGAAAATATTTCCAAAAGCCTAAGATCCTTACCTGTCTGCTGTGGGATAATTCTCTTGCACCCTGTAAAGATTTGTCACTTGTATTAGTTTAAGAAACACTGATTGGCCAGTAGCCAGGCAGGAAGTACAGGTGAGGCAACCAGACTAGGAGAATTCTGGGGAGAAGAAAGGTTCACTCTGCAGTCACCACCCAGATGCAGAGGAAGTAAGATAATAATGCCTCACTGAGTAAGGTATCAAACCATGTGGCTAAACATAGATAAGAATTATGGGTTAATTTAAGTTGTAAGAGATAGTTAATAGTAAGCCAGAACTAATAAGTAAACCAGTTTATAATTAATAAAACCCTCTGTGTGTTTTGTTGGGACTGAACAGCTGTAGAACCAGGGCAGGACAGAAACTTCCATCTCTGCATGTCTCCACTAATCTCCTTTATACAGAAGCAAAACCAATGTGGTAGATAAAACACCCTGCAACTGCTCAGAACTCTGGGACCATATCATGTTCCAACAAGAATGAGCAGGCGTGGGGATGCTCAGATTAATGATGGGGAAGGAATGAGCTAAGTTCATGTGATTATACCAACAAGTTTGTGGATCCTTGTTCTTCTGAAACTATCATGGCCTTGTATAGAGTATAAAGTTAAACTGAGCATGGTTTATCTTCAGTGACTCACTTGTGAGGCTGGAGCCATTGTTACTCTCCCACATCAGTAGCTCATGTCTAGGGTATAGGTACTCACCCTGCTCCGGAAACATCTACAGAGGCATGGATTTTTCATGGTATAATCTGAATATATGCCTTCCAGGATTTTATTTGTCTTGAATTTTAATTTAGCATACAAAGTAATAAGTTTCATTATTGCACCTTTATATATTTGCAGCTTTAGATCCTGCTCTCCTTTGGTCATAAATTAGCCTTCCATTCATCCCTATCCAACACCAGCATAAGAAGTAAACAACTTATATCATTGCTTCATGATCTGTTAACTGAAAATAGATAATACAATATAAAGACTAATAAAGAATTGTGAGACAGTTTCACCTAAAATCAAGTGGCTGTGTAAAGACCTAAGTGTGATCAGAGATGCTCCAGCAGAGGCTAAAAGAGAGGTAGACAGTGGTGATGGTCACAATAGGAATTCAAACAAACAACTTTCCAGTTAGAAAAATGTGAAGAAAGGGAAAGTCATAGTTTCATGAAATGAAGAATATTTTTCTCAAATCAGAAGGGTCAAGAATTTTGGGTGGCCGGGCGGTGGTGGCGCACGCCTTTAATGCCAGCACTCGGGGGGCAGGTGGATCTCTGTGAGTTTGAGACCAGCCTGGTCTACAAGAGCTAGTTCCAGGACAGGCTCCAAAACCACAGAGAAACCCTGTCTCAAAAAACCAAAAAAAAAAAAAAAAAAAAAAAAAAAAAAATTGGATGGAGATCTGTTTGTATTGATTGCTCTGGTGAGCAGAGTTCACATTCAGTAGGCTAAGACGAATCAAACCCTGGGGGACTCAGAGGCTGGAAAAAGGACACACTGGGGAGAAAAAGGAGGAGCCATGGCATTGTACGGGAAGAGAAGAGAGGCAGGACCCTGTTTTCTTCACTCTGAGAAACTCTCGGGTTTTATTTCTTATATTTATCCCTGGGTTTTATTTTTTAGTAAATGATAAATGGAATCTCAATAAAAAGTTGAGAATTCAGAAAGGTTGTTTAAGTCTGAAGCTAGATGTCGTCATTAACAAGGCTGATCATCCCACAGGTGATAATGTTTTTGCACAGGGAAATAAATATGTATCTGGTACTGATTAATAAGATGAGTAGATTGCTCAGAAAATGAGAGAACTTTTGGTGCATAACAACAATTTTTCTTGGGAATCTGTTCATCAGCTAATACCACCACTATCAACATCCTCACAAAGAACTAATTAGTTATCACTTCCTGGCTTTGCTGTTTTCTTGTCAGCAAACTGCCTAAAGCAATTCCTCACATAAATTGATTTCAGTAATAAATAAATATAAGATTATTCTGAAAGTCTCATCACATTGCAATTGCTTGTAATGTTCTCTGTTTCCTGGTTCTTGCTTTATTGTTCTGTACCCAGAATAAAGCTATGATCAGACCTGGTCTGTTTCTGCTACGACCTTAGTCCTAGTTTCTGTCCCTCTGCACAGGGACAGGTGCTCCATCACCTTATACTTCGAGCTAGTCTGACTTTGACCATCCCGTTCATAGGCCAAACCAAATTCAAGACCAAAACACGTTTGGAATTAAACTCTCTATCAATAACTAATCCATAACTGCCACAATCTTAGCCATCGTCCTCACCATCTAAGATTGCTAAAATACACTTCTACTGCGTTTCTCTAATTTAACCCTGGCTTTGTAGAGACCCCAAAAGAGTCTTTAAATCCTAAGTGCAATAATACCCTTCCTTATCACAGTGCAGAAGCTCCTTCCTTTAAGAGTAAAATCTAAGATCCCTGCACTATGCTTAAAATCCTGTTTTCCTACTGTTATTAAATACTTTCTGCAGAGCATAATAGCCACCATGTTCATCAGAGCAGCTGTGGCTATATACAAAAGAACCCTGAAATGGGGCCTGTTGACTTATAACATTTCCTTACAGCCTGGGACGGTGGAAAGAGTCATTGGACCCTCCCTTGAGAGTCTTAGCCACTCTCCACTATACCTCTCAGCCAGTGTATGTGATTCTTTTCTAATTATGAGTAGTCCTGTGGTCCCAGGAGATTCTAAAGTATATAGAGCGATGAAGACTAATGAAAAGAAACACTTCTGCATTGCTGGTGGGAATGCAAGCTGGTACAGCCCCTTTGGATGTCAGTGTGGTGATTCCTCAGAAAATTAGGAAACAACCTTCCTCTAGACCCAGTAATACCACTTTGGGGTATATACCCAAAGGATGCTCAATCGTGCCACAAGAACATGTGCTCAACTATGTTCATAGAAGCTTTGTTTGTCATAGCCAGCACCTGGGGACAACCTAAATGCCCCTCGACCAAAGAATGGATAAGAAAAATGTGGTACATTTACACAGTTGAGTGCTACACAGCAGAAAAAATAACAACAGCTTGAATTTTGCAGGAAGACAGGAGCTAGAAAACATTATTTTGAATGAGGTAACCCAGACACTGAAGGACAATTATCACGTGTACTCACTCATAGGTGGTTTTTAAACATAAAGCAAAGAAAACCAGCCTACAAACCACAATCCCAGAGAACTTAGACAACAATGAGAACACTAAGAAAGACTTACATAGATCTAATCTACATGGGAAGTAGAAAAAAATAAGGTCTCCTGAGTAAATTGGGAGCATGGGGACCTTGGGGGAGGATTGAAGAGGGGAGGGGAGAGGCAGGAAGGGGAGTAGAGAAAAATTTAGAGCTCAATAAAATCAATTTTTAAAAAAAGAAAAGGAAAATTCATTCAATACAGCTATATGGAAGTTAACAGCCACCCAGTGATAAGAGTGTTTTGTGGGGTAACTGGTAAGGGTCACCCACTATACGTAGATGTTTCTTTCCCAATCCCAGCCACCAGTGCCAAATAACCACCAGAGATGTAATATTACTTATAAATGCTCAAATGATACTTCACGATTTCTACTACCTCTTACAATTTAACCCATTTCTATTCATCTATGTGCTGCCCCAAGGTTTGTGGCTTTTACCTCTTTCCCATTTAGTGTGTCTGATTTGTTCTCTTGTTCGCTGGCAACTCCTGACTCTGCTCTATTTCATCCCATCATTCTCAATTTGGCTTTCTTGCCTAACTTTATCCCATTAAGCTTTTAACCAAACAACTTATTTATTAAACCTGTAATAGCTACATATGTTAACACAGTGTGCAAAAGGATTATTCCACAGCAACCCATGGAACTGCAAGTAACTATTTACTTAATTTCTATAAGTAACTTCAATAAATTCAGTGGTTTTCCAGATTGGCCTTTGGGTGTAATTCTACTTTAATTTGTTGCTGGTACTTTCTAAGCATGACACCCCTCTTGTCTTCCAATTTTCTTTCAAAATCTTCTGTCCTCTGTACGTTTGATAATATAGTCATTTATGCTCAGAGTTCTCCCTGCCTCGATGATCCACATTTATTCCAACCAATGTCCTCATCCTTATGAAGTTTGCTCTGAGCTCTGTCTTATTCTCCGTATCACATTCTAAGGCACAGTGCTATTACCAGCTTACTGCGTTTGTTGCCATGTTCCTTCTAGAATGTCAAGTCCATGATAACAAGGTTTCTGTGCTGTCCCTATTCTGTTCATTGCCATGCCCTAACAAGCATTCTCAGGGTGAAAGGTTTGAGATTAATAAGCATTTCTTGAATTAATAAAGTAATTTATATTTACTCTGTGGAATAACTTTGTAATAAGATTGAAAAATACTTCTTTGGGCAATATAGTATTTCCCATATAGAAAATTCAGCTATACAGCTTGTTTAATTTGAACACATGTTTTGGTGATATTAATATTAAGCATATAATTAGACTCCAGTGCTCTAAAATATTTTCATTTGTAAACTGTTGTGATTCTAATCAATCAGGAGAATCAATCACAAGCTCATCAATAGAATAAAATATTAAATATGTATTCAGTAGCTACTATGTGCTGCTCAGATTTTCAGAATTGAGCTATAGAAAGAGAAAGAGACAAATTCTACTTATGTCAAGTTGAAACCAGAGACAAGGCGGGCAATAGGCAAATAAAAGAATATGATCGTGTTAGAGAGAGACAAAGAATCTCTATTGACGGAGTGAAAGTGTAAGGTATCAGAAAGCACACCAACTTGAACACAACTAGTTGGGCCGTGTGATCAAAGAACGAAATCTGGGATTCTGTAAGTAGCCATAGCCAGTTCTTAGGGAGTGGTAGGGGGAAGGAAGGGCAAGTACACAGAGGACCTGAGGATAGCTTGGTGTCTCTGAGGTAAACCAAGAACCCCTGTGGTTAGAATGAGGAACGTTGAGGGAATTCAAGAAGTTCTCTAATCTTTTTCCTTTTAGGTAGCTGATTGTTTGGAGGGGGGTGTTTAGTATGAAAGAGAGCAAAACAATGCAAAATATATTATGTGTATGACTGTGTTTTAATTGTACACTTGTCGCTATGAAGCCAAGGCATAATTAATAGCATAATTAATAGTTTCAAGTTAAGATTTTTATTTTTGACACATGGTTTTATTCATATCTGAAATAAAATGGCTCTTTCAATTTTTTTTCCTAAGCTAGATTTACTTTTCTGGCGCTAAAATGTTCTCCCTTATTTGATATTTTTTTAGTCAAATGTGCAAAAACCAATCATCTACTGTATGTAACTATTTTTTCTGAGCTTTCCAAAGAAGAAATTATTCTCATATACCCTGAATATTTATTTGTAAAAGTTCTACAAGGAAGGAAGGAAAACCACAGAAAATTTTGAAGCGAGAGATGAAAGGTAAACACAGTAGCTTGTTGAAACTTGGTTAACAAATGATGAGGCCAACTGCAGAAAAAGTACTGAGAATTCTCTTTGGACATGAAAATTTTTGAAGTTGAGACCCACAGATTGATAAATTAGGGAGGGAATGTTTAAGTTACTGTAAAATAAATAGTTTTCAAGAGAAAAGAGAAATTGTGAATCTATTCCAATTTTGACTATCAAAACCAGACGAACTCTTCATTCCTTTAACATATAACTCAAATTAAACATTTTGAAATACATTTACAAATGCCCTTTAGCCTTCAATATTACTAAATTATACAAGACAATAAAATATTTAAATTATTTTTTTGATGTTCATTATTTTCTCTAAATAGTATCTTGCATTATAAAACAGTTTTTCCTAAAAGAATAAGAGAATTGGGGCTCGCAATAGTTTGAATGTAATTGGCTCACATAATCTCATAAAGACTATTAGGAGGTTTGGCTTTGTTGAAGTGGGTGTGGACTTTGAGGATTCCTATGCCCAATGTCTCAGTCAACTTCCTACAGCCAATAAAATGTAGGACTCTCAGCTACTCAGCACCACATCTGCCTGCATCCTCCCATATGTTGGTGTACAAAAGAGTTTCACAACAGCCCAGAATGGAGTATAACAAAGGTTCATTTGTTAGGGGATAAACTTGTAAAAAGAGTGTCTATTTTCAGTCCTCTGTGTGTGCTGGGAAATGGAATGAAATCCAGCAAAAAAGAGACCCACACATGCTTTATATCTGCATTTATAGTACATTGAGACTATGCCCAAAGTGGGCCAGTGTCTTAAAGGCCATTAGCTAAAGGACTTCCATGCTCCCTGCCATGATGATACTGGACTAAACTTCTAAAATTGTAAGCAAAGTCCCTCAATTAAATATTCTTTTTATGAGAGTTGCCATGGTCATGGTGTCTTTTTCACAACAATAAAGCCTTAACAAGACAGGACCTTTAAAGAAAAAGACAATATGTTAGCAAGAAAATGTTTAAAATCAATAAATCTGTTCAAAAATGAAGATAGCACAATTAAATTTTCACTAAGAACAGCAGAAGTATAAAAACTTCTAGTCTCAAAATTCTTATGCACTTAGTGTTTTTCTTAGACATAACTTTAAAATCCAGAGTAGACAAGCTACTCATACCTAGACAATAGAGTTTAACAATCCATATATTTGTCTAAATCTATATTAATAAAAATTAGAAAATGGTATTTTCATTTTCACTAAATTCTATGAATTTCTATGTTTCCTTCCTGATTTCTTCCTTTTCTCAATTTTGGTAAAGTAGCGAGATGGTTAGCACTCATGATCTTGTAGACTTTCTGCTATTTCTCTTGTTGTTAACATCCAGATTAAATTCACAGTAGTCTGATTTCAGGTCATAGAATTTAAGATGTAACTTCAATTTTCCTGTTTGCTGAAACTTGGTTTTTCTCCTAATATGTAGTCTGTTTTAGATAAAAGCCCATAGATGGCTGAAAAGAATGTGTATTCTTTAGTGTGTGGGTGAAATATTCTGTAGAAGCCTGCTAGGTCTGTTAGGTTTATGATGTCATTTAACTCCAGAGTTTCCTAATTACTTGTTTTTTTCCTAGGTGGCCTCACCCACTCAACTGTTTTAAGAGTTGATCTCTGCCTTTAAATCAGTTGGGGGTTTTGTTTGTTTTTGTTTTTTGTTTGTTTTGTTTTTGACTTATTTGTTTGGTTTATTTTTTAAATTGGATGATTAGTATTAAGTGTATATATGTTTAGTATTGTTACATTCTGTTTTGAGAAGTGCTTTTTCTTTAATGACTATAAGGTGTTCCTCCTTAGCTCTTCTGAATACATTAACTAAATAACAATTAATTTTTATTTTAAAAAATATAAAAATGATACAAATAAACAATTAAATGCCAAGGAACAGAATCTTACTATGGACATTTATCACGCTTTTTTATTAATTCCCCAAAATTAAAAGTAACCAAGATATTCTTCAGAAAGTGAATATCTGAATAAACTATACTAGATCCAAACAACAAAATGTAATTTGATCTAAAAGATTATAAACAACTTCTGGCTATTACAAACAACCTGGAAACAACCTAGATGTCCTTCAATGGAAGAATGGATGAAGAAAGTATGGAATATGTACATATTAGAGTACTACTCAGCAGTAAAAAGCAATGACTTCTTGAATTTTGCATGCAAATGAACAGAAATAGAAAACACTATCCTGAATGAGGTAAGCCAGACCCAAAAAGAGGAACATGGGATGTACTCACTCATATTTGGTTTCTAGCCATAAATAAAGGACATTGAGCCTATAATTCGTGATCCTAGAGAAGCTAAATAAGAAGGTGAACCCAAAGAAAAACATATAGGCATCCTCCTGAATATTAAACTTCATCAGGCGATGAAAGGAGACAGAGACCTACATTGGAGCACCGGACTGAAATCTCAAGGTCCAAATCAGGAGCAGAAGGAGAGAGAGCACGAGCAAGAATCAGGACCGCGAGGGGTGCACCCACACACTGAGACAATGGGGATGTTATATCGGGAACTCACCAAGGCCAGCTGGCCTGGGTCTGAAAAAGCATGAAACAAAACTGGACTCGCTGAACATAGCGGACAATGAGGACTAATGAGAACTCAAGAAAAATGGCAATGGGTTTTTGATCCTACTGCACGTACTGGCTTTGTGGGAGCCTAGGCAGTTTGGATGCTCACCTTACTAGACCTGGATGGAGGTGGGTGGTCCTCGGACTTCCCACAGGGCAGGGAACCCTGATTGCTCTTAGGGCTGACAAGGGAGGGGGACTTGATTGGGGGAGGGGGAGGGAAATGGGAGGTGGTGTTGGGGAGGAGGCAGAAATCTTTAATAAATAAATAAATTAATTATTTAAAAAAATAAACAACTAAACCATGAAAGACATGGAAAAGCTTTAAATACATTTTGCTGAGTGAAATATGACATGTATAATTCCAACTCTAGGAGCTACAAAAAATATTAACATCAATAGACTTTATGAAGAGACTTAGGATAAGAAGAAATGGAATATTAGCACATGAAAGTGCTCTGTATAATATTCTAATGATGTATGTCATTTTACATTTGTTTAAACCCATAAAATATATAAGCATGAAGGATTACTCTGGACATTGTACAATAATACTTTATCAAAGCAGATTCACCAATTGTAACAACATGCCGCTGGGTGAGAATTGTGATTATGGAGAAGGCCAGGCTTGTGTCCCCTCAAGTTTGTTATGATGTGATAGAGATAATAAAATGCTTAACTTTCTGCCCACATAAGTGTTACTCCCATCCCTCATGAAAGACATTTCTTTTTGGCAACAAATGGAGACTATGTCAGAGAGCCACAAGTGTCTAAATGCAGGGATTGACTACATGTTGCCTGGCCCAACTGTTACAACTGCCATGCAACCCCTAGACACAAGGATCAGGGAAAACTGCCGAGTATGAAGCAGAAGGAAGGTAAAATCCAGAGTATTGTCCTCACTGCAACTAGGTAATATCCTCCAGATACGACTAGGAAATTGCAGCCATAAAATCTCAACAACAAAGTTGCCTGAACAAGACCTACATTTTGACATCAGTTGAAATGCCAATGTAGACAGAAAGAAATCCACAAGGTCCCTCACCTAGATGAAGAACTACATTCTCAGCAAATGTCGGCTGAGAACAGAAGAATCAGTTTCTCCAGGATCCTCAACTCAGTCCTGTACACCTGTACATATGAGCAATGCCCAGGAGTGTGGGTTGTACACCCCCCATACATAGACACACACACACACACACAAGAATGGTAACTAAAGAAGGGACCACAAATTTTGGAGGAGTCAGAGTTGGGGAGGGAAGGACAGCTGTGATATATAGTGTATGAAGTTCTCAAAAAATATAATTTTATATAGGCTTCTAAGGCGACTTAAGATCACTTTTAATATTTTACTGTTAACTTAATGATATTTTTAAAAGCAATCTAATTTGAAGAGAAACTCAGAATGTAGTGATTCACACCCTCTCAACCCACTCAGTGAATAAGTTCCCAAAGAACAGAGACCTCCTGACCAAGATTAATTCTTTTTGAAATTCGTATAGGTGCATTATAAAGACTTTATGGATATTTTGTGACATTAATTATGGGAAAACCAAGTGAATCTGTCTAATAAAACATACAGTAGATCTGGCTTCTGTACAGTAATATGTACCTCAGCCATTTACAACCCCAAAGGCTTATTATTTTAAGACATAGAATTAGACCTTGACATACAACTATGGCTGATACAATGGACTCTAAATACAATTTTGTTTTATAGTCATGAAAAATACTTGTGAAATCCTGAAATTCATAATTGATTTAGAATGCTTATTTGCTACAAGCTGCAACATTATACAGTAATTGTTCAGCCATCTTTTCATGAATGATTTATCAGAACTAAGGGATCTGATGAAGGCTAAACCAAAAAAACAAGGTTTTTTTGGTGTTATTGCTTTGTGAATCAAGGTTGTCCTTTGCTGTAGATTTTTGACTCTAGCTGGCTTCTTTCCTGTTACAAATTTGAGAATTAATTCCCACAGTTCAGAACCGCTTCCTATGCCTTTGGGCTATTTGTGAAAGCAGTCTCTTACTGCCAGGCCTCAGTTTCTCTTTCCTAGGAAAACTGAGATCTGCCTCCCTGCAATTATCTTTATCAGCTGGCATTTGGTCAGTGCTTAGGGTCCAGGCAGAGAGTGTACCACTTAAGATATTCACAGATCTCCAAGTACCCAGAATTGTCTCACTTAAGATATTCTTAACCCCTAATGCTCACTTTCACCTCAGTTTACTGATGATTTGAATTCAGGAAATTCATGGCTTGTGCTTTACGCTCAAGGATAGCAGAAGCGAGAATTCACTGCAACCTAGAGAATGACCCACAACACCCATGATCAGAATGGCTGATAGAAGCAAAGCCTGGAATAGATAATTTAGAGGCCTGGGTCTCTTCTTCACTTAGAGCAGTAAGTCTAAGTACAGACCTAGGCCTGTAGAAACTACAGCACCTGGTGTATGTTCTAACTGATCAAGAACCAACAGCTTCCCCCTGACTGATTACATATGTTGACTGATTACCTGGTAGCCTCTACACATACTGGGAGAAAAGAAGATGCACACTGATTTAAACAGTCCATGCCCAATTCGTAATATTACTGAAAATAAACCTTTCTGACCACCTAAAAATGTAATGTAGTGCACTAACCTCCCCCCTCTAGAATGTCCAGATGATTTAATTCCTTTCTTAACCAACTTTCTCCATTAAGGAGTCCTCCACTATCTGATTTTCTATGAGGTAAAAGAATTGCGGCCCTGGAACCTACTAGGGCTGTGGAATTGCTGGTTTTAAGGGTATATACAGCTGGAAACATTTTAATAGGGAGAATAAGGGAGAACAAGAAGGAACAATGAGAAATGGTGGATTGAAGAGAAAAGAATAAAGAAACATGGACAGATGATTCCTGTTGTGAGTACATTTCTTACCCCTCGGATCCTTACCCTCACATTTTTAGCCACCCTTTAGCTCATCCTGGTGTCTTTAATTGAACCCTGAATGGAAGCCTTGGAGGCTAGAAATTTAAGGCTCCGGTAACTTCTTATATATTTATATAGTGGTTTTAAAATTGCTTATTCTTGTTCTGCACTTTAAATGCTCTTAAACTTTCAATTCAGAATAACCATTCTGAAGAGGCAGGCATTGTGCTTCAGCTTTCTAACTTAGTTTTACAAGTTGAAGGAAGACTGAAATGCATCTATTCTGCATTCTTTAAGTACCTGTGTGTTAGAACAACAGTACATATCATATAGTTCCATTCCTACGCTTATCAGCCAATCTTCTTACTATACAGTTCTTGTATTCTTGTCTTTATGGGAAAGAAAATAGAATAAAAGAATCACACAGCATACAGAAAAGTTAAGAAGGATTTCCCATGAGCCAGTATGAGACTGCTTCATCTCAGTAGATTCTTCCTGGATCACTTGGGGAATCATAGGAAACCTGAATCTTATCTGATTAGAAAGTCTTAGATCCATATACAAGCAAAGGTTCAGACCTGTATATCTCCTTTCTTTGAAGGCATGGTAGATTGAAGGGGATGGTAGAAATATTTAAAATACTGTTTTAAAGAAAAAAAACCTGATTTAAAAAAAATATGGGAAAAATTGACATTACTTGAGTACTATCTAGATTGCTGAAAGGCTAAGATTTTTACAAATATTATTTCAGATCTGAGCAAGGAAGGGAAAAATTGGCTTGGTTGTTCTGTGGATATAAAGACATCAGAGTACACAAGCCGGCATCCTTTAGGAGAGTCATTGAATGAATCCCTGTGGTCATCAGCATATAAGACAATAGAATTTGGAGACATGGTTACTCAATGTAGGTATGATCTAGTCTATTTATATTTGTGAATATTCATTCATTTGCTCAATATCTGTCAAGTAAACAGAACACTGATAATACAATAACCAGGGCAGCTGTGGTGCATGCCTACAAAGTTTAGACTGTGAGACGATAGGACTAGGTTAATAATATCATCTTGATAAAATGGTTGCTCACATTTGAGATATTCTTTTTTTCTGGATTTCATTTTTTCTGCTCATTAGTAAAGGGAAACCTTCACAGAAGGTAGCATACAAGATAGAAGATGTTGTTAGGAAATGTAAATAGAAGTTTCTTTCATCTCCCAGAAGCTGTCCTCAGTTCAGAAGGGTAGTGCCTGGTCATGGCCACGACATAGGAAACTTCCCTGGTTATCAACGAAGTGACAATAATAATTAAAATATAGGCTTACCTCTTACTCCAGATTTTCCTAGTGATGTGATAGCCTATTTTATTTAAATGAAGTTTGCCTAGGAAGTAATCTCTCATGACAAGCAATTTTCAATTCTTTAAAGTCCAAGTTCTGTCAAATTTCTATGCCAAACTTTGGGGCTGAGCCTCTACATGGGAACGTGGAGTAGTTTGTTCCCTGCCTAGCACTGGTGTAAGAGGCCCAAAAGGATGAGCAGCTTGTGGATTTTATAGAAATGACTGTGGTCCTCTTATTCACAGCTCTCTCTAACGTGGATGGAAAAGAGGAGCTTACATACTTGTTTTCTTACTCAAGTGTCCCAAAAGATGCTTGACTCTCCACATGTCCCTTAGACTAGACTTATACCTTCAGTAAATGAGATTTAAAAAACAATTTATTAATTTCTTATTGCTTTTATTGAGCTACACCAGTTATTAATTATAGCAAAAACTGCCAATGCAATGGATCAGGGTCTACTTTCTCATATGAAAGACATTGGTGCCCCCATTCAAAGTCAGAATGGATAAGAACAGTGTGAATGTCCTGTAATTTACTTGGCTCTCTGTATTTCTGACTTTCAACTTAATTCTTTTATAAGCAGCTGAAATTCTTATCTAAAATTCAAAAAGCTCCTGGAAATACAAAAGTAAAGGAAAAATCTCTGTAGGAAAAGTCACATGTTCCTCCTACAAGGATCTGATCTCTTCTGGGTTCAAAGTAAATAAGCAAAAGCAAGCCTGTTAATACTTCCTTTGCTCTCAGAAACAAATATAAGATCAGCTCAAGCTCAATTCTGTGCCACTATCTCCTCTTATTGGGTTACCTCACTCAACCTTGATATGCAGGTTTGTGTCTAGCCTTAACAAAATTATGCCATGTTCTGTTGGTATGTTTGGGAGGCCTGACCTTTCCTGAAGGAAAAAAAGAAGAGTTGTGGATAGAAAGAGATGGGACTTGGAGGAGAGGAAGGACAGAAGACTGTGGTCAGATGTAAACTATGAGAGAAGATAAATAAATAATAAGATTAGCTAAATTTTGATTATTTATTTTTGTGTTTTCATTTACATTTTACTATCTAAATATATCTAATATATCATATAACTATATATAAATTATATACATATAAATATTATATAATTATATATTACATACAATTTATTAAATTTTATTTTGAAATTTATTAAAATTTATTTAAAAATAATAAACAAAAACTATATGTATACTATTCAAAATAGAATAATCAATCAAAGTCATTCTTATTTTTAGGGTTTTTGATATATTGAAAAGTAAAATCATAACTATGTGGAATCTAAATAACTAATGTTTAGTTATCTATTTGCCAAAGACCTCAAAAAAAGGGCAATAAATGCATTCCATTCTTCTAGGTATTTAGTGTATCTTGTGATGAGATTAGTCAGAATATTATAAACATATCCAACAAGAACAAATAAAACATTTCATTTGATGAACTGAATATATATGGACCAATACTAAGTAGCCAAAAGTTATTTTAATGCCTAAAATTTATTTTATATGAATCAGACCTCAAAATAGTAATATAGCTTCGTGTGATATCTCCCTCAGGTGCTTCAAACCTTCCAGTTGTAGAACCAATTATAGCGCAGGCCTTTCATCCCAGCATTCAGAAAGCAAAGGCGGGACAAGCTCTGTGCAAGAGAGGCCAGTCTGTCCCTACAGTAAGTTCTATACCAGCAAGAGCTACACGTTAGATCCTGTATGATAAGAATAATAACAGCAAGAATAAAACAATATGTTTTGGAAAATGTGAGCAGAAGTCCATTGGATGCAAACACCGTGTTCTCACTCCGTCTAACATACCCTGGCTCAGAACACAGATATATTTGCAACTCTTCGTTTTTCCACATAGCATTGTATTGATTCTCTGGTAGGTTCACATCATGCACCTGCAAGATCCTTTCCCTATCCTTTCATGTCTGCGCCCCCTTCTGGTTTCCCCCACCAAAAGAAGTGAAAATAAGAAAGAAAATACCCACTTTCTAATATCTATAAAGTCACTGGAGCGTAGTCAAATTCTCAATTGCCTGCCCCTTAAATAGAACTGAGTCCTTCCCTTCCCACAACCCTTCCAGAGGCCATCAGTTGTGGAGAGCTACTCTCTATCATTTCTTTTACATTTTTTAAGCTCTCTTTGGTGGCTTCCCATCTGGGCTTTTACTTTGGGGTGGAAGAGGGAGTTGGAGTAGGGTAGGGGTTGTCCCAAAGCCTCTTGTTCGCAGTCTGTTCTGTGGGCAGAAACCACGTGGAGGCCACTGATCAGAGTTCCCGCTGTGAAGGGCAAGGAGGCTACTTTTGCTGTGACACCAATGACCACAGGTGCACACATCTGCAATTCATTAAAACCCATTGAGAGGTCTTGTGTTTTAAGAAGCCTGAGTTTGTGCTTGGGGTTCTTTGATTTTCTTGAGACTCAAGTTTCCTGAACCTTCCAGACAGCATTGTTTTCCCTTTTGAAGAACATGGGACATATCTATATATTTATAGATCCCATAAAGCTCAATTTATCTGGTTAGAAAAGCAAAGGCAATGTGCATCAGTTTCCCTAGAGCCCGGTGATACATATCTAATAACAACACACATCAGAGTTTTCATAGGTCCCCTATCCATGAAGAAACAACATACACATCTAATGACAACACACAGTAGCGTTTTCATAGATTTCCTATCAATGAAGAAACAACATTTCCAAAACACCTAGAAGTTTCCAGATTGAATCAACTACTGTGAAAAGTAGTTAGGAAGTGAGGAAAGTGACTGCTGAAGGAACAAAGCAGCCTCACAAATTTACAGAAGTGATCTGAAATGCAGGTTTTCACAGAAATTCCCAGGGTGCCGTGTCGTAGAGTCCTGGCCTGTAACGCCGGCTGTCCTCCATCGCTCTGTTTCAGCTGTCTTCAGTCGCCAGCCTCCCTGCCATTCAGACACTATGCATGAACAGTTTAAGGAAAATGGTTCTCTAAAGCATGCAAATATTGATAACTGTTCTACAACTTAAAGAGCAACTGGCCCAGCAGAAGCACACAACCAGGTTCTCCTGCACATCTATTGTTGGTGGAGTCGTTTTCAAAGTATGGCGTACCCATCAGCTACATTGAAAGTCCAATAACAATGGGGGGATTAGACACCTAATATCTATTAAGTGGATTATAAGAAATAAATCTAAATTTTTTATTTAGATGCTTCAGTACTATGGAGATTATTCGTTATAAAATTAAATATTTGAACACACACTTAAAGATATGTTGTGCAAGCAATGTTATGTGATACAAACACCGGCATAACTATTGACGTGAATTTTGCTACTCTGTCTTTTCACTATTTTTCTATTAAATCTTTTAATTATTTTTGTAATTTTTATAAGTTAATTTTTTTTTCCTAGTAAAGAAATGCCTTTATTGCCATGAAGAGACACACACATAGCAAATACACACACAGAAAGACTTTCTTTCTGCAAAGCAGAGGGGAGCAGGGACTCACAAAACCCCAGAAGCCCTCTTCTTGAAGGCGGAGGATTTCTCAGTCTTCAAAGGGTCTTCCTCCTTAATTTAGTGCTGGTCATTTTGAAGAAAGACAGGATGGCTGATTGGCCCACTATTGTGAAAACCTGTCCTGACCGACCTTGAACTTGTTGAGACGGTCCATCAAGCAAGGAAACCTATTGGAAGGAGAAACGTCCTGCGATTCTTTTGTTCCAAGTGGCCCAGATTTTGTCTCCGAACAGGAGGATGAAGAAGCAGTCAGTTATCTCTGAAGTTCTCTGTTACCTGGTCATGCATGTCTCTTCCTAACTGTCAGCCTACAAAGGAATCTCGTTATTTACTGGTCGCCGGTTCCCCCTCTCAGAGGTCACCCTACTGTTGTGAGGAACTTGGAGACACTGGCCTGACAACTCGAGCTTCTTCTGTCTGGCAAACGGTCCAGTGAGGGAACAGAAAGCAGTCAGAATCTCTCAGAAGGGGACAAAGATGAAGACCAATAGACAGCCACTCGGTGGTAGAGTATGTTCTTAGGCCTTTATACGTCAGTGAGTAGGACATCTATACAAACGTGAGCTGGCTAGTGCACTTATAATTGCTTGTCAGGGAGTAGTTAAGGAGATTTCTCCCCTTTCAACAAAGGCTGCTTAAAACGAGAGCAAAAGGAGGCACTAATGAGAAAGCCGAATGCTCCCCCTAGTGGCCGATACACGTTTAGCGTCCCAATGAAGGAATTTTTTTTCCACCTTATCTTTAGTGGTGCCTGGCACCAGAATACTGAGGTCAACGGGCCCTACTAAGAATTTTAGTTTAGGAGAACATTTTACTTGCTCTTTTCTTGGGGGGAAATTTTAAAATTATGTCAAATATCTGTTTTCATATGGATGCTCAACAATATTGAAAAGTCGTCTCATTTTCCTTTTATTTGCCTGCTTCTGCCATTACAGGTTATTAACTGGTAATTAAATCAAGTTTCTAGCCTGCTTAGTGGCAGTTTCCTGCAGTACCAACTGCTTGTTAAGCTGAAGGAGAAGGTTTACATGAATCCAAGAATTTCAGGCCAAGCTGAGCAACTTAATGAGACTCCGCCTCCAGCACAGCAAAAGTTCAGTAGGGTTCCGTCTATGGAGTACGGTTCTATAACAAGAGCGTCTTTGGATGTACAAGGAGCATATGCGCATGTTGTGATTAAACAGTATATTTGGAAAGTAAATGATATATAGAAAGAAACTAAGTAAAACATTAAGTGTGATTTTAAAATATATGATTTAAGACAAATTAAGGGGGGAGCTAGAGGGATGGCTTCATTGTTAACAGCAATACCTGCTCTTCCAGAGGTCCTGAGCTCCATTCGCAGCAACCACACAGTGGCTCACAACCATCTGTAATGAGATTTGATGCCCTCCTTTGCCTTGAAGACATACATAATAAGTATCTTTTTTTAAAACAAAGCAAATTAGGAGGTAAGGGAAAGATGAAATGATAAGACAGAAAAACCTCCACTGTTCAAATGACTGTATTCAAATGTTGTGTAGCTGAAGCTAGGAAAAACGTCGGTCTTAATTCATACGTATGGATGAACGTGAGTCACTAATCCCTACGCAGCCCCCTTCCCAGTTGCTGCAGCCTCTCAGTCACAGCTGTAATTGCTCCTGCGGAGTCAAGCAGAAGAAAACTGGTTGCCTTTAGGGTGCGTCAATTGCACACACATCATTCGTTTCAACTGTAAATAGTGTTTCGTGTTTGAAATTAATAACCAACTCATCATAGTGTGATTTATTGTTTTGGTTTCCCTTGCAGAGTTAGGAGCTTTAGAATACGGAGTCTACATTTCTGCGTGGGAACCAGTTCTGGGAGAGACGTGGACGGCACTTCCTCTACCCCAGCTGTGCTCTCCCTCTCCGTGTGTGCTCTACTCCTTCAGCGCTGCTTCGCCCACTTAAGCCCAGGACCTGACTTCTTAAATGCAGTGCAATTTCTTGGTTGAGCGTCACACAACATGAGGAACTGTATTAAAAGGTCGCCGCGTTAGGAAGGTTGAGAGATCTTACTTTAAACGATTGTGTTGGCATCTAAAACAGTCTGGAGTCACTCCAGTGTGTCAGTCCCTTGAACCAAGTGTGACCGTGTCATACTCTTGGGTATCAGCGAAGCCAGCAACCCTGTCTCTGTTCCTCCCTCATCACTTTTCTCTCGGACAGTCTGCGCTTTACCTGACGCTCTTACTTCCGTTGCTCTCCAAACGCATATCTCCTGTTCCACAGACCTAGGCCGGCATGTGTGCCAGTGTCTCTGGATCATTGCTTATAGGCTGAAAGACCCGAAGATGCATGGATCGCCCTAAGAAGGGGAAATAGATGAGATCTCCTGGGTAAACTGGGGCGGGTTTGAAAGGAGGTGATAGGAACACAAGGGAACAGTTTGGTCGAATTCGGGGAGGGAAGGAGAGGGAGAGCAATGAAAGAGATATCTTGATAGAGGGAGCCATTATAGGATTAGGGAGAAATGTGGGGCTAGAGAAACGCCCGGGAATCCACAAGGATGACCCCAGCTAAGACTCCTAGCAATAGTGGAAAGGATGCCTGGACTGGCCTTCTTTTTAAAAATTTTTTATTAGATTTAAAAAAAATACCAATCCAAATTTCCATGCACTCCCCTTCTCCCATTTCCTCCATACACCCTCCCACCCCACCCCACCCCTCTAATACTAAGAGAAGGCAAGGCACTCTGCTTTGTGGAAAGTCCAAGGCCCTCCCTACTACATCTAGGCTGAGCAAGGTAAACATCCAAAGAGAATAGGATCCCAAAAAGCCAGTACATGCAGTGGAGATAAATCCCAGTACCACTGCCAGTGGCCCCTCATTCTGCTCCAGCCATACAACTGTCGCCACATTCAGAGGGACTAGTTTGCTCCTATGATTGTTCCTTCCCAGTCCAGCTGGAGTTGGTGAGCTCCCATTAGCTCAGCTGAACTGCTTCAGTGAATGAACCCTTCCTGGTCTTGACCTCTTTGCTCATCTTCTCCCTCTTTCTGTTCTTCAACTAGACCTTGGGAGCTCAGTCCAGTGCTCCGATGTGAGTCTCTGCCTCTGTTTTCATCTGTTGTGGGACGAAAATTCTATAGTGATATTTAAGATAGTCATCAGTCTGACTACACACACAATGAACTTGCCTACTGTAATCAAATTGTGACTACCCAAATTGCCATCATATAACCTTCATCCAGTAACCGATGGAAACAGATGCAGAGAATCACAGTTAAACAAAATTCAATTGCTAATTACAACTCAGCTGGTATTATTGTTGGGAATATGCCACATGGGAAATCCTAATAACATTGCTTAAAGACAGTAAGTCAAATGGGAGGATATGAAATAATTTAAGAGTTGTTGACAATGAACCAAAATAGGAATTCACTCTGTTCAAAATATATATTGACCTTTTTGCGTAATAACTAATCAAATAAATCTTAAGTGTAGCTCACAATGGAAACTATAAAAGAGAAGCCATAACTGGATATATTTTCAATATGTTTCATTACAGATACATACAATGTGACATGCTGACATTAATATTCTTTTAACAAACAGCCAGGCTCCTGAGCCTTCAGTCCGTCTTTCTGGGTGCTTTCCTATAAACCTTTACATTAGTGAGACTCCCCTACATTACCTTAGTGAGGATCCTATTTCTTTGATACCCAGTAGCCCTCACTATCTTGTCAGATCGTTCACCCTTCTGGCAATGTCTAAACTCTCTAGGCTGAGTGCAGCAAGAATCCTGTTAAGGAAATTACCCTTTCTCTTGATGTCTCCCCTTAGCAATGTCCATGCGCTTAGCATTCCTCCCCTTGGCTATGAATTCCCACTGCCCGTGCTGTATTTGTACTTCTGCCCAATCTCTCTCCCCGTCACCGCAAATCCTTTTGCTATATTCTGCATCTCTATTAGCGAGACCGAAATAAAACTCTTATTTTATTTTAGTAATTTCCATTTAGCATTTCCAATAAAATGTTAACTTGTAACAATCTGCATTGCTATATACAGAAATACTGGATAAGTATCTATCCATTTTGGAAATTCCAGAATCCCATGATGAGTTCCTAAGACAGTTACGTCATAGAAGACTGCACAGGCAGCGTCACTGGAATCCGCTCTGTCCCTTCAGACATAGCCATAGCACGGACTGGAGCACAATGGGTGGTAATACGTTCTGCAGCGCCACCTGCTGTTTCATTGTACTATTGCATACTGCTTTTAGTAAATACTGAATTTAGTAAAATGCTGCTATTTCAAAACCTAGTTTTGCTAAATAGAGTTACAATTAACGCTGTACGAGACATATAAACATACTTACATTTGTGAATTTATGGTTAGAATAACATATCTGCTTCTCAAAAGAAGAATATATGCCTTTTATTATTAATGGGCTAACCATTATCTTATAATTGGTACAAATGTCATACAAAATTCAAATTATCTACCTTAATACACTTTTCACAATGTACAAATTTGACAGTGAGCCTTCCTTTAGCTCACTTCCCCTTTCTCTGTCTTACTTTTTCCTTCATCCCTTGAAGAAGGATGCTAAAAAAGAAATCCCACACTAGCTCAGAATTGAGTATAATAATAGGTTATTTATTTAATGGCAGACTCACAGATCACAGTCCTCTGCGGGAATAGGGAAAAGCAACTGAATCCCACAGCCAGGAAAGAGGCCAGACACATGCTTTACAATGGCATATATAGTATAAGAGGCCACGCCCAAGTGGGCGGGTAACTTAAAGGCTACTGGTGGTATGAATTCCTGCTGCACCAGTGATGGGGGATTTCCCTCTGCATGCTGTGATTACCATTGGTTAATAAAGAAACTGTATTGGGCCTTTGCAGGGAATAGAGGTAGGCGGGGAGAACTAAGCTGAGTGCTGAGAGAAAAGGAGGTGGAGTCAGGGAGATGCCATGTAATCCCCACTGGAGACAGATACCAGAACTTTAGGCAGTAAGCCACAGCCACATGGTGATACAAACACTAGAAATGGGTTAAATTAAGATGCAAGAGTTAGCCAATAAGAAGCTAGAGCTGATGGACCAAGCAGTGATTTCATTAATACAGTTTCTGTATGATTATTTTGGTTCTGAGCAGCTGGGACAAACAAGCAACCTCCTTGCAACAATCCCTCTCTCCACCTTCTCTCTCTCTCTTTCTCTCTCTCTCTCTCTCTCTCTCTCTCTCTCTCTCTGCCTTTCTTTCTTTCTTTCTTTCTTTCTTTCTTTCTGTCTTGTCTTCTGTTGTCATTGATACTGGGGATTGAACGCAGGCCCTCATGCATGAGCCTAGGTAAACCTCTCAATCCCTAGCCCTTGTGTTTTTAAGTTTTATTTTCAAATAAAATCTTTATAAGTTGTCCAGGCTTTCTTAAACTCAGTTTATATTCCGGGTCATCTTGGAATATATCATCCTTTTTTTTTTTTTTTTCAACCACCAAAGTAGTTGGGATCACAGGCTTCTTCTTTGCAGGGCCAGACAACTCTCCTTGGTTTTTAGATCCTTTTCAAAATAGACACACGTTAGTCTCTCCTGCCTGTGTCGTTTCTAACAATAAATGGACCCACCTGACTTAAAGTCTGCTCACTAGCTGCAGCCTTCCTTCCCATTACAAACCATCCTTAAAAAGCAGCAAACACCTCTGGATTTTTTTCTTTTTAATTCCCCTTCCATTTCTGTTTACAACAATCACTTTGTTGTCATGTACTATTATGCCCAGATACCAAGGTCCCCCCAAAAGCGATTACAGAGGAGTCTGCACTCGTACTCAGAAGCAAAGAGACTTTATTCCATCTCGAGGTTTGACTCTTCATCCATGTGACTTAGTGGTGAGTTCTGAGAGCCATGAGCCTAGTTAGGGTGGGGTTTTTAAGGTTCAGGAGCCCTGATTGGCTGATATGTGTCTGGTGTGTCTTGGTGAAAGGAGATGGGTGTATCATGGGCTAAGAGACATCTATATCTATAATGATTGGAATGTTAATTAATTCCCCTTGGGTGGTCTGTTCCTGGGTGGCACCTAGGTGGTCCCTATCGAGACTGTAGGGCTAGGCCCTACAGTACCAATGACTTGGATGTTCTAATAAGGAAAAGACCTTTTCCTCCTTGATTTTTGAAACTTCCTAGCTTCAATCTCTCATCCTGTGAAGTAACTGGTCTCTAACATTCCTGTTTCTTATCCTACATTTCAAATTTAAAAGATAAATTAATCATAATTGAATGTTTTACAAATTTCAGTCAGATATAATGAATGCACAAATCCTTTGATTTTGAGCTTTTATTACCTGACTAGTTTTAAGATTATTTGAATGCATTATTTTCTAGTAATTACCACATTTGATGAATTTTTAAACTCAAGAAATCTCCAAAAGAAAGAAGTGTGGCTTAGAATCTTATTTCGAAAGTGATTTTACAGACTTGAAGAGATCTGTTTCGCTTATATTTGAGTCCCCTTCTGCTATAGACACCAAACTAAGTACAGAAGACATTCAATATTGAAGCAATGCCTTGTTAACACAGCACACCCACATCTGGCCATCCACATCTGGTCATCAGGTGCTGTAATGCCCCTGCTTCTTCCCCTCCTGTCTGATCAGAGCTACATGTTTAACATCCCAGGGAAGAAAGTCTCTTTCTGTGGTGGCTGCCGCGACACTAGATGACAGTGTTCAATTCTCAGGACAAATAAATATATAAAAACCAATAAATAAAAATTTACAATCTAAAGGAAGACTCAGGAGCCAATTTGCATATGATGATGTTTCTTTTTACAGCAAAGGACTTTAGTTTCATAGGGTATGTGTTGTTGTGCCAAGGATATGAAGCAAATTAACTTATTTAACTACTTAATTAAAATTATTTGTCATTTACTAACATGTTATCACATTCTAATAAAATGCACAATAATTTAAAATTCTTCTAACCCCCCCCAAACCAAGCATGGGATGTTTTGCTTCTTTCTTGCAGAAGGTATCTCACTATGCTTTGGCTGATTTCACTCACCCCTGCATCTCTGGGCTGTGAAATCTAACCCATGCAGACACTGACAGATCTCAGCCCTGTGCCATCTCTGATTAAGACATGTCTCCAGACAATTTGGATTTCACCTCTAGCCAGGGTGTACTGGAGCACTACAAAGACGGTGCAGTAACTGGGCTGAACACAGCCAACTCCATGTTTCAGGCATCACTATCCTATGCCACTTGTGAACCAAATTGTCATCCAGGAATTGTGTCATATTTTATCTCATTGTTTTAGTTTAATTTGGAAGGCAGCTATTAGAAAGCAATAGTCCTTACTACTCTGTTATGAACAGAAGCAGGATGAGTATCAATTTCACCGTTGTTCAAAGTATGTAAGACACTACTAATCATTATAGAAATAAGTTTATAATAGCTTGTGTCTATGGAAGTTCTAAAGTGAGCATATACATCATTCTACTTTGGAAATACTCAGCAGTTATGTGACATGGTAAAAGTGAATGAAGTACATAAAATATGATACCAGATCCCCAAACTGTTATATTCATCACACTTATGATATTAACTAACTAGAACCATGAATCAAAGACTGAGTTTGGTGGCACACATCTGTCATCCAGCAGTTGTGAAACTAAGAGATCAATGCCAGCCTGGGCTGCACATGACACCCTGTCTCAAGATTAATTAATTAAGTAGAAGAAAACAATAACAGCTTGCTAGATAAGGAATTATGTTGCCAAACAGTTGAAAGAAGTTGTTCAAGGCCTTGGAATGCCCACGAGGAACGTCCTTGTTCCAAGGGGTCAAACGTATCTCAAGAATGGGTCCTCTGAGTCATTCAGTGCCAACCATGTAAAGTCATTGCCTCACGACCCACTGGGAATTGTGGCTT
The DNA here is from genome assembly GCF_950005125.1 of Chionomys nivalis. NCBI lineage: Eukaryota > Metazoa > Chordata > Mammalia > Rodentia > Cricetidae > Chionomys > Chionomys nivalis. Next base: position 21,329,895 of record NC_080111.1, read on the forward strand.
AGGCAGTCGATACACCACAGATTTCAGAGTCTGGAGGCTGAGCTTTGGGTCCCTAGGCTCTCAGTACTATCGGGATCTATGAGCTGGTCCTTAAGGTCACAATGAGGAAACATTTATTTAGATATTGGGGGAAAAGTAAAAGTAAAACTAGACAAGTGAGACTCTGCAGTTGAACCCAGTGGACATCAAAAGGACATACTATGTCAGGGGCAGATGCTGCACCTGTCTGAGAAGCACAACTGTGATTTGCTACTCCTAAAATATACTCCATTGATTTGAGCGCTATACTATTTGCAATCTATGCAAACCATTTTTTTCTGATAGTCTCCCTAAATGTTTTTTTTTCAGATAAATAACCAGAGCAGACAGACATGTAGACTTGCAGAATAGCAGGTTTTGATATTTAATTTTTATGAGAAAGGCACAATATTTAAGTGTTTTTACAGATTTGCACAATTTGACTTTTTTATTCTTTGCTAGTATTGTATGGGAAAAAAACAAAAACAATTGGAAAATAAAAATCACTTTAATCTTTAGTCATTTTGAGCTCACAAAACTATACCATAAAAAACACTAAAAAATGCATATATTATTTCCAAACAGCAAAATATATTGCCATGGGTAATCAACTGGTTAACTGTGATTTGGGATTTTTGTTCTAAATAACATTTATAAAAAAAAATTAGCCATGTTACAGTAATTCTCCTAAACTGTTACAGACTGGGCTACAGACATAGTGAGTATCCTGGGTGTATCATGTACTATAATTCACAACTACATGTATGGCCAGCACTCAAACCAAAGTAAAAGGATAAAACCCCATCAAAACATCAAATAGAGGGTAAAATTAGAGAGACTTTTCCATATACCATATATCATTGTGATATTAGATAGTCACCAACATTAATGAGGCCTAACCATTTTTGAGTGGGGTGAAGTACAATTCCTACCTCAAGGTTGTCCGCATGTTCCCTGAAAGCCTAGGGTGCTCTGAACCGGGAAATCTCACTTCAGGGTTGGATCAGAGTATCCCTGATAAATCTGTATTGGGATGGTAATTGGTGAAAGAGGCCCTGATTTTTTTTGTGCCCTTGATCTTAGTAAACTCAGCATACAGAGTTGTCTTCCCCAGTCAATGATCCTCACCTTTTCAATCTGAAGAAATATTTTGTCATTTTCAATGCCAGAAGCAACATATTTATGTTTTATCCTGTGAAGAACACCATAATTTTCTTAAACAAAGCACTATGATACTGGGACAATCCACTGCTGTCTATGGAGAAACTGTAACTTACAGGCAGGGAACATAAACTACATGGACGTGTTTGACCAGGGTGTAGTTCATGTTAGGAACAACACTGCTGATCTTACCATGCTCCTCTGAACAGTACTTGATTTGACTTATGGATTATTCCTGAAATGGTCCGTCTAGTATTTTTTGAGCCACTGGGCACACAGCTAAAACTGCAGAAAGTAATGCCATAGATAAGATAGTGAAGGGTACTATATGTTTAGACATTTTTTAACTTCACTGGTAACAAAGTAAATGAAACTAAAATAGTGAGGATCAATTCAAAGTTCATTAGTGTTGTATGAAGGCTGCTTATTTGTTTCCTGGCTGCCCAGACTCCCAAAATAATCACACAGAAACCATATTATCTGCAATACTGTTTGGCCAATAGCTTAAGCTTATTCCTGACTAACTCATATCTTAAATTAACCCATCTCCATTCATCTGTGTATCACCAAGAAGCTGTGTCTTACCGGGTAGAGTTCAGGTGTCTGTCTCCAGCAGGGCTACATGGCTTCTTGCTGACTCTGCCTTCTTCTCCATTCAATTTAGTTTTGCCTGCCTACCTCTATTCTTCCCTAAGTAGGCCTAGGACAGTTTATTAACCAATGGTATTCACAACATACAGAAGGGAATCCCAAATCACCTGCCTTTTTTGTTTAAGCCAAAAGGAAGGTTTTAACTTTAACATAGTGAAATTATATATAACAAAATAGTTATCAAGCAAGAATTACAGTGACAATATTTATATCTACTTTATCTTTTATCATAACTAAGGAAAACTATCTATTCAAAGACTCTAAGTAAACAGGTAGTGCATTATAAGCAATTTCCAAAACTCTAGAACTGACAGAGACATCTCGCTGCCTGGACAGTCATCTTTTTTTTTTTTTTTTTCTTGTTCGAGCATCTGTCTTTGGCCTACAAGCTTATAATATCCATCAGACTTTTTCATAAAGCAGGAAATTTTAAAGACAGTTTTGCCCATTTGGCAGTTTGTCAATCACATTTTTTGTTTCCTGTAGAATATCTAGCAGAATCTTATAAAGTAGGAAACCCAAAGGATCATCTCACCTTTAAGCAAGTTTCACAGTCATTTTTCTGTGGGTCCTGCATGTCTGCTTCATACAGCATAGCAACAAGCAGTCCAGGCAAGAGCAGTGTCTTGCCCAAATGGCTAACAAACTCCATAAAGAGCCTCTTCAATGCCCATCTTTCTCTTGAAGTAGATTGGTGCTGCCAGGAACAGATGTGTCTAATTGTCATGATTAGTCCTAAACTCTTAAAGTATTTTAAATGCCATATTCTGAAGGTCTCTGAAAGATTTGAAAACTACCTATATAACTGAAATATATCTCTATATATTTAGAAAACCTAACTAAAAAGACTACAAACTTGACTATTATAGATAAATATCTGTTAACCTATATTTCTTAATTATACTTACATTGTTAAATAGGCTGCATGAACACAATACCTTAATCAAGAGCAGAAATATACATATATAACTAAATTGACCTTAAATTTGTATCAATAAAGCAAGATTCATACCAATGTAAATCCCTATATCATATCACCCATTAAATGTAAACAAACATTTATAAATAATATCCTCTTGATGCCCTGTGTCATGAAGATCTTGCAACTTTGGATCTGAAAGACTGGCACCATTACATGCTCCTACAGATCATAGACGGAGTGGGCCAACTCAAAGCCCTTGTTCAGAGCCTGGCTGGTAGCTATGTTGTCCAGCCTGTAACATGAAGGGTCCTCTTTGTTGTTGGGGGTTTTTGTCCTGCCTGGTACCCACAGCTGTTTTGCCCCAAAGAAAATCACACATGGGTCTCCATAAATTATAAGCTGATTGGCCCATTAGCTCTAGCCTCTCACTGGCTAACTCTCACATCTTGATTAGCCCATTTTTCTGATCTATGTTAGGCATGTGGCTCAGTACCTTTTTTTCAGTGAGGCAGATCACATCCTGCTGCTTCAGTGGTCTGGGCAGGAATGGGAGGAATCAACTTCCTCCTTCCCAGAATTCTCCTGTTCTCATTACATCATTTCTACTTCCTGTCTTGTTTTCCCACCTATATTTCCTGCCTGGCCAATCAGCATTTATTTATAACATGATTGACAGAAGACAGACAATTCTCCCGCACCACCAGCCCACCAGTTCTCTCTCATCCTTGTCACTAGCATGAGCTCTTCAGCACTGCCGTAGCTAAGCTCACCCTATGCAGCAAGCAGCAAGAGGTGGGGCCAGTTCTCCCATATTCACACCCTTGAGCTGGCTCGCTGGCATCTTCACCATGAGGTCCAGCTCTACTGTGTTGCCTAGATAAGAGACAGGAGCCACTTCCCCATGTACTGCAGCTGGTGAGGGGCAGAGCCAAATTTCCTTCTACCACAGGTGGCTCCGGGAGCTGGATGGGATGGGATCTTTTCCTTACCAATGCCACTGCCTGGCAGATGAGAAGCAAGGCCACAGTTTTTTCGCCCTCAGCTCACACCCTCAGGATCAGCTCACCCATGCCCTACTAGTACAGTCAGTTCTACTGCGCTTTCCAGGTAAGGTTCAGTTTCTGGCCCATGAGAGGCAGGGCAAAATCTATTCTCATGACCTCAGGGCCAGCTCTCCTGCCTGCCACAAATGGTGATGGGTAAAAAGCAAGTCGGGGGGAGACATCAATTTTTTGACCATGCAACCGCATATCAGATAAGGAATGGGACCAGGTCTCCCTCCTCATGTCCTTGAACTGCCTTACTCCTGCCTCCATCAGCAGGGTCAGCTCTAATGTGCTGCTCTGGCAATGTTTGAGTATTGTTTAAGACGGCATAGGAGAAAGTCTTTCTGGGACATCAGTGGAGGAGGAAGCTGGTTGCTTTTTTTGTTCCTCTGTGCTAGCAGATTTCCACTCCAGCAACTGGTTCCCAAGTCTTTATTGGTAAAATCTTCAGCCCCTTGTCACCTACAGCAGGTGGGAGAGCTGACCCAGTCCCTCACCAACTATAGCATTTGGAAGAGTAGGCCCTGCACATTGCCAGAGCAGCACACTTCTACTTACTGTTGTCTCTCTACCCATTCTCCTGAATCTCTGTTACTTTCTAAGGTTTCTTCCTGTCAGCGGGTTGCTTGTTCTGCCTCTTAGCCTGTGTTTGATTTATTTGGTCCTGGTTACAGTATTCAAGCAGAAAACTCTTGTATTAAAGGTGTGTTCTAGGCCTGAGCCACATCGCAACTAAAAACAAGCTTTTCCAGAAAGTAATGCAATCTCAGGCTTCACAGTGTGATCAAATATCCTGTAGCAAAGGTGTAGTCGGAGGCTGCTCATTCATTCCCGGCTTCCCAGACCCAAAATAACCACACAGAAATCAATATCAATTGCAATACTGTTTGATCAAAACTTAAGTGTATTTCTGTCTAACTCTTATATTTTAAATTAACCCATTTCTATTAATCTGTGTATCTCCACATGGCTGTGGTGGGCTCCAGAGGAGGCGGTCTGCCTCTGGCGGCAGCTACATGACTCTTTCTCCCAGCATTCAGTTTACCTTTCCTTGCCTAACTCTATTCTGCCCTATCACAGGCCAAAGCAGCTTGTTTATTCATTAACCAATAAAAGCAACACATATACAGAAGGACTTCCCACATCACAAGGGGAAAGGACACACTGTGTAGTTTTCAATATAAAAACCTCTATCAAGCACATTGCAGTGTCACTATTGCAGAGAAAAAGACCAGAGAATGACAGAACAATGGGAAGAGGGCAACGTGTTATAAAACAAGGAAATAATCTATTACAGGAGAATAATTATTGAACTGAACTTGCAACTCTCTTTGTGGTTGAGAGGCATCAAAAGTTTCAGTCCTCCTAGATTTCCAAGAATTGTATTAACAAGGAGAAAGACACCAGAAACTTGCAGGAACCTTAACAGTAGGCTACTGCTTTGTGGCAATACATAGATAAATAAAAAAAAATAATTTAAGATATAAGAGCTAGGCAGAAAGATGCCTAAGCTACTGGCCAAGCAGTGTTGTAGTTAACATAGTTTCTGTGTGATTATTCGGATCTGGACAGCTGGGAAGCGAATAAGCAGTTTCCACCTACAAAATGGCTCCTATACATTTGGGGCTAACCCATGTGGAAAGCCACACACTTCGGGTCTGGGTGCTTGTATGTCTGCTCAGGAGGAAAATAGATGAGAGTATGCCTGCTGCACAGTATCCGCACCTGGGAAAGCAGCTGGGTCTTGTCAGCTAGGCGTGCAGAGCAGAAAAACATGGCAGGTTCCCACCACCATACATGGAGACATTTCCAGGCCATGCAGCACACTGCATGACAGATTTAGGTTTTACTCAGACTAAAAGGGTTTATGTGCTGCACAGTGCCTCGTAGGGTAGAGATGTTGAGCACGGCTCCTACCCAGAAGTTCCGGAGCTTGTGGTAAATGTATTTCTGCCATATTGAAAGGCCAAGAGAGGTGGAGCCAGCATCCAGGGCTGTTATAACGACATTTCAAATGTTTTAAGGACTTCAACTTTTCTTGACAGTGAGACATGTCTGTTTCTGGAAGCACAAATTACTTCAAGAGGAAGATGGGCATTGAAGAGTCCCCTTATGGAGCTTGTTAGCATTTGGGCAAGAAACTGTTCTTGCCTGGACTATTTGATGGTATATTGTATGAACTGGATATGCAGGACCCACAGAAAATGACTTCTGAACTTGCCTAAAGAAGGTAAGACAAACTTTCAGGTTTCCTGCTTTACAGAAAAAAAACTGCCAGACATTTTGCAAGATACAGAAGAAAACAAGTGATGAACTTTGCCATTACAAGGCAGAACAAATCTTCAAATTTCCTGCTTCATAGAAAAGTCTGTCAGATACAATGGGCCTATAGGATGGATTCCCTAATGTTCCAGAAGAACTTTGGGTGACTGTCCAGACAGAAAGATGTCTCTGTCAATTCTAGAACTTTGGAAGTTGCTTAAATTGTGCTTCCTATTTACTTAGGTAATATTGTATTCTCCTGGGGTCTTTGAAGAGTTGAAGACAAATAGTTATATTTATAGTTTTCCTTAGTTATGATAAAAGATAAATTAGATATAAAACTTTAGACTCACAAAGATAGGATAGATGATAGACTATTTTCCCACAATTTATCAAATGTAAATGAACTAAATATTGAAACTATGATTTTTGCTTGATAACTGCTTTGTATGTATAATTTTACTATATTAAGGTTAAAACCTTTCTTTTATTTACACAGGAAAGGGGAGATGATGTGAGATTCTCCTCTGTATGCTTGAATATGTTTTATTACTATTGGTTAATAAAGAAGCTGTTTGAGCCAATGGATTAGCAGAGTAAAGCCAGAAATAAGAAAAGAGAGAGAGATTAGGTGGAGTCAAAGAGACGCTGAAGGAGACAGTCACCAGAACATTGCCAGAACCTTAGCAGTAGGCCACAGCCTTATGGCAATACATAGACTGATAGAAATGAGTTAATTTAAGAGGTAAGAGCTATCTAAAAAGATGTCTAAGATATTATATTGGCCAAGTAGTGTTGTAATTACTATAATTTCTGCGTGATTATTTGGGTCTAGGCAGCCGAGAAATGAACGAGCAGTTTCTGCATAGAGTCAAGGCAGGCTTTGAGGCTTTGTATGCCCACAGTACTTCCCGGTATCTCAGTCAACTTCATGCCGCCTGCAAGATTGGCACCCTCAGCTACTCTCCCAGCACCATATCTGCTGCATGTTGCCGTGCTTCCTGCCATTATGATATTGGACTGAACCTCTGAAACTATATGTAAACTGTCCCAATTAAATGTTTTCATTTATAACGGTTGCTATGGCCATGGTGTCTCTTCACAGCAATAAAAACCCTGAGTAAGACAACAACCGTAATATCTATGCAGAGGGCCTAGGTCAGTCCCATGCAGGCTCCCTGGTTGTCAATTCATCTTTGCGAACTCCTAAGAGCCCATGTTAGTTGATTCTGTGGGTTTTCTTGTGTTGTCCTTGACCCCTCTGGCTCCCACAGTCCTTCTTCCCCTTTTCTGGAGGATTCCCTGAGATCAGCCTAATGTTTGACTGTGAGTCTATGCGTCTATTCCCACCCGTTGTTTCATGAAGCCTATCAGACAGCCTTTGGGCTAGGTACCAATTGATGAGTATAGCAGAATATCATTAAACATCATTACATTGGCATTCCTTTTTCTCCAGTGGCATCTGTGCTTCCTGGGGGCCATGTCTGAGAAGCAGTAAGTGGCAATTCATACCCCATAGGCCAGACGGATTTTAAGTCAAAAGTTATGTGGCTGGATTTGTGTCCCATTTCCTCCACTGGTAGTCTTACCTGTCAAGAAACTAGACACCGAAAACTAAATAATCTAACTTAAAAGGGGGAAGCAGATATAAATGGAGAATTCTCAACAGAAGAATCTCAAATGACTGAGATGCACTTACAGAAATGGTCAACATTCTTAGCCATCAGGGAAATGTAAATCAAAACAACTCTGAGATTCCACCTTACACCTGTAAGAATGGCTAAGATAAAAAACATAAGTGACAGCTCATGCTGGAGAGGATGGGAAGCAAAAGCAACATTCCTTCATTGCTTGCGGGAGTGCAAAGTTCTGTACCCACTCAGGGAATCAATATGATGTTGCTCCTAAAATTGAGAATCAATCAATACCCAACAATACCACTCTTGGGCATATTTGCAAAGGATACTCTACAAGGACATTTGCTCAACTATGTTCATAGCAGCTTTATTCATAATAGCCAGAGACTGGAAACAACCTAGATGCCTCTCGACTGAAGAATAGATAAAGAAAATACTCCATTTACACAGTGAAGCATTACTCAGCTGTTAAAAGAAATGACACCAGGAAATTCAAAGTCAAATAGATGGAACTCGAAAAAATCATCCTAAGTGAGGTAACCCAACTCCAGAAAGATAAACATGGTATGTACTCACTTATTAAGTGGATATTAGCTGTAAATGATAACTGTCAGGAGCCATTTCAGGCTTCTCCTTTCTCACATCTCACAGGGCCTTGAAGGAAAAATCTTGAGACAAGAAAACTTAAAGTTAGCCAAAACATTACGTGCTGACCGTGGAGACTCAAGCTCTGGAAAGCACCACAGAGTGTCTTCATGGCTTCCTGCTTATCACTAACAGTAGGTGTTCTAGCCACTGACCTTGCAACTGCCCTGCTTAGCTACCAAACTGCCCCACTTAGTTGCCTAGCTACGGAGCCCCTCCTTCCCTTCCCCCTTTCCTCAGTTCCCCCTTGCCCTAGCTCCTTTCTGAGGAGTATTTAAGACATGAAACTTGCTTCAATAAATGGGATGCCTTGACAAGGAATACTGCTTGGCGTCCATTTCTCTCCCCTCCCCCTGCCCCATGTCTTTCAGATAGTGCCTCTTCAAGACTCTGGAATAACTTAGGACCTGCTGGGCGGGTCAGATAACCATGCTACAATCTACAAACCCAGAGAGGCTAGATATCAGGATGGGCTCAAAGAGGACACTTGGAACTTCCTGGTAAGGGGAAATAGAGATTTTGGGGGCTTGACAGGGGCAGGTGGGGATGGGAACATGAGGAAAAACACGGGGGCAAGTTGGAGGAGAGTACTGAAAGAATTGACAGGAGAGCCGGGCGATGGTGGCGCACGCCTTTAATCCCAGCACTCGGGAGGCAGAGGCAGGCGGATCTCTGTGAGTTCGAGACCAGCCTGGTCTGCAGAGCTAGTTCCAGGACAGGCTCCAAAGCCACAGAGAAACTCTGTCTCGAAAAAACCAAAAAAAAAAAAAAAAGAATTGACAGGAAAGGGAGTCATTTCAGGGACAGGTAAAAACCTGGTACAAGGGAAACTCCCAGGAATCTGCAAGAATGGTCCTAGCTAAGGCTCCTTGTGAAAGGCTGAACTGTTATTATTAGAATTTTTTTAGACTTTGGACTATCTCATCAAAGCAGATTCTGTCATGGTAGTAGCCTAGTCTTGAGCTTAGTAGAAATTCTCTATGTCTGTCTTTTCAATTATTTTTATGCTAATGTGATAATTAGCTTCAAACACATAACTTACAATAATTAAATTCTATTGTTGGAAGAAGATAATAGTGGAAATCCCATGAGTGGGATAAAAGTCAATGTAAATCAAATTCATGCTTAAAGGTTTGTTTGCCTGAGAAGAGAATCTTGGGAGATTCAAATACCTGAGGTGGTTTTATAAATAACGGTGAATTCCTCTAAAGGAATCTACAATTAGGGAGCATATATCCTTTGACTTTTACGGTGATTCCCACTGCTACATACAAACTATTATTTTTCTATTTGTTTTTGGTTTCTGTTTATGTAAAATTGCTAATATGTGTGTATAATAAGATCACTTTTGAATTAAAAAATACTGTAAGGGGCTGGAGAGATGGCTCAGCAGTTAAGAGCATTGCCTGCTCTTCCAAAGGTCCTGAGTTCAATTCCCAGCAACCACATGGTGGCTCACATCCATCTGTAATGGGGTCTGGTGCCCTCTTCTGGCCTGCAGGCATACACGCAGAAAGAATATTGTATACACAATAAATAAATAAATATTTTTAAAAAATACTGTAAAACATTAGTTTGAGTGGTTTGAAGTTTCCTTTCAATTTTAATCTACAAAAAAATATCAACTTCAAAGTCTCCAAATAACACATATCTTTTGCACAGAATTGATAAAATGGAGAAATATAAGCAAAAATATTTTAAGCATTTGATTTTAATTATGATCGAAGTACATATTTTATATTTTCATTGACATTTTTATTTTACAAATATTAAATTATACTGTCTATGATATAACTCCATAATCTATTATTTTCTATAAAATGTTGGGGATTCTCGCTGCCTTTGAACAAATGTTATGCTGCTTACTTATGTTTATTCTGCTTCCAATATTGTTGCCATTAGTTCTCAGTGATACTTTCATAATTCACTTTTGCAAACATTGAAAAATTCTACTGGATTCTCTAGCAAGCTGCTTTTCAGAAACATTATTTTACTACAATATGGAATACTGCTTATAATTTTGGTAAGAATGGTTATGTTGGCATAATTTCTAACATGGATGAATTAAAGTATTCTTATATTTACTAAAATTTTAGAACATTTGTGGTTTTGGCTATAGTTTCTAAGCATCAAAATGGCAAAACAGGGTACGTATCTGTTTCTTGTGTTCAGTGTTTAAGTTATATTAATTATGATAAAAAAACTCATGTCATAGAAATTGGAAGAGGTTTCCTGTGGTGTTTTCATCGGAGCTATTGTTTGTAGATAATATTCAAGATACAGAGAAGTGCTATTTTACTTTGCTTCAGATTTAGAACTCCCTGGTGCTGGAGGCAAGCATCGCTTCCTACACACACACAACTAGTCAATGGCTGGCCCCTGAGACAGTAACTATAAACAGTTTCAGATCTCCAACTGGTTACAGTGAATATTAAAAAAAAAAGATACTTATAAAAAATAACATACATCTCAACAGCAATTTATAAGTACTTCATTATTCCTCTATCACCGTGTTTAGTACTGGCTGGAAGAACTAAAACCCAATTAGAAATGATGTTTCCCTCTAGCTTTACTTGAAAAGTGGTTGTAAGATGTCTAAAGAAGACAAAACCACGGGATTTCATTTAAATAGAATATTCTGCACTGTAGAAATGAGAAACATAAAAAATCAAAAGAATAAACTAGTAAGAGTAATTCTATAAGGAGGAGAATATGCAATCATAACTTTACACATTAGTATGTCTATTGGTATTGTCTTTGCTCAGGTAATGTTTAGGTACTCATCTTGGTAAGACTTTATAGGTGTAGCTACAGATATTCCTAAGAGACACAGTCTCCCAGAAAACTCCCTGATCCTCTGGCTCTTATAATTCTTCAAACCCCTCTTCGTCAATGATCCCTGAGCCATAGGTACAGTGTTCTGTAGATGTATCCATTGTGACTGGTACAATTCTGTATTTTGATTTGTTGTGGCTTTCTGTAATAGTTTATACTGGAATTAAAGTTTTCTTTATTCCAGGTAAGGACCACACTTACATGTGGATATAATGACAAATATTTAGAGTGTAATTAGGGATTGTGTTCCTTGGGGAAGCATAGAGGGAACCCAGGAGGCCTTAATGCTACAAAGCAAACCACAGGCAGCTAAGAAATGCTAAGAGCAGTAAAAATTGTCTGGACAAGGGAAGAGAACTTTGTTATCAGTTATCAGATGGTCAACCTTGAAAACTAAGTAACACACAGACAGAGTAGGTTGTACTTATGTATTTAGGATGTGTATGTGTTTCACACAGGAATTGATGATAAAAGATGAAATTAATATTAAAAAGAGGAGAGTATTCATGAGAGGCTTTGAATTAAAGAAAAGGAAGGAGAAGATTATATAATTACAATCTTAAAATAATTTATTTAAGGTTATTCATAAAACATTGTCTGCTGCCACTAGATGGCAGAAAAGAGCTGAGATCGCATTAAACAATGTTCTTAATTCACTACATCCCCCAAAATCTCAAAATATTGCTAATTAAAATAACACATATATATATTCAAAACAAATATTTTAAATACAGAAAAATAAAATTGCAAAAACATCAATACTGTGACCTTATCCTGTCTACAATATTGTTTCTGGCATATTCAATGGCTTCCCCGCATGGTGCTCAATAAATACACAGTAATAAATAAAAGCAAAAAGATATAGTCTTTCTCCTACATATCAAATGTATGCACTCAGTAGATTCCATTTTTCCTAATTGTATCATTTTTTAAATGGTAATAGAATTTAGTTTCTCAAAAATGGCAGATTAGGCAACAATTATTCTCAAATTGAAATAAAATTGGATAGTAATAAAATAGATTATTTCTATATTGAGCTAAAATAAAGAGGGTTCATTTCATTCATAGATAATTTCCTATCCTCTCTTCTAAATTGGGTACATTTTATTTATTTTTCTTATCTGATTCTCCTGGACAGTATTTCTATTACTACACTAGAGAGTAAGATCAGGTGACCTTATTTTCTTCCAAATCTTAGAGTAAAAATTTTTGGATTTTACCCTTCAAATACTATTCTGCCTGTACTCCTTATTATGCTGAGGTCAATTCCTTCTACATCCAGTTGTAAAGAACACTTTTTTCAAGCAATGGATTACCTTCTTCAGCACCTCTTCAGATGAGCCTGCCATTTTCATCTGCAGTTGTCAATGTGATTCATTTTGTTAATTGGTTTATATATGCTGAACATTCCTTGCATCATGATAAATCCCATTTTCTTTAAATGTATACTTTTTTTATATGTTGCTTATTTCTGCTTTCTATCATTTTGTTGAAGACTTAAAGATTTATTAATTTGTGTGTGTGTGTGTTTGCATGTGTAGGTGGCACATGTATATACACAGATGTGTAGTTTTATGGGGCAGAAGGGGGCTTTGGTGTCCTCTTTATCAGTCTCCATCAATTATTTTGTGTAACTGGAGACCATTTGCTCCTGACCTCCCAGACCTGAATAATTACACAGAAACTATGTTAATTACAATACTGCTAGGTCTATTAGCTCAGCTTTCTTATTAACATCTTAAATTAACTCATTTCTACTAATCTATGTATCACCATGGCCTACTGATAAAGTTTTGGCATCTGTTTTCTTCAACAGCTACTTGGTGTCTCCCTGACTCAGCCTACTCTCTCTCCTCTCTCTCTCTCTCTCTCTCTCTCTCTCTCTCTCTCTCTCTCTCTCTCTCTCTTTCTCGACTTCCAGCCTGACTGGAGTCTGCCCTGCCATAGGCTAAAACAGCTTATTTATTGACCAATGGTAATAAGATATATTCACAGCATCATCTTATTCTGGCTCTTTTTGAGAGTCTCCAATATGTCACCCACCATCTGGGACATGGATCCACATAAGACCTTTTTGAAAGCACAAACATTGGCTCTTTGGGGAGGTCCTTCACCTAAATAGGGTTAATGAGCAATGTACTACAAGTTCCTTAATGGCAGCATAGACCTGCTGCATCCCTGGAGCTGGGGTGGTGAGTATGGCTAGCAGAGGCAGTGACATATCTCCACCATGTTGGATGGGATGGAGCCAACAGGCAGAGTCATAGAGTTGGTCCTAGCCTCGCCCACTTCACATTAAAAAACAACAAAGAAAAAGACACTCCTGGACAGAAAATGATACACAAGAAGGCAGATTCAGACAAAAAAGACCTCTGAATGGGTCACAATATTGGATAAATGTACATGGACTTATGGGAGAGAAGAAAGTATACAGAAAGTCATAGATTAAAGGAGTAAAGATAAATATTACAAAGTAATAAGCTTTTAAAAGCCATGTAAAGATGAAAGATACACAGAGTCTGGATTATGCATATTGTGGTGTTTTCTTTGAATTTTTTAAATGCAGAGAGACATTTGATTCTGGGGACTGCTAAGTTAAACTGACACATATACTTTAAAGGAAACTTGACTTCAAAATTTGAACCTAAGGATATGTTACTTTGGAAAAGATGTTCTGCTTTTGTTTCCACAGAAGATGAGAACCTATGGATTCCTTCCAGGCTAATGTAGTTTGATGGAACAATATTCCCCCTCCCCCAAAAGGTCTCCATGAACCCCAAAATTGCTTTGCCCAACAAACAGCAGTAAGTAGTTTGGAGAAAACTACAGCCAAATTCCCAAAATTATTGTCTATAAATGTTTATTTCAATTTAAAGGCATATGATGTGGAAATGAACATTTTACATTGGTAAGGATCTTGGTCTAGTGATACAAATTTAAGGTAAATTTTGTCACACTGTGTATGTGTATTTCTGCTTTTGTTTAAGGTATTGTTTTGTGCAGTTCATTTAAAAATGTAATGGATAATTAAATACAGATTAATAGATAGTCATGTTAATTAGGTTTTCTAGATATACAGAGACATATTTCAGTTTGGTAGATCACTTTGAAAGACTTCAAAGACCTATAGAATATGGCATTTAAAATTTTTAAGAATTTAGACTTTTCTCTACTGGGAGACATGCATTTTTCTGACAGCACCAATCCAATTACTTTAGTGAGTTTGATGGGCGTTGAAGAAACTTGTTATGGAATTTGTCTTCAATGTGACAAGGCTAGCCATTTGGACAAGAAACCAGTCTTGCCCAGAGTGCTTGACTGTATGCTGTTTGAACTGGACATGCAGGACCCATAGAAAAATAACTGCTGATTTTGCCTAAAGAAGGTGAGACATTCCTTCAGGGTTCCTGCTTCATGAAAGAGTCTACATCCTGCAGGACCCAGAATAAAGTAACTGACAAACTGCAAATATAGGCGAAATAGTCTTTCAAATTTCCTGCATCATGGAAAAGTTTGCCAGATACTTTAGGCCTGTAGGCTGAAGATGGGTGCCCCAATGTTACAGAAGAACTTTGGGTCAAGAGAGCGAGATGTCTCATCAATTCTAGAGTTTCGAAAGTTGCTTACAATCCACTTCCTTTTTACTTGGGTAATATTGTATCCTTCTGGAGTCTTTGATAGAGTTGAAGACAAATAGTTATAGTTATAGATTTCCTTAGCTAAGATAGAAGATAATTTAGATATGAAACTTTAGACTCACAAAAAAATATTGTAACTGTAATTCTTGTTTGATACCTGTTTTGTTATATGTAATTTTATTATGTTAAATTTAAAACCTTCCTTTTTATTTAGACAAAACAGGGCAGATAATGTGGGATTCCCCTCTGTATGCTGTGAATATGTTTTAATACCATTGGCCAATAAAGAAATTGTTTTGGCCTATGGCAGGACAGAAAATAGCCAATATAGAGAGAGAATATGTGGAGTCAGGCAGACATTATGTAGCTGCCAAAGGAGACAGACGCCGGAGCCTTACCAGCAGGCCACAGCCTCATTGTGATGCATAGATTAATAGAAATGGGTTAATTTAAGATGTAAGCATTAGTTAATAAGAAAACTGACCTAATCAGTGTTGTAATGAATACAGTTTCTGTGAGATTATTCAGGGTAGGAGGCTGGGAATGAACAAGCAATCTCTAGTTACAACTCTAAGGTAGGGACTACCCTTAAATCTGGGACTCAGATTTACTAGTTTAAGCTGGAAACTAGTGAGCCTCAACTATATT
This sequence comes from Chionomys nivalis, assembly GCF_950005125.1. NCBI lineage: Eukaryota > Metazoa > Chordata > Mammalia > Rodentia > Cricetidae > Chionomys > Chionomys nivalis. Next base: position 21,345,358 of record NC_080111.1, read on the forward strand.
TCCATCTCTTTCTCTCTTAGAGTTGGGTGTCCATGTGTACAAGGCATGCCAGGCCTGTGTCTCTTAGAGCTGGGGGTCCATGTGAATGCAGGACGCCAGGCCTGTTTGATGGGTCCTGGAGTCTGAAGATTCAGCCCTCGTGGTTACACAGTACATGCTTTTAATCACTGAAACAACCTTCTTGTCCCTATTGAGGATTTTTGCATACAATTTGTCATGGATCAACCTAGGGTTTTCACATCTCATGGTGTCTTTGAGAAGCTTCAGAATCAATCAGTGCTGCTCTCAGAACTCTAAGAAGTGTCCACATCAATGTTTTCAAAGAGTTTGGAAAGGAATGATATTAATTCTTTAACTGTTTGGTAGAATTCAGCAGTTAGCCATTTGATCCTTGGTTGTTCTTTGATAAGTTGTTTTGTTTTGTTTTTCTTCTGATCCAATCTTCTACTTGATACTGAACAGCATAGGTTTTCATTTTATGACTACAAATCGTAGTAGATTTTATGTTTCTGGGAATTTACCCATTTCTTCTAAATTACATAATTTGTGGTAATTGTTTATGATTTCTGACAATGCTTTTGGCTTTTATCAGTGGTGATGTCTTCTCTTCCATTTTTGAGTTTACATGCACTTTCTCTCAAGTTTTCTTTATCAGACTAAAGATTTGTCAATTTTACTTACCCTTCAGAAAAACAGCTGTTGGTTTTGTTTATTTGTGTGCTGATTTCAAATGCCATGATCATTAAGAACATGTCCTAAAGATAACAAGACTCCAGAAAGCTGTTGTTAAAAGTAAATCAATTTAATAAAAGTTCAAGTCAGAAAATTAACACAAAAAGTCCGTTGCATTTCTGTTCACACAACTACCAAATAAGGAAATAAAGACACTTTACAATTAATAGGAGCCACAGAAAAAACTGAAAGCCTACATTTAACTTCTTTTCTTCTGATCTGATTATTACATCTTTTCTTTCTTACATTATTTCTCAGGATAAAATTCTAGTACAGTTACAGTAGAGTGGACTCTCCCTCTAGGTGAAGACATGTCTTTGCTAGACCTTAGAGTAAGACTGGCTGGTCAGGGACCTGACTAAGGTACTGTCCCAAGAAGACAATTTCATCCTTGAGATAATGTACTTTTTCTCCTTAGGGCTCCTGAGAGCTACCCTGGGGGTCAGCTGTGTCTGCCTGTCTTCTTGAGTCCTAACTCATAAATGTGTAGCTGTTATCTATTTTCCTCTTCTGTCCTCTTCTTTCAGAAGGTAGCCAAAACCCGAGTATGTGTTCCCTACCTAGTCTTTGGGCTTTCTTACTGTTCTTCTAACTCTCCCCTTGATATCATGTGGCCTGCTTGTCTGCCATGTAACTGATTCCATGCTGACTTAACTCAAGCAAATTAACTTTTTTCTTTCTTTCTTTCTCTTCTCCATTCTCCTCTAGGAAACTGCCAAGATTTACAGCTTATCTTCCCTACGGCTTTTCTTTTGAATACTAATTGTCTTTGAGTTTCTGAGCCCATTCTTAAATTCTTTTACATTTTTATAGATTTATTTTTATTTTGTGTGTGTGGGTTTTTTGCTGCATGCATGTCTGTATAGCATGTATATGCATGGTACCCATTAAAGCCTGATGAGGGTGTTGGATCCCCTGAAGCTGGAGTTACTGGAGATTGTTATCCACTGCATGGGGGCTGAGAATTGAACCTGGAATCCTTCAAAGATCAGCAAGTACTCTCTGTCTTCCCAGTTCCTTAAATTCTTTTTTTAAATTAGACTAATGATCCAAGAGCAGATCCCAGTTTTTCTGGTATTGTATGGCACTCTGCTGAGACTCCCCTAAATTTCTAGAATGCCCCAAACACATAAGGTTACAGTAAGAAATAGATCTGGGCTTGGTGGGACACACCTTTAATTCCAACACTTGGGAGAAAGATTCAAATGAAATTCTGGGAGTTCAAGGTCAGCCTGGTACAAATAACTCTTTTCAGAATAGTCAATGGTATACAGTGATGTCATGTCAAGAATGATAATAATAAAATAAAACAAAAATGTATAAACAGAACTACATCAATCTAAAACATTCTGTACAGCAATAAACAGAGTGAAAGGTCGACCTACAGACTGAGGGGAGGAAGAGTGAACCATTATCCCTAAGACAACTGCAAAGCACCTACAACCCAATTGACTTCAGTAGGCATTCCTCCAAAGAGAAACGTGTTACTATCTGGAAATGAGCTATTGAAAAGCAGTTACTTGGGTACTAACCAACAAGAAATCTTCATGAATACTGATGTTGAATGAACCTATTTTCTATAGAATAGCACAAGTGAAAAACCACTGTGTCTTCGAGGGGACTGTCTCAATAATGATTACTGGAGTGCATGCCTGCGGCAAGGAGGCATTCTTGTCTTCCCTGACAGCCTGAGACATGTATACAGAGATGAAAGACAGCAGAAAGGAAGTTGGGGCCTGCATTTCTTTGAGCCTGGAGCTCTCATCTCTAGCCTTTAAAGGCCAGGAAAAAACAAGCTGGCTCTGCACATAACTCTGGGGTGTGGGGTTCCAGTAAAACCTCAGTTCTCAGCTGTGGCAAATCTCTTCTACCAAGGTCAAGACCTTATTTGGAAAGAAGTGAAACTTGGAATCAAGACATCTAGAAGGCATTCCGCTTGAAATGCAGTCTTTTCTGAACCCCTTAGCCCTGTGGAAATGGCCCAACCCACTCTGTAAATGAGTAGTCTTCTCCATTAAACTGGAAGGCAATGCCTTGAAATTTACTTCGCAGGTAAGTGACAACTGACTTTCACATTCTCACCTGGTTATTAACTAAGGTTATTAACTAAGGTCCAGTGGACATACATTCTCAGGGGGGTAAAGTTGATTTTGCCATGGAAGAAGAAATGTATTTCAGTCGAGTTGCAAAATGGAGCAAGCACAGACTAGTAGGAGCTTCAAGGGGACACATGAGATTAACTCCTGAGGATGCTGAGCTTGACAGATTTACAGTTCTGTTACAAAATAACTGATAAGGTAATTCATCAGTTTGAGAGTAGAAACTACGAACATCACACAAATCACAAGGGAAAACATTTTACCACTAAATTTCCCTTTAAGATGGAAAAATAAAAGGGCCTCATGAAATTAAGTAAAAATAGAATTTTTTCACAGAAAATAGACTAAAGCAACAAAATGATTTTTAAAATGTGATTATAAATAAAAAATATATTTAAAAAAAACAAGTTATCTGTTGCCCATGCTCTATAAGGGAACCCAAAAATACTGCATTATTTAATATATCAGTAAAGAATTCCTAATGTGCTGTGTCCCTGCTGAGAATCCCAATGGGAGCTGGCTTCTGCAAGCTGATGGTGGCAGCAGACATTTGGCAGACTCATCACAATTGCAGTGGGGATGAAAGCATGCTAATAAGACAGAAACCATCGACATGAAGAGTCAAGATCCAGAACAAGCCATAGAAGCAGCATGGTGACATTGACAGCTGGGAGAGTCTGTCCCGATGCAGGGTGAGGATTCTCACTAGGGTGGGATTCTCTGCTCCACACAGAATTTGTTGCCTGCCTAGCTGTGCTACTTCTACAGTGAAATAAATTAAAGATCTCTCAACCTGAAGTTTAAAGCAGATACTCCCATGAGAACTCAAGCGCTCATGCCCAGGACCCAGGACTGAGGTAATTTGTGAAATTTATCACTAGAAGAGCATCTCAGTTCTTAGTAGGAAGAAACCTGCTTCAGTAGGATCTCTACACAGGCCTTTCTCCAGGGAGAAAATCAGGTCTTTTTCGTTTTCTTTTGTTTCTTTCCTGTAAGTGATGATTTTAAGTGAGGGAAATGAGTCACTCTATCACTGTACACAAGGTTCAAGCTGAATTTAGTTTATAGAGTTGGTGGCATCACCCTGACTTCAGAAATCAGGTCTTGGAGGTCAGGTGAAATAAACAGCCTCTGGCCAAGTCAAGCTTAGCCCAAGTCCAAGGCAATGGTGAGTAGTTCATTTCCACTTGCTGAACATGTCTAACACCCAGACCCATAATCACATGGAATGTGAGTTGTCAAGCACAAAACAGTGTTAGTATTCTAGTCTGTAACAAAGGTCAAAAGCTTTGAAGCTACCCACTCCATGACAAGACAGCGTATTAAAGGCCCACAATTTGCAAATAGATGAAGCATGACCTAGATTAGTGCTACTCAACATATTTAGAGGGTGGTATGGGTACTGTTACAAGACTTTCCACCACAAAAATCAGAAGGAGAGGAAATAACCTCAAACTCTGCGCAGAAATAGCCACACTGTCAACAGTTGGGCAGAGTACAGCAGTTGCACTAGAGAGAGCAGCTTTGCCCTGGGTGCATATCGTAAGAATGATGAGTTGAACCGTGTTCATTATACCCATCTGAGAAAAGGTTCCTGATCAAAAACACAATAGGTGGGGTCAGGATCTGTCCCTGGTGCTTGAACTGGCTTTTTGTAACCTACTATCCATGCTGGATTGCCTTGCCTAGCCTTGAAGGGGAGGAGCTTGGGCCCAGTTATCTGAACTTGATGTGCCATAAGGAGAAGTTTGGTCCTGCCTCCACTTGATATGCCATGTTTTGTTGACTCCCCTAGGAGGCCTGCCCCTTCCTGAACAGAGAAGGAAGAGGAGTGGATGGGGAGGGCCTAGTTGGGAGGGGAGGGGAGAGGAGAGGAGGGGAGAGAGGAACAGGAGGCAGGGAGGAAGGGATGGGTATGTAAAATAAATGAAAAAAATAATAATTAATAAAAAATAAAGAAAAAATATAGACAATAGTAAATGTTTGTGGTCCCATATTTCTGGCATATTAAGTCCAAGGGAACCATGGCTGTTGGCATATAGAGGCATGCTCTTCCATTGTATCTGCAGTGCCACACTGATCATGCAGTTATATAAGTTAAGGAACTTGCAAGGCTTGATAAGATATATACATAATATCTTGGGAAGAGTAAAATCCACACACTTCTGAGAACAGTTACCTCAGGTGCAGTTTTGACTCCATGCATTTTGATATACTATGATGCTACCTTAAAATAGACAAGGAAAATTATTTCACTTGGTATTCCCCAGTCAACAAGAAAATAAACAAGCAAACAAAAATCCAGCACCTTTAATTACTAGGCTGACATATTTTCTAGGTGCGTTCATAGGGCTGAATTGCAGATCCAAACTGTCTTCAGAAGAGAGTCCTACAATACTAAAAATGAAAAGAAAAAGAAAAAATCCAGAAAACAGAACAAACATGCTATTTCTAAAGAGATAATATAAAGTATCCGTATTTGAAATTTATTAAATAGCTATGTGGCCATATCATGCGAGTTCTCACAGGCCAACTGAGGCAAAAACTGGGTGATGTTAACAACACATGGCAGAAAAAAAGTATAAAAATGTCTACATCAGCCATGTTAGTGTCAGAGGACCCAAGTGAGCCCCAGGCTTTGGTGTGTCCATGGCCTGTACACTATGCATTAATAGTCTATATTCAGTTACATAGATGTCCCAGGTATAAGAGAAGAGAAAAGTCTAAGTTTGTTTATTGGCTGATCTTTCTTGGTATGTGGGTGCCAACAGAAAGCTGAGCATTGCTGGCACAGCTGGTGAGAAAGCCACAACAGTCATTTGCTATTTCTCTTTCTTGATACCCATTTTGCATTATTTTATCTCTTGGATAGAAGCTCTATGGCAACTTTTTGAAAGTTCTGCTTTCATCCAACCAATCTATCTGTTTTCAATACTTATCCTCCAAGTACCAGTCAGTAAGCAATGAATATATGCTAAAAAAAATTGCAATTTTCCATCTATTGCAGGAGGAAGCTTCTCCATGATAATAGCTGAGCAAGGCATTGATCTATGAGTATAGCAGAATGTTCTTAGGGGTCATTTTATTGCTATGTCCCTATAGACATAATACTATAGAATAATAGTATTTGGTTGTATTAGCCCTAAAGTCTATCCAGTCTAAGGTTCATGTCAGGAATGGGTTCCTATTCATAGAATGTGTGTCTCTGCTTGTTAGGTTTTTGTTTGTTTTTTTTTCTTGTTTTTTTTTTTTAATTTTGGTGTTTTGATTTGTTTCTCTTTGTCTATTGTTTAAGAGAGAGAGAAAATAAGGTTGGTGGATTGGGAGGTAAGAAGGTCTGGAAAGAGTTAAGGGGAAAAAATCACAATCAGAAAGTAATATTCCATTTTTATTTTTAAATAATGAAAATATTTTTAAAAGAATTGTATTTTCAGAAAATTTGACCAAAGATAATTCTATTTGACTTAACATGTACCTATTTATACAAAACCCAAGTAAGTGAAAATTGCTTTTCCTTGCATTGCAACTGATAAAAAAAAAGCAAAAATTTTCAGAACACCAAAGATTTTGAAGTTTGTTAGTATGTAGGACTAAATAGTCCCCATGGAAGAGTTCTCAAATAGGGGCTGGAAATACGTCTAAAGAGTTAAAAGAACTTGTTGATTGATCTTGTTGAGGACCCAGATTTTCTTCCCATCACCCAAACCAGATGGCTCACAACTGACTGTAACTCTAGTTCCAGGTAATGGAACAATCTCTCCTTCAGTGCTAAAGGCATGTGCACACACATGGTTAACATACAGACAAGGAGACAACACCCATAACACAAGTAAAAACAAGTTGATCAGAAAAGTGTGCTGTTGACAGGTATGAAATTATCACACATGTTTAAACTTGTCTTTCAAAAATAAACATTTCCCAGAAGACTAATGAAGAATTTAGTATTATAACATATATTTTATTTTCTAAATTAATTCATACAATGATCACCATTTTAAAATACATTAAAACAGTTATTGAGATAGCATTGTAATCTGAGTACAACTTCAGTCTATTTTTTGCCTACTTATTAGGATGTCACAGTAACTTTCTTAAAGGCACACAAGAAGATCTTTATGACATATAAACCTTAGCACAGATGCAGCAGTAAAATTCAGATGCATCAAACATGTGACAGGCTACACAAAAGTATTTGGATATGTTGAAAACCCTGGTGCTGTTTTATTGTGAAAAAGCTGTGTTTTCAAAGACCTTTTCAAATAGAGCAAGTGACATGAGGCTATAGTAACCTTTCTTCTAGTTAAAGTCAAAATGTCTTCTGTTAAAATTATTTTCTCTTCTTAATAGTTCAACATCTTGACATCCCCTGTCTGGCTGTTGAATAGATATTACATTCCTGTCACTGATGAAAAGAAAAACACTGGATTAAAACCTTAGTAAAAATTCGAATATTAAGTATTAAAATATAGCTTGATTAACAAAGATAATGCCAATAAAATATTGAACAATATTAAGATTATTGTTATTGCTACTACTGCTACATATGTTTTAAAACTTACTAATTATAGTGAAAATGATAATGCACCCCATGATACCAGGTTCACCAATAATTAACCAAATAATCTCAATTGAATGTCCATTGGATTATGTATAATGTATGAGAAAGAATAAAGATGAGGGATTTAGATTAAATTAAATTGCCTTGAAAATCATAATAAGCACATATTAGTTTCTTCTTATCATTGCATTCTGCCAATGAAATCCCTTGGCTCTCTCTTAGTAAACTGCATGGGGCCACTTGGACCCTTCAGGAACCCTCTTCTCCACTATCACTAACATCGTACTGACTCCATTTGTCTCGGTCCTGAAGAGCATTCTCATTGAGAGACTAACAATGAATATTAACAACACAGTGTTTGAAAATCTTTTTTACATTCTAAGTGACTATAGCCATTGCTGGAGCTCACAACTGAAGTGAATAATATACCTTGAAGTCACCTAAGATTTAAGACTGCCAACCTACTGTGTAATCAAAATATTTGTTTAGCCTGCCTTTAAAAGAACATTGTAATAGCCAACTTTACTTGCTTTGAATATCCCATGTAATCAACTTTTGCACCCTAATCTAAGATAAAGCTGCAATCTTTAGTTATATACTGCTCCATGCCCTGACCCAGAGTAATGTGCATCATTTCCTAAAAACAGCAAGTACAGAAGTAACTTCTCAAACTCTAGCATAAGAGTTAAATGCAACCATTCATAGCTGTCAACGGATAAACAGCGTCATTTGTTATCTGGGCCAGTGAGGACCAGTTGGAATGACTTAATCCCTTGAAAGAATCTGTTAAAGGTTTCTGTAGGGCATTTATTTGTTCTCCCATATGATGTTGCCTATGCTCTTCAATAAGTATAGATTGAAGATCTTTGTCAGGGACAGATAAACACAGCACACACACACACACACACACACACACAGAGTCTATACAACAGACAGACACACATAGGAATAGCCATACATAGACATAGGGACAAACAATTTCACAAAACAGGTAGGCACAGATTGAAACTCAGGTAACAGAGAACCAAAAACTCAGGGAGCAAGAAGTAAAAGTAGGGAATTCAAATCTGAACTCACACTGCTTAAACAACTCCCAAAGGAAGTACTTTTATTTTTTTTTTCCCTTCAATGTGACATAGATGCACTATTGATGACTTGGAGTTAACCTCTAAAGTGTTATAAAAATCTGGGGTGGTTTGTGGGGAAAGGTGGAGGGAGCAGGACAAGGGGAGGGAGTGGGAACTGGGACTGGTATGTAAACAAGAAAAGAAGAGATTGTTTCTAAAAAATAAATAAATAAAATTTTTAAAAATCCACCCAGAGAAGCAATCCACAAGATAATATACATTGTATATATGGTAGGTATATACATATTCAAGCCCAAATGAAACATTTAAAATAGTATAACCCCAAGCCACTCATTAAACCAAAATACTGTAATTTAAATACTTTGTGAGGGATTTGGGGGTGGAAATGAAGACTCTGATACCAAACTACTCAGATGTGAAACCTGTTTCCATATTTGTCAGTCGTGAATCTTATATAGCATTTTTAAAAATGACTTTCTTTCTTTCTTTCTCTTTCTTTTGTTAATGTGAATTGGTGATTGTCTGCATGCACATCTGTATAAAGGTGTCAGAACCCCTGGAACTGGAGCTATAAGACAGTTACGAGCTGCCGCTCACCGCGCCCCAGTGTCTGCGCTCTGTGCACTGGCACCCAGTTTGCGAGCTTCGGGCAAAGGGGCTGGAGGTTAAAATACACAAACACACACACAGAGAGACAGCGACACGGGTCATCCTTGAATTCCCCAAGAATGCCCCCTTTATTGTGTTCAGGGACAGATTATATAGAGATAGCCGCGCCCCAGCCAATCCCACCAGAAACCACTCTCCTGCCATCAGGAACTCTTGAAGGTCTCGTGCTCAGAGCAGCTGTAGGCACTCAGATCAGGGGATCACAAGAAATTCAGGATCTGGGGTCTCAGTGCTCCCAACAATGAGCTGCCATATAAGTGCTGAGAATTGAATCCTGGTCCTCTGGAAGAGCAACCAGTGCTCTTAACCACTGAGTGTCTCTCCAGCTCCCCTCCCCATGTAAGTTTCTTGACTTTTTTCTGTATCATATCTTCAAAGTAGAATGGCTGAAACTTAACGAGTTTATGCATGTATGCCTTTATATAAATTCCTGAAAACTCTGGGGATTCTTATAGGTAATTCCTGATAGAAAGGTAGGAAGTTCTCCCTTCTTGTCCTCTCTAATGATGAGTTTAGGATACAGTATGTGAAGTGCAATCCTAGAACCAAAGGCTTTATGTAGTTATCAAATAAACACTACATGAGGTTAGGGTTGAGGGGACTCAGCTGACACATGAAATGTTCTTTGGGATTCATTATCAGACATTGCTTTTATTCCTATTTCTTGTAAGGAGGCCGTTAGTTTAGCTGTGCTGCTAGTTTTGGAATTCACTGGTCAATCATTGGTAAACTATTGTATTTTGACCAAAGGACTTTCCAAGTCCTCTAAAATGGCTTCACAAATTCCCTGTGGTGTATAACATTGGGGTCCTTGTCAATAATACACATTCACGTAGGAATTCATATGTTTCTTACACATGTACTCGGGACTTCCTTCACCCTGCAAATATTCATATAACCATAACAATGTGCTATGGATGGCAGTTTGTTAACTTGAAGGATAAAATCATGGTTGCTTATGGAGATGGAGAGTAAAGTTTATGATACACATCTGAGTTATTAGAGGCATAAAGTGGTTGTTCCTTTATTCCACCCTCGTCAATCCAAACTTTTGTTTGGGGTACAAGTGTCAGTAACTCCTGACAATAATGACAGCTACAGATTACAGATGAAGAGACAGACTAGTAATGTGTGGGAATTAAACAATGAAATTATGTCTCCAAAGTATTCCCAAACTCCTGCCTCCCTATACCTTCCACATATGAATCAAACAGTACATATGGTTAACCTCACTTCCTATTTCATTACAGGTAAGACAGAAATATAGAGACACACAGAGATAGAGTCCAGATGTAGAGCCTTATGCTATTTTAGGACAAAGATAAGTTATCACGTGATGTCCTCTATGCTGTTTTACTCTCCTCTCTCCTAAATTATGCTTTTAAAAAAATCTTTGAAAAAAATAGGTTGTACCTGATTGCACATATTGTTGTGATTAATTCCCTAAACTATAAAATTTACTTTCTTAAAGGTTACCAATAATATCTCAAACAGAAAACCCCCTTTAATGAAACACAATTTGAATGTCTAGTATTTATTTAACACAAGGCATAATAGTTTAATTGGAATCCCATACTGTCTTCAGAGATGTTCGTAATAAGGATAGCAGAGATCAGTGTTATTATATATGCTGGTAATTATTTTCTAAGCACAGTGGAGACACAAACATTCAATAGACTTGATTCAGAGGCTATGAATTCTATCCTCCTTTTTTAAAAGATATTTGAAAAAGTTAAGTGGGTCAGAGTAATCTAAATTTTGAAAACTACATAACCAGCATGTATTTAAAGATGTCCTTTACAAAAGAACAAGGGCCTGACACATCGTGACAGTTACAAACCGCAAATGTCACGACAGTATCAGAAGTGATGAGGTATATTTGGGGCTCTCGATGCTTAAGGACAGTGAAGACATTTTTATCTCTGTCACCCAGTGAGTTTGGCAGTATGTTTTTCACCTCAAACCATTATGTTCTGTAGGGAAAACTGGAATATGATTATTTCTATCCTTACAAACTGATAAGGAATGAACATTGGAATGCTTTTTTGCTCATATGGGCTTAGATTTGTAACAGGTTTATCCAATGTTATTCATGAATAGCTTGTGTCAATATGCAATAGAAATGGATATAGTATTTTAACTGTTAAAAATTACAGAAAGGAAATTGTAAGGCAAATTAGGGGTAATTTCTAGGCCTGAAAAAAAGATTAACTAAGGCTGTTGAGGTCAAAATGGAGATTAATGGGAGATAATAGAAGTACTTGAAACTACTTAAATCAATAATGAGGTCTGTAAATTTTTGAAATATATATTTCAAGAAAAATGTGATCACAAAAGCAAGCAACGGCTATTAAAGAGTAAAATAACTAATAATGCATATGAATCTTTTAGCATAAATGAGCACCTAGAGTTCCCTTCCTCGGTGTCTTTAACATAAAGAAAACTTTAGCATAAATGAGCACCTAGAGTTCCCTTCCTCAGTGTCTTTAACATAAATAAAAAAACTTGACAGTGTGATAGGAATCACCCAGTAATGCACTGCTATGAATATTTCCATGTTTTAAAATTAGGAGCTTCTTACCAGTATCTATTGCATGTCCATCATAAACTACTGATGGAAGAAATAAAGTTATAACTATTTTATTCCAAATTTTTATCACTACATACAGTTGTTGATCTTATTAACCACCTCATAAATATTAATAAGGAAAATGCTTTACAGTTATGTTCTATTGCCCCAGAGTCCTTTATACATCAAGAAATCTGACAACAGGGTACTTAACTTAATACTATTTACCATTATTACATAATTATTTGTAACATTCAGAAGGCTTCCTTACAGTTTCAAAGCAATTTGCTGGTTAAAACATCACTCAGTTCACTGATTACTGTTACACAATTTCTCCAGGATTCCTAGAAGGAGCCTGTAGTACTACCTTACTATTGGATTTCTAACAACAGCCTTAGAGAAATCAAAATTGGGACAATTCTTTCCTAAACTGTGTGTCATAGGGACCCGAGTAAGGGGTAGATAAAGAAAATATTGATTACGTGAGGAATATTTTTGAATTGAGTGGATATTTGGAGGTTAACATCAGTAGGCAGACAGTCAGTCTCCTTCCTAAGGTTTGTATGATCCCTAAACGGATGAAGTCAGGAGAAGGCCTTTAGAGAATAGTGAGAAAAATAACAGTGACTACCATCTCAGGCCATGCAATTAGGCAGCAGAAACAGGGCAAAGAAATGTTTTTGATGAGATCAGCAAGGGGAGGACTTAGCATAAAAGGAGGTGATGAGGGGGCATCTCAGCACCTGGAGGGTAGAGCAGAAGATTCTGAGGTGACATCTCAGCAGCTAGAGGGTAGAGCAGAAGGTTTCTGAGGTGGCTTTTTAAGAGCCCATGAGAGCTTTTAAAAGCTTTACTTTTTAAATTATGTGTGTGTGTGTGTGTGTGTGTGTGCACGCGCGCGCGTGTGTGTACAGGTATCCATTAAGACCGGAGGTATCTGATTCTTGAGAGTTGGAGTTACAGGCAGTTTTAAGCTAGTGGTTGTAGGTGTTGGGAACCAAACTTGGGTCCTATATAAGAGCGATATGTTCTGTGAACTACTGAGGCATCTCTCTAAGCATGTCTGAGAGAATTGTAAATCTAATTTTGTTCCTTTTATTGTTTGAGAAGTATGTAGAGATATCACAGTTCAAAGTCAGAAGACAGTGATGTGCTAGAAATTAGGAGAGAAGGAAGGACTATGAAATGACATCATTCAAAGTAGGAAAGTTAATTTACTATGAATCTATAGTTAGTGTGGTTATGTTGAGCTGTCATTCGAAAGCAATGTCTTAAGTTGTATTGAGTTCAAAAGACAGAATTACATTATTTTCCTAGGAAACACAGGGCAGCTTAATATTGCCACACAATAAACTGATACATGGATTTCATTAGGATTGGAGAGTTTCCCTAAATGAGTTTAAATGAGATGGTGAAAGAAAAAAGTGAAAAGATTGTTCGTGAAGGCAAGATGCTAGACAGTAAATCCCAAGACAGATTGAAGCAAAGTGCAACATTAGATGAGTAATAAGGAAAGAAAATGCATGGGGTTCTGGAGATGGCTCCAGGGTAAGAACCACTGTACTGTGGTGAGCCCACAAGTATTATGCAGTTTGAGTCTGTTGTACACAGTTAAATGCTGGCCATGGTCAAGTATGTCTCTAATCCTAGACATGGGGTGGAGAACACATAGCTCAGAGGAATCCCCATGTTAACTAGTCAGCCAGCCTAGCCATTGAGTGCTGGTCTCCAAAACTAAGACAAAAGGTGATTCAGAAAGATATCTACCATTGATTGACATCTGTCTTTCATATGCCCACATGCATGCATGAGCGTACACACACACACACACACACACACACAAGGGGAGGGGAGGCCGACAGAAAGGAGAGATAGAAAAATACACCACACACAACAAAAAAAAAAATTAAGAAGCATGACAATCAACATAAACGAGAGGGGTGAATTGATAAACACCTGAATATTTTTTAATCAAACTGGAAAATAACCAGGGAGGATATATTTTTAATCTGTAGTTTTGAAAGTGTTAAAAATTTTCATTGCAGTAAAGTCTTGAGGGTAGCCATAGGAAAACTTGTCTAGACTAGGGAGAATGACTAAAGAGGAAGAACAAAGGAATTATAGGACTGATTGGTCATGATATATGTTGGCCAATTTTTTGAGAAAGTTTAATATTCCATGAAAGATGCAAAAGACACACTGGGAAAGACATGTTGGAGCCAGAGAGCAAAGCGTTCAATTAGTCAGTGGTGACTTGAACAAGGATTGTGTTTGTAAAATGGTTCCTATGTCAAAATATAGTAATTTGGAGGAGGAAAGAAATGTGCACAGGAAGAGGAAAAGGGATTTAAAACTAAGTTAGTGATTGTCTCTATAATCTTTGAGATATTAGGATGTGGCTGCACATAGAACTTCAGTGGTAGTGCTCTTCAAGTGAAAAAAAAAAACCCTTTGTTTAAGTGAAGAAGACAGAAGAAATCGCGTGAGCAATGCACACATGCACATTCCTACTACATGATAGAGCAAGAGTGAAGGATGTGTAGGCTTCTGTGGACGTATTTAACTAAGACTAGTAGGGAGAATCAGAGACTGTGGCACTGTGAATATGCACACACAGTCCTAGAGTATAAGAAAGGCAAAAGAGAGGAACGCTGCCCAAGAGGAAGGAAAGGTTGTGAAGCATCTTGAAGTTTGTAAACCAAGTTTTGTGCCAAGATAAACATGTGTGATGTTTCTCCATTTCCCATCTAGAAGCAATGCAACTCCTTTGTGTGAACACTCATGCTAATTCCTGTGCAGTTTTCCTAGATGTTCTACAGCACAGGAACTTTGTAGATCTCTGAAATTCTGTGGAACTTACTACATGCAGAACACAACTGAGAATGTATCAAGTGCCAGCATTATTCCTTCCAATATTTTATTTATTTTTCTCCTAGCTGAAATATGGCCTTAGAAACAGTGAAATTCATGTTCAATCTCTCTTTAAAACTTTCATATACTCTAAAATGACCTTTATAGTTAGATATTGAATAGTTGTCCATTGAATTAATATTATTGATTGTCTTGGTGTTGACTTGAAAATGTTATACTTGTCAAAGATACTGAACCACGTATAATTTTAGACAAATCTATTTCTGTAGCACCATGGTTTAAAGTTATTCTTTTAGTGGCAATCTACGTCACATCTCCTCTTCCTAAGGTGAAGAGAGACAGAAAGTTTGTAAAAGCCAGTGGATGACTACAGGACAGTGTTTATGAGACACCACAGAACAGCTTGGCATATAAAACCACAGCAATTGGCAAAGCACAAGCAAGAGCTGCACATGATAAAGCCAGACCAGGTCCCAGCATGGAGAGGGAAGGTGGTCATGCAGTTCCACCCCTAGCTGAGGAGCTATTGACAATCCGTGGCCTCTAGGAGAGGAAAAGTTAATTTTCTCTATGGACACAGCTCTCGTGGGGGCTAATCATGCCCCAGTAGATAACCCTTCTTATACACATATTTGCAGCACAGTCTGAAAAGAAACCGCCTTGGTTTGAGATGAAATACTGATATTCCCAGGGAAAGGATCTAGAGGGGGATTTGTAGCAAGAAGAATGGGAAGGGTGGGCTTGATAAAAACACATCGCATGCATGCATAAAATTCTTACTTAAATAATAAAAATGCAATAAAAAGAGCATATACTCAGTGAATATCCCAGCAGAAACTTTTTCAAGAGACAGTTTGGCACGTGACAAGTATTCAGTGAATAACTGAGTTGCATAAAGATGAACAGGCACCACAGTTACCCTTAGCAATGACCCCGCTAGATTATCTATGTAATTTAATTTCACCTAAAGAATGAAAAAAGGGGACCTGAAAGCTATCTCAACAATACCCGAAATCAATTTGACCTCTACAGGTGTATCAGCACTGTCCTTTGACTCCTCTTTGACATCATGAGCATCAAATCATTGAAAAGTGGGTGGGAACTCTACCCCCTCCAAGTTTTGCTTACCCTTTGAATTGAATTGACTAAACTCTCTATTCTGTTTATGAGTTCCTATTCACCAGTTCTTAATCACAAGTGCTTTTCTGTCATCTAGAGTCTATGAAATGGAAGAAAATAAACACTCTGAATTATACAGCTTGGTTTTTTTTGTTTTTTGTTTTTTTTTTTTTTACTTTTTGTCCTTACTTTATCATCTCCAGGCAGGAAGTTTGGTCTTGTATTCAGTCTGAAGCCAACACTCAATGAGTCTTCATACCTACTACAGAACATATTTGAAACATTTACTTTACTCATTAACACAAAATACATTTTCCCATGCTAATGTGAGAAAACAATGAATGATATAACAGTCTACTTTTATAAATCACTAAGTATACCTACACTACATATGCAACAGACAGTGTTAAAAGTAGATTTAATAGCCTCTGATATGTTATAATGCATAACTGGTTGTGTTTAAAGTTCAGACTGTAGTACCTATTGTTAGTGTTTTATATTATCTCTTACATAAATAAGTAATGTGTTTTGATGGTATGCTAAGAAAAATTTCTATAAAATACTGTATTCTCATTATTCTAACCTGAATTCCCCTTGTCAATGAATAAACAAAATGATTATTTATAAAGTACAATGACATTACTAGTAGCAAGATACCAGGACTATATTATAATTCTCATTTCAAATATGACTTTGCTCTCTGCTATGATCCCAGACCTAGAAGTGTATTGTGTGGTCAATAAATATTGATGAGCAAGGCTACTTTAAAAATCGATGTAAAATTTACAGGTAAGATTTAACATTTCAAAGCCCCAACTGACATTACCTATACCTAAACTTAAAATAGATTGAATCACTTAAGATTCAACTTGTAGAGCCTCAAACTTCTTTGTCTAAATCACTGGATCTGCTTTACCTTGGTACCTGTGCAGCTTCCTTTTCAGTGAGACGTGGTTGCCTCTGCTGTCTGTAACAGTGAGGAAACAGTCGTGAGCAGGCAGGAACATTGGAAGGAAGGAACCAAATACAGAGTGTCGGTGCAAGGGGAATTCAGTGCTCCCTTTTCTTCCCTGTCCCCAGCTGCTTTCCTTCTTAGACCATTCAGTCCACTTACTATTATTTGTATGTATAAGAATGAAGAAAAATTTACGGGACATGTGTAGCCTTTCAAGGACTGCATCCCTGAAGAAACTGACTCCCCCACCCCAACGCCAACAGCAATGAATTGCCAGGAGCTTATCAATTAGGGATGGGAAATGCCTCCCCCGCACTGCTGCGATTCTGGTTGGCTTGATCTTGTGCAGGTGTTATGCATGCGGTCTCTGACGTTGTGAGCTCTTGTGTGCGCTGGCCCTCCCATGCCCATCAAAGGATCCTTACATTTCTTTCAGCTGTCCTCTTTTCTTTCTTTTTTTCTTTTTTCAAATCTTCTTGTTAACCCTTCCTTCCCTTTCAGATCATGTCACTTTGTCTTTCAGAATATATAGTCAACTTTTCAGGATAAGGCCCATGGTTGGAAAAAATAGATTCGTATGAACGCAGTTCCATTGTTATGCTTATGAAAAGGAGAACCAATCGCCCTTGGTGTAGAAAAAGTGTTTTCAGCATCTTTCCTTTATTTTTGCTTCCAATTACTTTTCAAAAGACCATTGTGCTGGCCCTTTCTCAGCAAAACTTTCTCTGGCCCGTTTCATAGAAAGATGCTTGCGTTTCGGCCACACCCTTATCACGCTGCTCTGTGATCTGATTCTTTCTCTGTTAAAAGGATGTGTTTGTGCAAAGCACACACTGTCTGTTACTGTGCCTGTGTGTTGCTCACCTCTCCTCACCCCAACCATGAGAGATCACAAGATGCTTACTGGGTTATTTCAAGCTTTCTCTAATTACCCTTCAATTGCGTTGGTCTCTTTGTGACTGCTGTCTATGCTTTGATAAGCAAATATAACCAGGGATCTTGACCTTAATTATGCATATGGACAGTTAAAATCTCATTTATGATCATTTTTAAAAATCAAATGGCTCTAAGCTAGAATCATTTCATCAACAATTTTGGTAACAGATATTGGCTTTCAGGCAGGAAGCTTTTCCTTAGCACTCAAAATCCACATGTAAAGCAGTTGTCATGCTGAAGCATGAAAAACAACACAGAAATTTCTCCCAAGCCGTTGTCTCCATTTTCATCCTTTTTCAAAGGCATACCTGATAGATTTCATTATAAACTAATGCAAAGGGAAGCAACAAGGAAAATCTTACTCTTTGAAGAGGCCCCATGCAACTGCATACAGACACATCACGAAGAGCACTCCCGTTAGAGTGAGGGCTGCAGGAAACCAGCTGTCGGGCTTCCAGTAGTGTGAGATCTTCCTTAAGACGGAGGTAGTAATCTGAGGGAATGCAATAGAAACGTACTAAGCATCGGCAGTGCAATTGTCAAAAATATAAAATACAGCATATACTGAAAGGATTTCTTTATATTCGTTTTCTTTATGATTATTCCTGCTAGGGAATAAACTCTTTTTGAAGAAAAAATATGTCTTTGTGGAATCTATGAAAATCTTGGCAGAACCATTAATGACTGCTGGCTAAATGACATAAAGAATGAGTCAGCAAGTATTATTTCAAAATAAACCGCAGCATTATTGGCCTTTTCTGCCTCCTGCCAAAAAATCTCAGCATATTTTTTCTCCCAGCATATAAATTCCCATTACTATCTCAACTATGACCATTAAGAAACCACTAAGAAGGAGGTTTTCATGGATGTTGACTATCGCCCTTGCGTAAGGAACAGTGGCGTCCAGCAGATGGCAGTGTAAGATAGGGTAAGCTTGCAAACACACGCATTAGGTGTGACATTTAAGGTAAAGTAATATATAAAGCTAATTTCACAAAGATGGTATGAAAAATAGGGAACGCCAAAAATGGAACTTAAGGGAGACCTTTTCCAGAAAGAATCTGTCAACAGGAGAGGTGGAAGAAGCCTCATTGCTTATCCGGCTGAGTGAAAGGAACCCTTTCATTGTTGAAAGTGTTGAATGTTGGTAGTTGTCAAGATTAAGCATTATATGACTAGCCATTCTGCTTTACAATACACAAGTGTGGGCATGTCCAAACAAAGAAAGATGGGGGAAACAGACTAAGCTTAAGAGATGCCCATTAAAATGATGTGATCTAATTTTCATGAATAAGTAGTGTCGTGCTGTATTTCTAAACAAACAGATTGAAAGGTTGACAATTTGCTAGTCATTTAGACATATAGCTTTATTTTCAGATCATTAAGAAACAGCTCGGTGTGATGCCACACCTGTACAGTTCCAACTGCTCTGGAGGCAGAGAGGCTCGAAGATTACTAACACCAAGGAGTTGAGTTCAGAATAATAATGCTCCCACAAATATATTTTCCACCGTATAAGAAGATAGATTCTAACTTGCACTTGTTTACTCTTTCTCCCTGCTGCCCTTTCTCCCTCTCTTTCCTTCTAACAAGCACGTATTGAATATTTGTGCTGCTCTGGGAACTAACTGATAAATGTCATACACAATCTGAATCCCAGACACAACATTTATTCACCAACCACTGTGAACCACGATTCAGCAAAACACTTTTAGTTAGTTATTCTCCTAATTCTCATCTCAGAGGAGTGGGGCTCACCTTGGAGGAGGAGCTGAACTGAGTGGTACCCGGCATCCAAGTTCAAGATGGCAGCAATGGAGTTCACACACGTCTGCATGTCTCCAAAGATCACAAGCTTTTTACACATTCTCAAACATGTGGCTTATGCTACATACTCTCAAACTTAACAATTTTAATTTTAAAAAGTCCACCCTATAGCAAGGCACTAAACTACAATATTTCAAGAGCCGTTGTAGCTCTCTCTTACACACAGCCATCTGTAGGAAGTTGACAGCTCTTGACACCTGGTGTGTGTCAAGCTTACTTACTTGACAACAAGCAAAGATTTTTGAGGTGGTTTTTATTTTCTCATGTGCTCACATAAAATTTATATAATGTTTTTTTGTTTGCAAAATGCCATGCTTCGTTGTGAAATATGTCAGTCTTCTAAGGTGAGTCAGGATCATGCCGAGATGTGGTGTAAAAAGAGCAAAATCTTTCTACAGTTATTAATGCAATGTCAATGGATTGCATTTACATAACATGTTTATTACAAGACCTTTCATTTCTCTGGCTTCATTTGATACTTATAAAACCCTTTGTACAACACATAGAATTATTCTAATCCATCTAGTAATCCCTGTACACTCAGTAAATATTTAGAAGTGTCTTTTGTGTTGGCTGGACGCCCTAGCTACACCCTTCCCATTGTGTGACTCAAAACAAACTTGAGAGTACTGGATGTAGGACTTTATATTCTTATTACCCTCTCACAAGACATATTAAACTATTGCTTTATGTTTTAAATGTTTTCAAGTCTGTTGGTGACACCAGAGCCCAGAAGTCATAACAGAGATCAGTGCTTGCTTGAACTTTTCGTTGTAGCACCTTCCTGTCTAACTTTCTTGTCTCTGTTCCTTTTTTTCTTTTTCTTCCTTTTTTTCTTTTACATTTTGCATTTTGATGCTTTCCAAACTTTGCCAATCTGCCTAATATCTTCACTATCTCTGTATCAGACCAACCACACTCTCCATCTCAAGACACACTTGATCATTCTTTCTTCTTTTATGAGTAAACCATGTGCCCTCACATCTACCTTTCCTCATCTGTGGTTGTTGCTTAGTGTCTGCTCTTCTCGTTCTGTCCATCAAGACCTACCTAAAATTCCACTATCTCTTCTGGGACTTTCTCAGATCCTTCAGGCCAGAATTTGATATGATGTCTGTCCTACATTTGTTTAGAGTGCTTGTCAAAATGACTTGTAACTTAATTTGCTGGAAACCACCCTCTGGACTCACGGGAACGTCTTGTATGCTAAGACCCCTTTCTTCTATTTTATACCTTAGTTGCTACACTGGTCACATGATTCCTCAAACTTCAAGCTTCACTGTTTCTTTAAGGATTGTTATTGATTCTCCCCGGCTCTATCATTTAGTAAGTCTACGACCTTTAGAAAATAATTTAACCTTGAGAAAAGAATTCAGACTTTCAGTATTTCAGTTTTCAACTTTATAAAGAGACAAAAACCAAATCTTTGTGTTTGGTTAAATAAAATCACTTTTTAAATGTGAAAACTCAAATACGGATGTATTTAGAAACATAAATCTCATTACTAGGTAAGAAATCTTATTCAAATATTAGTTACACAATGTTATACTAAAAAAACTGACTTTAATTATTAAACCCCAAACTTCACAAAATTCATTTTAAATTGTGCATTCATTGTTGTACAAAGTGCATGGTTTCTATATTTGTTTAGAAATGTAGGGTGGGAGATTTTCAAATGCTCCCACGTTTGCCTAAGCAGACAACCCAAAGGCATTCATAAACTCAGACACTGGAGTGATGTCTCCTCCTGGTGAAAAAGCTGAAGGCTGAGGCCACGAACTGCTCAGGACTGGCAGACCATGTGTACCGTCAAACATTTATCTCACCCGAAGGTAAATCACTGGTGAAAACAAAAGAATCCCATCTGTCACTCAGCTATGCTCAAAGCTTCTCACTGCTGCATGCAGCTAATTAATTTTGTTTCATAACCTTAATTACTTTACAGAAAGGACAATAATAATGGTCTTCCCTGTCATGGAATCTTTTGCCAGTGTTCAGAATCAGAGTCACAACAGGTGTCCAAAGCTGCCTGGTCTACCGCCTTTCATGTTATTCCACTTAACTCTCACTGAACAACAAATTGTAGAAAAGATGTCAATAAGAATTTTTTTATTAACTTTTTATTCTCAAATATTTTATTAAATACAGACTAGATGTCTACTGAAAATGTCAAGTAACATTTAATAGTAAACAGCTGATTAGAGCATAAACTGTTTTTTTCCACTTCCTTAGAAACTGCAAATAGTAAAAGTTGTGAAATTAATATTAAAAAATTTTAGTATTATAATGAAAACATGGAAACTTGTTTTTCCTTAGTGGGAGCTGTAAATGAGAACTAAGTGGCTTGTGCCTTATACTTCAAAACAAGAAACAATCTATTTCTGTATGTTTTCAGTTAATAAAATATATTATAAAGCATGCTATGTATTAATTACATTTTATGTTCTGGCCAACACACTGGGACAGGTTGAAGACATCTCTGTTAATAATCCCTATGACAAACTGGAAACTGAGGCGCAGTATGCTAAATGACTCAGCACAGGTTTACACGGTGATGGGAAGGGCAAGCTAAGAGTCAAGCCAGGACCTGCCTCATCACTAAGGCCACAAGCTGCCCCTCCATTTGGACCTAAGATTGTTTACCATCAGGGTGAAACTATTTTAGCAAAATCTATATGAGCTGAGATCATTACATAGTCTTGCATTTCAATCTTTATTTTCTCTTAGCATGGGGAACCTGGTCATAATGTGAATAAACGGCTATGCAGAACATTTTCAAATTTAAAGTTACAGGTGTTTGCTAAGAATTCTTATAATTAAAAGAGACCTGCCACATGGATTTTACATTTTTTAATAATAATAATGGTATTCAAGCTCCTTATCTACCCTTGGATATTAGGTCCTAATTCAATTCATACATTCCACTAATTGGAAATAACTTCATGAAAAGAAGGAAAAACGGACTTTAAAATATAAAGACAGACACTTCTTCCAGAGGTCATAGTGTGCACCTGAAATCCTAGCACCTGGGAGGCCGAGACGGATTCAAGGCAGCCCACCCCGCATAGAGTTTGTAGCCAATTAGAACACTTGTTCTCTTACAATTTCTGGGTTCATTTCCCAGCATTCCCATGATATCTGAAATCCATCCTAAGTTCACTTCCAGGAGAACTAATGTTCTCTGACTTCTGTGTATACCAGGCATGTATGCCATTGACATACATACATGTGGCCAAAGCACCCAGTCCCATATAAGAACTAAATCTAAAAGAAGAAAAAGAAAAGAAAAGAACAGCAAAGAAAAGAAAAGAAAACTAAAATGAAAGTTTGAAGCCAGCCTGGACTACATAACAAGATTGATTAAAACAAAACACAGAACAAAAGTTGAAAGCAATTAATCACCTTTCTTCTTTTTCAAACATGGGAGAAAAAAAAAGGACAGGAAGATAATGTTTAAGAAATCCCATGAGCCGGGCGATGGTGGCGCACGCCTTTAATCCCAGCACTCGGGAGGCAGAGGCAGGCGGATCTATGTGAGTTCAAGACCAGCCTGGTCTACAGAGCTAGTTCCAGGACAGGCTCCAAAGCCACAGAGAAACCCTGTCTCGAAAAACCAAGAAAAAAAAAAAAAAAAAAAAAAGAAATCCCATGAAAATGATGTTAAATGAATTAATTTCTTTTATTTCTCGAGTTTCTGAGCTGTCTCACTTTGGTTGCTCTCTTAGTCTATTGTTGTGAAGAGACACGGCCAAGGCAATGCTTATAAAAGAACACATCTACTTAGGGCTTGTTTACAGTATCAGATGCTTACTGGACTATCACCTTGGTGAGGAGCAAGGTGGCAGGAACACAAACAGGGTGCTAGAGAAGCAGTTAAGAGCCACATCCTCATCCACATGCAGTAGGAACAAGAGAAAGAGAAAAAGACAGAGCAAAGATAGAGACAAAGACATGACAGAGAGAGGGAGAGGGAGGAAGGGAGAGACAGAGACAGAGAGAGAAACTGGGCCTGTCATGAGAAATTTCAAAGTTTACCTCCATAGAAACACTTCCCTCAAAAAGCCAGACATACTCCAACAAGGCTACACCTCCAAATCCTTCTCAAATAGGACCACTTTTTGATAACTAGAGTTCAAATATATGAACCTGGGAGGGACATTCTTATTTAAATCACCATAGCTGCTCACATAGTCCTCACTGAAAAACACATGACATTGTCCTATGCACTCTGTACATATTAATATTAAACACTGTGAAGTTGAGTTGATGTAACCAGACACAATCTTCCTGGGTGAGGATACTATTTTATCTTTAATTTCTTCAATAAATAATTTTATTTTTAATTCTTCTTATTTTTTGAGATTAGAAAATAATTACATCATTTTCTCTTTTACCTTTCTCCCATACAACCCTTTCTATATATCCCAATCCCAATTTCTTTCAAATTCAAAACTATTCTCTAAATTTAAAACATTTAAAGCAGTTAGAACAACATATAAAAGATTAACATATAAAAGAATGTTCTTTCATTCTCTCTTTCTTTGTTAGGGAAGACTCTACTTTCCTTAAAAAACTATCTGGAATGTTTTTTTGTAATGATGAGCCCAGTGGGACTTAACTTGTACTTTTAGGCATAGGAGTAATCAAGTATAATTATTAAAAAGAGAATTAGATATCTTTTCTCTAGAATGTAGTTCACTTATTAAAAAACAGATATGACAGATATATACCTGATTTTTGGCTGATTTTGTTCTTTTTTAAATCATTTTTATTGAGTTACACATTTTTCTCAACTCCCTTCCCTTTCTCCCCTCCCCCATTTTACCTTCTCCCATAACTCCTAGTTCACTCAGGAGAGCTTGTCTTTTTCACCTTCCTATGTAGATCCATGTATGTATCTCTTAGGGTTCTATTTCTTTTCTTTTTTTTTTTTTTAAAGATTTATTTATTATGTATACGGTAGTCTCAATACTCTGCCTGCAGGCCAGAAGAGGGCACCAGATCAAATTACAGATGGTTGTGAGCCACCATGTGGTTGCTGGGAATTGAACTCAGGACCTTTGGAAGAGCAGGCAGTGCTCTTAACCACTGAGCCATCTCTCCAGCCCCTGGGTTCTATTTCTTGACTAGTTTGACTGTGACTGTGCCCCGTAGGCTGGTTTTTTCTTAGTTTTATGCCTAAAAGTCACTTATGTGTGAATACATATTATATGTGTTTTACCTCACTCAATATGGGTTTTCCAGATCCATCCATTTGCCTACAAATTTCAAGTTATCATTATTTTATTGTTGTGTAGTACTCCATTGTGCAATTGTATCACATTTTCTTTATCCATTCTTCAGTTGAGGAGCATCTAGGTTGTTTCCAGGCTATTACAAACAATGCTGCTATAAAACATAGCTGAGCACATGTCCCTGTGGTAAGATTGAGTGTCTTTTGGGTATATACCTAACAGTGGTATTTAGCTGGGTCTCTAGGTAGATTGTTTCCTAATTTTCTGAAAGAACGCCGTATTGATTCCCAAGGTAGTTGTACAAGTCTGTACTCTCACCTGCAATGGAGGAGCATTCCCTTTACCTCATATCCTCTCCAACAAAAACTACCATCAGTGTTTTTGATCTTGGCCATTCTGACAAGGGTAAGATGGAATCTCAGAGTTGTTTTGATTTGCATTTCTCTGATGGCTGAGGGTGTTGAGCATTTCCTTAAATATCTTTCAGTCATTTGAGATTTATCTGTTGAAAGCTCTCTATATAGGTCTATACACCACTTTTTTATTGGATTATTTGGTATTTTGATGCCAAGTTTCTTTAATTTTTTGTATATTTTGGAGATCAGCCCTTTGTCCAATGTGGGGTTGGTGAAGATATTTTCCCATTCTGTAGGCTGCCATTTTGTCTTGTTGACCATGTCCTTTGCTCTACAGAAGCTTCTCAGTTTCAGGAGGTCCCATTTATTAATTGTTTCTTTCAGTGTCTGTGCTACTGGGTTATATTTAGGAAGTGGTCTCCTGTGCCAGTGTGTTCACGTGTACTTCCCACTTTCTTTTCTATGAGGTTCAGTGTGGTTAGTTTTATGTTGAGGTATTTGATCTATTTGGACTTGAGTCTTATGCATGGTGATAGATACGGATCTATTTTCATTCTTCTACATGTTGATATCCAGTTATGCCAGCACCATTTGTTGAATATGATTCTTTTTCATTTTATATTTTTAGCTTCTTTGTCAAAAATCAGGTGTTTAAAGGTGTGTGGATTGATATCAGGGTCTTTGATTCGGTTCCAATGGTCCTCTTGTCTGTTTTTATGCCAATATTAGGCTGTTTTTATTACTGTAGTTTTGTAGTAGATTTGGAAGGTAAGGACTGTGATGCCTCCAGAAGTTCCTTTATTGTACTGGATTGTTTTGGCTATTCTGGGTTTTTTTGTTTTTCCATATGAAGCTGAGTATTGTTCTTTCAGGGTCTGTGAAGAATTTTACTGGAATTTTGATGGGCATTGCATTGAATCTATAGATTGATTTTGGTAAGATTGCCATTTTTACTATGTTAATTCTACCTACCAGTGAACATTAGAGATCTTTCCATTTTCAGGTGTCGTCTTCAATTTCTTTCTTCAAGGATTTAAAGTTCTTGCCATACAGGTCTTCTACTTGTTTGGTTAGAGTTACTCCAAGATATTTTATGTTATTTGTGGCTATTATGAAGGGTGATGTTTTTCTGATTTTTTTTCTCAGACCATTTATCTTCTCTGTACAGGAAGGCTACTGATTTTTTTAAGTTAATCTTTTATCCTGCTACATAACTGAAGGTGTTTAAGAGTTGTAGACATTACTTGGTAGAATTTTTGGAGATACTTATGCAAACTATCATATCATCAGCAAATAGTAAGAGTTTGACTTCTTTTCTGATTTGTATCACCTGGATTTTCTTTTGTTGTCTTATTGTCCTAACTAGAACCTCAAGTACTATGTTGAATAAATATGGAGAGAGAGTGGACAACCTTGTCTTGTTTCTGATTTCAATGGGATCACTTTGAGTTTCTCTCCCTTTTGTTTGATGTTTGTTGACTTGCCATATGTTGCCTTTTTTATGTTTAGATATGTTCTTTGTGTCCCTGCTCTCTCCAAGACATTTATCATGAAAGAATGTTGTATTTTTTGAAAGATTTTTCAGCATTTAATGAGATGATCATATGGTTTTTTTATTTTTTTTTTATTTTTCAGTTTGTTTATATGGTGGATTATATTGACAGATTTTTGTATGTTGAACCATCCCTGCTTCTCTGGGATGAAGCCAACTGGATCATGGTGGATAATTTTTCTGATGTATTCTTGGACTCAGTTTGTCAGTATTTTATTGGAGTATTTTTTTCAACAATGTGAGGGAAATTGATCTGTAATTCTCTTTCTTAGTAATATCTTTGTATGGTTTGAATATCAGAGTAATTGTAGCCTCATAAGAAGAGTTTGGCTGTGTTCCTTCTGTTTCTATTGTGTGGAACAATTTGAGGAGTATTGGTATTAGTTATTCATTGACAATCTTGTAGAATTCTGTGATTAAACCATCTGATCCTGGGCTTTTATTTTGGTTAGAAAACTTTTATTGACTGTTATTACATTAGCAGTTATAGGCTTGTCTAATTTGCTTATCTTGTCTTGATTTAGTTTTTGTAAGAGATATTTATCCAGAAAATTGTCCATTTCCTTTAAGTTTTCCAATTTTGTGGAGTACAGGCTTTTGAAATCTGATCCCATCATTCTCTGGATTTCCTCCATGTCTGTTGTTATTTCCTCGTTTCATTTCTGCTTTTGCTAATTTGATTATTCTCTCTATCTTTTGGTTAGTTTGGATGAAGGTTTGTCTATTTTGTTGATTTTCTCAAAGAACAAACTGTCTCATTGATTGTTTGTATTGTTTTCTTTTTTCTATTTTGTTGATTTCAGCTCTTAATTTGATTATCCTGCTGTCTAGTCCTCGTGGGTGAGTTTGCTTCTTTTTGTTCTAGCGTTTTCTGGTGTTCTGCTAACTCACCGATGTGGGATTTTTCCAGCTTTTTTAAGTAGACATTTAGTGCTATGAATTTTTCTTTTAACACTACTTTCATTGTGTCTCATAAATTTGGGTATGTTGTGTTGTCATTTTCATGGAACTCGAGGAAGTTTTTATATTTCTTCCTTGGCCTATTGGTGGTTCAGGTTAGCATTGTTTAGCATGTATTTGTGGGCTTTCTGGAATTAGTGTTGCTGTCAAATTCTAATTTTAAGCCAAGGTGATTCAATAAAATACATGGAGTTATTCCAATTTTTGTGTGTCTCTGGAGGTTTGCTTTGTTACCTAGTATGTGATCAGTTTTTGAGAAGGTTCCATGAGGTGCTGAGAAGAGGGTATATTTTTTATGTTTGGATGGAATGTTCTATTAAGTCCATTTGGTTCATAACATTTGTTAGTTCCCTTATTTCTCTGTGAATTTTCTGTCTGATAGACCTGTCCAGTTGTAAGAGTTGGTTGTTGAAATACTCCACTATTAGTGTGTGGGGTTTAATGTGAGATTTAAGCTTTAGTAGTGTTTCTTTTACATATGAGGATACTCTTGTATTTGGGGCACAGATGTTCAGTTTTGAGATTTCCTTTGATGGATTTTTTTCCTGTGACTAATATGAAATGTCATTCTTTGTCTCTTTTGATTAATTTTAGTTTGAAGTCTATTTTGTTAGCTGTTAGGATAGCTATACCAGCTTGTTTCTTAGGTCCACTTGATGGAAAAATTTTCCCCAACCCTTTACTCTGAGGTAATGTCTGTGTTTCTTGTATGCAGAAGAAGGATGAATTCCATTATTATATCCAATCTGTTTATAGGTGAGTTGAATCCACTCATATTAAGCAATATTAATGACCAGTGATAGCTAGTTTCTGTTATTTTAGTTTTCATTGTTGGTGATGTTATTTTGTGTGAGTTTCCCTTCTTTGGAATTTGCTGCTGTGAGATCATCTATTGTCTCTGTTTTTGTAGATGTAGCTAACTTCCTTGGGTTGGAGTTTTCCTTCTAGTACTTGGTGTAGGGTTGGGTTTGTAGCTAGGTATTGGTTAAATATGGTTCTGTCATGGAATATCTTGTTTTGTCTGTCTATGGTGATTGAAAGTTTTGCTGGGTATAGTAGTCTGGGCTGGTATCTGTGGTCTCTTAATGTCTGCATGACATTTGTTCAGGACCTTCTGGTTTTCATTGTTTCCATTGAGAAGTCAGGTGTAATTCTGATAGGTCTGCCTTTATATGTTACTTGGCCCCTTTTTCATTGCCACACTTAATATAAGTTTTTCTATAATTTTGTTGAATATATTTTGTGTGCTTTTGAGTTGGACTTCTCCTTCTTCTATTTCTATAATTCTTAGGCTTGGTATTTTCATAGTGTCCCATATTTCCTGGATATTTTGTGCTAAGCTTTCACTGGAGTTAATTTTCTTTGACCAATGAGCTTTTTTCCTCTATTGTATCTTCAGCACTTGAGATTCTCTCTTCCATCTCTTATATTCTGCTGCTTATGCTTGTATTTGTGATTCCTGATCATTTTCTCATAATTTCTGTTTCTATAATTCCCTCGGTTTGTGTTTCCTTTATTGTCTCTATTTCAGTTTTCAAGTCTTGAATAGTTTCTTTTTTATATGTTTGATTGCTTTTTCTTGGTTTTCTCTCAGGGATTTGTTGATTTCTTATTTTTGTTTGCCTTTTCCTCCATTTCTTTGAGGAAATTTTTCATTTCCTCTTTAAGGTCCTCAAGTATTCTCTTAAAGTTACTTTTTAGGTCATTTTCTTCTGCTTCATCTGTATTTGTTCAAGTCTTGCTGTTGCAGGACTATTAGTTTTTGTTGGTGTCAAGTTGCTTTTTATGTTGTTGAGTGTGCTCTTCCCTTATCTACCCATCTTTTCCTCTGAGTGGTGTAGTTGGGGCTCTGACTCTGGTGATCAATCTTTCAGGTGCCAGTGGATCTAAGGCTCAGATGGCTACTCCTCATGGTACAGTAGGACCATGGTTCAGTCACCCTGGAAGTCACTTGGTGTTTCCAGAGGTCACTTAGCACTCCCAGAGGTTACTCTGCAATCCCTGGTATCCTTTGGTCCTGCCCCCATGGAAGTTGCTTATTTGGGGCTCCTCCCACTGAGGTTGCTGTCTTGGGCCTGCTCCAGCAGAGGCTGCTGACTCAGGCCTGTTTCAATGGAGGTCATTGACTTGGGCCTGGTCCTGAAGTGGTTGCTGGCTCGGGCTTGTTTCCTTAGAGGTTGCTGATTAGTGCCTGGTCCCACAGAAGTCTCTGGCTCAGGCCTGCTCTCTCAGCAGTGGCTCCCTTGTACCTGCTTCTCCAGAGCTCTTTGCCTCTGGCCTGCTCCAGCTGAGGTTACTGGCTCGGGTCTGTTGCCACAGATGTCCATGGCTTGGGACTGCTCCCATGTAAGTTCATGTTTTGGGCCCAGTCCCACAGAGGTCTCTGGTTTGGGCCTGCTCCCTCCATGGTCACTCCCTTTTATCAGCTCCTGTGGAGATTGCTGGCTCAAGCCTGCCCCTGTGGAGGTCCCTGATTTTTTTTCAGTGTTGTCAGTGCTTTTCCAAATAGTTCCTTTCATACATTCCTTCAGTCATTCTGTATTCATTTCTTATGAGAGTTAAATGAGTACTGAAGCCAAGAAAAGACTGACTAAAAATGCACAACTTACACATACATATTTTTGTATTTGTTGTTGTTTGTTTTTTTTTCAGGCAGGATTTTTCTTTGTAGTCCTGACTATCCTACAATTCACTCTATAGACCAGGCTCTCCTCTTACTTGGAGATCAGCCTGCCTCTGCCACTTAAGTGCTGGGTTTAGAGGCATGTACCACCACCCAGTTATGTATCTTATCTTTTAAAAAATGATTATTGTGGCATAACACATAGAAGTAAATTCTCAGACACTTGTCTAACATGTAACTTCCCAATATAGCAGAAAATGAAATGTTTTCAGGGTCTTTAAGAGCCTACTCACCAGGTACACCTGAGAAAGAAAGAAAGGTGCATTTTTTCACAGTGCTCATATCTGCAAGTCAAGAACAGTACATAGTCCGACAAATAGATCTTGAATACTGGAAGGCTCAAGCTATGTAGTAAACATTTCCACCCCTGTATGGTCAGGGTACCTGTTATTGTTAGTTGTACAATAAAAGCAACTCTAAAGAATCAGAAAAGCAAAATCCTAAGAGGTGGCATTTGTCTATTGCTGTAGTATAAGCTCCTCCACCCTGATGAGTTTATTAATTTCAGTTTATACCAGAAACATATCAGGAGGACATTAATTGCAATTGGTTTATGGGGTTCATATTAATAAGTATTGCTTTTCTGGTGATAGGGACTCAGTCTTGAAAACATAGTGTGCAGGTGAGCACTACAGGGAAGCAGAACACAGAGCTACACGTGTACAGGAAAGGCTCAGTATTCATTTTTAAAGATCAGATTCAATAAAGGCCATAAAGATTCACAGTTTTTGCCACTTTGTACTCTAATGTCTTTTCTCATTTTTTTCCCTAATAGGATAAAAGCCTTTTCATTACACTGATGTGCACCAGGAAGTGTGGATGTGCTACCCAGAGCTGATGACAAGCCCGGACAGTCATGCACGGACTTTCTCTATTCTATGAAAGAAGAATAAAGATTATAGTTACAAATGAGGATGATTTAAAGTCTCTACCATCATCCCTTCTGTCAAAATAGACATTAGTCCTGGAATTTTTATTCTGCTCTCAATTTGCTGCACACAGTCTCTGGAATTTTGATTCATGGTCCATTGGGGAATTGTATTTGCAGGAAATAGTGTCTAGTCGGTTACCTCACTGTCTCTTTCGACAACATACATTTAAGCTGGAGAATTTTATTCACTTCTTGAAAGATGACTTAGTGTCTCTCTTCTCTACCTTCTCGCAAAAGTCTGAGTGAGGTTTGGGGTGATCGCGGGACCCTTTACAATGGCTCTGTTTATTTTCATCGGTCCATGTTCGGGCTCGTTTGCTATCAGCCTTTTTTCTATCTTGCTCGGTAGTTGAAGCCATTAGATCTTGCTTTCTTCCCTTCTGGAATCGTGTTACTTATTCTAATGTCTATCTTGACAAGTGTTACCACCTTTAAGGAGTGTTTTATAGTGTTCTCAGGGGCTCTGTAGCCGGTCTTCTCTGTTTACTTTGTTCCAAGAGACATATATTTGTTCATTGAAACCTTTTTTTTTTTTTCACAAATTCACAGGCAGGGAATGCTGTGATGCTGCTTTCTTTAAGGGGTTCCAAGGATGATCTTTTACAAGTCTCTGAAATGAAATGTAAAATTCTGCCTATGCAGGAGTCTTTTCTGCATAAAGGGAGCAAATATTTCATCTGATTCTTCAACAGTTCATGCAGCACCACCTTTCTCAACTAAAAAGTGCCACATGCTTTCCTTGTAACATATAGCATTGGTTTTTTGACCATACTTGTGCCATACTTGGCACTGTAAAACATGCAGAAGTCTGTGGAATGTCCTCAGTATGTTGCAATTTCGGAGATACACTCTATCTCTTTTCCAATAGATACAAGAAACATTTGTCAGTCTCTCTCTGTATTTACAATAAGTTTCAGACTGAAGATGCACTCTATAGAACTTATAACATAATTCAATAAAATTTAATTCCTTTTTATCATCCAAACCTCATTTCTCTAGAACTCAGAGGCAGACATTGTTAGCAATCTGGTTCTAAGAAAGTTCTATTCTTATAACTTGTGTTTGCAGTTGTACTCTAGGAGCAGATAAAATTATGGCAGTGTACTTTGACCACTTAGAAATGTTTTTAAGTTTTCATATCTAATTCAACACACTAAGTAAAAGGATCTGCTTTATAATAATAATAATGATATAGCTTATTGCTATTTAGAGAAATCCTCTTTCCGATAACATATTATATTCATATTCTTTGACCTCTTTCTATAAAAATGCATGAAAAACTGTTTCATAAATATGTTTTTGATGTAGCAATGCAAAGAAAAGACAAACGTTTTATCTTCCAGGCTCCTGTATCTAAATCATTACAATAAATGACTAATCGCTATTGTGGGCATTTCTTTTACAATCTGCCAATATTCACTTAGTATTTTATGTACCCTTATTAAACCCTACCAAACATAGAAACACTGTGTCTGGCACAAGTATCTCCTCATCTCTCTGCAGACCCTCCATAATGGAAAATAAAGTCAATATTCCTTAGGCTGGCACATGTTTCAAAATGCTTCCATGGGAATCTGCTACAATGCTGAACACAACGCTATTATTGAAGCCATATCTAGTCACATCTTTTGTTATCTATTTTTCTTTAACATACTCAACATTGTATACTAACAGCTATCCCAAAGTATGCTGAAGAAGAAAATAAGCAAACAGCTAAAGGCATGGGTGAATTTTATCTGATAATTTTATAATATCTTTAAGTGAAATAGTAGCTAGCTGGTGATCCTTTTAATGAAACTTTAGAAATATTCTATTTTAGAACTATTTTATAATATGTAGTTGGTTTTGCATATGTGTCTACCCACTCTCAAGCTAGCATATGGAAGTAGAATTGTTTGAGCAGCATTTATTTTCTTCCTCTATAATAAACAAGTTGGACTACAGAACTTGTAAAATTATTTCTGGTTTCGTAAAATTTTTCTGCAAAAAAGAAGTACATCCCTGTGGAGATCTGTGTAATATGTAAGTGCACATACAAACTTTAACACTGATATGGCTTGCGTGGAAAACACTTACTTAGTGGAAATGACTTCGTAGATTACAAGTTGGTAATCACTTCCAGACAGCTTTAATTGCCCTACCTCTCTTAGAAAGCCTAATGTATATCACCAAGGGAAGTGTATAGATTACAATACCACTTAGCTCTACTACAAAAAAAAAAAAAAATCTTGTACATTTTCATGGAGAACATCTTTATTTTATCTAATACATTTTACTATAATGGCTTCTGCTTTGCTAGATGTTGCTTTCAGCCTCTTGAGTGGCAGAAATGTGGGTATAAAAATAAG
Source organism: Chionomys nivalis (assembly GCF_950005125.1). Classification (NCBI taxonomy): domain Eukaryota; kingdom Metazoa; phylum Chordata; class Mammalia; order Rodentia; family Cricetidae; genus Chionomys; species Chionomys nivalis. The sequence continues at coordinate 21,378,845 of NC_080111.1, forward strand.
TTTAGATGGACGTATTTATCCCCAATAGCAATGCAGGCTAAAATAATCTCTCAGAGAAGAACAGGATCCATTAAAGTAGAATGATTCAGAACAAAGAGGTGAGGTTCACATTTACCCAGGAAGAAGGAATGCATTTTAACCCTTTAAATGCTACTCTAACGTCTGACCACATTACCAACAAGATAGGCTTTTTGCAACGTTTGTCTGACTTATGAAATGACTCCATATTTGTGGAAATTCTATGAACATATAGCCTGGAGTGAGAAGAGAGACTAAAAACTACTTGCAGATGACCAGAGGAATATTCATATTTAAAGTAATAAATGATGGAGTTTAACTGAATAAAATGTATGACTAGAGTCCCTGAAGCAGAAGACAGAGCTTCAATCAATGAGTAAAACCAGTTCAGTTATGAAGGCTGCATAGGAAGCAAACTCAAGGTCTTAAATACTAATACTTTATAATAATGCACCTCACTTCATTAAACACTTGGGAGAACAGTCAGTACTGTTCCATCAAAATTTCATTTGTTTTCTTTAAATTTAGAATAGCAAAATTTGGATGACTATGGATTTTTATAGCTAACACAAAAGTTAATTATGAAATCAAGAAATATTTTCTAAACTCATTCAACAAATGACTATTTTCTTTCAAGTGTGTCTCTTTGGGTTAGTATTGTTACATAGACAGTATCAAAGACATGTTAGTAAGATCATAGATATGCAAAGGGGCTTGGCTGTTATAACTTGACTTGTCTGAAATCATACAAAAATCAACTCTACCACATTGACATTTTTTCTTTGAATATTATTAAAGTCTACCAAACACTATGGATTTATCTTTTCCGTTGTGAAATGGTTGAAATTTCAGGTGTTTTCTAATCCCAAACCTCTCAGCTTCAAGATCTCTCGTGTTCCAATAGTTTACATATATGCCAAGCATGATCTTCTTCTTTCTCACTAAGCTACATGCTCAACCCTCTTTGTCCTGAAAGGGAAAATAGCTTACACCATCACTGCCTCGGGATTTATTATATTCTTCTTGGGACAATTGGTGCCTATTTCTTGAAAAGTTTTTTTCTCTTTACATAGAAATATGAATTATATTTTTAAAAATAGAACTACATTTTTATTTTCCTGTACAATGGAGAACTAAAGACTTCCCAGGAAAACTTACTTTGTTTTCAGCCTCAACTACTGAAACAGGTGTACCCTGATTTCAGTGTGTAGCTTTTACAAACTATATTCAAATTACTAACTTCGAAGTGTTGAGGACTGATGCTTGTGCTTCTTCAAAATACTTTGTTACAATCCTAACCAGCAATACTTCTTAAAAGAGGAAGCTGCCAAATGCCTTTTCTAAGCATAAAATGACACTTTTACCACAGCAAATTATTCCGGAGTAATGATTTAGACAGAAAAGACACACTGTGATATGAATAAACCACACTGTGGCTGGAGAGATGGCTCAGTGGTAAAGAGCACTGGCTGATCTTCAGAAGGACCTGGGTTCAATTCCAAGCACCCACACAGCAGTTTACAGTTGTTTGCAGTATGAGTTCCAGGGGACCTGACACCCTCCTATAGACATACATGTAGGCAGAGCTGTAATGTACACTAAATAAATAAATAAACCTTTTTTAAAAAAAAAATTGACCAGAACTACTAGGAATTCTAAAGAGCAAAGACTACAAAAATGATCACGCTTGATACATTTGTCTCACTTAAACACAGGATGGCTAACACCTACAATAGTTTGCCTCTAGTGTGAGGATGAGAATGCAACCGTATTAATGTAAATGTTTCCGTTCAAGTCTTTCAATGACAAAACAACAGGATAATTCCTGTGACTGTGCTCAAGAACTTCTTGTTTTGACTCATTTAAAGGCCTTCAGAATTACAGGTCACCACTGTTACTTACTGTAGTTGGAACCGTGCTTCTGGAAGAAGATGGCTGTGCTGTGGTCCAGGGAAGCACATGAATGACGGCTGTAGCCGTGGCCGTCAGCTGCCTAGCTGCACTCTCACCCAGTTCATCAGTGACTTCAATAAGCAACTGGAATGTCATTGCATCTTGAGCTCCTTGGAATAGATCATACCGCAAATCCTGCCTGGTGGCCAGAAATGGAGACTTGGCGTCTTCTCTCCAAAGTGTGAACTGATTATTTGTGTTTCCTGAGAATGGTGAGTTAACAAAACAAAGGGAACTGTATTGTGAAAGCTCATTTTCATTTGCTTGATTAAGTTTTTGTTTAAACTATATTTTATGATATGTCCTCAACAGTTACAAAACATCTGACGTGAGACTCTGATGAGACAGCATGGAGGTAACCAATGTCCATGAACACACTTTACCTGCTATGATGGAATAGCTGAGATGATCCTGAGGGGAATCCTTGTCTAAACAATTGAGGCGAGCGAAAGGACCCCTAAAGGTGGCATAAATCTGAGTTTCTATGTGTGGTGGTGTGCATACAGGAGGCTCATCATTCACATTCTGCAACAAAAGGGTATTTTCTTAGATTAAATCATATTTCAAAACTATACCATGTATAATTAGTCACTTCTCTAACTTTTATTGTGTATAGTGATGGCCTAGATAATTTCCAGTGAACTATAAAAATACATTATACACGCACACACACACATATACACACATACACACACATACACACATATACACACATACACACACACACACACACACAGAGACTTATAGTGACTCTGATTCTATGATTGCAGAATAATAATGGTCGTTTAAATCCTCAAAGCTGATGTCCACAGGATTTCTCACCTCTGCAATTTTTATCCAATGTACCTCTTCACAAAACCCTTATTTCAACACATATTTTCTATTGGTTTACTCACTCATCTTTCTCTTGTCCTCGAGTTACTAGCTTGTGAAATAAGACGTACACACTGGACAGCTGACGCTACTGGTTAGAGCCAGCAATTGCTCCTTCTGAACAACACGTATGAAACGGTGCTACGTAATTTTCAAGTGCTCATGCCTAAAAGCCCTGTAATGGTGCTAAGGAGCACCATTGTCTTTATTGATGGAGAAGTTACTTTCATTTAATAAAGAAACTGCCTTGGCCCATTTATAGGCCAGCCCTTAGGTGGGTGGAGTAAACAGACAGAATGCTGGGAGAAAGAAGCCGAGTGAGGAGTCGCCATGATTCTCCCACTCCAGACAGACGCAGGTTAAGATCTTTCCTGGTAAGCCAGCTCATGGTACTACACAAAATATTAGAAATGGGTTAGATCAATATGTAAGAGCTAGCCAATAAGAGGCCGGAACTAATGAGCCAGGCAGTGATTAAAAGAATACAGTTTCCGTGTAATTATTTTGGGACATAAGCTAGCCATGCGGGCGGCCGGGTGCCGGGGACTCAGCCCTGCCGCTCCTATTACAACACTTTATTAAGGCTTATAATTTCAAGTTATGAACTGATAACCATAATAATCCAAGTTATTAGGAGAAGAGTAAAATGGTAGGAACAGGAATCAATAAATTGATTTGAACGTATTTGGAAGGATGTAGTTATCATTAAAAATTAATCTATGTTCTTAACATAGTAAAAAAATAAGCATAAAAATGACTAACAAGTATAAAAATAAACATGTCATTTTAAAAAATACAGAGCCAAGTAAATATTTTTCAGAAATAAATAATCTAAATGCTTTTACAAATGCCGTTACTATCATACACGGCTCACACTTATTGGTGGACTCAGAGCTCATCTCTAAATAACCCGCCGGGACTGTAGTTCTCCACAATCATTTTGATATTCCCGTTACAGTTTGAAGCTCTGGGAACATTTTGGAAGAAGGAACTCCTTAGTGTTCCAACATTATGGCCAGATTTTAAGCTCGCTCTTAAATTAAGCAAAGGGGGCTCTGCCAACCTTGAATCATCAGTTTCTTATTTTGAGGTGCTTGCTGTTCCTATGGCTTGGAATTTAATATATCATTCCAATCTTGCTTGCCAGAATTAATTTTGGCAAAAGACCATCATTTTCTTAAGTAACTGGATCTCTTCTCACATTAGAACATAGCGTGTTCGTGTTACTAAGTTATTATTCTGTATGGAAATTGGACCAATACAAAGAACACAAGAAAGCAAAACCATGGCTTTAGTTGTTCATGCGACTAAAAACCTAGAATCACCAAAATTCTGGAACAAACATACTCTGAAATCTTATGACATGTATTTATTGACTAAATTTCAATAAATAAAAACAAACAGCCAGTACATTTGGTAAGTTCTTTAAAACCTGTTCCCAATTAAAGAGAAATAAATTGAGTTGCAATTATCTTCGAGTAATCTAGAAAGGCATTTTCAAGCCCTGTTTTGTTACATGATTACCTAAAGTGGTTATTAAATAAACCATACTATTTAAATTTTCTTAGTTCCTAATAAATAAAATGTAGTCTTAACACATAAATCATAATTTAGCAATATTTTTCACTTTTATTTCACTTGGAATAGAATACATTGTCTGTTGAGGACCAGCCTTGACAAAAATACCTCTTTCCAGGGTAGAGGGATGGAAATTTAGAAACTATTAGTAAAGAATATGAAGACACGAATAAAAATAAAACAGAAACATAGAATAGTATAGAGAGGGAGTTCCAGTGAGTACTGGAATTCACCACCTGTGTTTAATTTCCATTTGCTTAAAATACCTCTGACTCCAAAAGGTAGGAGTAAGACAAAAAATAAAAAAAAAAAAGCATGCATTAACACGATACAAGGATATTAACATACCAATTGAAGATGGGGAGGGCTATCTCCAAAGTTAAACATTCTGTTGCTAAAACTAAACAAGTCAAGCTCACACCACAGACCAAAACATTCTATAGGCAAACCACCCTCTGGGTGGAATCCAAATTATCTCCTTAAGGGAACTGGAACTTAGTGGGATCCATAGACTTTTGCTTGAGGTAGAAACATATCTACTTCTCTATTCTTGAAATACAAGGTCTGGCTATTAGCCACACCTGTTGACAATAACCTTGAGAGAGCTGAACTCTCTGACCCAAATCTAGGTGGGACCTTTGCCTGAGGTAGAAACACGATGACCTTGTTGGAAGAGAGGTAAGTTCCAACTCTCTGACCTTTCGTCAATGTGGAAATAGGCTCACATTTTCCAGCCTCCACAATTGTCTTCACACACAGAAGCTCACCAAACTTTCATTGCAGGAGGTGGAGACGTGGCTGAGGAGTTCAGAGCCTTCGCTGTTTTCCAGAGGACCCGGGTTCAGTTCCCAGCACCTATAGGATTTAGTAGATAACTAGGGTTCCAGAAAATCAAGAACATTCTTTTGATCTACTGGGAACCCAGGCATACATGGTGTGTGTCTATAGAGGCAAACATGAATACACATACACTAGAAAACACAAGTGAGTAAATCTTTTAATAAGTTTTTAAATACAAATATGGTAAATTTGGACAACTCAGGAAACTGTGGATCATTTACTCAATATGATTTGGACTCTAGATTTTAAAGTAAAACAGAAATAATAAGTGGATCAGTCATGAAGTTGGGGACACATTGTGATGTCCCCTTGTGGATTCTTTTCCTTAATGAGGATATAACATCCTTCCATACACCTTCTGATTAGAGTTGGGTTTAGAAGTCTATTTTATCAGCCCGGGCACTGAAGGGGAATTGGTCATAAGAGTCCCTTTGCTAACCAAGAAGCTATTTACAACTGACACCTGCTGGGAAAGGGAACATTTCTTCAATGAAGGAAACTGGGTATATCTACCACAGTGCAAGACAGACCCCATGCCCAGGCTGTGTATCTCTCTCTCTCTCCTCTCTCTCTCTCTCTCTCTCTCTCTCTCTCTCTCTCTCTCTCTCTCTCTCTCTCTCTCCTCTCCTTTCTCTCCTCTCTCTCTTTCTCTCCTCTCTCCTCTCTCTCCTTTCTCTCTCCTCTCCTCCCCCTCCTCTCTCTCTCTCTCTCTCTCTCTCTCTCTCTCTCTCTCTCTCTCTCTGTCTCTCTCTCTCCACACCGACCTCACCAGGCTTGTGCACCCACCCCCAATAAACTCCTAAGTGGGTTTGTTGCATGTTCCACATTTCCTTCTCACTGGCGCCAGGTAACTTCAGATACCAGGTAAGGTGGTTAAGAAAGAAGGAAGTATCTAAGAGGAGTTGCGGTAGGGGAAAACATGATAAAAAATTATTTAAAAATGTAAATATAAAACAATTTTAAAAGAGGAAGAAAGGACAAAATACTTGGTAAAAATAGTCCTGGGTGGTACAGGTTTGTAATGTTGAAAAGAATTTATACCCTTAGCAATATTTTTTTTGTATGAGTGTGATCTTAATGTTTGGGTCCAAGTGTCACCCCAGGCCCCCTGGCATCTATATATCCAAGGAGTCTGGAATATTTGGTGGAAAGTTCCATTCCAAGGCCCCTCCCCTTGGAGTTGCTACAGTGCAGACTCCACCTCTCAGAAAGCCTGCCAAACAATGATCCCTCCCCAGAGAGGGTTAAGACCACTCCCACAGCCTATTTAAACTGCCCCCCAGAGACCAAACACGTGGTCTTCCCTGTTCTCCTTTCCTGCTCTGTGTTTTCTCGGAGGGCCACCCGGGAGCACTGGCATCCATTAAACCTGGGCTTTTTCTAATTTGGTTTGATTTGGTCTGATTTGGATTATTGCGTCGGCGGAGAGGTTTGTCGAGCGAGCCGAAAAATCTTACACTTAAGCAATTAAAAACATAAAAGCTCTCTAATAAAATGGCTTGCTAGCTCTTTCTGAGTTTTAAAATATATGTATCTATTTCAAGAAAGGAGAAACCATCACATGTAAAATTCTGAAATAAGGAAAAAAGGTTGGAATACAAACAAATTGTCATGGAAACCATATTATGTAGACATACCTTGATGGTAAGCTAATAATTGTTAATTGTCCACTTGCTGGAATCTAGACTCTTCTAAGAAAAGAAGCCTTCAGGCACAACTGTGAGAAATTTTATATTCTTAGCTCACTGCTTCTTGACATTAGCTTCAGTGTGGTCAGCTCCTGCCTCTGACTCCACACCATCAAGGACTCTATGGAGAACTGTGAGCCCAAACAAACTGTGGAGAACTGTGAGCCCAAACAAAGCCTGCCTCTTTTCACTTGTATATGTCAGACAATCATATCACAGCAACAAATAAGTGACTAAGACACTTTTCAACACATTATTTTTTAAATAAAATAAAAGAGGCCTGACTAAGATGATGCAGTAGTAAAGGTACGGGTCTTCAATCCCAACAACCTGCGTTCTATCCCTGGGAGACACGGGGTTGCTGAGGAACAATAGTTTAAAGTGTGTTACATTTGTTTATGCTGTGTAATATCTCTTTAATGATGTAAAGATGTGTTGCGTTCTTTTCTCTTGCATTTGTTTAACTCTGTGAGGCTGTGCTACTTTGCCTGTCTAAAATGCCTGATGGTCTGTCTAAGAAAGAGCTGAGCGGCCAATAGCGAGGCAGTAGAGAGAGATAGGCGGGCTGCTAAGCAGAGAGAATAATAGAAGAGAAAAAGGGAAGAACGACAAAAATAGAGGAGAAAGGACACCAGGGGTCAGCCACCCAGGCTCACAACCAGTCATGAAGTAAGAAGGAAAGAAACATGTATAATAGAGATGGTAAAATCCCAGAAGCAAAAGGTAGACAGGATAATTAGTTAAGTTAGAAAAGCTGACTAGAAACAAGCCAAACTGAGGTTGGTCATTCACAAGTAAGACTAAGACTCCATGTATTTACCTGGGAACTGAGTGGCCAAGACCCAAAAAGCAAGAGTAAAGAAAAAACAACTGCACACAATAGAGGTAAAGACCAGACTCCCAAGTTGTCCTCCACAGGCACTCAGCTGAATGCATACAATAAATAGATGTTCATTAAATTAAAAATAAAGATAAAAACAAAAATTATGTGAAATTGGGAATTTCATGTCCATTTGTATTTAAAAGCTTGAGTAATAAAAAGTAACTCCATAGTGTGATTAAAATCCCAAAGCTAAAGTATGTACTGATAGTGTATATATTAAAGAGGCAAATGAAAATAGACTCAAGTTTATATAGACTGAAGTTGTTAGGAAAAGTTCTCAATAGTGATGCTAATGCTAAAATTTATTAAGGTTTTAATCATTACCCTTGATTGTCTCTTATGTTTTGTGAAGGGAGATCTGGAATTCTCATTCCCTGACTCCTCTGAGCTACCTGACATTCCCGAGGGCTTTAACACAGGAAAGTCCTAGTGGCAAACTACCCAGCAATACCCACAGAAGGAAACCTTTTCCTGTGTTCTCATCCTGTGCTTACTGTTATATAGCTGAGTGTTGTGTGTGTGTGTGTGTGTGTGTGTGTGCGTGTGTGTGTGATTTGAGAGAAGGAGAACTCAGAGTAATATACTTTTAATGTTTTTATTTTTGCATCTATTCCAGTAACGTCACATATGATCTTGTCTTCACTGCCAGGTAGCACTCCTCAGAAGGTGGCTCCAGTATGGTCCATGTCCTAGCTGCCCTCTGGGCTTTGAGAAGCCCCGGTAGAACCTATCTGGACAAGCCAGCTGTCTTACCAAGTGCTGCCTCTGAATCTACAGACCAGGCTGGTTCCTTCTGCTCAGTTTCCTTTGCATTCTTTATCTTTTCCTCTTCGTTTGAACGCACATTCTGCCTGCCTCACTTTCCCGAGTGCTAGGCTTTGTTCTTCCCTTGATCGTGGCCGGCTGGAGCACAGATGACTGGCATACTCTGCCCTCTGAGGTATTTTCTATCCAAGAAGGAGGCTGTGTCCTCATCTCACTGTGCCTTGTCACAGTGCCATCTCATTGTCCTCCCTTACTGTGCCTTGAGGAGGTGCCTTTTTATTTCCACCGCTACTTTGGAAACACTTGACATTCCTTTTAGCACCATTGTAGCTGGTCTGCTACTTTTTAATTCTTAATTGGATTCTGAATATTATATATTCAATAGTACAATCTCTACTTTAGTTAGAAAAGTGATTATTGATATAATATATTCAGACTGATGTCTATAAAATATAAAATATTGTCTTTATATTAAATGTTGTTTATTTTTATGAATGGACTTCCATTTGCTTCATGCCTTCTTAATTGTTAGGTAAGTTTAGTCACTGACAAATTTGTAACATGTAACTCAAAACAAGTAGATAAAAATGTCATCAGAAAAGGAGAAAAATGTAGAAAAGGAAATATAAGCATAGCTAGTAACATGTTCAACAAAATAATAGAATAAATATGAATACAATAATAACCCTACTGAATGCAAAGACATTTGCATTCCCTCTAAAACACAAGAACAATATTGAATCATAAATAATTAAAGAAAATTGTTTAAAGGCAAAAATATAAGGATATGGGTTAAAAAGTAAAAATAAAAGAAAGAACAAAAATGACAGCACAATACTATTCATGGAAACAACTGGGTGTATTTACAACTGTCAGCCATTTTGTCACTTAAATGAATATCAATGATCATCAGAAAGCAGTTAGGAAATGCAAGCTGAATGCCAGTGGTTAGAATAAAATAGTGATAGCAGCAAATGGTGAAGGAATGAAATTGAATTTCTTGCACTTCATAGATAGGTATAAAGTAATCCAACCACCTTGGGAAAATTTTGAAGAGTTTTCTGATACCCAAGAAGACATTTCTGGGCATGTCAGTGAATTTAACAGATGAGTTTAACAGATGAGTCCTAAGATATGTAATAAGAAATACCCAGCCATGAGGGTGACTTTATTCAATCCACTGAAAACTTGGGTTAGGAAGAAAGGTCAAGTGCTCATCTCATACTTAAGCTGGGCATGAGAGCTCCAGGTTACTTAGCTTTGATTGTTCAAAACTAATCCAAATGTCCGCATTCCCAATCTTGATTCTCAGGCCTTTAGAGTGGTACTAAATGAGACAGTGGTACTAATTCTGCAGGCTTTCCCTCCGCGGTCTTGAGTCTTCAGGGATAGATAAAGTGTGAAGCCCAGTTTCAGCAAGATCTTGTTAGCTTCTGCTCAAGAGAACACAACTCTTTTCCTCTCTGACTTCAGATTTGTCCTAGTCTTATAGTTGGTGAACCTTAATGAGAAGTGTTTTATAAATTCTCACAGCCTGGTCTGTGAGAGCAAGTTCCAGGACATCTAGGGCTACACAGAGAAACCCTGTCTTGAAAAACAAAACAAAACAAAGAGTAAGAAACATAGGCTATGTGGGAGGAGGGGGAGGGAAATGGGAAACGGGGAGCAGTTGGAAATTTTAATTAAAAAAGAATAAAAAAAAACAAACAAACAAAAAAAAGAAACATAGGCTACTTTCGTATGTGTTCATACTTCTTATAGTTCATGATAAAATCACTGATACCCAGCTTTCTTTAATAACTCCAAACTATGTGACAGAGGAGATGGTTCGGTGGTAAGAGTACTTGCCACTAAGCCTAAACATCTGAGATCAAACCCCAGAACCACATGGTAGGAGAAAGCCAGCTCCCAAAAGTGTTTCTCTGACCTCCACACAGAAATGATGGTATGTGCCATGCTCAGGCATGTAGGCACACACAAAATAAATAGGTAAAGAAATAAAAGTTCATCTGCAAGGGGATAGTTCTCCAAACAGAAACAATGCTGTCTTTGATGTTCCTATGGAGGCCATCTGCAACTTAAATTTGCTACCATCTAACAGCATTACTTGTAAAATAAAACACAAATTAAAATTTTATATATTACAAAAATCTAATAATGTATGCCTTAGCTTTCTTTCTGTCTCTGTCTTTCTCTGTTGCTGTTTCTCAATCTCACACTTTCTCTCCCTCTCTCTCTCCTCAATTTTCTTTTCTGCAAGTAACAAGACAGTGTAGGAAGTTGTGTAAGATTTGCAAGAAAAGTTAGAAAAGGTCCTTGAAACACTTGTCAGATCCCCTACTTCAATTCAGTCATACTTTTTGGAAGTCAGGATAAAAGACTGGAATATATCCCTTAACTGGCACAGTGGGATTCAAAACTCATTCCTTTATTATGTTTTTCTTCTTAGTTTATGGGATCAGTTTCCCATATGGTATTTGTAGTACTTACAGGAAAGTTTGTATGTTGGCTTTCTCCCTTGTAAAACATATGTTCTTGAGTTTTTGGACTCTGAGTGTACATCCTCAGTCTCAGAGGACACCCAGGGGCCGTTTTCATGTTATCTCCCTGGTCTAAGCACACACTATCTCTAGCCTCAGTCTGGGCTTTCACTACTCAAGAAGGCTTTTGTTCTGGGTGGGCACAGACCTGATTTTCTTGTCTTTTTTTTTTTCTTTTAAACTCATTCTAACAATTTCTGAGCCAAATAGCAACAACAACAACAACAACAAATTAATATAGTTCCTATTCTTCTTTTTGTTGTTGCTATGGTGATTTGCTGGGCTGGAAAAATGACAAACAGAGTAGTTCTTATTAAACAACAGCAACATTGAAATGGAATTAAGCTCATTTACAGTGTAAAAAATAACAGAAATAAAAAGCAGTCCCCTTCAGGGTTTGTTTCTGCATTTTCCTGTTTTGGCCAAAGAAGAAAGAGAAGACTCTGAAAAGCTCTCCTGTGGGTAGACCATCCAATGTTGCTGTCATCCCAGTGTTCAGAATCTCAGGAGGAATCTTGGTTTCCACGGCAAGTGTAGTTATGTGTCTGCCATGCTGCTCTAATACAAGATGGTATGGATGTTGACAGACAGCGGAGTGGCACTGCAGCCAACACAAGAGTGTCTGCTAATCATAACCTGGAACTTGCTTTCTTATGGTCTGGCAGACTTCCAAGGATCAAACTAAAGTAAAAATAGTAACACTACTGGGGATTCCTGAGCAGTCGTTGGTCCCAGTCTGTCGCAGGTCCCCTTAACTTTCCAAAAGTAAGCTGCAGATTGTTTCTTCATTTTCAGAATACAGCCCCATTTATTTTAATAAGGTCATCTTGGGTTTTCAAGAATAAGTTCCTTAGATTTTAGCCCTTAAAATAAAATTGCAATAGTATGTAACTATTGAATCTTTCCTATAACATGGTTTCTCAAATAAGTCGCATCCATTCACCTACTACAGAGCATCCCACTCGATTCTAAATTGAACGGTTATAAACAGAGATGCTGTAGACATCAGAACACCAGCTTTGAGGTGGCCAAACAACTCCAGTTGACTAAACTAAATGTTATTGAGCGTTCCTTCCAGGTGGAGCTACTGAATATTCTTATTTCATTAGAAAATGTTGAACTTTTCTAGAGTAGACACACAGCTTTGACCGCTCGTAAGGACCACAAGAGCCTGATGTCCCACAGCTTTGCCAACTGTGCAAAGGGTGCCAGTGTTTCTTTTTTTTCTTTTTTTTTTAATTCTTTTTTAATTAATATTTCCACCTGCTCCCCGTTTCCCATTTCCCTCCCCTCCTCCCAAATATTGCCCCCTTCCTCCACTCCCCTCCCCCTATCCCCACTCCTCTTCTCCACCCCCCACACCATTCCCCCTCCCTCTCGATACTGAAGAGCAGTCCAAATTCTCTGCCCTGCGGGAAGATGAAGGTCTTCTATCTATGTCCAGGAAGGTGAGCGTCTAAACAGGCTAAGCTCCCACAAAGCCAGTTCATGTATTAGGATCGAAACCTAGTGCCATTGTCCTTGGCTTCTCATCAGCCTTCATTGTCCGCCATGCTCAGAGAGTCCAGTTTCAACCCATGCTTATTCAGTCCCAGACGAGCTGGCCTTGGTGGGCTCCCAATAAATCAGTTCCACTGTCACAGTGGGTGGGTGCATCCCTCGTGGTCCTGATTTCCTTGCTCATGTTCTCCCTCCTTCTGCTCCTCATTTGGACCTTAAGAGCTCAGACCGTTGCTCCAAATTAAGTCTCTGTCTCTACCTCGATCCATCGCCAGATGAAGGTTCTATGTCACCATTTAAATGTATATCTATTATTAGTCTTTCATTATAGTTTTAATATTTAAGTTTGTGTGATCACACTGTTGGGAAGATTGCTTTATGCTTACTTCCACCTACAAATCGTTAGTAAAATATCTGCCCAAGATTTTTGTTTCTGTTGTCATTCATGCCTTGTTAAACTATCTTTTGCAGTTTTGGAATACTTTGGACAATAGTCTTAAAGCAGGCAGGTCTCTTATAAATATTATCTCTCACCCTGTAGCTCTTCTTTACGTTTTTGGACATCACCTTTGAGAAGCAAAACTAACGACTTTTGGTGAACCTCGGTTGGTCAGCACTTCCTTGGGTCACATGTCCGTGCTGTATCTTTAAAATTGGTACTAACAGTACCCCTGAATTCTTCTACATTTCCTAAGAGTTTTGCTTTTAGATGTTAGACCACACGGAATAAAGTCTCTCAAGAGCATGAGGTCTTCGCCCGGCCTCACTCCAATGCTACTTACTGTAGACACCGTCTTTGCTGAGTCCTTTGTTTTTGTGCTATTTATTTCTCTATTCTTTCATAATAGGACACCATCTTCATTACTATGGATTTATATTATTTTTGAGCCAGCACTTCACACAACAGCTTTGTAGACTAAGCCAGCCTCAAATTCATGGAAATCCTCCTAGTTGGGTCTCCCAGGTGATGGAATTAGAGGCATAAGCCACCAGAGCCTGCTATATTGTCATAAAGATTTTGTTCATATCCTTCAGTGTTTCATTCAGGGTCTTTGACTCTTCCAAATTGCTTGTCAGTATCCCTAAAGCAAATATGTGAAGTTTTTATTGGGTTGTATTGATTCTTTGGAGCAAGTATAACTGATATACTAATATCAGGTGAGCTTTTTTATAATACATTCCACCTCTAGGACTCTTAATTTACTCTTTCATACATTCCAAATATAAAAATAGCCCACACAAACAAAAACAATTTGATATTCATTTCTCCTTGTGGTAACTAGGATTTCTACTGTAATGTCAAAACTAAGATGAGAAGTTGCATCCTTAAGCCATTAAGTAAAATATTAGTTTGAAAATTTTTTGTTTATTAGATATATTCCTTCAGGTCAAGAAATTTCTCTAGTCCTACTTTGTTTAGAATATTCATCATGAAGCATGGTCTGATTTTATCAGATGTTTTTCTTTGTCTGTCTTAGGGTTGCTTTGAAGAGACACCATGATCATGGCAAATATTATAAAGAAAAACATTTAATTGGCATGGCTTACAGTTTCAGAGATTTAATTCATTATCATTACGGTGGGACATAGCGGTGTGCAGGCAGACATGGTGCTGGAGAAGGAGTTGCGAGTTCTATATCTTGATTCATAGGGAGCAGAAATGAAGACTGTCATAATGGGTGTGGCCTGAGCATATATTAGACCTCATAGCCTGATTCATACTGGTACACTTCCTCCAACAAGGCCATACCTACTCCAACAAGAATGTACCTCCTAATAGTACCACTTTACATGAGCTAAACATTCAAACACAACCAAACCACCACACCATCTATTGGTGTAATTGTGCCAATTGGACTTGTCTAGAGTAGACATATAGTATATAATACCTATAATATAGATATTATGTAGGTATAATAAATTATAAAAATATTCAACTATGTTTGTGTACCAGGAATAATTACATGATCATGATGTATGAGTATCTCTGCAAATTTTTGAAATGATTTGCTATATTTGACTGCAGATGCTTGCATCTACATTCATGAAAAGTAGTGGTCTGTTGTTTTTCTGATATTTTTCATCTGTATCTTACAAGTAATTTTGTTACCCTATTCAAAAAGTTCATTTTTTCCTTTTCATAAATAGAACATATAATTCCTATGAAGTGCTTCTGACACTATTGTCCAAAAACTAGACAGGAATGCTGATAATATTTTCAATTACAAACAAGACAGGGGCCTCTATATGCTCTGAATGCAAGAAATGGCTTATGAAGGCATAGCATTTCTCTATGTCATTTTTGAACCTATATGATGGAGGAAGGTCACTGGTTAAAAAATAAAGAACCTGCTTGGCCCTCATAGGTTAGAACACAGATGGGTGGAGTAAACAGAACAGAATGCTGGGAGGAAGAGGAAGTGAGCTCAGACTCAATAGCTCTCCTCTCTGGGCCAGATGTGATGAAGCTCCGACCCAGGATGGACGTAGGCTAAAATCTTCCCGGTAAGCGCACCTTGGGGTGCTACACACATTATTAGAAATGGGCTAGTCCAGGTGCGAGAGTTAGCCAAGAAGAGGCTAGATATAATGGGCCAAGCAGTGTTTAAAAGAATACTTTGTGTGTTGTTATTTCAGGGCATAAGCTAGCCAGGCGACCAGGAGCTGGGTGACAGGAACGCAGCCCACAGCTCCCCACAACACCTATAGGATACAAGAAGGATCAGAAATATCTTCTCCTTAGAAAAAAAACATTTTGTTGATGGTATAGTACTTTGAGCGTATGTGTTCAAGGTCGAGAGGTGCTATTTTCTCACTTATAAGAGAAATTTATCCAATTTATTTATCCAATCACCAGGTAAATGCTAAGTATCAAAATATTGTTTGATGAGAATAATAAAAAATGAAAACTAATGATTTGCATGTTTTTTGTTTATTTATATTGCTTCTTTTTCCTTTTTGTAGACCTTGAGCTCACTGTGTAACTGTATAGCTGATCTTAATGCCTCTCTTTCTCTCTCTCTCTCTCTCTCTGCAAATTTCTGCAATGTTCTTTCCTATGTAAGATCTGGATAAGCAAAATCTAGTCATCCCAGATTTTAGAACTATTTCTTTGACATCCCACTAGGTTCTAGAGATAATTGCTTAAATAATTTTTGACATTCAATGCATACATATTCAAAGCTTCATTTTAACTTGAACACATTATTTTTTTTTTTTTGGACATTGGCAGTCACCTTGTTTTACAAGTTCTACAAACTTTGCCTTTTTAAAGTGTTCACAAATATTTATATATCTGAGGCCACCAGTCATGACTCTTGATATCATTTTAAACTCCCCTTTCAATTCAGCAGTTGACTAAGATGGCATATGTAATATGTAGGCTGATTTCTGTCCCTCCAAAAACATTTCATTTTGTATTCTTAAGTGATATAGCCTGAAATAATGTTGGAATGATGTTGGAATTTAGTCCAATATGTCATTCCTTCTTATAAGAAATTTCATTATTTAGTTTTGATTTTCTTTTTTATTGCTTTAAGTCTTTGGTTTTTTTTCCTTTTCTGAAATATAGACAGATGGAGTGGGAAGACTATAAACTGGATTGATATATGGGATCCAGGAGTAGTTGGGAAATGGAAAAAATCACGCTCAGAATATATCGTATGAAAAAGTTAAATATAAAAAGACAGAACATAGATAAAAAGAAAGAGATTGGAATGATATGTTTCAGAGCTCAATAACACTGAGCATTAATGTCTTTCAGCAGAAAGTTAGAAGAAAAATTTAGAATACAGTATTCCCTAAAACATTTTCAGAAAGCACTGCTTACTATCACCTTAATTTGAGATGTCAACTCTCAAAAAATAGAATACATTGCTGTTTTAATATACCTCATCCCTGTTACTTTGTTTTGGAAGCCCTAGAAAACTCGGAAATCATCAACTAAATTCAGTATTGGAGTTAATTAGTGCATAAACTCAATATAGCTATAGAAATGCCAAGGTATTATTACAGAATAGTTAATAAAAAAAAATAAACCCAATGCCCTAAGTCTGCCATGTAACTGAAAGAGTTAAAACTAACATATATAAAAATAGTATTTTATAAGTTCTATTTAGAAAACAAATATCCAAGTTGATATTTTCAAGTGTATTATATATATTTTCATTTTTCTTAATTTGCTGAAATTTGAACGTAATAAAGAATATTGGGGGTGGAACACGTGCTCTGTGAATAGAGAGGGTGGGGGAGAAAATAAGGTGTACAGATAGGGTTAGGCAAATCAGGAAACATACAGAAACTCACCACTTCATAACATCATTGAAAATCATATATTTAATAAAGAAAACTGTAACAGATACCCAGTAAATGAGTAGATAATGCTGAAATTTGCAAAGGAGAGAGAGAGAGGCACTAAGATAAACTATATACCATCTACATCTACACATGAGCTCAAGATCTACAAGAAGGAAAAAATATAAATAAACAAAAAACATGCAAATTGTGGTCATTTATGTTGGTTTCTTAC
The DNA here is from genome assembly GCF_950005125.1 of Chionomys nivalis. Taxonomy (NCBI): domain Eukaryota; kingdom Metazoa; phylum Chordata; class Mammalia; order Rodentia; family Cricetidae; genus Chionomys; species Chionomys nivalis. The sequence goes on from NC_080111.1 coordinate 21,396,011, forward strand.
TCAAACTAGCTGGAAAGGCCCTACTGCAGAAGAATGAGAAGCATTCTGTACCTGAGGCTGGAAGTTGCTATTCAGGCAGCTTGGAGGGAGAGACAGTAAGGTCTTCCCCAGCCTTAGACATTGTGTACTACAACAGCAATTTGCTAAGCAAGAGGGGCTTACTGACACAATAGTCATGTGACTGCTATGGGAATAACCTCTTGATTTCTGATTGGATTGGGAGCATTCTTCCTAGGAATATGTTCCTGTCTGTTACTGTGGACTTGCTCAAGGGCCCATGGCTTCAGAAATCATAAAAGCAAGGGATGAACTGAATACTTCTGTTTTATTAAGTGGACATGTGGCTAAACTGCTTTCTAAATATCTATTTTTATAACTGTAAACTAGTGTTTTCATCAGCCTTGATCAAAGGAACTTTGCAGAGAATGTCATTAATGCAGAGGCTCATGGTTGCCCGAGTTACAGAGAACAAGTAAGTGTTGTGTGCTCTACGGGACATCCTTACAGCCCCCTCCAAGATGCAGGGTGAACCCTGGGAAAGGACACAGAAAGAATGGAGAGCAAAATGATCAGGATCACAGCTAGTAAATGCTGGTCTGTGAGTATGATATAGCTGAATACTCAAATTTGCATCAGTTACGGTTACAGCCTTCACAAGACTGAGCCTGCAAACATTTGGTCATAGATAGAAGAGGGGATCTAGGTCCCTGCCCTGTGCAGGGTTATGAATGGCAGTGGAGGAAAGGAAGACATTGCTTTCAGTGATGTAGTCATGGCTGTGTTACTCATGCTTCAATAGGTACATTCTTAGCCGTTCCCACATAAGAGACCCCGATTAAACCCAATGGACCAGAAAGCAAGCAAGTGAACAAACAAAATAAAAACAAAATAAGAACCAAACAAACAAACAAAAACAACTATAAAATGATACTAATATAAGAGAAGACTCAGGGGGCAGAAGTCGGTGGGAGAGAGAGGTACGAGATGATGGAGAGAGGCATGTAATCAAAATTACATGGATTAAATTGTCAAAGAATATGTTAATTAAAAGATCCTCCATTCCTTTCCATAATATTTTATAGGGAATCATGTTTGTGATTAATTCTAACCTTCATTTGCTGATGAAATAACTCTGGGCAGAATTTTAAATGCTAGCCAGGAAATACCATTTCATGTTCATCTTTGTATCATGGTTTTATTTGAAGTAATCATCATATTCTTTCTTACTTGATAGACAGAGAGATACAAATGTACGTGCTTAAATCTCCCCCATGTATGTTTGTGCTTTTGCTTTTTGTATATAATCAAGGAAACACATTGTATTAATATAATTATATATGGTAAACTTGAGTTATCATAACTTGAGCAAGTCTTTCACTAAAAATAAAAGATGAAAATCAGAAAGAATGTTTATTGGAGACAGTTGGTCTTGAGGAGTGAAGAGGTGGGTCTGAGTTTCCAGTATGTACATGGGAGAAGAAATACGTTTCTGTTCAATATTCTCTAGCTCTAATATTCTACTTCTTGTGATAACATTTTGGGTTCAAGGCATTTATTCTACTCAAACTTTCTTGCCACACTTCCAATATATACTATACTAGGTAAATATTTAAGGAAATACTTTGATAATAAGATAAAGAGAAAAGATATATAAAAAAGATTTCTGTCTTCAGGGGCTTAACACCACAATAAATTAAAATTACTCTGTTATAATTTAATTCAGAAGGATCTAAATTATATATATACATACATATATGTATGTATATATATGAAGAAACCTGGGGACGCTGAAAAGAAAGATTACTATAGAGCTCAGTATCCACCACGATGTTTGGTGTTTCTGTTGTCTCCTTCAGCTTGCATTCCTTTTTCCATCCAAATGTGATCTTACACAACTTATAAATAAAATCTGTAGTAGGTTAGCTCTTTATGCTATATTTTAAAATTCCTTAAACTCTGCCATTCTTAGCTCATGAAAGATATTGATTTATAGTTTTTACAGTTTAAATTTCCTATTAACATAAACAATTCAAGGCACCGCGTGCTCTAAAAGATACCCAAGATGGGGAGCATTTCTGCTCTAGCTTTAATCCACAATCTGTAAAATCAAGAACATTTTAAACGTGTTTATCAGTCATAGCTAAGTGGTTTCTAGCTTTTATTTTATGGAAAAAATGATGAAAAGCTCATCCTGATAAAATATGTTGTGCCAACAGAAAAACAACGCCAATGGGGTGTTTCTCCATCTGTGGAGTGGTCCTTGTTTGTTTACAAAAGATGTGTAGTTTTCACTATGAGACTCAGAGTGTTTCACAGAGTTATCTTTAAAATTCAGTTATGCTGAGGGATTACACAGTGTATCCTCAGCATTTTGTGATGAAGAAACAGTTTTAAACGTTTCAATAGCCTGTCCTATTTCCCCAATATTAAGCGCGAAGGCTGAAATTCAAACCCAAGTTAACCCTTTTAAAGCTGCACTCCTTGCAGGGACAATGGGTATAAGTGAAATTAGATGGTGGGTTCCCACTCAACATGGGCATATAGTTCCCATTATACAGATTCATAGGTTCTGGAGCTAACAGATCCAACTTAAAGATCTCTGTATATATTTCACTAGCAGAAATGTACAATGTATGTGTAAACCTTCCAACTTCAGTGGGTCATTTCTGTTTAAAAGAAAAGTTAGTAAAACTCTCCTTCTAAACAAGTAACTCCCCCTAAAGCCGCACCAATTTTGTGTGGACATTGCATACTGTCAGACTAATGGCTTCCTACAGAATGAGTTTTGAGCCCGTGACTACACTTTACAGGAACTCTTTTTTTTTTTTTTTTTTTTTTTGGCATTATTCAATTATTATTTGAGATGTAAAGAAAATGGCAAACCTTTGCATGTTCCAGAAACGGAGCATGCATCTGGCTTGGGAGAGCCGCTGTACTTAAGTCTGGAAACAAAGGGCATATGTTTGGTAACAATTCCTTCAAAAAGAATCACGAGAAAGACAGTGATGATTTAGAAACCATCCTCTGAGGAAATCGATCACGCTCTTTGCAGGAGACAAAACAGCCTTCAGTTTTGTGTGCAAATTCTTGTCAGCAAGTACATTATGGTGTAATACACAATATATGATCATGCTATGAGATGACTTTTGCTTGGGGATTTTTTTTTTCTTTTTTACTTTGTTTTGCTTTTACTAGATTCAAAGCCTTGACTTTGGCTTGCTTCAGACTCTGGCAAGCACGCTATTGGTATACAGCTTGATTTGCTTACCTTGAGTGTTAGGGATACAAAACTTTGGTCTTTGGGCGGACTAGAATAGTGTCTTTTAGGGATTTAGGGATTTTATTGCTCCGAGGATAGGCTCCCTCTATCAGTTTTCCAACATGAGTTGTTGAGTTATGCTACCTATTTATATACTAATTCATTGCTTAACCTCCTTCCATTTACCTATCCATATGTTTGCTAAGGATATAGATTTAAAATTGTATCTTTCAAATATTTTTCAAGCCTCCGTGGGCTGCCATAACAAAATTCAAAAGCCTGCCTGGCTGAAATAGCAGAAATCAACTTTCAGCAGTCATAGACAGTGATCTGTTGGGGCATCTGTTCCAGGGAGTGCTTGCTCCAGTCGGATTTTCTCAGGATGTCTACAGAGTGGAGAGAGTACACTCCCTGCAGAGATCATTATCCTGTGAGTATACTAATCCCATCAGACCAGACACCACCTTCCTGTTTTCACTCATCCAACGACCTCCTAGTACGAATGCAAATAACGCCAAACAAATCACACTGGAGATCAAGACTCAACCTAGATACCTGGATGTATACGGAAATTCAGTACAAAAGAACACTAAGTTTTCAGTTTACAAAAAGCAAAGATTTTTGTTAGTTCATCCTGACAAAGTATAGGTGCATTCTTATGCTTTGATTTAAGTAATAGAACCCAACTACATTTATCTTCATTGTGGGATTTAGTCTCTGTTAAAAATAAGGAACTATTTTAAAAACCTGTGCTTTTAGAAATTTTGGCCTTCACTTACTTTCTGAATAAGATATTAGTAACTTTCAAACAGTGTCCTCTGGAATATTTTCAGTTTAAAGGGTTTGCAGTTCTAAGAAATGTACAGTCTTGGCCTGATCTCAAGATACCAAGTATTTTTTTTTTACCTGATTTTATCTTTCTACTTCCAATAAAGAAAGAGATAAGAGTGCTACATCAATGAAAATATAGCAATCCTCCCTACCGGATCTTAGGCATGTCCTGTAGAATGCAATGGCAGTAGCAGGTATAGAAGTGCTCTCACTTTGGTCCTCTCCCTATAAAACAACTGCATGTATGAGTAGGCTAAGGTGTATTTCTGGAAACTTGTATCATCCAGAAGTTTCGTTAGTTCATTACATCCTGAGTCACAGTAAAAAGCATTAAAGCCACTTCGTTAAATTTCTCTCTAAAAAGAGTTTGGCCTGGTTTATTGCATTTTCCACTCGTAACGAGGCTGTAGTGGGGAATTACAGCATGATGCCATAGGCACCACTGAGAGAGATTCAGCTCACCACAGCACATGTGAAAATACTGATTCACCTCAAAGCATTATGCAAAGGCTCTACTCAATGTCTGCAGCTTTAAATCATCATTTGTTTAGAAATTCCTGCCTTTTCTCTGCCATCCAGGGTAGAGAAAATCTTACAGTTCTCAAACAGTGAAAAGAATACAATAGCTTGGAAAAAAAGGAAGTCTGGCTCTATCTATAAAAAATAATTCATATTTCTGTACACTTCCACCAATAAAAGTGATGTATTTGATTGTATTGATGTAAAACTCAAAGACGTCAGGTCAACTATATTCTCACACTGATTGTTTAAAGTCTTTGTGTCTATACTTCATGCTATGAAACTCTGACTGATATGTTAGCCTCTACTACGTAAAATATGAAGGTAATCCCACACCAAAAGTAAGATATGGAAAATACACTAAGATGAACAAATACCCAAATTAAAGTACATCAGAGTAGCCTCCAAAATCGTTTAACTATGTTTATATGTTTACAAAAATATTGTGTTATACAGTTAAATTTCTAATAAATTAAGTGCAACTTGTGATACCAGGCTCTTTCTTCATACAAATTCTGATTTGTGATTCATTAACACAGTATTTTGCATGTACTGACAGTTTTACCATTGTTCATTGCAATTAAAAAGTAGAGAGACCACACATATCACTGTGAACTTAGGTCAGCATCGAAAGACTCTACCAACCATTCCCAACTATCCCGTCTTCTCATGTTCTGAGAGTACGTCTGTCTCTTAAGTGTCAAAAACACCTCCAGCGTTGATGCATCCTTACCAGAACATGAACGGTCACCTGAGCAGTAGCGCTTCTCTGCCTGAGAGGGTCAGGGAGGGCATCATTGGCCACATCTGTGATTCTCACAGCTATCTTATACTGAGAAACTGCTTCCCTGTCTAGGGAATCCAATAACTTTATCATTCCTAAAACAAAACAGGGGAAAAGGTTGTTACCTAGGTATCACTTAACAGTCTCAATCAATGCCATATTATAACCTATAGAAATGAAGTCTTTGTTACAGTAGAAAATAGAATTTGCACGATATAATTGATTTTTGTTACATTTTCATATCCTTGCTTCCACAGTCGAATCATGCCAGATGTTAATTCCTGCATTAGTCACCTACTGTACCTTCTTAGGCATTTGGAAGAACATGTGTGCGAAGGCTTTCTGCGCTTCAATATATCAAAGATCAAAGACTGGGTGCTCCCTCTGTGGTGGCTAAGAATTATGGATGTAGTTAACAAAGCAAGGTGAGCACTATATGGCTCAAGGGAAGGCTTCTGATGATAAGTTTTCATTCCATGTTTCTAAATAAGCTGCCTTCCAAATGAGATGCTTCTTTTTCATTTTAACTTCTACACTGTGTTAGTGTCTTTTAAACCTTTTGCTATTGTTCCTCTGACTCCTTCCATATCCCTCTCGAGTTTATAACCTTTTCTTTTATAATTATTATTGTTGCACATAAATACATACTTACGTATTGCACTTATATAGATTTATATACATATACATATGTGCATACATACACAAATACATCTGTTTGTATACAATCTACTGAATCCAATTAGTGTTACCTGTATGTACATGTGTTTAAAGTTGACCACTTAGGATTAGGAAACCTATCAGGGGCTTGGCCCTGGAGAAAACCTATTCTCCTTTTTGTTATATATAATATCATTGCTTTTACAATTACCTGTATCTGGTTCAATGTAAAATTTGGGTGGTATTCCAAAGTTGCCTCCCACAATGGTATATTGTACATTGTTAAATGGCCAGTCTCCGTCGGTATACGTAATTTTTCCAACTAGTGTGTCAATTGGGCTATTTTCAAATACACTGAAGGTGAATGACATCATAGTTCCAATAGGATTAAATTCATTTATACGGTTCACTCTTAATATGATTCTAATGATTGCTATGGAGAAAAAGTTCATGAGAGTAAATAGAGCGATGATATGGCCTCTTCAATAATTCTTATTTTTTTTCTTCAAACATATACTACATATTATATGTGTAGATTTCATAAACATATTTATGTTTTATTAGTAAATTATTTACTTTGTTATAAAGTACTTAAAACTAAGTTTAGCACAAAAATACTTTATTGACAAATTTGTAATATTATCCAATGTAGAATAAACTGATTCTTTGCTCAATATTTTAAACATGCAAATATTATAAGGATATTATGTTAGTTTTCAAGTGACTGCAAAGTTCTGTATTTAACATTTGAGAAGCATTATTTCAACCTAATTCTAGTTTTATGTTGGCTTTTAATTTTTAAATAATGATATACATGAACTAAGTAAGCTAATTTAAGTATATTTAATGCAATATTATAACTTATAATTAGAACATTTTTAACTATAACAAAATCTAAGAACTAATATTTAAGATGCTATGTATCTTATTTAATTCAAACTATTTTAACATATTGAAGTTACAATTTCTTACTTGAGAGCATGGGAATTCCTTCATCAGAGACTCTTACAAACAATGTATATTTAAAGTCCATTCCTGCAAAAACAGTATTATCATAATCTAGATGTGTAGGCCCAATCTGCAAATGAAAAATAACATGTTTTCAGTTTTGTTTTGAGTACACGACAATTTTGCCAATTATGGATCCAGAGAAAAGATAGTAAACCATTAAATAAAAGTGTACAGTACAATACTACAGTCTAGTTGAATATCCTATGAGCTACAAGGGCAAGCCACGTATGTAATTTTAGCTTAAAAAGTAACCATACCAAAAATTTAAAACATATGTAATTAATTATAATAAATGTACTTTTATTCTATTCAGGCAATACTTTATTTTAGGCAAATACTTTATTCGGGCGAGCATTTTTAAAGTGATATTGTTTCAAAGAGAAACAAACAGAGAAAATACTAAAAATGCATGCACTCATTTCTTAACAATAATCTGGTTGAGATCATCACTTACTTCACAGTTGCAGTGCAACCAAGAAAAGTTGTATTTCAGGTGTTCAAGGATGCGCTTAGACACTGGCTTCCACAGGAAAGTTTGAACTGTTCCTGGCTAGCTATCTCTACAAAGCTGCTCAGGAGAGTGCACCCAGCCCTCCATCAGCCATGGCATCATGAGAAAAATCCTACTTTTCTGCAGCACACTATGGTGCTAAAATATGATGAACTATCACTTACAGAAAATGGACTTTCAACTTATGAAATGTTCAATTTAGAAATGGTTAAATTAGAACTTAATTGATATTAAGTTGAGGGACATCTGAAATTACAGTTGTGCATCTAAGATGTTTGCAATGACATTACAATAAATTTATGTCCTTTTTTCTAAAAACGAGTTAAATCCTGAATAGAATTAACGAGGATAATATCTCAAAAAACAAGACTAAACTAAAAAGTTTAAAACCAAGCCAATACAAAACTTGAAGATGACTCTCCTAAGGGGTCTGAGCATGCCATGTTTTTGTCCTATAGCTTCACTCTCCTAGGATGGGTGCACAGGGCAGACAGGATGTCATCAGAATGTTTAATAACAGTAAATACACAGGCAAAGCCATCTAAAAGTCTTCCATCCACATATCTTGTGTAATCATATAATCCTCACAGTGCTCACAGCCTAGACTTCATCTGAGACTTTCCGAGAGCATAAGGAAAGCATGTGATTGCTGCTGGCCTCTCCAGCTTATCTGAGGTCCTTTCCGTGCCATACCCGTGTCCATATTAGCTATTTTTCCTAACAATAAACATTAATTATTCCGGAAAATTGTGTGTAGCATTCAAGTGATTAGTTGGCACAGAAACACATTGCTTTTTTAAAGATTCCACAATTTTCCAAGACTTACAAAAATAAAAAGCTATGAACATTAACCAACTGGAAGAGAAGGAGTTTCTTTAGAAATTAATGAAGATATTAGGTGGCATCTGAACTGAAGCCACTGTTAAAATTTTATAGTCTGTGTTCTAAGTAGATAAGGGCATGTGAAATAAGTAACATCAAAGGCAGTAGCGTCAATAACTCAGTTAATTCATAATGGTTGTGCTCCACTAAAATTATTCCCTCTGGTAAGCCTATTTGTGTTTTATCATACCAAAAGTAAAAATAAAATGAACACGGAAAGGAATTATAGATACTGTAAGAAAATAACCAAGGCTAGTACAAACATTATAGAAATCCTATGCATGACAGCAATAACACTGAAGGCCATTAGAGAATTATGACTCTCAGATTCAAGGTTTGAGATTTCAATATTCCTGAATGACAAGAAGTAAAGAATAGAATTTTTATTTTCCTCCAAACTACAAAATCCATTTCTTTACATCTTGAAAAATGTAAAATTGAAAGAAAATTTATTTCCTGGGCCAAGGTGCCCAAGGCTATTTCACACTTTCTCGTCTATGAGATTCAGTGTATTTGGATTTATGTTGTGACTTTGATTCACTTGGACTTGAATTTTGTGCAGGGTGAGATATGGATCTCTTTGTGTTCTTTACATGCTACCTCCAGTTAAACCAGCACCATGTGTTGAAGTTGCTTCCTTATTTCTATTGTATAATTTTGACTTCTTTTTGAAAATCAGTTGTCCATAGTGTGTGAATTTACATATGGGTCTTCAATTATATTCCATTGATGCACATGTCTGCTTTTTAATGCCAATACTATGTGGCTTTGTTACTAAACAACTTTCTGAACAGAACACAAATAGCACAGGCACTAAGAACACAACTTAGTAATTGGGACCTCATGAAACTGCAAAGTTTCTGTAAGGCAAAGGACACCACCAATAGAACAAAATGGCAGCCTATGAAATGAGTAAAACCCTTCACAAACTTCACATCCAAGAGAGGACTGATTTCTAAAATATGCAAAGAACTCAAGAAACTAGATATCATCAAACTAAAGCAATCCAATTAAACAATGAAGTACAAATCTGAACAAAGAATTCCCAACAGAAGAATATCAACTGACTTAGAAAAACTTAAGGAGATGTTCAACATCCTTAGCCACCAGGGGAATGCAAATCAAAATTTATTGGGGACTGTGGACCCCCAGACCCTAAATTTCTTGTAAACAACTTATTATGCTTGCAGCTGCTCTAAGCAAAACAGCTTGTTTTTCCTGTGTTTGCAGCTTCTCTGAGCATGAGACCCTCAGGAGTTCCTGATGGCAGTGGAGTGGTTTCTGGTGGGTTTGGCTAGGGCATGGCTATCAGTTAAGGATCCCTATATAAGCTTCCCTGGAACACAATAAAGGGGGCATTCTTGGGGAATTCAAGGATGACCTGTGTCCCTGTGTTTCTGTCTGTGTGTGTACATGTTTAAATCTCCAGCCCCTTTCCCAGCTCACTAACCATCCCTAGAACAGGTATTAGCTACCAGCGTAGTACCGTAGTACACATAGTACAGGTGCCACAGGAGCGTAGCACACTTAGTAGCACGGATGCTACACAAAATGACTCTGAGATTCCATCTTACTGCTGTCTGAATGGGTAAGATTAAAAACACAAATGTCAGCTCATGCTGGAGAGGATGTGATGCAAGAGAACACTTTTCCATTGCTGATGGAAGTACATACTTGTACAACTGCTTTGGAAGAAAATGCAACTGTTTCTCTGATAACTGGGACCACAAGACCCAGTTATACCACTCTTGGATTTATACCCAAAGAATGCTTAATCATATCACAAAGACACTTGCTTAAGTATGTTTATAGCAGCTTTATTTGTAATAGCCCAAACCTGGAAACAACCTAGATGTCCCTCAACTGAGGAATGGATAAAGAAAACGTGGCACATTTTGCAATAGAGTATTACTCAGATGTTAAAAACAATGACACTATGGTGGCACATGCCTTTAATCCCAGCACTGGGGAGGCAGAGGCAGGCAGGTCTTTGTGAGTTTGAAGCCAGCCTGGTCTACAAGAGCTAGTTCCAGGACAGGCACCAAAGCTACAGAGAAACCTTGTCTCAAAAACAAAATAAATAAATAAATAAAATTACAATGCCACCAGGGAGTTTAAAAGCAAATGGATGGAACTAGAAAAAATCATCCTGAGTGAGGTAAAACAAACCCAGAAAGACAAACAAGATATGTATGTACTCACACAAAAGTGGATATTAGCTGCAAAATAACAGGCAACTGTGCTACAATCCACACACCCAGAGAAGCTAGGTGAAAAGGAGGGCTCATGACAGAAAGCCCAGATTTCCCTGGGAATGGGAAATAGAAGATATTTTACTATTGCAGGCAGGTGGGGATGGAAACATGAGCAATCAGGTTGGAAGGGATATGGAGGGGAAGAGGACTCAAAGAGCTTAATAGAAGGGGAGGGGAGGTTAGGTAAAAACATGGTATAAGGAAAACTCCTCTGAATCCACAAGGATCATCCCAGCTAATATTCCTAGCAATAGCAGAAAGGTAGCCTGAATGGCCGGCTCCCTTGACCAGGCAAGACTTCAAGTGGGGGGAGTGGGAAACCAACCTAGCCACATCATCGTTGACCTTTAGACTGTCCGGTGATGGGATATGCTGGGGTATGGGTGGCCTAGAGATTGAGGGAGTGGCCAACCAGTGACCACTCTAGCCTAAAACCCATGCCAGGAGAGTAAGCCCACACCCGACACTGCCTGGAGTGCCATGATCCATAAGCTGAATAACCAGAGACCTAGGCTAGAACCAAACATAACTGGAGGAAAACAATGTCACTGTAATGATGTCTAAGAATATTTTGCTTTAAGCATAGACTGATGCCTAGTTCAACTGTTTTCAGAGTCTTCATCCAGCAACTGATGGAGATCGATACAGATCGACAGTCAAAAATTACGTGGAGCTCGGAGAATCGTGCAGAAGAGGGCCAGAAAGGATTGTGGGAGACAGAGGAGTCAAGAACAGCACAAGAAAACTCACAGAACCAATTAACTTTGGCTCATAGGGGCTCACAGAGACTGAATGGACAACCAGGGAGCCTGCATGGGACTGACCTACGCCCTCTGAACATATGTGACAGTTGAACATATGTGCTTGGTCTTTTTGTGGAACTCCTAAAAGTGGGCAGAGGGGCTGTCTCTGACTCTGGGTTTTTTTGTTGTTGTTGTTGTTTGGTTGGTTGGTTGGTTGTTTGCTTGCTTGCTTGGTTGGTTGGTTTTGCTTTTTTGAGACCGGATTTTTCTGTAGCTTTGTCTCTGTCACTTTTACTGGCTTTTGGGAACTTCCTCCTCCTCCTGAGTATTGTTGCCCAGCTGTAATACATGGGGAGGTGATTAGACCTGCTTTTTAAAGGTATATTTTTAATATTTGACATTTAATATGAGAAGCTATCTTTTTGTAGCTTATTTATTTATTTAATGTATATAATTACTCTGATGTGGGAAGTCCTTCTCTATATGTGTTGTTTTTATTGGTTAATGAATAAAGAATCTTCTTTGCCCTGTGATAGGACAGATTAAAGCTAGGTGGGAAAACTAAACTGAATGCTGGGAGAAAGTAGGCAGAGTCAGTGAGAAGCCATATAGTCACCACCAAAGGAGACAGAAGCCTGGGAACTTTACGGGTAAACCACAAGCCTCATGGTTTGATATAAAATAATGGAATTGGGCTAATTTAAGATATAAGAGCTGGCTAGAAGAATACATAAGCTAATAGGCCAAGCAGTGCTTTAAATAATGTAGTTTCTATGTAATTATTTTAGGTCCAAGTGGCTGGGAATGACTGAACAGCCTCCGACTACATTATTCTATTATTGTGCCAATATAGGGTATCAAACCCCACTACAGATGGTTTTGAGTGATTGCTGGAAATTGAACTCCACTTCTCTGGGAGATTTGCCAGTGCACTTAACTGCTAAGCTGTCTCTCCAGTCCAAAGTACTTAGTCTTACTGCAACTTGATATGCTCAGTTTCTTGATACTCATGGGAGCCCTGCCCTTTCCTAAGCAGAAATGGAGGAATGGATTGGAGGTAAAAACTGAAGGGAGCAGTGTGAGGGACTAGGAGGAGAGGAGGGAAGTGAAACTTTAGCTGGGACATAAAGTTAATTAATTAATTAGTTAAAAGGAACAATAGTTGGGCAGTGGTGGCAGACATCTTTAAAATCCAAGCACTAGGGGGGAGGGGCAGAGGCAGGTGAATCTTTGTGAGTTCAAGGGCAGCCTAGTCTACAGAATGAGTTCCAGGACAGGCTCCAAAGCTACAGGGGAATCTTGTCTCAAAAATTCAATAAGTAAATAGTTAGAAAAACAAACAAAAATATAAAAAGAAAGAGAAAAAGACCAATTATTAAAATCTTTATTTAAAATGCAAAGGCTTATGCATATAGCAAAGGCACCATCATTCAAGACTTATGGCAACCTATAGAGCAGGAATAAATATTTACTAGTTGTACATCTGAGAGAAGGTTAGTTTCTAGAATATATAAAGAATTTAAAACCTGTACATCAAGGAATTTATTCAATTAAAAATTTGTTAGAGAACGAAACAGAAAATTCTCAAAAGATTAACCACAAACGGCTGAGACAGATTTTCAAAATGTTCAGCATTTTTGGCTATAATGGAAATGCAAATTAGAACTACTTTGTAATTTTATCTTCCCCTGGTCAGCATGGCCAGAATCAATAAAACTAGCAACAGAACACATTGAGATGGTTGCAAGCCCAGGATAGCACTTAGTCATTGCTGGTGGGAATGCAGAATTGTACAATTAAAACACTGTAAATTGCTCTACTACAAGATCCTGCCACTCTCGGGCATATATTCAAAGGAGTGTACATCGTCCTACAAAGACACTTGCTAACCCATGCTCATTGCTGCTCTCATCATAACAGTCAGAAATTGCAAACAGCCTAAATGTCCAAAGAATGAGTATAGATAATGAAAATGTTGTACATTATACTATGGAATACTATTCACCTCCTAAAAAATTAAATTATGAAATTTGAAGGTAAATACATAGAACTAAAAACAGTCATTGTGAATGAGGCAACCCAGAAGACACCCAAAGACAAATATTAAATATTTCCCTTGTATGTGGACGTGCCTTTTAAGCTGTAGAAATGTCGTTTGAATCAAAATAACCAGAGTTGAGATGGCGAGCAAGGATCCACACGAAACCTCAGCAATGAGAACGGGACGTAGATACAAATTTCCATGCTAACTAACAAGTTGTATGCAATTGATATGTACTGGGAAGGGAAAAAAAATCATGGGATGTTGCTGCATATGTCAATTGTACTCCAGGACAGGGCTATGGTAGAGGATTCCTTGACCCACATGAAACATACCTCACCTGTGGCTTTGTTTGGGTGTGAAGGGGCAGCTTTTATTTCTTTTTTATTTGTTTGTTTGTTTGTTTTGGATTTTTTTGTTTTATTTGTTTCTTTGATAAATTTTTGTTTGTTTGTTTGTTTTTACTTTGTTTTGTTTGATTTTGGGTGAGAAAGAAAAACACTGAAACTGGATGAGTAGTGGAGAGGCTTTGGGGAGAGGGATAAAGGAAGTAATTTCATCAAAATGTATTATATAAATTTTCCTTTTTCTTTCTTCTTCTCTCATAAAATACATCCTGACTGCAGTCTCCACTTCCTCCCCTCCCACCAGTCCCCCACACCCACTTCCCTTCTTTCCCAGATCCATTCTTCTTCCATTTGCCTTCAGAAAAACAGCAGTTCTCCCAGGGCTGTCCACTGAACGTGGCAAAGCAAGAGGAATTAAGACTAAGCACAGCCCTGCATATCAAGGCTGGATGAGCAAACCAGTAGGAGGAAAGGGTCCTAAGAGCTCAATCTTAGAAGTCCCACAAGAACCCCAAGCTAACCAATCACAGCAGATATGCAGAAGACCTAGGGCAGAGCCATGCAGGCTTCATGGTTGTCTCTGTGAGCCCCTAAGAGCGCTGCTACTTAGTTGATTCTGTGGGCTGTGTTTCCTGGCGTCCTTGACCCCACTGGCTCCTACTAAAACCGTATTTATTATTTTCATATAAATTTTTAGTGAGTGCTCTTAAGCTTAGTTTTGAATAATTGATAAAACTGTCTTTCATCTTTCTATAACATATATACCACTTTTTGGTTATCTAACAGTTAATAGATTTTAGTTTTACATTTAAACACTTTATATGTAAATTATGATCTTCTTGCTAAAGAGTTGAGTATTGTTGGAAATCAATGCATATTTTCTTTCTATATTTCTATAATTATATTTAATTCATTAAATATTAAATTTGTGCCATTTTCTTTCACTGGTTTCTCTTCCCTTCCTTGGAGAAGGATAAGAATTCAGGCATTTTAATAACCTTTCAAACCTAATTACCCTTTGAGGAAAGAACTATTGTTCTTATTCTAATTATATACCAATTGGTAAAAAAATAAAGAAAAGAGAATTGTGTAATCAATCAGAATGTTTAGCTTGTTATATTTGATTAAATGGTTTTACTCCTGTAAATTGTATATGATTGTTTTCAGGAAATTAGTAAAAATTAGAAAAAACTCAAAACAGTAATTTCGTTGTTTGTTCATATATTTTGTATCCCCATTAGAATTCCTTGACCAGAAATAATTCAAAGAATTGTAAACATTTCCACCATTTTCATATTTTCTAAAATATTTATATTGTATTTTTCTAACATTATCAACTTATAGAAAGACTTAGATTGCCAAGATTTCATATTGTGATCACATCCACATTTCCAGGTATGAAATATCACCTTAAGACTTTTGGAAGAAATGTGTTGCAATACCCAACAAACACCTACAGTTTTCTCCATCATGAATTCAGTCAAAAATTAATAGATATCTAACCAGTAGTAGAGAAGTTCCAGACACTCATTTGATATTGTAATGTGTTCTTTCACTGTCTATCTAGGGACATTTGAAATGTTTAAGTAGTGCCACAGAGTGACAGACAAGAAATGTTGAGAAAATCCAAGGAGAAACGTGTGAATGTGACAAAGGGCAGAAATGTCAGAAATGGATACATATGAGAAAAGTCTCCAGAAACTTTGAAACTGTACACAAATACATGCAATGGAGGCACAGAAAGGGATGGGTGGGTTTTCTATCTGGATGCACAGTACAAATCTCAAAATGGGAAGACATCTGATTTAAGATGATGAATGTGATTCTCTGCAATTCATTCACAGCATATGAAGGCACAAGAACAATAGGGGTTTGCATGAAATGTATCCTGAATGGTCAATACAATGGAATCCATATCAAAACAAGATGAAAACATGCAAGTTACTTCCATCTTACTCCTGCAGAGAACTTTGGGCTGTTTATGAGCAGTTGTTCTGATGAGCTGCATTTAATTACTGTTGAGCACAATACCTAACCTTATTATGCCTAACCTACTTTTAAAATGTATGAATGTAACTATATTTAGCCTGACTTATACTTCAAAAGTATAACTCAATACTTCAATTGTATTGGAAATAAAACACACACACATACACACACACACACTCATATATCTGTCTATCTGTTTTTCTCTACACACACACACACACACCTAATTAGTGAAAATATTTGAGCTGCTGCATGCTACAATATACAAAAATAAAATGGGCATCTCTGTTCTATTCATAGTCTCTGCTAAAAACATATTTAACTTATTTATCAAAGGTATTTCAGCACATTCCAAATGAATACACAATATTTAACCTAAAACTATTGTTCTAAGAAATTAATAACCTTCTGAGTTCAGTACTGGTGGTGAAAATTGCATTCCAGCACTCATCCTGAAGCAAGCTAGGCTTTCAGCAATTTAAGGTTCAGTTGAAAACTCAGGAACAAATTCTGCCATCAGCTATTTGAACTACTGCAATTCATTAACAAGTTTATAATAATAAAAATACATTTCTTTCTATCTCAGGTTAATCACAGGGCCACAGTCAGAGTATGATACTTACTTTCAATTCACTGTTTGTAAGAGTAAAGGTTCTGTTTGAAAATGTATCTTTAATCAAATGATAAGATATGTTGTTGTTGGGAACAGTTCCATCCCGATCTGTACAAGTTAGGGACACTAAGGTGGTGTCAACTGGGATGTTCTCAGGAAGTTCAATTCTGCAATGAGAAAAAGTATAATTCATTGAACTTGATTTAAACAGACAATTAAATTTAATATAATGCATCATTTGAAATGTTGTGCTCATAATTTAAATAGCCATTTTGACAACAAGTATTTTATAGTATCCATGAAAAATTGCCTAAGACATGATTTAGTATTTATGATGAGACCGGGGGAAATGGCATTGCTCTTATGCGAGATTTCTGAACAGCAAATTTAACAAGAGGAAATATACTGAACAATGACAGTTTAATCCTCCTCAGGTTTAGAGTGAAAACTTCCAAGCTGTACTCTTTAAGTTGTGGCAAAACACAGTGTGTAATAGTTGTCTATAGTCACTGTACTGTGTATTAGCCTCCCAGAACCTCTGTTTCTCCCCTGCCACTCTCCCAGGCCTCCAGCAATAATCAGTAACTCACATCTGTCAGACCACAGGCATTGACTTTTACAACTCCACAGAGTAGACCTATTCATTTTAGGTGGAGGCTGGTACTGTGTCCTATTACTTGTAAGTGATCAAGACATGTCTGCATTATTTATACTGAAGGTCTTTTTTAAGGGAGAGACAAATTATTCAAGGGAAGGCTACCCTAACCCCATCGCAAGGTATGAAAACACTGTTTGTGCACTCAAAGTAAAAATTTCCAGGGGTCAGGAGTGTTCACTCTTCAGCCTATAAAACTGTTTGCCTGTATAAGACTGTAAATAGTTAGCTTTATTCTTTACTTGCTGTTTAAACACTGTAAATACAAATTTCTAACTTTTCCATGGGTTTTCTGTATGCATTCCATATCTGGAATCATGTTGGCTTTCTAGACATTCTAGATTTTGGAGAATTTCAGTATTGATTTTTACCTTTGTGTCAACAAATGAAGCAAGTCAATTTGTCTAAACAGTTAAAAGCACAGGCTGTGCCACATGTGAGGAGAAAGTAAGAAAAGAACGAGAGGCTCCTACCTCTCTTCTAGGATAACTGGTGGCCCCTCACTTATTTTTACTATGTCTTCTCTCTACAAATACATGAAGACCCAACGATCAGTGACGTGACTTACACGTAAATGTCCTGTGAGCATCGTGGAGGGTTGTCATTGATATCCTGCAGAATCACTGTGAGTGTCCCAGTTGTTGAATGTGTTCGCTCACTGTCATAAACTCTAATATACAATACCCAAGATTTCGGGGTTGTTTCATCTTCATAGTCTAAAGGGTAGGCCACAGTGACATCTCCCAAGTCTGAAAGGTAGGCATATGGATGTGTTTGCCAACCACGAGATAAAGGAGATATGCATTAAAGTCATGACATGAATAGAGTACCCCTAGGGATAAAATAAAGGTCAGTTGCCCACCTAATGAAGTTCCAAACAAGTCACAATTGTGAGAGAAAGCTGTTGAATGTATGACAGAAGATGGAAGCCACCTGTATTACACGGGTCGTCTCATGGGACATCATGACAACTTCAGTGGGAAACAGTGAAGCTGAGAAAGAATGTGGGAGAGTGAAGACAGGGCAGGCGGGAGGAAAACTGGGGGTTCTAGAAAGGGTGGTGTTGGGAAAGCAAACAACAACAAAAAGCAAAAGGGGTGTTTCAGGTGGGAATTAACTTCCTAAATATTTGTATTGCATCTGTACTTGCAGCGCATGCAAGCTTTAAGGGTAGATGCTGATTTACAAACTATAGGTGTGTAAAGTACTGATGTATGTCTCTGTGGTGCTGGTAAATCTCCAGCAGGATGACCTCTTTATCCCTTACCTGTCTCTCACGACAGCTTCTCTGTGGAGTCATTGTTTTTCCAGATACCAACATTTTAAAGGACTTACTTATTTGTTTATAATTATGTGAAGTTGTAGAGAGGGGTAGGGGTGAAGAGCATGTAGGTGTCCAGGAAGGCCAGAAAATAACATGAAGTTTGAGTATTAGCCATGTTTGTTTTTTACTGACTTTTTCGGGAATTTTTTTTTCTTTTCTTTTTCGGGAATTTTTAAATATGATCTAAGTACTTTCTCTTCCTTTAAAAGCTATTACCCCTCTCTCCATTGTGGTTATTTTTATGGTGACTGTATTTGTAAATAATCAGAAGTTTGTGGAACTTCTGAACAAAAACAGCTTAAGTGCACGACCTAAAAGTTCATTCTGATAGAATTTGCATTTCCCAAACCGAGGTATTCTCCAACATACTTCACTGATTTTCTCAATGTTTTAATTTTAAAAAGACCTAGTTTAGAAGCACTCCTTGTCATGTCGTTTTAGTCAGCCTGGGTGGTCAAAAACTAAATAAATAAATCCATTTATCTTTTGAGTTTTCTAAATGCATGTATTAAAAACTTAAGTTCATTCTGATGCTGTCAATTTTAGTTCATTTCATCCAAATTTCCCACTTTCCATTTTTATGAGGCACATCCCAGAAAGAAGAACCCAGCCTTTGCGCATGCTCTGCCTCTCTGCATAGGCTCTGCCTTGCACCGCTTGCATCCCTTTTATGGGCCACCTTCCTGTCCATTCTACACTCCATGGGAATCTTTGCATCGATAACAATGGGAAGTGCACGTTTAATTGTATTCAGTTCGTGTGTGGGTCAGTATGTTTCCTCCTAAAATGAAGAGAAATATTTCTTTTCTCCATGTTCTAACCTCATGCCTAGGTTGTCAAAGACACAGAAATCGCTGTGTATCTGAGAAACATTTACAGTCCAAAGTGTCTGACTCACAGCCTAAACTCAAGTTTATCCTGTGTATCCCGAGGTCCATTTACAGTTAGAAGTGTCTGACTCACAGCCTGAACTCAAGTTTATCTACCACACAGAACTTCATTGTATGTGTTTAGGCTGGGGATTTGAGCAGCTCAGTAAGAGGGCATTTATAAGGCCCTGCCTCTGATCTCTTCCATGGTGATAGGAGGTAGAAAGAAAAGCTCCTCCCAGGACTCCATTTCAGATGGAGACTGATACAGGAAAAACCCAGTGACTTTTATGCGTGTAATGTACTTACAAGAATGGATGACATAAAATGGATATTCCATTTATGATAGCTAACATTCTGTTTTCCATGGGAAAATTGGTTTCTCAGAGAAAGGTCATTAAATACGTTTCCAGCCCAAACTCACATATCTGAATGGGCGAAAAGTCTGCAGGGCAGAATGACACAGAGAATACTCCTAACAAGGAAGGAGGGATTACCGTTTCCGTCATAAAAATATGCTAAGTGCTTTCCTACGTATTTTGAATATCATTTCATCCAGCTATAATGACTTCAGAGCTTAGTTTAATGAATAAAATAACGTATAGCATGCTTTCTGAAATGGTTAGCCATAAAAATTATTATACCTTCATCTATAGCAAAGGCTTTCTGTGTACCTATAAATTCATAATGTACGACATCCTCTATATCTCTGTCTGTTGCCGTGAACTTGGCCAACTTTGTTCCAACAGGCAGATTTTCATTAATATTTATAGGTGCATCTGGTCTGTATCTATGGGACAAAGGAGAAGTTCTTAGAACTTGACGTAAACAAATGTCTCTTTCCATCTATGTCACAGGGAAAATATTTGAAATTTCACGAGGTACACTTTTGTGACAACGTACAGCCCCGAATTCAAATGACCTGAAAGTTGCTGTGTATACAGTAGCCATTGTGGATGTATTTACACACCACTTAATATTTCATCCCTTCTCTTCCTTTCTTCCTTCACCTGATTGAGATATTATAAATCATAACAGAAGGGAAAATGCCATAAACACTTCAGCAACAGCTTTCCTATATATTTGGACAAATATCCATGGCAAACTATTTACTGCCCCAATTCTCTAGTAGCCATATTGATCTCAAATTATGACCATTATCCATGTTCATTTCTATATTACTGTTCTTATTAATCATAAATAGCAGAAGCAGAAAATTGTGATTTCTATTCCATGAAAAATATGATCACTTTCTGTGGTTTCAAGAACAAAATACGAATGGAGTTTATCTCTTTAGCGGACGTGAAAGAAGAGCATCTAGGCCACACTGACATTATAAGAAATTTTGCAATGAAAACATAATAAGACATTGATATTTGTTCTGCAATAAAAAAGTTTCAATGGTTAATCAAACATTTAAATATTTAGATTAAGCCTTGCTTACATCAGAACAGGACTCTCGTCATTAACATTCTGGATGTTTATAGTGATGGTGCCAACGCATGACTCCAGGGACACGCTGTCCCTACTTCTCACAGCGATGACCAACTGGAAAAGCTAAGAACAAACGAGAGAATGTTTTAGCTCTTTTCTCTTTTGAGGACATGAGACATACATCTTCCTTTACATTAAAAATAATGCTTCATGAATTAAATGATAAAAACTGGAAACACAAACCTTTTCCATCCCTAATCACCTTAACATTTGTTGAAAGGATTATCTCATATATATATATATATATATATATATATATATATACATACATTTCACCAATATTTCTGTCTTCTAACTATCATATATTTTAGGTTGTATTTTAAACATCACTTTATTACATTATAGCAACATATCTGAATTCAATTTTTTACATTACTAAAATCAAATGATGAGTTAATTCTCATTGTTCAAAGAAATCTGAAACATATTACACTTTCAGAAAATACCAATAACAAAGTTTTTTATCAATTTTAAATGTGTAAAATTTTTTAAAAATATGATTTCTAGAAATCCAACATTTTTGAAATATAATATTACAAGATAATAAGTCTGAAAAAGTCTGATTTTAGTTTTTATTTATTAAAGTTAATTCTGTAATCATTATGCAGATTAAATATGTATTTAAAAATCTTCTCAAAAACACACTAAATGAGAACCTCCCTTACTGAAACCTCTACTCCTGGAATATTTCAAATCAGTAAGCAGAAACTGAAAGTCACCCCACGAAATTCTCATTTGACTATATTCCTTTTCTCCTTTATATCTTTGTATCCTATCTCCCCTTCCTTGAAAAGTTAGATGGATTAAGAAAAGGAGGGCAGCCTTTTTGTCTTAGTGACAGTGTCCTTTGCTTTACAGAAGCTTCTCAGTTTCAGGAGGTCTCATTTATTCAATGTTGCCCTTAATGTCTGTGCTGCTGGGGTTGTACGTAGGAAGTGGTCTCCTGTGCCCATGTGTTGTAGAGTACTTCCCACTTTCTCTTCTATTAGGTTCAGTGTGTTCGGACTGATATTGAGGTCTTTAATCCATTTGGACTTGAGTTTTGTGCATGGTGATAGATATGGATCTATTTTCATTCTTCTACAGGTTGACAACCAGTTCTGCCAGCACCATTTGTTAAAGATGCTCTCTTTCTTCCATTGTATACTTTTAGCTCCTTTATCAAAAATGAAGTGTTCATAGGTTTGTGGGTTAAAATCCGGGTCTTCTACTCTATTCCATTGATCCACTTCTCTGTTTTTATGCAAGTACCAAGCTGTTTTCAATACTGAAGCTCTGTAATAGTTTGAAGTCAGGGATGGTAATGCCTCCACTGGAACTGAAAATGCATGGGATAAAACCGGATTCACTGAATATGGTGGACAATGAGGGCTGCTGAGAAGCCAAGGACAATGGCACTGAGTTTTGACCTTACTGCATGTACTGGCTTTGTGGGAGCCTAGCCGGTTTGGATGCTCACCTCAGGGAACCCTGACTGCTCTTTGGACCGGAGAGAGAGGGGGAGGGGAGTGGGGCGTGGGGAGTGGGGGGAGGGGGGAGGGAAAAGGGAGGCAGGGAGGAGGCAGAAATTTTTAATTAAAAAAAATTTAATAAAAAAAATCACTAATATAAAAAAAGAGAAAGGGAGGGCAGAGTAGAGAGGAGAATCTGGGGAAAGAAAATAAAATTAAGAGCCTTTTAAAATATTTACATAGAAAGCTGCTAAGGACTCTTCCACTGGGTGGATTTCATCACTAGACAATCAGAGGCAGGCAGATCTCTCTGAGTTCAAGGTCAGCCTGATCTATAGAATGAGTTCTAGGACATCCAGACTGTGCATCAAAAGAACATAAAAAAAATAAATAAAAGAAGCTTTGCAAAATAAATACAGGTGATGGTTTTCGTCTTATCTTACTGTATCTTGTTTTGTCAAGTTTGGTTGTTGTCTTTGGACAGGGAGGGAGAGTTGACATCTAGGGGAGAGGGGAGGTGTGGGAGAGCTTGGAGGAAAGAGGAGCTGGTCAAGATGTATAAGAATCTATTTTTAAATTTTTGTAAAAGAATAAATAAATGTGAAAAGCTTATAGATGTCAAATATTCTCAATTTAATTTAAAGATGAATGCAGCTAGAATTAAAATACCATTGTTAAGGAGGATTAGGGAAAGCTGCGTGCTCCACCAGACAGGATATTTCTGGGCAGGACCTGGGTGGTGAAGAAGGTAAGAGACTCCTAAAAGGGAAAGTCTCGGGATCCAATTGAAGTCAGACCCAGAGACTCCTGGCAGACTAACAGCTCTGGGTCCCTCCAGGTCTCATGGGAGTTGATGTCTTCTCTAAGGAAGATTGCTTGCTTCTTTCTCTCTACGGCAGTTGGTTTTCTGTGCGCACCATTAAGGCCATCTAGCTACATCTGATATTCACTTTCCTAGTATTTGCAGTTTCCGTTACTTTCACTTTCTCTCTGTTGGTCTTCTGTCTGTCTTTGTCCATCCTAAAAAATGTACTGGATGGTAGCCCTTGACAATCACGCCTCATCCCAAGATCCCTGTAACAAATACATCAAATGTGCTTCTCCACATGGTCTTAAATGTATCTCTATTGATCTAGATGAATTGGATGGCTTTTTATGCTTTGTTTCATTTTAAGTAAATTCCAAACATTTTGATTAAACCGTAAATAAAGGCATTTGTTATTTTTCTTTAAAAAAAAACCTGCTTATTCTCACCTTTGGATCTGTTTCATAATCCAAAAGAAGTTCTGAGGTTTTAGAAATGACACCACTATGTGGATCCAAAGCAAAGTAGGCAGTGGCATTGGTTGAAGAATTTAAGACTAAAAACTAAGAACAAAAACCACAAACATGGCTGATATATTATTGTTAAAGCATGAATTTTGAACTGACATTTTTGGTGCTATTATTTGGCAACAGCTCTACTCAGCTTTATTTTGTGAAGACAGTACCCATAAATAAAATCTGAAGTTGCTTTTGTATCCAGACTTCAAAAACAATACAAACATTCCTTCACGTTTTCAGCTCTACTTTTTCCATATTTTGTTTTGTACTTAAGATCTAGGGCATTTTTGGTAAATAGCTGTCATTGGCTTCACAATTAGTTTACTTTCTAGTGTTACATTGACAGCTTTTTTCAATATAAAACCCCATTCCCTCTTGTACATTGAAGAAGTGTATCTAAAGAGGTACACACAACAATATTCGGTCTCATCCCAGTATTGACTTTAGGCATGAAAAATAAAACAAAATAATACTTTAAACAAACAGATTGTTTTCAAGAGTAATGGCATCGTCTTCTCCATTGTTATTATAACACTTATAACACAGTAATAGGGTTCAGACATTAGAAAAATATTATAGAATGCAAAGCTAAACTATACAAAAACAAAAAAAATTAAATCCTGGTTTTGGTGAAAAGAAAAAAAAGAGAACCTGTGGGATGCAATGATTAATGCTTCAAAAGAGACATGACGACCTTGTTGATGGGCACATTGAGTTACTTTGTTGATAGACACATTGAGTTACTTTCCTTAGCTGTTTTTGAACCAACAACCAAAGTCAGTTTACTTTAGATTAGAACCCACTAAACATTTTTATGGGAAAAAAATCTTTTATTTCTTCTCTTATTATGGTGGTTTTGGATTTAATGAAAATAATTACCTTCAACATATTTGTGCTTTTTTCTCATTTTAATGACTCATAACTCAAATGTCTTAATTTCATTTACAGAAAATATGCATGTTTACATACACAATACACATGTTTACACATACACACATTCATACATACATGAATGGATATCCCACAGCCTCAAGTACACAAGACTAGACCATATTCTTCCATTCTCTCCTCCACCAACACAATACACTCTCATAAATGGGGCTTTTGAGTCCAACAAGAAGGAATTATATTTTCCTGTGTGGTTTTCTCAGTATAAAAACTTGATAAGGAAAAATACATAAATCTGAGCATGCTAACCAATGCTTCATAATCCAAACAAAGTAGAAACTCTATAAAGTCTCCTGAGAGCTGCCCTCTCAAATTTTAGCTTTGGAAGTATTCTCAAGTTTGTTTATAAGTCAGTTGTTACCAGCATAAGCAAATAGGAAACTCTTGCCCACTCTATCAAGACATTGACTAAGCTACTAAAAATAGGGAAGAATATTCCAATCTGTTAAAATGATTTGTTACACTATCAAGAAACTAAATCTTTTCTTAGAAATATAATTAGGTTATGGGCTACATTATACCATAAAATGTTTGAGAAAACACAATGATAAATTTCTTTTCCCCCCATTAAACTGTAACCATTTCATCATCTATTATTCATTAATTCTTATTAACAAATCATTGCTGAAACCAAAAACAATATGAAGACCTAAAATATCCTTTATGAAAGCTCTGAGTCTAGAAAAGAAATATAAGTGGAAAGAAAAGAGGCAGGAAAGAACTAGAGTGTACAAGCATCATCAGTGATAATAATGGCTCACTCTTATGGTGTTTTCAGACTGTCTTAGGTCTATGGACTTCCATTTTCTCTTAGCATTTTCATTTTGGTGCTATATTTACAGCTTAAATTTCCCCCTCACTTGAGTAATCATCACAAAATACAAAGCCTAGTTTAATTAAAGCCTGAGGAAACCATTTCTCACTCATTGAAAATTAAGCAACGCATTTTGCTTTTCCCATTTTGGGAAAAACATAAAAGACAATTAAAGACTTACTTCAACTTCTTGTCCCAGATCTGGATCTCTTGAAAGAATTGCATATATGAAAGCAGAGGAAGGGATATTTTCAGGAACAGACACTGTAACACCTACACAATCACACAAGTAATCAAGAGTAATTAAACGGCACCTGCCTCTGTCCTGTTTTACTTCATGTGGCCACTCTAAGTCATCAGGCTGGGTAAAAAGTCTCTAGTGAGTAATCCCTTTCAGGATAGTTTCTCTAGAAAACACTACAAGTGTTTATTCACACGAACATCAATAGTAATGTTTTTCTTTAACTGTATTTATGTCTTGGGGTGGGGGGCGATTGCATGTTTACTAGTACAGTTGCCCACACAGACACATATAAGGCCAGAGGTGGAGGTTCCTGTGTTATCCAATCATTCCTTGACCTGATTTTTGAGACAAATTATCTCCTTTACATGGAGCTCTACTTCAGCTGTGCTCTCTGGCCAGTGAGCCCCTGGGGTTGCACTTCATCTTCCCAGTAATGGGTTCATTGATGGGCATTGTCACACCCAAATCTTACGTATGCAATAGGGAAATAGCACCAGTTCTTCAAGCTTTCAGACACAGCCCTGAAGCTCTCAGCCACTTTCCCACCCTATTTGTGTAAAAGGACAGGAAGCCTTCCTTGCTAAGCTTTCCAGGCCTGAGTCCAGGCAATCTTCCTGCCTCAACTTCCTGACTATCTGAACTCTAAGCCGAGAACACCCAACCCAGACATCTGCTTTTAAATTTGGATATTTAAAAGAATCAACATAATTCAGATATTCATTTTTAAGTTTAAATATTTTGTTGAGGTGGTGAATGAAATGTACCTTCTCAGTGTCTGAAATATTAATGTTAACAGAAATGCTTCCGCTTACATTCACATCTGCTAGAGTATTGAAGTTTTTATTTTTCCCCAGTAATGCATTAAATTAGATGACGATAGTGAAGTAAAAAAAAAATGTGTTTTAATTTAGGCTCCGATGCTATTCTTATGTGTACAACATAGACAAAGTACACTTTAAACCTTAAGATAGCTTTCAAAATTATGGATAATGTGTAAAGTCTCACCTTACACATCTCAACAAATGCTACTATCTGCACATTCTGCCCTTTATCTTGGTTCTAATGTAACCAAGTGTGATTGGGTCTCACCCCACAAAAAACCAGCCAAGCAAACAAACAAAAACACATGCACACATGAGTATGTAAATGCTGTTAATTTCTTCATATGGTGAAAAACTGATCCATATTTTAAAACATATGATACATACATGTATGCATGCATACACATAGTCATACCATATGCATAAACATGAAGAGAAGGAGCAAAAAGGAAACACATGGAGAGAGAAGAATGCAGAGACAAGCAGAAATGATATAATTGCTGACATCCAATAGATCCAGCAAGAATTAAATGAGTTAGTCTATGTTGCTTAGGGCTAACTATAGGCAAAGTCTTCTAACATATTCAAATATGTTATAGTATTAGCATTCTCTACTTGAGGATTCTTGCTTACTACGCACATCAGTCTAACACCAAGTCTGGTGGATTTTTCCAAGATTTATTTATTTATTTTTATTTCATGTTTCTGTGTAAACACCTCAATATAGATGGATGCACTACATGTATGCCTGAACCCAAGAATGCCAGAAGGGTCAGATCCTCTAAAATGGAAGTTCCAGGTGGTTATAAGCCACTATGTCAGTTCAAGGAACAAAACCCAGGCCCTCTGCAAGATCAGCGAGTGCTCTTAACCACTGAACATTCTCTTGGGTTCTGCGGCTATTGTTTATAATCTATTTTGATAGTCCCACAGCATCCTCATGTTTTTTGATATTTCTAGGGATATGAACAGAACAACTTTGGGGTAAACTAGGACCAGTTCATTTTGAATCTTTGCTCTACACTGGATGGATGTGGACAGATGTTCTGATGTAGTGATTCACTCTGAGAGCCATGACCTCGTCACAAGTAGAAGCAGTAGGTGAAGTGATGACACAGGATGTCAAATCAGCAGGATGAAAACTGTATTAATGTCTTTTGGGGTAAATTCACGAAACTTTACCCTTTGTTTAATTCAAAGTGAGTTTTTCATAATCTGTCTCAGTTACAAGGACCCACTGATGCGATGGGACAAAGTCTTCCAGATCTCAAGTGTGCCTCAGCAGTTCAGCCAAGTCTATGGTGGAAATCAGGTCATAATGACCTTGAGATCCATGCTCATCTTTTAAGGATTTACTATAATGTGGAGACAATAAAATGAAATTACCAAGCACATCCAATCGTTTCATAGTCATCCAAAAGATAATATCTTCATGAACACTTAAACAGAAAGCTAGTCTGCACCAGGATCCACGGAAGGTTTGCTTTCTTCTTTAACTATATTTTTTAATTGAGATTTTTAAATAACATCATTTAATCTAATAACATCATTTTCCTTCTTCCCTTTCTTCGTTCCAACTACACCATATTATCCCTACCCTCTTGATCTCGATCAAATTTATGGCCTCTTTTCTATTATTTCCTAGTATGTGTGTACGTGTGTGTGTGTATGTGTGTATGTTCCTAAATATGTGTACAATCTTGACAGTCTATGCAATGTTACTTATATGTATATGTTTTCAGTGATAACTACATAGTATGGAGGACCCAACCTGTATACTTTATCCTAGGGAAAGACTATTTCTCCTGTTCTCAGTAGTCCTTGGTTGCCATTCATTCTCTGTCTAAGATTGATTGTGCCAATTGCCTGGGCTGACTGGCCAAGCTACTCCAGAGACCATGTCCCGGCAGCAATAACATTGCAAGCACATAACACCAGCTGAATGTTTTTGTTTGTTTGTTTGTTTGTTTGTTTGTTTGTTTGTTTTCCATGGCCTCTGGGGGATTTAATGCAGATCCCTACTCTTGCAAAACTCACTTTCAGATTGCACTATCTCCCCAGACATATGAATCATATCTCCCTCTTTAGATTTTTATACATTTGACAAGCTGTGAAAAACATATTGACCCATATGTTATAGGCTCATTTGGAAAACTATTTCTATTATTCTTCTCCTCTGTGTACCATGTAAACTAATAGCTATAGTTGGAATTTGAATACACAGGTGTTATTTTATTTTTATTATTTTTACTCTCCTTTTATCTCACCTTTTTTTCTGGCTTTTTATTTCTTTTTAAAAAAATACCCCCTTTCCTCTCTTCAAACATTCCGATATACCTAGCTTTCCTTGTTTTCAAGGTCATAGCCTCTTTCTTCAAGGATTATTGTTAATGAAGTTTTTCAAGCTTAGTAGCACACAGTTAGAGAGTGACATATTAGCACACAGGGACGCAGGGACGCAGTAGCACGCAGGGACGCAGTAGCACACAGGGACGCAGAGACGCAGTAGCACACAGGGACGCAGTAGCATCACAAATTCAAGTCTAGCTTGAGTCGTGATGTGAGCCTTTGTTTCAAGAACCTGAGAATGGCAGCTGTAGCTCAGTGAAGGAGCATACCGCTACATACATAAAGACATGGGTTAAATCCTTAGCGCTCTTCACGCTAAATCAAATCACCAAGTAAACTCAGCTGTTTCCACAGTACTTCTTATAGGACAGCGTTTCTGAATCTTTGAAATGAAACTGACTTGTAATATACCTGCACCTGTCGAAAAATACGGATCACAGGAGATAGGATCATCGACATCCTCCACAAAAACGGTGAACACGTACGAGCTGGTGTTGTTGCCATCATCCCTGGCCTCTATTTCTAAAACATAGTTTCTGGAGCTCCTTGGGTTGTCAAGACTCAAAGACCGAAGAACAGTGATTATACCTGTGACTAAGGAAGGAAAAAAAAACTATTAAGTACAAATATTCATTCCTATGTCAGTTTATAGTGATTATATTTAAATTGATGTAAAAATACAATTTTCATTTATAAGAAAGGTGATATTTGCCAAGTATATATCCATTGCAAACATGTAAATTCTTTTGTACCAGGCTTTTTCTTTTAAGGTTACTAACAACTCTCCCAAGTCATGACACAGAGGTTTCTTATTAGTTATGAATTCTCAACCTGGCTTAGGCTCATTTCTGGCTAGCTATTTTAGCTTAAATTAATCTGTTTCTCTTTATCAACCTTTTGCCTTGGGGTTTTTATCTTTCTTTCCTGTTGTGTCCAGCTGTGTGGTGGCTGCCTGTTTTCCTGCCCTGGGCATGTCCCTCTCATTTTTCCTCCTTCTTCTCTTCTTCTTGAGCCTAGATTTCTCTTCCAACTTACTCTTTCTGCCTGTCAGCCCAGCATATTCCTCTCTCTGCTTCGCTATTGACCATTCAGCTTTTTATTATACCAATCAGGTGCCTTAGGCAGCCATGTAAAACAAATGCAACAGATCCTTACAGAAGAAAATAAATGCGCAGATGGGCAATGGTGGCGCATGCCTTTAATCCCAGCACTTTGGAGGCAGAGGCAGGTGGGTCTCTATGAGTTTGAGGCCAACCTGGTCCACAATAGGTAGTTTCAGGACAGGCTCCAAAGCTACAGAGAAATTCTGTACAGAACAAAACAAAAAAACAAAAACAAAAAAGAAAACAAAGGCAGAATGAACAAAAGTAACACATCTTTATATAACTAAAATAGCATTATACAAAAGTATTTTCTTTACTACATGTTTATTTTAAAATAATTCATATTAAAATCATGTCATCATATTCCCTCTAAATTTCTGAATCATTATATATATATATATATATATATATATGTTTTCACGAAATCCAGGAAGTATCATTCCTACTCTAAATACCAAATATAAGAAGTCACATTTGATATTGATTATAATAACATATTTCTGTATGAGTGTGAGAGCTCATCCCAATCATTCATTGCTTCTGATAATAAGCTCAGCCATTGTGGTAGACACAAAGGTGGGAGGAGGTTGAGCTCAAGGGTCAGACTAAGGAAAGTTTGCTGAAGCGTGATGACTGTTCATCCCTGTTGCCACCCCCTATTTCTCTCTAGGACTTGCTTCTTTTTCTCTGGAAGGATCTACTTTGACCGCATCCTGCAGATCTTCAGCACATTGACAAGCCTTTGGGACTCTACGAACCTCTTCATCCATCCTTCCACTAATACCTGAATTTGAAGATTTGTGAACGAATCAAAAACTATGGGTTCAAATAAATCTTCTCAAATGATAGCTGATGAGAAGATAGCTATGGTTCTGTGATGAGCCAACTTAATGAGTCTATTCTCGAGTGCTTCTCATGTTGATGGTCCACAGGGAAATCCTTGGTCAATTGGGAGGCTGGAAAAGCAGCAGCAGTCTTTCAGTTTGCTGTGTGGTGATTTAGCTTCCTATGTAAATTTCGGCTGTTCTACTGTTTTGCTGCTGAGATGAACTGGCTACCAGTGAATCTGTAGACACCTTATCTTCTCCTCAGCCTTTCCAACATTTGCACATTGTTGCAACACACTATACTCTACAAAGCCCATGCTCAAGAATCAGGCAGTAGAGTTATACAAAAATGGAAACACACACACAAATCCCGTGTTTTAACCAGGTTTATAATTTTGTGTTACCATATTCATAGTTACACACAGTCTCAGACTGACCACACCTGGAACAGCTCTCAGCTTCCGTTGACCTCTAGATTAGGTGTGCATACTAAGTCTGAGACGAAAAGATCCAGATTCTGCAGGACACCAACACCGTCAAAGTCAGAGGCAAGAAGAACTCTCGCAGGCCAAGACTTGTTGATGGAATCCCTCTTATCTGTTTGTGTTCTAATGCACCTTACATTTTCCCACCCTATGCCCACCTTCCTTTCCTGATTTCAGGTTCTAGAATTAAATAGCAACTATAGCTATCTAAAACTACACAGTCAGCTTCCACAACATTTTCTTGGTGCTTCTGTTTAGTTGTTCAGTTACCATATTTGATAATATCATGTGTAATGAAACTCCACAAGAACAATATTTCAGAACAACTATGCTGTCCACACAGACACAAATCTATCCATAATCAAATATTTAACATTAAATTACCTTGCAAAAGTGCGAATTTTAACAAATATTACCATGCTATCTCTGAAGGACAATGCTCACAATAAAGGCAAAGTTTTGGGTAACTCTCTATTTCATGAGACTGTCTTTTAACAAATAAGAAAGTCATAAGTATAAATGCCACACGTTTCTGCTATGTTTTCTACTCCATATTTAGTTTTAGAAGAGTAATTTTAGCATCCCAAGCTCTAAGGGGCTGTAGGTGCATGCTTAGCTAATATATTCTAGAAGTATTTCTATAAAACTTACCTGGATCCAAAGCGAACATTTCCTGCTGGGTTTTAAAAGAATAGGTAATACTGCTGTCTTCATCACGGTCTGTTGCTTTTACTCTGGCTACAATGTCTCCAACGGGTTTCTTTTCAGTCACATTAATTGAATCCATAGGAAATGGCCTAAGAATAAAATCGTGAAGAAACAACTCTTACAATGTAATTACTGACTATGAGTAAAGAAACCTCTCTATTTATGAAACCCTTGACTCTTGTCAAAAATTTAAGAGTTTCTAGTGATTCAAATGTTGAGAAAGTTTATTTGGGGAGTAAAGTTACATATTTTTTAAAATATGATTTTCCTTTTATATAGGTTCTGCTATCAGGCCAGATTATCAGGAACACCATGGAATAAAAGAGATAGAAAATGAAAATCAGAGTGGAACATTGCATCTCCATTGTTCCAGGTAGCAGACACATGGAATAGTTGGCAAATGAGCATAATATACCGGATACAGTCTCTGATCTCGTAATCTCTAGGATGAAGGGCTGCCCACAGCTACAACTTAGAGCAAGATACGACGTCGATTTCTGTAATTATTCATTACCTGTCTGAGTTTCACACAATGTCTCTGATTATCCCCAGAAAATTTCTGAAATGTCAGTCTCTTTATTTTGCATCTTTAAGGCATCATACCTAACTGATAACTTGGGTGCCATGTGCGCTCCAAAGACGAGAGAGTTGAGTGTACGATGCTGTGCTTCCAAACACCATTCTTGATCACATCTCATTTCCCTTCTCTCTCATATCAAACATAATAAATACAATGCCTCCTATAACAATTATATTCTGGAACACTTTAAATCTCTTTCTTTTCTGTTTCCCTATTACTTAATAGTCTGTGTATCTTCAGATATGAAAAAAATATTAGGAAACTAAAAATAATTTGGCCATGGTTCATATATACTTAGTAATAAATTATGTTATATAGACAATAATTTATATTTATTAAATGCTGAGAGAAGCAGAATATTATTCTTAAATCATGATGGTACTTTTACTACAGATATAGGTAGGCTTTTAGATCGATTATTTTCAGATATAAGGGATTATTAAACCTCTAATTTTGCTTCAGTCTCTCAGATACTCTATCCAGGTGAATTGAGGAACTTGATAAATTCTTCCCTATAGTTATGTGGAGACACAGCCTAGAAGCACGAGAAAAGTGACCATAACACTATCACATTTTCTCTTTATTAGTATAGGAAGTTTTTGACTACTGTCCTGTTATAGTAGAATACTAAATTAAACTACTACATTTTAGAATATGAAAATTACATACCCACAATTTACAAATTATGTCCCCTTACATTGTACTTGGGAATATGAAAATAAAATACCTAAATATTTTATACACTTTAAGGTCACTGTAGTTATGAAAAAATGAACATAAGGGATTTGAAAGTCTTGGGAATCTTTCCATCACATTACATAACATTACAGGCTGATCACTTCTAAACTTGGTTCGAGTATTTTCTCATACACATTGTACTCTGTATCTATGCGTGCATCAGTTATGGGTTATACCAATATGCTTTTGACAGAAAATGCTATCATTTTCTCCATTATCACAGACTATTTATTATCATTTGTAATATATACAAAAGGGTTTTTTAACCATTCCCCTATGCTTACACTTTGAAATGAATGTGCTTACTCAAATTGAGGCTTCTCATCATTTACGTCTCGAATATTGATAATTATCGTCCCTTGACAGAATAATCCCACCATATCTGTTGCTCTCACTGATAGCTGAAAAGTCTGGAAGAGAGACCTTGAACAATTATAATATACCCTTTAATAACTGGCATACCTATGTACTTTATACATCTGTTACATATACAGTACAAATATATATGAAGAAAAATACTATTCTGAATGACTATAAATTATATTATATATAATATATATATACCATTATACGAGAATAGTATAAATATTCCTTAACTGCACTCACAATACATTTCAAAAAGCTTTATATTATATCCCATAAAATTTAATTTGGAGGTTTTGTCACTGGGCTACTCCCTAAATATAGAAGAAATTAAAGCAAAAACATGAATGAATTCTATACTTAGCCATAAACCCAAAATATAATGAAGTGAAGTTATGAACAGAGCCAGCTGCTTTAGGCTGATCCTTAAACACGGGACCTCAAGCTATTCTTTCAGATAAGAACAATTGCAGTTTCTGAAGAACTGAGGATGTCACCAGACTTGAGTGTGCTCCTAGTGGGCCTGTCCCCCCTCTCACCCCTTAGATAACATGCATTCTTATCATCAAGTGTCACTTTCAGAACACAAACTAAGCACTGCTCACAGAGTAAAGGGTCCTTAAGAGACTTTGAACAAATATCCATAAATGCTTACAACATATGAGGTTCCCTGCTGAATGAAAGACAGTGATTGTGTGGGTAACCATACATGCAATCTCATAAAATTAGTTGACGAAGTGTATAGTGGGGATAAAGAAGGAAGAAATTCTAGGAATCTGCATATATTGCATGGAATGTACGAGTTAAGATGGGAGAGAGGCAGGGGAATACCAGAAATGTCAGATCTGAACTAGTTACATCCACATCGAAATAGTATTCCTAACTTTCAACTCTTTTCCATCTTACTTTAATCTATACAGTACCCATAAAATCTGTCATTGCCCAAGATCTCATGAGTAAATTGGGAGCATGGGGACCTTGGGAGTGAGTTAAAGGAGAAGGGAGAGGCAGGGAGGGGAGCAGAGAAAAATGTAGAGCTCAATAAAAATCAATAAAAAAAATCTGTCATTGCCTATTCTACGATTCTGCAACACTCAACATTTCCAATCTGAAGTTTAGGTAAGATTCATTTGCATTCGTTTTTCTTCAAATGAGAAAGTGGAAGTCATCCTCAACTACTCATCTGCCTCTTAAATAGCATCAGCAACTTCTTGAGTTTTGTGCTAGAGCAGCAATTCTCAACCTGTGGGTCTCGAGCCCTGCTGTTGCATATCAGATATTTACATTATAATTCATAACGATAGCAAAATGACAGCTGGGAAGGAGCCACTGAATAATTTCATGTTGCGGTCACCACAACGCGAGGAACTGTAGGAAGTGGTCACACATCAGTAAGGCTGAGAATCGCTGTTCTAGCCTTGCATTTTCTTACTCAGTAGCTTTCTTTTTTTGTTGTTTTAATTAATTAATTAATTTATTTATTTATTAAAGATTTCTGCCTCCTCCCCACCACCACCTCCCATTTCCCTCCCCCTCCCCCAATCAAGTCCCCCTCCGTCTCAGCCCTAAGAGCAATCCGGGTTCCCTGCCCTGTGGGAAGTCCAAGGACCACCCACCTCCATCCAGGTCTAGTAAGGTGAGCATCCAAACTGCCTAGGCTCCCACAAAGCCAGTACGTGCAGTAGGATCAAAAACCCATTGCCATTGTTCTTGAGTTCTCAGTAGTCGGGAACTCACCAAGGCCAGCTGGCCTAGGTCTGAAAAAGCATGGGATAAAACCGGACTCGCTGAACATAGCAGACAATGAGGACTACTCAGTAGCTTTCAACTGCATCATGAATTAGCATATGGGTCATCTCTAAAACAGGAATAGTTTTGCAATCGTAGTAATAGCAGTAATAACTACATTCATCTGCCCTTCACACTCAATTATTCCAATGGTCATTTAACTGGGTTAGCTTTGGTCATTTTGTCTTAAATATCTTGAGAAGCTTTTAGGTAGTTTAGTACTATCCCTACACTTTGGTAATTGTAAGGGTTATGTCTACACAAATCCTTGCAAATGAATCTTGCAAACTATTACCCCTTTTGTAATGTCACAATATCTCTAAATTTTCATAAGGAGTTCAAAGTTACTTTTTAATTCTTTTCCATTCTTAATAGAGAAATAAATAAATTTAAATTACATGATATCCAGCATCAAAGTCCAAGTCACCTATTAAGCTAACAACACCATTTACAGGATCTACTCCAAAGAGGTTTACTTCCTTCTTTGGTCCAGATAACTCCGTCACAATGCTGTACTGGAAAATAAAATGTATATTACTCACTCCAAAATGAATCAAAAGGCACAGAAATATTACTAATACACAATAATGGGACAAACATAAAGACAATTTCTTATTTTTTCATAATTATCATTCTTATGAGCTAACTGCTATAAAATCACTGGTATATTGTCATTTGCAGTATAAGAAAACCAACATACTTGCTTATATATTCCCTTTACTAAAGTTATATACCACATTTTCCTTCAAGAATCTGAAAATGCCTAATTCTGATTCTACAAATTATTTTGTATATAAAAGGATATACATACAGAATAAATTTATTTCCACTTTTTAAATTTCAAAAATCAAGATTTACACACACACATATTAAAATCTCAATTATTAATTCAATTATATATTTGTTTTTAGAACTTCACTGAATGTTCTCCAGTAATTCGAGGAGAGGCTAAATTAGATAAATCTGTTCTCAAAAGTAGCTGGCAATGAAGTGAAAAAAGATAATAATTTATTAGGGAAAGGTCCAGTTATTATTTTGATGTTGTTTTTAAATTGATCTGAATCCTATACTCTAACAATTTAACTAATTCTCAAAATCCTGTATTTTGAAACTATCACCCACTTGTTCCCCTCATGATTCTACAAAGGGCAGACTGGCAATACTATCTTCAACTCTATTATAGGTTATTTTTATTTTACCTACTGAAAAAACATTATCTAAATGGAAATACCTAAATTTCTTAAGAGTTTCTTATTATAACAATATGACTTTGACTAATCCACAAGGAATTGCATTTACTTTGACTGACAATAGCACTTATATCATTGAGGGGTAGGGAAAGAAAAAAGTATCTTTCCATTGTAAATATCAAAGGCAGGAGAGATTATATGACTACCCCAATGTTACCACACTGGTCTGGGAAAAACAAGAACAGCCCAAGTCAGCTGACAACCCAGAAGCCATTGCGGCTCCAATACCTCACCATGAGAACTACTGAATTAGGTGTAAGGGCTGTCACGCTGTGTTCAAAAGGAACAGTTGCCGAGCGGTGGTGGCACACGTCTTTAATCCCAGCACCTGGGAGGCAGAGGCAGGTGGATCTTTGTGAGTTCGAGGACAACCTGGTCTACAAGAGCTAGTTCCAGGACAGAGAAATCTTGTCTTGAAAAACAAAAATCAAACAACAACAACAACAAAAAAGGAACAGTTGCTGGGATATCATGCCATAAGAGTGTAAATGCCAGCACACTGTTCAGAAAGAACTTTTGGCTTTATTTTTCTTCTTGACAAGCCTATGAGAAACTGTATAACCAAGAATCAATTACGAGAAAATCTATCTCTTTAGGTTAGATACTTATGAATTAGAAAGTCAAAGCTTCAACATCACACACAGGTACATACATACATATATGCTAATTTATAGTAGTGTATGTATATACACACACATTTTATTGTATAATTACATTAAAAACAATCTATTAAAATGTTTTTCAACTTTAACAATAATATTGCACTGAATGATTAACTTCATTCATTAAACTACATTGTCTACTCTTCTAAACAGTCTCAGATACTTGGCCCTGTGTGTCAGCTTCAGAAGAAGATGCATCTCTCACAATAAAGGTCACCTACAGTCAGCCTGTCCCCATGTGCAGTGTCTTCATCTGTAGCCTTCACTTTATAAATGGGTCGAAAGAGTGGAAGGTCCTCAGCAATTTCAAATATAGCTGTGAGGGAAAAATCAAGACTATTATAGCAAACGCAAAATATTAATTATGGTCATGTGAATCTTGAATTATTGTGGGGCTGGGCTAACGATTTACGAGAGCTAGTTTTTCTTTCTCCTTTTTATCTTTTTCTCTTTGGCTTCTTGTCATCTTTCCTGCCCCACAGAGTGCTTTTCCTTACTCCATAGTATTACTGGCAGCAACTATTAATAAGAAAGAACATGGCATGAGGATCCACTAGGGTGCCACAAAGGATTTCCGTGTATGCTAGGGTCTGTTTCTTCCAGAAGTAGGTGGACACTCTCACAAACCTTATAACATCGCTTTAAGACATAGGTTTTAAATAATGCATAAAACTTATAAAAAAGTGGCATTGATGGGATGGTTAGAGAGGGCTCAGGAAAAGAAGGTTAAATGAATTGCTTTCTTCATTTCTGAAATGAGTACACCTGTGCACACACACGTGTTTCTGTGTGTCTGTACATGCGTGTGTGTGTGCATTATGAGGGTTGTGTGTCTGTGTGCTGATCCACTAGACCTTATTGAAACTTGAACTTAACATCAGTGACAAGGCATTTTTAAATTTGGTAATTCTTATATAAGTAATAGGCTTAATTGAAATTTATAATAAAATCAAACTTTACCAAACTGTTCAACTAAATTTAAATTTTGTAACGTTTAAAGTAAACCTCTAAGAGATTTTGGCATAGCTGAGAGTAATGATGCTACTTAAGAGCATGCCTATCATATATTCTCCAGAAGCAACACAAGAAGGAGAAGAAAGAAGTAGAATATATATCAATACTCAAAGAACCACCTTAGCATAATTTAAAGACATATATCACCCAGTTTCAAAGTAATAGGTAAATTAAAAATATGAAGAATAAAATCTTTTCCTTTTTTTTCAAGACAAGGTTTCTCTGTAGCTTTAGAGCCTGTCCTAGAACTAGCTCTTGTATGATGTGGGAGTGACTTCTTTTTAATCTGTTGTTTTCATTGGTTAATTAATAAAGAAACTGTCTAGGCCCATTTGACAGGCCAACCCTTAGGTGGGTAGAGTAGACAGAACAGAATGCTGGGAGAAAGAAGCTGAGTCAGGCAGTCGCCATGATTCTCCCACCCGACACAGACACAGGTTAAGATCTTCCTGGTAAGCCAGCTCACGGTGCTACACAAAATATTAGAAATGGGAACGATCAATATGTAAGAGCTAGCCAATAAGAGGCTAAAACTAATGGGCCAGGCAGTGTTTAAAAGAATACAGTTTCCATGTAATTATTTCGGGGTAAAAGCTAGCCGTGCGGGAGCTGGGTGGCGAGAAGCGGCCCGCCGCTCCTATTACTACATTTGTAGACTAGGCTGGCCTCGAACTCACAGAGACCACCTGCCTCTACCTCCTGAGTGCTGGGATTAAAGGCATGTGCCACCACTGCCCGGCTAAAGAATAAAATTTTAATAACCTTAAAAATTAATGTCGTAAGTTTTCACTTCACTATGATGATATATGCCAAGAAAGAAAATGCAGAAAAAACTGTCAGTAAGAGAAAAAAAATGCTTACACCAGGTCTAATTATTCTGTGATGCTGTTACCACAAAAATTAAATCTATTGAAAGTGTAAAACAGAAAATTCTTTTCAAAGCATAATGAGTGTACCATAGTGAAATACAGAAATACTTTAGAAAAAAAAAACTCTGAAAGCTTGTTTTTTACTTAAAGTCAAATAAATGATAACAAAGTTACTTTTAGATAATGGTTCAGATGTAAAAGAGATGAATGAAATACAGCCTAGCTAGACAGATGCAGGCATCTAGAACTCAGCTTGGTTCAAATGATCAAAACACTCGACCTAATGTCCTTTTGAATTGTCCAAATGTTGGCCAATTATCAGATCTTTTTGAATCTTTATAAGCCCAAACTATTATCTACAAAACGAATTATTAAAGGTTTAACTGTACTGGATCCTCAATGCTCTGAAGCTATTCTTCATTAGTGCTCTCTTTAACTTTCTACACTACTTCAAACTTTGCCTTTTCCCCATACACCCTTAAGCCCCTATCATCTATCTTGAAGTCCAGAGAAGAACTATCATGGTATCACAAAGTAAACAGCCACTTAGGCTAGTAGGAGCTGAGCTTCCCCAGGGGCTCTGCACATCCGCTACAGATGTCAATTCTGTCCTACAAAAAGGAAAACCACTTCTCCGCAAGGGGCAAACCTGCTCACTGTCCGACACCTCGCTTGCTCTTCGTTGCTCTGACTGGGTTACCACTCATTTTCAGTCACTCTTTGTCCTCTGCCTACTCCTCCATAGCAAACAAACATACGCATTCCTGAGCAAGCACTGATTGCCTGTCGCCCCAACTCTTTCCTATCCTTTGTTGTCGGGTTTATATAATCTTTTCCTCTACTGCTCAATCTTAAATCCATTCTACAGCAGAAACAATCGCCCAAAAACTTATTTCTATGTCCATGCTTGCCTGACAAATGGACCAAACATGGTATCTATGTTATTAATTTTCCATCAACATTTATTCAAGTGATTCTTTAATCACTTGGCAGACACTAGAACACCACAAGGAAGGAGTTTCTCTAAAACTCCAGCATCTATGGAAAACATCTCCTGGGAAAATCAAAGTTGGCAATCTCATGAGTAGCTATTAAGTTCTTTGATAAGGTAAAGTGCTGGCACATATTTTTAAATCGTATCCAACTATGAATTAACAACCCATGGTGTCTAGTAACTATCTCCCTTATTCTGGCATCGTCAGGCACACATCTTGATCTCCTTGTAGGCAAGAAGGAAACCCAAAGTAAGAAGTGGGTAGTCATCACGCTCAAGAGACACAGGCGTTTGAGATTCAGAAAGGGCCCAGGAACTCAAGGTTGGAGGTGGGGAGAGATCAGGAGGTATAATCTGATACCTCACTTCTTGACTACAATAGGAAGGGAAAATGAAACACAAAAAGAACACAGTAAATTCATTATCTATACAGTCAATGCCAGTGAAAGTGTGTATTGTGTGTTTGAAACCAAATCAAACTGCACATAACTGCCAGGGAGCGTTTTTCATAACAGTAAAAAGAAGTCAAAGCATGCATTACATTTCTCCATGTAATCAGGCTTCCTAATGAAGTAAAGGCAGGCAGTGGCTGAGGGCAACATAATACAGGTACTTTCATATACAAAAATCCTGATTTACTGTATGATCATTTTTTTAAAAAATTTAATACAGCTCATTTAGTAAATTGAACACTTGATTTTGCTTTGTATATTTCAAACCTTAAAATGGTATATTCAAAAATTACTTTATGTTTCAAAAAAAATTATAGTTCAAATTCATGATCTTCAAAATGGAGGTATAGTAAGTCATCTTTTCATGAACCTACACTTTAATTGCAGTGATAAAGATGTCTTTCAAGTAGATACTCAAACTGACACACTTGGGTCACTAGTAATGCTCTCAGAATGTAGAGTACCAGTATAATTTGAAAGGAGAAAATATAAAATTTCAAGGCACTTCTTGATTTGATAAACAGGAAATAAATTAAAATGATAAATAAAGACATATAAACGTTTAAAAGAGAGATGCGAACAGTGATAGATGTTTCATTAATTCCAGCTGGGCTTTTTATTCCGCCCATTTGTCCTTCCCGCCATGTGTGCTCAATCTTTCATTTAAATGAAATTCTCCTTGTTTGTTTGTGAAATTACCCCCATGTCTTCTTTTAAAAAAAGAAATAAACCAGGCAGGAGCCTTGCAATTCCATATAAACCAGTCACTGCCTTCTCTCCAATTACATATTGAGATGTCTAAATAAATGTTTTCTTCTCTCAGACTCGCTAATCAACCTGTAACACTCTGGCTTCTGCACTGTGACATGGTAAAATATTTCCTAGACTCATTTGTGATGTTTCGTCATGTTGTGTGTGGGAAAGCAGTGGGCACTGTAATTCCCCGTTTGAGTTAGCTGTACAATGCAATTCTACTAGGCACTGTAATTCCCCATTTGAGTGAACTGTACAATGCAATTCTACTAAGCAAGCCTCGGACATTCTTCTGGGGTGTTCTTTTCCCCGTCGTTCATGGCATAACACTTCCTTTGTCTACCACCGTGTCGAGTCCTCTTTCTTTCCTTGGCAGGTTAACTTTCTTCCCCACGTCATTAAACGTTGTTCTTCAAGAGTTGGCCCTCTGCCTCCCTTTTCTCTAATTCCCCACTGTGATTGAGCAATTTCATCCAAATCCATGGTTTCAATTACAAAACATGCATAGCCCTATACATGACCTCTGAGCTCAACTGCTGACTTAAATCCCTACTTTGATACATGTAACAAGGGCATGTCAAAAACAACGTGTAATGCAAGATTGCTTGCATGTCATGCTTACACACTTTTTATTGCCTAGCCCCCCAAAACACAACCTAATAGCATGTTCAATCTCACAATTCTAGTCAAATGGTGTCTGTTTCTCAGTTTCCCTTTTATGCTTGAGGATCTCTACCTCAGTAGAGTGTTTTCCTTCTTCCTGTTGTATTTTGTTTTTCGTTGGGTTTATTTGTTATTTAACCATATCAAGACAATGCTTTACACTGATCTCTGTCATATCCCTAGTCCAAATGCACCATACCTCCCTGGGTTACGACAACAGACTGCTGGCTGGCCTTCTTCTATCTGTTTTCTATATTGTTAAAATTATTCATATGGATTACAGCTATAGTATGTCTGTGTCTCTATGGTCTATGAACTAAAATAAAATTAAAAGTCCCAATAAAAGAAAATAATTGAAACACACAAAGAAGAGAGATGATACATTGTGACACCAAAAAGGCTGTATGAAGCTGATGTTCCAGCATTCGTATCTAACAGCAATGCACCTGCTTGCTGTCAGCTGTGCACTGCTGCATTGCTGCTGCGGAGTAGAGTTGATTGATGGCGAACTCATCAGCTCAAACCATACCCCAGGCATCCAATTCTCAATAACTTATAATTTCTCCTTCCTACATCTCTTCCTTATAATCATAAAATAAAAAGATACAATGACTGACATACTTTTAGGGAAGGTGAACTATTTTGTTATTGAAAAAAATTTGAAGGAAGTATTTATTAGACAACAGTTCTATAATTAAAAGAATCTGATCCATGACAGAGAACACAGACTAAGCACTGATCACTAAACTGAACTGGAAAATCATTGTCAGAAAAAGTATACCTTAGATGAACTATTTCATGATGACAGATTTTATTCATAAAAAGAAATAAAAGTAAGAATATAACCAAAGCAGTATTCTGAAAGTCTCACTTGTTAGCCAAGAAGGAAAAGTTATTTACCAATCCAATCACTTATATTTCTCTCCTGTCTTCCTATCTACGTCTCTTAAAAATGTTCTTAAGAGTTACTTTCCAAATTTTAGTATGTTTGTTTTCTAACATCACAAATGTAAATGAAAATTGCTACTTAGCAAATGCATTTTCAACCTAGTCTTATTGAGCATTCGTGTGTTTTCTTATATACATATATATTGTCATGTTTTTGTATCCTTGTATCTACTACATTGTTTGTCTAATAATGTTATTAAATATTTCCATATTAAACAGTAAGGATGTCTCATTTCTTTCACTGTAGCTTCTATTGAAACTAAATAATAGAAAGAAAGTAAGAGTCATACCTGAACCTGAAGAAAAGAGGGGGTCAGCCGTACAGTCTGGAGGTTCTGGAACATCGATTATATTAATGGTCAAAACATGTCTCATGACCCCTCCAGTATCAACTATAAGCAGAAATCTGGTTGGATCAGTTTCATAATTAAAAATTTTTGTAGCCGTGATGACACCAGAATCTAACAAAGAGACAATTAAAATCATAAATACTGTCTATCAATCTAGCTCGTAGAATATCTATCTATAAAATATACCTGAAATGACTAGAAAACATGTCAGAATTGGAAACTGTAATTGTTATATAAATGAATTAAATTGAAAATAATATGATCTAACCAAACTAGAATAATTAATTGTCATTCTATAAACTTTTCATGCAGAACAGAAAAAAAGAAAATAGGTATAAAAACATTACTTACAAAGAAAATATACAGACAAGTAGATATAAATGATTCACATTTTTTGGTCTGATAAGTTGTGTTTTTATTAAAACATTTTCATTGAAAATCATTTCTGAAATCACAGAGGCTATCAGTGGCAGAGATTTTATTACCCTCATAATCAGTTGGTATTAACAAAGAAAAAATAAATTGTTTATTTATATAAAGCCTCACTAATTATAATAACTTTACCCTAAATCCATGGGTTTGATAATGTGGGTGTGGTGCAGTGGTTACATTAAATTGATGTTGGTGTCTTCCCCGGTCATTTATTACCTTGTGTTGGGGCAGGATATCTCACCATTTGAGTTAACTGAGTGGGTACATTGGCTGGCCAGCATGCACCATGGGTCTCTCTGTCTTTACCCTTTCCCACCTCCACTGGATTACAGAAACCCACTGCTATGCCCAGTTTTTACATGGGTGTGAAGGATCTGATCTCAGAACATTCAAGTTTATATGGCAAGTAGTTAACAACCGAACCATCTCTTTAGTCCCTGTGGTCTGGGTTTTGTAGACTTTTGACCTGAAACTAAGATAAAATTTGTTACCAAGAACTCCATGTTGCAGGAGATGTATCACTCCTCCTAGACTAATCTGATTCTCAGGATTAACCTGATCAGTTAAATAGAAATGAGTACAGACAATAAAGATAAAATGAAGAAAAATATAGACAGTTTAGACATTTTTTTAATTATTAGGCATATCAGTTTTATTGTCTGGATTTATTTATTTGAAACAAGTTTCCACAAATAAGTTGCATGAAAGTAAATATATTACTATCTTTTAAAGAAACCTATTGAATAGAGAGAAAAATTGTTATATATTCTGAGAAATTCACTATTATTAACAGACTATCTTTTACTATATTTTAAAAGATATATACTTAGTGGTACTAGCATGTAAGTTTAAAAAGGACAAATATTAAGTTTTCCTGAAGCAAACTTTCTATAAGTTCTTAGAGATTTCCCTTTCAATTTTATGGAATGCTAAGTACCAAACTCAAGTCATAGCAGGAGACAAACATAACCCTAATTGAACATCACTTAAAATGAAATGGAGCTTGTTATTGTTCCTAACTAGTCAAGAAATAATTTCAAAGTATAGTGCTAGATCCATCCTTGAGGGAATATCAAAAGCACAAATGACAGGATTTATTTACTCTGGTGTCTTTTAATAGATCTCATTTTGTTAGATTTTAAGAACTAAACTTGACTTAGTGACACTATAAGTCTTCTCTAACTCCTTATAAAGATTTTAGTGTTAAGGATACAATGTGATGGTGTCTGTATCTCTGTAGATAACATGTAAA
The DNA here is from genome assembly GCF_950005125.1 of Chionomys nivalis. NCBI lineage: Eukaryota > Metazoa > Chordata > Mammalia > Rodentia > Cricetidae > Chionomys > Chionomys nivalis. The sequence continues at coordinate 21,440,976 of NC_080111.1, forward strand.
ATCTGGGTGCATCTTGGCTTTAAAGGCCCAACTACCAAAAGAAGTAGATTCCTAATAGCTCATACTTCAGTACTAGTGTTGTGCCAAATGCTTGTTGATGAGTCCCCAGGAGTAGTTCTAGGATCTAAAATATTCCATATAATTGTATGTGTTAATAGCTAAGTTACATCTTAGTAATATTGAAAGGTGGTGAATTCTTCAAAAGTTGCAGAGTAGTGGCAGGTCTTTGTGTTACCAGGGAGTATCTTATAACAGAATTTTGTGAGCTCAGTCTTTTTTTTTTCCCTCTCCTTTCCTATCTTCTCTCACTACCTTCCTCTTTCTCTCTCTGTCTATGAAGTTATCTGTGTTTCCTTGTCATGTCTCTCTACCTTGTCTTAGAGTTTCCAGGTTTAATAGCAATAGAACCAACCTATCATGAACTATAACCTTCAAAATCCTGAGCACGTTAGAGAAAGTAAATAAGACAGGGTAGTTTGAATAAGAATAGTCTCTATCGCTTCATAGACTTGAATGCTTGGTGACCAGGAAGTGGCACTTTAGGAGGTATGGCCTTAGGTGTAGCTTTATTGGAGAGAGTGTGTCACTGACAGCAGGTGTGTACTGAGGTTTCAAATGTTCCAGCCATGTCCAGTTGCTCTCTTTCCTCCTTCTGCTTGCCTATCATGATGTTCCTACTCCAATACCACGTCTGCCTACATGCTGTCATGCTTCCTGCCATGATAATAAGGAATTAAACCTCTGAACCTGTAAGTCAATCCTAATTAAAGGTTTTCCTTTATAATAGTTGCTAAGGTTATTGTGTCTCTTCACAGCAATAGAACTTTGACTAAGATAGAATGTTTAGATAATATGGATAGATTTGTTGCATGGATCGATTAAACTCTTTGAGAAAGATTTGAATAAATTTTCAGAATTCATAACTCATGAAGGATCACAGGAGTATTAGAAAATTCACTCAGCCAACTCTCAGAACTGTAAGAAGTGAAAGAGCAGAGCTCCACAATGTGAAATTCCCCTCTGTATTCTGTGAATACCAATGGTTAATAAAGAAACTGTCTTGGGCCCGTGGTAGGGTAGAATAGAACTAGGCAGGAAAAACAAAACTGAATGCTGTGAGTAAGGAGGCAGAGTCAGGGAGAAGAAGCCATGGAGCTGCTGCCAGAGACAGACACGTTGGAACCTTGTCAGTAGGCCACAAGCCTCATGGTAAAATATAAAATAATGGGTTAAATTAAGATGTGAAAGTTAGCCAATAAGAAGTTAGAGCTAATAGGCCAAGCAGTGATTTAATTAATACAGTTTCTGTGTGATCATTTTGGGATTCTGGGCAGCCAGAAAATGAACAAGTGGCCCCCTACAACAGCTCAAGACTATTTTGAAATGATTTATTATGCAGCACAATGAAATAGAAGAAGCATGCAGATCTAAAGAATTGGGTCAAGAATTAGAAACAGGGACATGAGTTCACTAGTATAGGTATATACACTAAAGAATCAGAAGCAAGGCACTTATCCTTAAGCAATACAATCTGATAGAGGACAGTAAAGACTTACAGTACATGGGGAGAGTGGGGCATGATATCCCACCACCATGATGTTAATACTCCCAAAGGGAAAGTGTTTTAATTTAAGGTCAACTTGGACTACTTAGAGAGAATATCTATGGGGAAAATTGAAAGGAATAGAAGGGAAGGGAAGGGAGGAGAGAGACTGTGAGGGGAGTTAACAGATAATGGAGCATTTGATCTAAAGTTAAGATCAGAATGCATTCTAAACTGATGTCCTTTATTTTTTTTTCTCAACTGAAAAATCAAAGATGTGAAGGAATTGTTTAGGGGAAAAGCAAAAAACAGTGACATGATAGGAGCAAAGACCCAGAGCAAAGGCTATGCATAGAAGACTTTGACTCATACATAAAACATGAAACCAGAAGTGTTATCTTTTAAAAACAGAATTTAAAAAAAGGGGGGGGGGTCGGCACATTTTAAGAAGACTTCTGAAATGGTTTAAAGAGTTTTTCTTTTTATCTTGGGAAAATAGGAGCCTATCAAATAATTATGTGGTATAACATAGATAGGTATCAAAATATTGTACTAAATGATCATATTTGCTTTTTAATAGAAGGTCTGTCAATAACAGAGTAATAGTGAGAGAATTCCGGAAGCAAGAAAGCTGTGGTGGAGACTGGTATGAATATTAGATGAGATGTGATGAGGAATGACTTGGAACAGTGATTTTAAGACAAAGATTATATACCAAAACATTAGAACCTAAACAGCTGGAGATTGGTTCAATCAGACAGAAAACAGAAGCTATGGGGGAATTGTGCAATCCACAGTTGTCATACATTTTCTGAAGGGTGCACAGCAGCAAGTCTAACACGCATCATGTATGTGATGTTCTGCAAAGCAATAGCAGTGCTGGCCAAAAGGTCCTTGAAGGTTATATGGTCCTGTACAGGATTGTTTTATTTCCAGGGAGTAATATATTATATACAGAACTCACACAAATGTTAAAGGAGAAGTTGGTTTTAGGAAAAGCTATTTAAGCCATATTTAAATAATTAAATTTAAGGTGTTTCTGTGTATCTCTTTGCAGTAGATATGCTGATCTAGAGGCAACTGATTTTGATAGCCATCTAATGTTTGATAATATTTGGACTTTGTGTGTATTTTGTGATCATTCAAATATATTTTACAACTGTGGTAAAGTGATAAAGAGGTAAGGTTTTAGTCAGGAGATGCATACAAAGTTGAATAAGTAGACATAAACCAATGTAGTACCAAAAAAACACAATGTACAAAATAAGCAAGAAAAATACTGGGGTTGTGCAGAAGAAGATGAGGTGGAGGAAAAAGTGTAGTAGGGGTAATTCATAGACTGCAGTGCTATAGGAATCGAAAGATGAAGATGGAGAGATAGCTCAGCAGTTAAGAGTACTATTTATCCAGAAAACCCAAATTTTAGTCCCAGCATCCACATGGGACTAGATGACCATAACGACCATCTTCAACTTCAGTTCTAAAGGATCCAACACCTTCTTCTGGATTTTAGACACAACATGTACATATGGTGCACAGACATACACATAGGCAAAGTACCCATACACATAAAATAAAAATAAATGCAACTGTAAAACATAAGTGTGTGGGTCGGGCAGTTGTGGGGCGTGCCTTTATTCCCAGCACTCGGAAGGGAGAGGTAGGTGGATCTCTGTGAGTTCTAGACCAGCCTGGTTTACAAGAGCTAGTTTCAGGACAGGCACCAAAGCTACAGAGAAACTCTATCTTGAAAAACTAAAAGAAAAATAAAGAGAGATAAGTGTGCTTCAAAAAGCAAAGGGTAACTTTTACTTACAACAACAAAAATAAGATTATATGAGGTAAGAACCAAACTATATCTTTGAAACTATCATTAAAGTAGAATGATGTATTTTGGTGGAATTATGTTTCAAACTGAATTTTACTAAAGACTATATGACAGATGCAAGAGCTGAGAACAATGCTAAAGAGAACTCTTTACAGAAATTGAATAATTTAATGAGTATGAGATGGTTCGTGGACACACAAGCTTCACTCAGAACGATGACTGAAATGTACCAAAGTGAAGAAGCAGATGAAGAATATAGAAGAAAAGGCTGATCAGAATGATATAAAAAAAAGCAAATACAAGAAAAGATTGATCAGATAAAAAAAAAGTATAAAAAATTTCAGTCAGGATATTTACTGAGAAGGGGATAAAAACGTAAGGGGTACGCAGAGGAATTTGAAAGGAATGGTAACAGGTTAAAGAAAGTACACCTGGGACAAGAGAACAGAGAAGGACACTTGTCTATAATGAACCAAGGAATTCTACGGATCACTTATATTCTTTACCCAATATGTGTTGTGAATTAAGTTGACAATAAAAAAAAATTGTAGGTATATCAGAGGTTTGAAATACAGAGAAAGAAACATGGTAGTCAATGAAAATGGATCTGACTGAGCCATTTTGGATGATCACTCACACACCTTTTAAGCTAAGGACAATTTAGGATTGATCTAATGGTTCATGTGATCTTTCCCAAATATTCCTTGGCCCAGGAAGAGTAGAACAACAACAATTGGGCAGTCAAATGGATGAATTTTCTCAAGCAAAATTCCCAAGAACTACATGCTGCATGGTTAGGGAGGGATGGATAGAGGGATTATAATGACTACAGAGAGCAAAGGGATAATTTATTTTAAAAAAAGAACACAAATCAGTAGATTTGGGCATTAGTAATTAGTAATTCTGCATAAAGAGTTTGAAAAATAACTTGAGTTTGAGATTCTGAAATTAAAATTAAAAGAAAAAAGACTGGAAGATTGCTCCATGGTTAAATAACTTGTTCAAACTCAAACATCAGAGTGCAGATTCCCAGAACCCACATTAAATCTAGGCAGACATAGCCCGCCTATATTCCCAGTCTTGGAAAGTAAATACAAGGGTTTCCTGGCAGACACTGGTTAGCCAGATAAGCAATAATGGTTAGCTATGAGTTCAAGCGAAAGACCCTGCCTCAATAAATAGGTCCAAAGCAGTGCAAGAAGATACTCACTGTCAACTCTTACTCCCACCAACACATGTGCACGAGCATCTATGCATATACAACACATATAGGTGCATATATATGCACCTATAGACATGTGAACACACAGATACTTAAAAACGAAATTGTTCTGGGTGTTGATGAAGTTCTGGCTACAACCACAGGGATGTGTGGATGACAATTTATTTTAAAGTTATACAGGGTTTTACACCGGCTCACATACGGGATTGAGCATTTGGGACACTGGGTAGGATATAGGCTGAAGATCAAAGAGAAGAAACGCCGTGGCAGAACATGAAGTAGAAAGAAGCAGTATGAGTGACTTCATCAGGTCCCCAGAGAAATGACTACTAGGGTTTGGGATGAAGTGAAATATCCGGAGCTGAAAATAAGCAAGGGAAATTCCAGAGGACCGCAGCCACACTCAAGCGTCAGTTTTACAGACAGAGAACTTTGCTGATGCCCTACTTCCTGACCCAGAGATATGAGATCTGGGGGAGTATGAGTAATATCAGCAGGGGACATGCTACATTTGTCCCCGAAAATAAAAATTTTGGGTTAAGACGAGAGGCAGAAAAACATCAGATTAGGTTAAGAAAAGAAGGATTCTTTTTTCAAATTGATCTTTTCATAAGTGGAACACATCGGGGGCAGAAGTGAAAGTTCTGGGTACACAAGACTGCATGGCATTAACTTAATGAAGAATCTGGGTGGGATGCTGATGAGCATGGAGCTGAGGATAAATGCTTGTTTGCAAGAACTTCCATCTTAGGCAATAGCAGAGCAGGAGATGAGAGATTACACACGCATGCTTTTGATAATTCGATTTGGGTAGATAGACTCATGTTATAAAGAAATGGTGAGCGAGAAATATGGAGTGATCATCAGTCATTCAAGTCAAGATTTACACTCTCACTGTAGCAGAGGTCAAATAGGAAAAAAGAATGTCTTGGGTCAAATGTCAGAGGTCAAATAAGAAAGAATAACAGGCAGCTGAAGAGGCTTAGGAGAGGGTCTTGCTGCAATCTGACTAGGAAACGTCAAAGACCACCCGGGAAAATGGTTCTGTAAAGAGTTTCCGCCACTAACCTGAGGATCTGGATTCAGGTCAACATCAAAGACAAGCTCAGGCTCATGTCTCATAATGCCGAGCTGAAGAGGCAGAGGCAGGAGGATCCTTGGAGCTTTCTGGACAGTTGACCTAGTCAAACAGATGAGCTCCAGACTTAATGAGAGAGCCTATCTCAAAAGAATAAGGTAAGGAGCAATTGAAAAAAACTCCTGATGTCAGTCTTTGGCTTATACAAGGACATTTACAAATGCCACACACAAACGATAAAAAAGGAAATAAGTAAATCAGAGGTCCTATTGCCTCAGAAAGATTTCTAGACATACTGTGGTCAGAATAAATTAACTCTAAATTTGATGTTTAATGTAGAGTCTCAGAAACTGAGTAGAAAAAGAGGGTCTGATGAACAGAAGTTGGGAACGACCTCTGTGCAAATGGGGCTGTTAAACAGTGTAGAACATGCGCTGGTCTTAGTAGAACATTCCAAAGAAGACACATGGCCGGCAGCTGAGACATAACGCGACTTCTATTTTTAAAACCAATTTTCTTACAATTATGAAAAGTATGCTAGGCAATGATTCGACATTTCTTGAGTATAATGTACAAATAAATATGTACATGAACTTTAATAACTGTCTGAAATATAAATAAGAGCTACGCTCTTATTTCCTCAGTTTACAATTAATGCTAAGTTAACTTTATATATAATTATAAAATCATATAATTATGAAAAAAACACATTTTGAACAAAAAGCATTATAAATAAAAACAGGTTAATGATCTTTAAGAAATCACCACTAGGACCACGTGTATCTCAGAGACCTGGAGCATGTCTCCTGTATTCCCAGGGGCCTGGATCACATTACCTGTATCCCTAGTGGTGTGAATCATGACATGTGCATCCCCAGTGGCCTGGATCACGTCACCTCTATCTCAATGGCCTGGATCATGTCACCTGTATTCCTAGTGACCTGGATCACATGCTAATTTCGGGAAGGAATGAATTTTGCTTATTTCTTCAGTGTTTTAACTGAGAATCTCTTCCTATTACCAAGTTACCAAGCACACAATCTATCTAGCTGGGTGTTGCTGTAAGTGTGGGAAGCAATGTGTGCTCCCTGCCTTAACCGATGCTTCAATACTCCACATAGAGACACTTTCAAGTTATTGTTCAAAATGTTGTCCTTGAAATTGGCTCGAAGTATAGATCCCAAATCTATAGAATGGAGGGGAAACTGCAGCCAGGATGTAAAATAAATAAATAGATTTATTTTTTTTAAAAAGAAAGAAAGAAAGAAAGAAAGAAAGAAAGAAAGAAAGAAAGAAAGAAAGAAAAGGAAAGAAAAAAGAAATCAGAGGGCCATGCTGAGCCAGCTCCACCTTTCACTGTTTGCTCTGAAAAGGAAGAAAGAGAAGCAGCTCTCAGGCTAATTAATGGACAAAACTTCATTGACTCAGGGAAGAACACTTGGGGCAATGTCTCATTTGAAAGTGGAGTAAGACAAAGGGAAACTGCAATTATCTGAAGCAAAGTTTGAGCAAACATTCTAATGCACCGTCGAAGTAGAACTAAGTCATTATCTTCAGAGTCTTCCTTAAAAGTAACAATTATAAAATAAATAAAAGTCCATAAAATGCTAATTTACTTGCATCGATGACAAAATGTTTCGTTTTGTTCAAAAAGCGATAGGCGTTTGGTTTCCCAGCCACATCTTTGTCGTAAGCCCGGCTTAGTTCTGTTCCAGGAAGCTTATTTTCAGGCAAATTCACGGGGTTGATTAATATCTGAATTTCTGCCACAATATTGGAAATCACTAGAGCTGTAAGACAGAGGGACTTGAGTAAAACCAAGACAATGAAACATTTTACCAATGATCACTCTTTAGGTTTGTACTCATCAGCACATGCAATTGAGGAAAGTTTGTATGTAAAACAAAACTGGCGTTGGTTTTCCCTTTGAATGACATTTTAATACATTTTTTCTGTTGGGCCTTGCACAAAATATTTTGACTAAAGACCAAGTTGAGGTTCAAGCCTTATTTAATCTTTAATTATGTCTCCATGCAACTCGGCCGTTGAACTATTACCGAATGCAATGACTGTTCTTGTCCAAAGGAAATTTCACTAATTTCTTCTTTGTTATTGATCATTCAAAGAATTTCATGTGTTTGCTTAAACTACATTTTAATAGAAAGTTTATTGTATTTTTATTTGAAACACCACTTCAAAACATCACTGTAATGTCTGTTCTGGTTTTATTTGCTTTATTATTTTCAATGTTTTTCTTCATGGTGAAAGATAGACTCCATTTTGCTTTCAATGTGACTCACTATAGATTCATAACTCCACACCTCCTCAGCAAAAAAGCAGAAATAAAATATTGTAAACTCACTCCCAAACTGTGAAATACAGCACCAAGGATAATATATTAGCATATACAGTATCCAATAAAATAGCAATCGGAAAATTAGTCGTAAAGTTAAAAAATGCATCATATGATACTGTCACATAGTAGACGTGAGGGTAAAAGGAAATACTGCTGCAAAAAGAAGAGTCTGGAAAATACCAATCGGAGTTCTGCTTGAAATAACCCAAGGCCATATTAAGTTCTTCTCCTTACTCATGCACACATACGTGTACTCAAGAATAAGAAAGTAGTCAAGGAATGTTGACAGAACCTAAAAGAATGCCCTCACAGGTCCAAGTCTTCATACCCAAAGTCTTCTAAAGGCAAGCAATTAGCAAACTTAAACTCACCTCCACACAGTAACACAGTCTTGAAGGGATTCATGCTCACACTGGCTTCTCCAACGTCTACAGCAAGAACGACTAACAAATGCACAACTCCAACTATTTATACAAATTCAGTCTTCTTACAAGTTAATCCAGCAGGTCAGTCAGCTGTTACTCAACCATGATGACAGTAGATTTGTTTGTCTGAGTGACTATGCCCAGGTCATATTTCAGCTCCTGTGTTTGTTCCCACACAAATCTGGTAAGATTATCGGCAAAGCCAGGATTGTTGTGTGTCATGCATTTAATGTACATCTTTCCAGTTGAGGGGTGGTTTCCTAAGGAGAATTTTTGGTGAGAAGCCAGGTGATCTCTTCGTTAATCCTTATTGATCTAGAAACCCTATGCATTCTTTCGAACCCTGCCTGAGACATTGCAGCCGGCCATGGCTGTATAATCATGTCTGTACTTATGGCTGCTGAGTAGTTGCTAGGAGAACAAGATCCATACTTTGGTAGCTCATAACCGAGAAAACATAAAGGGTGGATAAAAATAACTGTACCTCCCAGAGGGAAAATAGGGGCTCATAAAAAAGCATGAAAGTTCAGGTCAGAAAGAAACACTTAAATAAAAGAAAAACCCTCAGAGAGATGGCACTACTTTACAACAACAGACTCCTAATATCTTGTTAGAAAAAGGATCGCTTATGCTTCCCAGTACTTACGTGTTTATGTATTTTTAATTATTCATATACAATTTGGCATAATTTAGAATTATCCACACAAGCTAGAATAAATTTAAAAGAGTAATATAATTATTTGAATATTATATTACATTGTAACACATTTATGACATAAATACATTGAAAATGATGTAAATATGGCATGATAAAATGTTTAGCATTGCTAATGCAAATGATGTATTTTATAATGCGAATTATTACTATTTTGTAATATTAATGAGATGAAAAGTGAAGTAAATAAAAAGCAAATAATATTTCTGTAAAAACACATTTCTAGAAGATCTTAACCAATTTCCTGGGTAAACTGTGGGGGAGGAAAGAAGGGGGGCATGGGAACATGAGAGACCAAGAAGACTGAGTTGGGGGAGGGTTGCAGGGGGAGAGCAATGAAAGAGATATCTTGATAGAGGGAACCATCATGGGGTTTGGGAGAAACCTGGTATTAGAGAAATTCTCAGAAATCCACAAGAAAGACTACTAGCAATAGTCGAGATGGTATCTGAAAGGCCGTCCCCTGTAATCATATTAGTGACTATGCTAATTACCATCATAGAACCTACAACCAGTAACAGGTGGAAGCAGATGCAGTGACCTACAGCCAAGCACTGGGCTGAGCTCCTGGAGTTCAGCTGAAGGGAGGGAGGAGGGGTCATCTGAGCAAGGGGGGTCAAGAGCATGATGGGGCCAGCTGATCCGAGGTAATGGGAGCTCATGGACTATGGATTAGCAGCTGGGGAGCCTACACAGGATCGAACTAGACCCTCTGAATGTGGGTGACAATTTTGCGACTTAATAGTACCCTGGCAGTCACACCAGGACCTATCCCAGGTACACAAGCTGGTTTTTTGGAGCGCATTCCCTATGGTTGGATGCCATGCTCAGTCTTGATACAGGGGTGGACTGGCTTGGTCCAGCCCCAAGTTTGTGTGCCAGACCTTGTAGACTCCCCAAGGAGTCTTGTCCCCTCTAATGAGAGAATGTGGGAGGGGATGGAAAGTGAGGAAGGTAGGAGGCAGAAGAAGGGAAGGGAAGGGGAACTGGGGTTGGGATGTGAAATGAAAAGGTAATTTTTAATAAAAAGCATGAAAAAAGATTCCAAAAAATGTATTTCTATTTTGCCCATTAGCTGTTCAAAGAAAATTTTATTTACTAAGCATTTTATTAGCTACATATATTTCTGTCATATAGAATACAAAGTTATAACAGCTCATTATATGCCTTAAAATACTTAGATTGAAAAATTGATAAACGCCCTAAATAAAAGTGTGATTTATATGTTTAATATAATATCTTCTATTTTTAACAATTTAATACACGTAAACAATTCATCTTGAATATAGGAACACTGCACTCTCCACTCCCACTCTGGCTTGGCCTCTATTTTTTCTCATAATTCACTGAGTTCAATTAATACTGCCTGTTGGAATGTTGATGGGTCTTGTCAGCTTGATCTTATACAGGTAACCATAGCTGCCAGTTGGCGAGTGCAGGGACCATGCGCAGAAGACAGCATGTGATAGCCATCTTCCCTGTCATTCTGTACTTATCATGACTTTCATGAATTCTTCCAGGGTCCTTGCTGAGCCTCGTGTTAGGGTGGGGATGATAATATAAATGATCAACTTCGGGTTGAATGCACAATAGTCATTTATTCTCTGCATAAGTGAATGTTATTTTAATTGTTTAAAGGTTTTATATTTTCATAACTGATGCCAAAGCTCACATACTGGAGCTAGAGAGTTGGCTTGTTAGTTAAGAATGCATGCTTTGCAATACACGGTACTAGTGCTTAGATCCCTGTGCATATGGCAAGCCAGGTGTCTTCATATTGAGAACTTCAACTCCAAGCAGGGTACAGACATTATGTGATCATTGGAGTTTTCAGGCTTTCAGGCTAGCCTAGAAAAGGAGAGCCTCATGGGTAAGCAGAGACTTTATTTCACATAATAGTCAGGGAGCCATAGAAGAGCCATACAGGGCTCTCTTCTGGGACTCTGCAGGCAAAAACATGATGTACCCACTTGTGCAAGGGCATGTATGTTCACACAGTAATTAATTAATATTTAAAAATTCAGATTTTGCATATCTTGGAGGTTACTACCATTGGAAAGGGTGCTGACCATGTCTCAGAAGTACAGGCATAATGGAAGACTTGTAGTATTTGACCCACAGCAAACAATATTTAGAACTGAGTAGCACCAGTTAAACAGTGATAACATTGAAAATTTACTAATATATTTCATTCAAATTTCCCTTCCTGATATGCTGTGTGTCTGGAGTTCAAATTTACTGAGGTGAACAAGGGAGGGTGGACTCAAAATTCTACCCTGTAAGATACTTCCTGCAATTAATACCTGCTAGATAAAGTACAATTGGTTTGTTCCAATGGAGTGTCACGGGGTACATCAACCCCACTACAGGGCAGACTCTGTACCCAGGAAGCAGTTCGCCAACACAAAGCAGAACCCATGGTTTTCTTGTCATGTTTTAGTTAGGGATCTCTTAACTAGTTGCTTTTGTTTCTTTTGGCCATTTTTTGTTACTTTTTTTAGGCAGGGGGAGTCAAAGGGGGGGCATGAAATTGGGTGGGTAGGGAGGTGGGGAGCACTTGGGAAGATTTGGGGGAGGTGATAAATATGGTCAAAATACATTGTAAAATATTTAATAAAACTTAAAATAGAATGGCTTTTTAAATATGTAGAATGATTGTGTGTATATATTATATTTCAAATATGCCTTTCTGTCATATGAGTTTCCTTATACAATACAGTTGCTTTCCTACTTCTCCTTAAATGACACCTTTATTTTTAAATCACAGATACAATATAATTTCTTATAATCACACACAAAAAACTTGAGTATTATGGAAAATAATAAAATATAATCTAAATTCACATTTAAGAAGGTTGTTTAATAATAAGACTTGACATCATATGGACATTGAAGAATTAACTATTTATTCTAATCTTGTTTTTGCTGTTGGTGTTTTATGTGTGCGTTTCTGCCTTCTTTGGCACAAATTCTAAGCATGTTTTTGATTTTCTCTGAGCTTTTCCTCACCTCCTTTGCTTCAGCCCTGAAAGGCACTGGGTTCAGATTTGCTGGATGTCTTCTGTAGGTGCATTATCACTGTTTCAGAACTAGAGGGCAATCCGAGTCCAAGTTTCTCTCCTCTGCCCTCTCTGTGCTTATTCCTGAAAGAACCCAGAGCGTGCCTAGGGAGGACACTGTTCTCACGACCTAACCCCAGGCTCCAGCATCAAGCCTGTGGTCACGAGTGTCCCTCTGCTGTGTTTTACCATAGCCCAACAATCTATAAAGAAGAGCGTGCCATGGGAGTCACACTAAAACCTTCCCACTGAAGTGGACTTTTCTCCAAGACCACAGCATCCAGACGCAAGTTATCTGGCTGGGGTAGAAATTCTAACAGCAGGGGCTATGTGCTTTCCACAGGCACTTGAGCTGTGCTAGATGCCCTGGGCTCAAGTTGATACAAATGGGTCACTGTCAGGATCTCCCAGGGTAAGGTTTTATTTGCTGCATTAGCACTACATGGCAGCTTCAAGTCTTGTGTTCAGAAACTTATCCTGCCCTCTGTGAATGGACTCTAGTCTGCTACTATGCTGCCAGAGGTTTGGGTAGTGTTGATTAAGACCGTCCCTTGCCATACAGACTTTTGCTATACTGAATCTTGCATGTATTCAGTGGTGGGCAAAACCCACACAGTAACTTAAGTGGCAGGCCAAAACATAAACCCATCCAACTGGGGCATCTCTCTCTCTGCCTGTAGCTTGGCCAGTTTTAGAGCTCTATCCACATGCATGGTCGGGATGGCAACTGTGCTGCTCAGGATAGAGAAAAGGAAGTGGAAACAGCCCCTTGTGCACTGTAGCAAACCTCCAGCTGGACCAAGGATATGGCCATTCTCGAGACAGGAAAAGATGTGCTATAAGCCTACTTCAAAGAAAAAATCTGATTCGGGCTAAAATTGCGATTGATTTTATCAACATACAGGCTTCCAAGCGAAGTCGTAGCAACTCTAAAAAACTTCCATTTCTGAGCTCTGATCTAAGTACGAGGGATTTCTTTTTCTATTCGGTGTTGGCTCTTTTCCTGACAGCCTTGATTAGGAGTCTCCACCCTGTTGTTCCCTATCAAGGGGGAAATTCCTTCCTTCTCTGCCACTCCAACCTGAAGCACCATGGAAGGTTATCAATGTTGAATTGATTTAAGACCCTGTGAGCACTTCAGAATGAGCAAGGTTCTTAGATAGTTTAAACAATTTGCTGAGTCTTCTACTGGGATCTGAGACAGATACAAGAGGCTCAGGTATAGGAGGCTCAGCTTGTCACAGTGCTATAAGTCCTTTGAAACACAGTTTCAACCAGGATGTCAAAATCTCTATGATAAAATAAAAAAATAAAATTCATTAATAAATGCAGAAAAACCATGAAGAAGAAAATCAACCTGTTCATACTTAGGTTATCATGGCTGGCCCCCACAGAAACGTGGTTTATATTAGCAATCCAGGAGCAGCTCTTGGAAATACTTGTCTAGGCAGTCTTGCCTGGGATTTTGGGTGTATTATTAGGGCAGTTAAGGATGGTTCTATGTCCATTATCCTGAACAGACTCACTTTGAGTGAGATGCTGCAAGGCAGTTCTCCAGGTTTCTATCACCTCTACTAACCCTGTTAACTTAGTACCTGTCCACACTGGTTGTTAGTTCTCCTTGAAGACAGTCTTGTAGGACAGCTTTAAAGATTCAGTGTTATCCCCTAGACTGGCCATGGAGGCGGGAGTTGTTTATTGGCCAGGATAAGAAAGTCTCTAGCATATGTCATGGTCAGTCACACTTCCAACAGTCAGCTGCAACTGGTAAACATGCAGGTTCCCCATGCTTACCCCATAGCACGTGATTGCATCATTTGGCCTTCTCTGTCTTGCTTTCAGGGACATAGGACGCAACGTGGAAGTCAAGCTAAATTCTGATATTATCACTTCTGAGGTTTCCATAGGAAACAATGTCCTTTGTGCAGGACATGAGAGTCTCCCAATACCCAAGGAATGCTAAATTCTCAGCTGGAAAACAGGACAAAACATCAGACCCTTCACGGGTTTTACCATGAAGATACTGATGTACGTTTCTAACCACAAGAACCTTTTATCTCAGCACAAAACCAAAATCGAGGTAAACACCTGTAGAAATATTTAGAATGTAGCTGGGTATTATACTAGTTTAGTCAAGTGATGGTTGTAGGTTCTCCTCCAAGGTTCATTTTTGGCTTCTATAGTCAAGGGCAGTTGGCTAGGTTTCCAGTATCACACATAATTTCCTTCTTGTTCAACAGATTGTAATTCCAATTAGAGAGCTAGTGGTGGAAACCAAGTGTTTTTTCAATACCTAAGCGTCAGTCTTGAAAACAAACAAGTAACGTACAGAATGAGCAGGCTGTGCATATGTATTTAGGAATATGTATGTTTGTAGGTAGGTAACCACAATTAATGGGGAAAAAAAATCAATGAATTTGAAAGACAGCAAGGTGGATGTATAGGAAACACTGGAAGGAGGAAAGAGAAGTGTAGTGATGAGCGGGCCGCGTTCCTGCCGCCTGGCTCCTGCCCACACGACTAGCTTATGCCCAGAAATAATTACACGGAAACTGTATTCTTTTAAACACTGCCTGGCCCATTAGTTCCAGCCTCTTATTGGCTAGCTCTTACATATTGATCTAACCCATTTCTAATATTCTGTGTAGCACCACGAGCTGGCTTACCAGGAAAGATTTTAACCTGCGTCTGTCTAGAGTGAGAGAATCATGGCCACTCTGACTTGGTTTCTTTCTCCCAGCATTCTGTTCTGTTTACTCCGCCTATCTTAATTCTACCCTATCAGAGGCCAAGCAGTTTTCTTTATTAATTAACCAATGAAAGCAACAGATAAATACAAGACCCACCTCCATCAGAGAAGGGGAAAGAAAAAATTATACTCTCAAGAAAATTAAAAAAAATTAAATGCAGAAAGGAAAATATCAGATGTGCATCATGCCTTCATGGTGAAATATTATGAACACCAATATGAGCTAAATTTTTATAGAAGTAGCATAACAGCTCATAGGCAGTGGAAAGTACCAGAGTCTAAGACTCTGCTCCATCTATGAGCTTATTGCTTAATCTCCCTTGATGTCAATTTTTCTCTTTATAGTATATGTAAGTTAAAACCATGGCCTCAGAATGCTTATGAAGAAAATATGATGTCATGTGTGGAGGCTGAAAAATGCAGGCCCACTTCCACCTTGTTGGACAGTTTGGAAAGTTTGGAGATCAACAAGCATTGTTCTACCTCCCAGCTTGTTTCCTTTGAAATGAAGAGAGCTCCATGTCATCCTGACAGGTGGTCAGGATATGCAAATGTGCTTCTACTCCTTCTTTTGGAACTATGAGGTCACCTGGGGTGGGGCGTCTTCAGGATACTTAACCCAGAGCAGCTTTGCTACCTAGACAACAGAATGCTAATAATTTGATATCTCAGAGGGATAAAGCGATTGACTGTGTGAGTTATCCTTTGTATCATGTTAGTAAAGCCTTTTATTTCCTTCCCCCCTCACCTGTTTATGTTGGGTATAAAAACTGTGGAAAAATAAACATGGGTGATTTCAGTCACTGGAATGCCTGCTCGATACTTTCTATGGTTTCTGTCTAATTATTTTTATACACCTTTAATTTTTTACTTAAATTTCTAAAATTCCCATGCTCCTACCCCGGTAAGTCATATTTTTTTTTTTTTTTTTGGTTTTTTGAGACAGGGTTTCTCTGTGGTTTTGGAGCCTGTCCTGGAACTAGCTCTTGTCTCAAGGCTGGTCCTCGATGGTCATGGATAAAAGAAGCTAGCACAATTCAGGGTATGGGAGAATCATTCCACAAACATTCCCCAAAGCTATTGCTTTGGAGCTACTTCGGGTATCTCATTAAAAATCTCAGGTTCTACAGTGTAATTTTGTATTCCTTCATACTGCATACCCCATGAGGTCATGATTTAAATATTTTCGGAAGTAACCCACCCTATTCTAAGCTCTGTTCTATATCAACAATAGCAGTGGGATTTCTATGTAATGCCATAAAGAGTCTGTAAAGAATGAACAGCTCTCTATACAAGGGTGTGCAGGAACCTCTTATGGACAACTGAGAACTGGAGATGAATGCCTGCATCGTGCAATCCACCCTCTGCACCCATCATCGAGCAGTTCTTCTTTGAAAACCTGACTATGTTACTTTTCCATTAAAACGTTCTTCCTACAAAACACTCCAAACAACCCTGGATGTCGAGTTCTGTTCTTCACTTGTTTCTTCTTTACATTCCCAGGCACAATGCATCCAGTAAAATCTGGGTATACACACACACACACACACACACACACACACACATACTTCATCACAGATACGCTTCATTTTACGGAAATGCTATTCTTCTCTTTCATTTCTCTACTGTAAAATTTACTCATCTTTTCAGGAACAAGACCCAACAGATCAAACATCACTTTATCCCTTAAGTTATTATGGTTTCCACAGTATTGTCAACGTCTTCCTCCTATCACGCATGAACACATATAGGTATAGAGTAATGAGGCTTTATTTTCTAACATATTTTTCTCCAAGTCTCAGTAAAGGGAAATGTTTACTTTCTGTTTGTTTTGTTTTTAATGAACAACAATGAAATTGTCTTTCCTTGATGCTGTGAATTAAATACTATTACAATAAACTTCTCACTATGGGTTATACGTAAATAGACTCTTATAAAATCTTATATTAAATTCTCCAACTGCCTGGAAATCGTATCAAGCAAACTACTGCCTCAGTTCTTTAAAACTGAACTTTTTCTTTTCACGGAACATTTTCATGGTGAAGTCTTAATTCCTGAACTCCTTCAGGTTTGAGTAATTTATCCCTTTCTTAAAGTTACCTAGACCATGTGATTCCTTCTCCCTCTTTTTCTTACTGTCAGATTTTTTTTTTATATTACCCACCATCCTTTAACATACTACATGATTGTTTAAAGTTTGTTATCTGTGGTCTGTTAGTAATCTTTATTATGTAAACCATTTTAAAGAAGACTTTTTTTTTCTTCTTTTCAAGAAGGTAAATTTAGGAACTGAAAGAACCCTAAACTGGACAACCATTTAAAATAATTACGGGAGGAAAACTATAGACATTATTTTCACACCATATTCTTTTGCATTTAGTGTCATATATGAAAATTGATTCAGGAAAATGTGAACGAAATTGATTTATGATGCTGAAATGTATTCAGCTTGCCCTGTACCTAGCTAGATGATAGTTGCTAGATAAAATAGATAGGTTGGCTGTAGGTTTATATCATGGATATTTTATCTTTGTATTATAGTAATATGTAGAAATACTTCATATCACTGAGAACAAAACACCTAGAAGAAAACTTCAAAGGAACGTAGGGGTTCATCCGCCTCCCAGCCTCGGAAGATTCCATCAGTGACCATGTAGCCCCATACACTCATGAAGAACACTATGGCCACAGATCGGGATTCTCTCAGCAAACAGGAAGACACTAGAGGTTGAAACAATCCACGGAAAACACCCTGACCCTGACTCATCGCTGCGACCAGGGATTGAAATTGCACCAATCCCTGAGTTTGCCCTAGAGTCATTCTGCAGAATCCCACCAATCCCTGAGGCCCCTGAGCTCAAAATGCCACCAATCCCTGAAGAGGAAATGCCAATCCTTAAACTTGACATTTCCTTGCCCCAGAATCAGACCACAAAATCCACCCATCCCACGCTACCCTGGAAATCCCATATAAGATCTGTCCCGTCCAGTTTCCTGCTGTTTGCCACCGGAAGCAATCACCCTCCTGTGTTCTTCCTTCCCAGTAAATCTCTTAAGTGAGACTTGCAGTGCTGTGTGACGTTTTCACCGGAGTGCAATCTGGTTGTAATCCCCTTCCCTGGGAAGCAGAACTGTAACTTGTTTGCTGGGGAAATCTTCCCTAGCAGAGTAGAGCTGTAACACCCAGCCGGATCTGAACAGAGTTGTAACTCTTCTCCGAGCAGAGCTGAGCGAAGCAGAGCTATAACAACTGGAGAAACTCTCCTCTCCTAGAACAGAGAAGTTATACTTGTATTGGGGAAACCTTTCCCTGGAGCAGGGCTGTAAACTGCTATGCTTACAGTGACTTTGTGGTATTCACTGGCTCCTAACTGCCAGAATACCTTTCCCTGCGAGCTGCAATGTTTACAGCCACATTAAGGAAAAGACACAGGTTGTCCTCAAGGTTCTGATACCATGATTCATTTTCAATAGATAGGAACCTATCTCCTAAAGTTTCCCAAACTTCCCAAAATAATGCTATCAGCTGGGTGTTCTTCTTCTTCTCAGAGACAAAAGGAGGACGCAAGACACAACAAAACCCACGTGGCGCGAGGTTTATTGCGGCATACGTAACAGTAAAGAGAGAGAAGGGAAAAGAGGATGAAGGGATGGCGGTCCAGCTTTTAAAGCGTCCTCCACGCACGTGCATCAAACGCCACGCCACGTTCTGCACCTGCGCAGCCTTTGCGTGGAAAGCTAGGTGCTCCTGGGAAAGGTAGTTCCCCAGACGAGTGACGCTCAGGGGCCTTCTGGGCAATAACACTGGGAATAAAGAATTCAACACATGGGAGCCCAGGGGAGAACTTTCATCCCCAAATTATAACACACAAGTTGTGTTTGTATATCTGGGTTTCTGAAAAACACTCAACAAATATTTGATATGGCATAAAAATTTCTTGGGATACATCTTTAAATATCTCAGAGGTCTAACCTGGAATTTTGGGGATCTTCTACTTGTACACCCCCATGAAATGCTTAGTTAAATTTTTTTGGGAAAAAAAATTGCAGTTCTTGAGCATTTGCACCAAGTAGAAAAGTACACAAACTCCTTAGTATTTTAAATGTGAAATAATAGTAAGTAAATAAATTATGCTCATGGCCGTACTGAAGCCAGGTTCTGTGTTGATGTCCGTGGCTCCTGCTACCATCCAAGGACACACATGAATGTCTGAAGTCTGGCCTCCTACCTGGGGGCCATGTTGGCTTCCAAGGGCTATGCTGACATTGAGGCCATAAAGATCTGAGTGATCTATGCTGCCACCTGAGGCAATGGTGGCATCCAGGCCCAGCCGCTGCTGAGGAACATATCTGGGTCTGTGGCCTACCGCCGATGGGATCAGTGTCAACCCAGGACCTCAGCGGCCACCTCTGGACCTGTGGTTGTGTAAGTGTCGTGCTGCTGACGGGCCGATGCATATTTAAGTGACCTGTGCTGCCACCCAGGGCCATGGTGTCATCTGGGACTGAGCTGATGCTGAGGACCGTGTTGGGGTTTATGGTCCTGCTGAAGCTCGGGTCTGTGTTGAAGTCTGTGGTCTGTGTTTGCATGGGGAGCCCTAGGAATCATGTGTGCTGAAATCAGAGAGCTGGTTCCGTTTCTTTGAGCCCGTATGCGTCCAGGTTTTGTGGTATGGTTTTCATGAGTCTTGTGGTGTTCTGGACCCTTCTGTCTCCTGAAATCCTTCCTCCCCCTCTTCTGAAGGATTCCCGAGTTCCGCCTAATGTTTGACTGTGAATCTCAGCTTCTGTTTCCAACAGTTTCTGCATAAAGCCTATTGATGACAGACAATTGGGTTAGGCACCAATCTGTAAGTAAAACAGAATATCACTAAGCATCATTATATTAACATTTTTTTTATTCTGGTCTTGTTTGGTTTTATCCTAGGTCATAGGGAGTCTGCATGGGACTGAACTAGGCACTCTGCATATATATGACAGTTGTGTGGTTTGGTCTTCTTGTGGGACTCCTCACAGTGGGAACAGGGACTGTCTACAACTCTTTAACTGGCTTTTGGGATCCTACTCCGCATATTGTGTTACCTTGATGTGTTGTTTTGTTGACTTCCATGGGAGACCAGCCCTTTCCTAAACAGCAGGAGGAGTAGATTAGGGGGTGAGAACACGGGTGGCTGAGGGAGGAGAGAAAGGAAAAGAAACTGCAGCCAGAATGTAAAATAAATAAATAGATTTATTTAAAAAAAAAAAAGGAAAGAAAAAAGAAATCAGAGGGCCATGCTGAGCCAGCTCCGCCCTCTCTGACTCTTGGAACACTGACCCTGCCCCTTTGGTGGACACTGCAGCAAAAGATCTTGTCGGATCTTCATGGGAGACCTGACTCCCATCCCCACACTTGGAAGGATGGCCCCACTCCTGACTGCATGGCAGAACTGGCCCTGATAGAATGGGCATATGAGAGCTGACTCCACCCCTCACCTGAGGGGAGGAGTCCCAGTGACCTGGACTGACCAACTCGGCTACCTCCCAGGCCCACAGCCAGGCCTTGGGTTGGCCCACCCTAACATCTACCGCATTTATGACGTGTTGGAGCATGTGAAGGGACTGGTCCTGTTGTTATTCTTTTAAAGACATTGGGGTTGTGATGGCGGGGGAGGCGGGTCACTTGGTGGGTCCCCAGAGGCCTTGGTTGGTCAAAGGGTGGGAGACTGTGGCTGGTGAGAGACGGACAGATATGCCATGCAGAGAGAGAGAGTTTGGGTAATAGAGTTCATTTAGTGGGTCACAGAAGAGAAAGGGAAAGGGGGAAGGGAAAAGGGGAGGGGGGAGAAGAAGAGAGACGGTGGGGGATGGGAGAAGAGAGAGGCAGAGAAAGTGGGGGAGGGGAGAAGAGAGAGGCAGCAGCTACCTCTTCAGAAGAGGAACAGAAGAGACAGAGCTCAAGCTGGAGGAGGCAGAAGATTCGCTAGCCTCAGCAGAAGGGAGAGGGTGAGGCTTGTCTCTTAAGGGGACAGAGTACCCAAGTGACAGGGCAGATGATAACACCTGAGGAATGATCCCCACAGGATCTCCATGACTAAGGGCAGCTATGGGATGACTGCAAGTTTTTGTGAGGATCCCATATTGTTGGTGTGCAAGAGTCCTGTGGCCTTGAATCAGATCAACGACTCACCTCAATGAACATTTGCACGTGAAGCTGATTGAACAAATGGTGCACTGTGTGATGACCTTGGCCCTCAGTGAGAATTCTCAAGGAGAATGAAGAGGTGCTGCAGAAACGGGAAAGGCTGAGGATGAAGGCAGTTTTTTGTTGTCGCTGTTTGTTTGGTTTGGTTTTAATTTTTAAATTTTCTTTTCTGGGAGACACTGCAAGGGTGAAGGGAGGATATGGGGGCGGGGAAAAGGAGTGGAGCTCGAGTACATGGCGTGAGATTCCCAAAGAATCAATAAAGACACCATATTAAAACAATAAATTATGCCAACAGCGCAACTAAATACCTTCTCTCCTGTCAATATTATCTGCTAGTTTCTTTGAAATATAATATTTTTAAATCATCTTTAAAAGTCAAAGACAAAGATAAGGAAACTTGGGGTATTTTAAAGCCAGTCAATTGGTCTGTCCTTTAAAGAAGCTGAGAAGAGCAGGGGAAATAGGGAAGGGGAAGCAGGCCAGCTCTGCTATCTTTCCTGAGTCGCTGATTGCATGCCTGAAAAAATAAAGAGTTTGGTGAAGGACATGAGCCCTTTGAACCAAGGGCTTTAGTAACTCTTGGAGGAAATGGCAGTTTATAATTAGTTTTGAATTATTGCTTCATCTCGCAGCTGAGACAAATTCCCATCCATCATATGAATCCTCTCATATAAGATATCAGGCTAAAAGATATGTTTAATAAGAAGCATCCCGTTTCCTGCTTGATGTGTTTAGTTAGGACCACACAATTTACTTGAGCAGGATTATGAGATCTTTCAGGTATTTACTTGTTCTTTGGTTGTGCAGTGTGCTTTTAATTACCTTTTATTCTAAAATGTCCAAAAATACTTCAAGGAGCCTACTCTGTTAAAAAAATAAAAACAGCTAATTGAACTTTGCTAGAAGGAGAATGGAGTTCACAGCACTCTGCAGTCTTACTTTTCCTTTCTATTGCCACGTTAGCAAGTATGAGTTAGGTGGGGGGAATGAAGGCCGGTGATAATTTTCTTCTCTCTGCTTTTCTTATATGCTATTTTGAAAGTCATATCATTCAGATTTTGAATTCCTCATGCCACCAATTACTGTATGGACTACATCTAATTAGTGTGTCCCAAAAGAGAACTGGGATTTGACTGGGATTCAAACTGATACAGACATTTATGAAAAAAAAAAAATCAAAGTTGGTTATACTTATTCTCAGCTTTCTGTGAAGTCTCATTTCAAGTGTTTAAGCTGTTTTTTGACTTAAAAAGGAACATACCTCATCTTTCAATTTATTCTAATTTTGTCTTTGACATGACTAGTATATTGCATTTATCAATATTTTGATTGCATATTGATATTTTTCTTTCCTGTCTCAAATTATAAATGCCTTCAAAATCAGAATAATTTTATTTTCATTTTCTGTGGTTTGTGCCTTTGTACATCATTTGTAGTTTGGTGGATAATCAAGTAATGAATGCATGTGTAAATTACATGAATGAATGAGGGAGAGAAGGAAAGTGTGACTAAACTATTAAATGCTTAATGGTCATTAAACATTAATATAACCAGCATGAATAAGACAGTCCTTAATTTTTCTACCACAAAATAATACAATGGCAAAAAGGATAACATTCAAGCATTGCAGATGAGAAACCCACTTTCTTAAAGAAAATTAAGTTGAATAATAATAATTAATTTGCAGATACCAATCTAAATCCTCTCTCAGAGAAGCCTATGATTCAACAAAGCAGTTCTCATACAGGACAGTCACCAACTCAGCCTAGTGACATCGTCGAGTCAAGACACCATAGTCTCAGCTTTATTATTTTACATGTACAATGCACCATTCATTTCCACTGCGTGAAGCTGAACCTCGATTCCGTGAGTTTTATGGGCACCCGCCCTAGTACTGTGCTGAAAGTCTCACTGGAAAGATATAGTAGGCATTTCAACGTAGAGGGAAGGAATGGGGAAGTATGGAAAACTAAGACATATTTAGAAAAAAATAAGAATGTAGTTTGTCTTAGGGTTTCTATTACTGGGACAAAAGAACCATGATCAAAAAGTAAGTTGGGGAAGAAAGGGTTTATTAGACTTACACTTTAGCATTGCCATCCCTGAAGGAAGTCAGGTCAGAAACTCAAACAGGGAAGGATCCCAGAGGCAGGAGCTGATGCAGAGGACACAAAGTGTGCTGCTTACGGGTTTGTTTCCCCTGGCTTGCTCAGCCCACCTTCTTATAGAACCCAGGACCAGCAGCCCAGTGATGGCACCACCCACCATGGGCTTGAACCTCTCCTGTTGATCATTAATTGAGAGAATGCCTTACAGATGAATCTCAAGAGTCATTTCCTCAACTCAGCCTACTTCCTCTAATGACTCTATAGCTATTGTCAAGTTGACACACCAAACCAGCCAGTACATAGCTGTTCTAATCTAGATGTTAAAGAAGTTCTGCAGGACATTGAGTGTGCATGGGAACTCGAGGTTCATAGATCTGAGACAGAATCTTACTAGATTCTAGGAACTGAAAGACAGGAGCTAAGTCCTCTCCCTAGAGAAGCAGGGACAATACAGCTAAAATAATATGCACCCAATTCTTGCACTTACTGCAATGATTACATAAAATTTTTATGTATAATTTATATTGAGGCTCAGTGGTAGAAAGGATTCATATATGTTTACACATGCATAGACATTTTTAATAGTTCCTGGAAATTACAGTAAGAACAGGGCCTGCAGGCAGAAGATAATGAAGTTTTGGGAAAGTCTGAACCATGAAGGAGCACAAGAGTAGCATTGCCTATGTCCAGCTTCATGGTGTGTCCCAGCATTAATTAGCCTGACTTAGGCATCTCAGAGGCACATCCTTTCTCACCTTGAAATGTGCACAGTAGCACATTGAGGATGATTCTAAAAGGGGTAGACATGGAAGGGAGCAGTATACAGTAAGGGGAGACAGTGGTACTTTATAGTTGCTTAGTACACAGAAGTTAATATGACTATAGAAGCTATGTACATAGTGCCCATAAGACATTTTCAGAAGGATACTTGGAGGTTACTATACAGGTAACTTTGTGATAAAGAGAAAAAAGATCAGGAGTGTGTCACATAAGATAATTGTTATTATGCTGTGTGTGCACATGTGTGCACATACACACACAAAAAAAATCCTCTAACATCCATATATATATATATACATATATATATATGCGCAATATAAAATATATGTCAATGTTTTCTATTTTAAGATCTCTCTCTACTCATTCTCCTGTGCTATGTGATAATGCTCTTGTACACATAAATATTTGTCACTTGTATTAGTTTAACAAACACTGATTGGCCAGTAGCTAGGCAGGAGGCAGGAAATATAGGCTGGGTAACCAGATTAAGAATTCCGGGAAGAGGAAAGGCAGAGAGACGCAATCACCAGCCAGATGCAGAGGAAACAAGATGAGAATGCCTCACCGAGAAAAGGTACCAAGGTAGGTGGCTAAACATAGATAAGAATTATGGGTTAATTTAAGTTGAAAGAACTAGTTAATAATAAGCCTGAGCCAAGAGGCTAAACAGTTTATAATTAATATGGGCCTCTTGTGCTTCTTTGGGATGAACAGCAGGATGGAAACTTCATTCTACACCCCTGACTCTCCCGACTAAAACAAGAGTAACGTTATATTCACCAACACTAACTTCCCATTTTCCTTCATACACAACTTGAAGACATCTTTGACCTTTTTTGCTTTGTTGGTTTTTTTTTCTCCTTTTGCCTTTTTTTTTTTCACTAGGTGTGGCCAATGAGATGTAGAAGAAATTACTGTATAAAATTTCAAACCTAGTATGTAAAAAAATCCAACATAAACCTGCAAATTCTCTGATGATGAAACATAGAGAAACCTTCAGAGATCTCAAAGTCCCCTGGACTGAGACAGCCACAGGATCTTATAAACCTGGGTCCCTGGGTGACAATATAGAAAACTGTTCCCCTCCCAGAAATGTCTCCTCTAAACATGAGTGAAATGAAACTAGAGTCACATCACAGGCATTTGGTTACTTTGCATAGCTAAAGTAAACAACCAAACATTCTGAAATGCTAACTGCTTGCACCTTTTCAACGGATTATATCTCCCTGGACCTATGAAAAGGAGATGGGGAGAAACAAGGTAAAAAGCGACAGCCAGAGCTAGCTGAAAGCAGACACCACGGCAGACTTTGTTCACAAGCAAGTAGTTGCTTGAGCTGCCCCCCAAGAGTTGTTACTCCAGCCTCCACACCGTCTACCTGAGAACCAGCCAGGGCTCTGCCTTTGTCTGGCCTCCATCTGGGAGCAAGGTGACCTGCTCGAACTGCCACTCTAGCAGCCCTGTTAAAAACTCACTCCACACTCACCAGTCTGCACTTTTCGTCCTAAAACAGGGTGCTGACCTCAAAGGAAAACAGGTTTAGGCTACATCTACACGGGTGACCATGTGTGGCATAAAATAGACTTTCCAGCATGCGTTTATTTGGCAATGACTTAAAAGTACAACCAGATGTTTTCATGGAGAACGGTTCTTTCAGCCACAAGTGTTTCCAATTTAAATACATTTGTTTTGACTCTATTTTGCTGCAGATGGAAAACATCCATTTTCTTTCTTTCCAGTGGGGATAGACAGTGAACGTTGGCAAGTCTCATAGAGAATGATTACCAGCATAGACAAAACTTCAGTGAAAGCTGTATTTCCATAAGGAGAATTTTTTAAAGACAACTTTGCATGTTAAATAGGTTGGCTCTTTTAAAACAATTTCTTCCCTTTAATTTGTACCATAAGTCTTAAACATCTGTATATGTTTGATCCTAGGGAACTATCTACTCTTCAGTGATAAGTCTGATGGGTCTATTCAGAATGACAGCGTAGCTTCTGGGTAAGCCATCAATAGCTACTCCAAATAGATGCTTACGATTTTTATCTAGAGTCTATTATATGGGAGTGTTTTATCAAATTTACTTGAAAATGGCAAGATGAAAAGTAACAAGAATTTTAAATAACATTTTGAAAAATAGCAGGAAAAATATTTTCATCCCTTTCTGGGAACAAACCAATGTGTGCATGACAAAGACTAGCAAGATCTGGCAACAGTTTACATTATTTTGTTTTAAGAACCTGGGAGTTGTATTTTAACTCATAAAACACATAGTTTTCTTCAACAAAATTTTCTTTTTTTATTTAAATCTATGATTTGTGAGACGCTTCTTTAAAAATGTTTAAAATTTTTATTCTTTGCCTTAGGATATTAAAATGAATAAAAATATCCTAAAACTCTGTTGACAGCAAAGTTGTTCTTATTGGTTTTCCTTGAAGACTGTTCTCTCTATCAGTCCATGTGTAACTCTTCCATGGTCTGGGATACACGATCGTTAGTTTTAAATGGCAAAGCCAGTAAAAAGAACTATAAATACTATAATGTTTATTAATTTTTGTTACTGAATTGAAAGAGGAGCCATTCTATTCCCCACCCCCATTTTCCCACTAAAAGCTCTTCATCTAAAGATGCCATTCTGTGTGGAGTTTTCAGAGCAATGGCGTTCAGCTTTTCTTCCCACATTAATCTTTATCAGATAGCCTACTACTCTCTTCTGTCCTGAATTTTCCAATCCATTATCAGCAATGAGAAGTCCTCTCTAAAAACTGCTCTACCACACCCTTCCTTCTTAGTCAGCTCTTAGGTTTTTGCCATCCAGACCTTTTTACTGCTTTAAAGACGTGTGTTCATGAAGTTGGCCATGGCCATAGGAACCTTTGGGACAGCTTTAGGCTTCTCTTAGATCCCAGTCAGACTGAATACTGAGAGGTTCTGACTCTGTGACGGTCTCTGCAGTACCTTCTCCCAGCGTCATTCTACCAGCAAAGACTGGTTTCTGCCAGACCACAGAGTTGGACAGCATTCTTCCAGCGTAGTGTAGGCCTAGATTGTTTAGATGACCCATTGGAACCAGCTGTTGGCCCAGGCAACTAGGAAGTTAGGAGCATTCTGTAGAAGCACTGTGAAATGGACGTGGCCATTTTCTCTAGTGTTGTTTGGAAAAGGCAGCGTTTCTCCACTTATACTTTCCTTCAGTATGTGTTCCCTTGACTTCGTGAATGATAGTGAAAAGTTGCAGATATTCCTAAGTTAATGAAGTATGCATTCTGGGGTTTCCAAAGAGGGAATATAATTATTCCACTTCAGCTAAATGATGATCTATGCTACATTTAATTTAAAAAATCCCAACAGTCCCTACTTTTTCTTCAAAGCTTACCATCTTATAGTTATTATCAAGAGTCATCATTGTTATCAAAAAGGATAATTTTTCCTTTTAAAAAACCTGTCAGTAAGCCAGGCAGTGGTGGCACACACCTTAATCCCAGCACTCAGGAGGCAGAGGCAGGCAGATCTCTGTGAGGTCGAGACCAGCCTGGTCTACAAGAGCTAATTCCAGGACAGGCACCAAAGCTACAGAGAAACCCTGTCTCGAAAAAAAAAAAAAAAAACTGTCAGTAGCTATATGTCTTGAGTTAAAGCATATTAGTCATGGTTTTGCCTACTTAAGAGACCACCTAGTATATTTTCTAGAACATAAAATTAAAATGACTTCTCCCATATAAATGCTTTCATCCTCACTTTTTTAATTTTAAATGTGAAATATGTCAATATGATCCTAAAACAATTATTAAGTAATTGTTTTTAATCATTATTTCAAATTCCTAAAACTATAGGAAAATAATCACTTGCAACTTATTTTCCAAATAATAATCAAAATTTTATATTAGAGAATGGAATTTATCTTCTGCTTTGCTTGTATCTGCATTTCAAAACAGCAGAGCTCACACAAGTAACTCCTCTTTTACTGTTTTTGCTACTTTATCTTGAATATTTACTTTGTATCTTTTGGTTTAAGTGCTTTAGATATGTGTCTAAAAGTGAAATATTCATAAAGTCGCTAGCCTATCAATAACCTTTTCTTGGGTTTTCATTTACCTTTCGCTGGGACTCATATGACACAGGTATTGAGTTTTCTGTACTTACTGGAACAGCATCAACCTGTTTTTATAAGTACACATGCACCCTTAAAACTTGGAATTCATAAATATCCAGTTGAAACTTTAATTTCCTATAGTTGAAAATGGAACTCTGTGGGTATCTGAAGCACAGATATTGGAAATCAGTGTGCTACGTTCGGTGATGCAGGGGAGGGGACCCTTAGCTCTATGACTTTCAACTAACAGTCTTTTGGTGATATCATTTCTTTATATTGCTGAAATATATGGTTCAAAATGACTGAGAAGAGGAAAATAACAAACTAGAGTTTTCTTTCATAAATGACATCATGGAGCTATGGGGATTCTTGGGCTCAGCATCTGGCATATGGAGACTAATCCTGGCAATCGAATTGAAAGATCTTGATTAGGTCAAACTAAATAACTACAGAAAGTTAAACCATTCTAGAACAATGCCATGCTAAATGAATGAAAGCCATGGTTCTTAAATCCAGACGATTTGTCCTTTCGATCCATTAATAAATGCTTAGAACAATTCACTTAAGCCTTCAGAGAAGTTAAGGTTTTTTATTTTCAACCTAAAGAATTATTTATAATTCAACATATAAGTATTACGAACCAACATATACAAAATGAGACCTGAAAAAAGGTGTGAGAGGGTGAATGAAGAGTAGAAATTTGAGATAACAATAATTGCTGTATGACTAACATCTCACTCACTTATAGCATTGTTTATGTAAATTTAATTTGGAGGGAAATTAATACTACAGAGAGGCATGGAGAAGTAAACATGCCTTGAGAGTTTCGTTGCAATTGTGTTCTCCTGCACCTTTTCCATCTCATGGAACCCTCAGAAATTGAATTTGAAATTTTACCAATATATTTAAAGTTCATGTTTATTATTTCATTTCCACTGGCAGGTGCAAACCTTGGTGAATAATTCAGTCATTGAATCTATATTAATTAACGGTGAACTTGAGACCTACTAGATTCAAGACAAAGCAGATACTAGTTAATAATTGCAATGGCTTATGAAGCAAATTCCATCATCTTGGCTTTAGATATGGAAGTTAATTAGAATTTAATGTATATTTTATCAGTAAATAGCAATATTTTATATGTAAAATTAGTGAAAATGGCGAGAAAGGAAAATTTAATGAAAAACTGCTGAGGTGGGGCTTAGAATCCAACAGAATGAATGGGTCATGATTATGGTTTCTATGTTTTGCATAAACTGTTTGAGTATTCTAAGCCTTAGTTTCTACTTCTATACAGCAGGGTTGATAAATACATGAATTAAGGGTGAGAATTTATGCAAAGTTTTCACTGCAGAGATAGGGAACACCGTCAATATTTAACAAAGGTTAAATCCTCTTCACAAGTATTAAAAAAAGAAAACTTTCAACGTTGACCATACGCTGTGCTCTGGGCAACACTGCCACGAAAATAGAGAGCACCCAGATGCAGAGAGTGCACTTGCTGTGGGCTTCATGCCATGCTCGCTGAGTCCTTCGAGCACGGCTTGTCATCTGAGCCCTTTAGTCATGTCCGTTCACTTCGTGGAGACTGAATGACCAGTTATAAGGATGATCAACATGAGTTCATGTCTATGTTTACGTGTGGTTTCGTAATCTTGTTAGTACTCTGTTAGAAATGGAACACAACATTCAACATGGTAATAAGCTTGAAAACAATTATCCCACACACGTTATTAAATTCACATGTGCTTCTCTAAACATTTAAAATGAAAGACCTTTTCTCAGTAAAGAGAATCAGAGCTTAAAAGCTTTTCATTTGGTGTTGTGAGGATTATAATACAGCAGTATAAGTCACAATGAGGAAAGAAGGAAGGCACAAACCACAGCCAGAGTAGATAAATGAAATGAAATTACCTTGACCTTTTGCCCTATATGTGGCAAAGTCATTAAAGAAAATAAAATTGCTAGAAATCATGACAAAGTATGTAAAACTCATACTTTGATTATTGATTTTTTTTTTGAAGAAACCCATGGACTTAAACTAGATGGCATTTGAATTACTCTATTTGGGGTTGTAAATAGGTTTTAGATTTATAGTTATATTTAACTCCAAATAATACAAGTTTGTGATCGAAAGACATTTCTACTTTAGTCATCTACTCCAAACCAATCTAAATTCAGTGGTAAATAAGGGTCACCTTTCAATTTTACCCATGTGTCCAGCAGTGCTGAAGCTCAAATCAGCTGCCCTCAGAATTGCTCTGTTTAAGTGTAACTGAGAAGATCCAAATGCTAAGAACTTCACCGAGTCTATAGCTAAAATAATCTGAAAGTTTCTTTATTCACATTCGTGAAGACAGGCATATTTAAGAAGAGTTCATCTGTAACTATCAACCAAGTGTTTCATGTGTGTCTTAATCCGGCTTGGTACCCTCAGATGCGTGCAGAGATGTGTTACATTGTGACCTAGGAATCCATAATCCAACAGCAATTTATCCAGGAAACAAGGTACTTCATCTGCTAGGAGAGCCTCTGAAATAATATAAATTTACTTTTAATGTATTCTTCTAGTCAAATCATTCTAACACCCTCAGATACAAGGAAAGAGGACCAAGCAACAGCTTCCTAGAAACTATTAAAACATTGACATGTTTAACTATGTGACTATGCCTTCTAATGACACATATTTTGTATTTATAATCAGTAAAATAAGCTCATCTCTTCTAGGGCCTCTTAAGGACAGTGTTAAGGTCAAGTTCATGGTAGAGTATAAAATGGTTTTAACAGATACCAATGAAGCATCTCACCTAGAACATCTTTGTCCTCCTACCAGCTCCTCATCTCAAACTCAGTGGTAAGATGATGTCTATTTGTTGCTCTCTAAAGTAGCAAGAAAACAACCATGGGTCCCTAAAATAATTCTGTAACCACTTGGATCACAGTCAGTTAGTTGTTCTTCTTAATTCCTGCAATATAGGGAAAAAGTCCTTTCCTGTGCCAATGTTCAAACTTATTCCCTATTTTTTCCTTATTTTCAGAGTATTCAGATTAATGCTGAGATACTTTTTTTCCCCTGATTTTGTTCTCAGTATGTTTGCCTTTCATACTAAGGCTACTGATATTCTCGTGCTAACTTTGTTCCCTGGCACTTTGATACGTGTTTATTAGCTTAAGAATTTTTTTGTGGGTCTTTAGAGACTTTTAAACAGAGAATTATGTAATCTACAAATAAGGACACGCTGACTTCTTCCTCTCTTGTTTGTATCCTTTTATCGCCCTTGTGTTGCTGCTCTAGTTAATATTACAAACACTACAGGGAGAAGTGTGAGTATTACTGCAAACACGGCACCACCAACACAAATGTCTATTATTGAAAAGGTGAATAACACCTCAGAATCATCACAGTAAAATCCCAGCAAAATTTTGTTTTGCCACATCTGGAAATTAAAAATTAAACCTGACATTAAAATTCATGTAAATAAGTCAAACAACTCATGTTTTGGAAAAAAAATTGGAATTTTGTATAAAAATCAAAGATCCATTTACATGTACATCAACAATTCATTTCCAGATATTTATTTCATGCAAACATTAACACAAATTTCTGTACTAAAATGTCTTAGTTTTATCATTCAACATAAACTGACAACCCAAATATCTGCTTACATAAGTTGATACATTGTGATGTATCCTTTTAAAGGAACAATCATGCACTTATATTGCATGTTCTGCACACTCACTCAGAGTGAGCTCTGTGATCATTTGAACGAGGAATGTCTTCCTTGGGCTGCCCTTGTGTGGGCTGAATCGAGGATGAGCATAGAGGAGTCAGGAGCGTCAAAGTTAGGGCAAAAAAAAGTGACAGCTAAAAAAAGGCACAGTTGGCACCAAAACACAAGAACTACACCAAAAGCATGATGAAAAAAGGCACGAAATTCAAAAAAGGTGATGTTGCGAAGCCCGTGAAGAACACTCCCAGCCAAGATGGCACTGAAGGGGGGAGCAAGTAGGAGGAGATCTGACTTATTCACAAGAAGATGATTGGAGTTAGAGATGGGGTAAGATGACATATAGTGTCTGATGTCCACATGATCCCCATTTGGGACTATAGGAGCTGCGGCTGATGCAGACGTTACTATTGATGTGATTGCTTAATTTCCCTTCAACTTCTTCTGGGATTCGTGGGGTTTTGCTTTCTAAGTTGCATGTTGTAAGGAAGTAATGAGATCCTGCTTTACTCGACTCCCTGCTGCATCTTATTGTCTCCTGGACCCCTGGGTGGCTGGGTGGCCAGCTGTGCACTTCCCCTCCTCAGGCAGGGCCTGTCGGGGCAGCTGGTTCAATTCTGCTGGGGGGTCCACAGAGGGACCAGGTTGTCTTGAACACCTGGTTTCCCATTGTTGGGGATATTTAGAGAGGTTATAAGATGTTCATGTGGTCAAATCTTGCGGCAGGAAGAACATCACTGAGGAGAGCTTTGATAGTTTTAGTCTTTCCCAACTTCCAGTTGTTTCTATTTTCTGTGTTTGGTGGAGATGTGTTATCTCGACTTTTCACCCGGGGACATGACTTTCCCAACATGGGCTTTCTCTCCCTCTTTTCCCCCTCTGAGTTGCTTTAGATCATAGTGTTTATAACAAGAGCAAAAAGAACATTCACAAATAAGTGAAAATAATTTTTAAAATTACTTGCTAGAGGCTGTTTGTTCATACCCTGACCACCCTGACTCAAAATAACCACACAGAAATCTGTATTATTTTCAATACTGTTTGGCCGATAGTTTAAGCTTACTTCTGGCTAACTCTTGTATCTTAAATTAACCCATTTCTATTAATCTGTGCATCACAAGACTGTGGCTTACTGGCAAGGTTTCGGCACATCTATCTCCTGCAGGTGACTACATGGCTTCTCTCTGACTCTGACTACTCTCTCTATATATCTCTTTCAGCCTAGCTTTACTCCGTTAAGCCACTGACCAAAAGAGGCTTCTTTATTAATCAATAGCAATAAAACATATTCACAGCATACATCACACCCCACATCACCTTCCTCTCTAAATGAAAAGGATTGTTTTAATATTAACATAACAATATTACATAAAACAAAACAGATAACAAGCAAGAATTACAGTTACAACATTTATATCTACTGTATCTTTTATCATAACTAAAGAAAACTATAACTATCTATTCCTCAACTCCATCAAAGACCCCAGAAGGATATAATGTTACCTAAGTTGACAGATATTGCATTCTAAGCGACTTCCAAAACTTTAGAATTGATAGACTGCCTTTACAGTCACCCAAAGTTATTCTGTAACATTGCAGGTACCCATCTTCAGCCTACTGACCCATAGTATCTGGCAAACTTTCCCATGAAGCAGGAAATCAAAAAATCTGTTCTGCTTTGTGATGGCAAAGTCTATCAGTTGCCTTCTTCTGGTGTCCTGCAGAATGTCTGGCAGACTGTTTTATGACGCAGGAACCCCAAAGTACTGTCTCATCTTTTTGTAAGTTTACCAGTCATTTTGTGTGGGTCCTACTTGTCCAGTTTATAGAGCATAACATCAAGCAGTCCAGGCAAGAGCAGTTTCTTGCCCAAATGACTAGCAAACTCCATGAGTAGCCTCTTTGATGCTCATCATCCTCTTGAAGTAGGTTGGTGCTGCCAGGGGCAGATGTGATCACTGTCATGAAAAGTCCTAAGTTCTTAAAACATTTTAGATGTGATGGAAGAGGGTAATCTTTCTATCTGTTGCTTTCATTGGTTAATTAATAAAGAAACTGATTGGCCTCTGATAGGATAGAAAATTAGGTAGGCGGAGTAGACAGAACAGAATGCTGGGAAAAAGAAGCCGAGTCAGTGAGTCGCCATGATTCTCCCACTCCAACAGACGCAGGTTAAGATCTTTCCTAATAAGCCAGCTCGTGGTGCTACACAGAATATTAGAAATGGGTTAGATCAATATGTAAGAGCTAGCCAATAAGAGGCTGGAACTAATGGGCCAGGCAGTGATTAAAGAATACAGTTTCCGTATAATTATTTTGGGTAAAGCCATGCGGGCGGCTGGGTGCCGGGGACTCAGCCCTGCCACTCGTATTACAACATAGATGCCACTTTACATTCTGTAGTCTTTGAAAGATCTAAAGATATCTATCCATCTGAAATATATCTCTGTACATCTAGAAAACCTGAACTAACATTACCACAAACTTGACTATTATAGATGATTATTAACCTGTATTTCTTAATTATCCATTACATTTTTAAATGAGCTACACAAACACAATACCTTAATTAAGAGCAGAAAAATACATGTAACAAAATTTACCTTAAATTTGTGTCAATAAACCAAGAACCATACCAAAGCAAATCACTATAGCATATCCCCATTTAAATGTAAACACACATTTTTAAACAATATTTGGGAATTTGGGCATAGTTCTCTCTAAACTGCTTCCTGATTTTTGTTGGGCGAAGTATTTTCTTTTTGGGGGGGTTTACAGAGACCTTTCAGGGGTCTTGGTCCATTGTTGCTGCATGTTTTTTCCCCAACTGCCCTGAACTGAAATAACCACACAGAAATTTGTATTGATTGCAATACTGTTTAGCCAATAGCTTAAAAATTTCTGGCTAACTCTAATATCTTAAATTAACCCATTTCTATTAATCTGTATCACCATATGACTGTGGCTTACTGGCAAGATTCTGGTGTGTCTGTCTCCTGCAGGCAGCTACATGGCTTCTGACTAACTGCCCACTCGCTCTCTATATCTCTTTCAACTTGGCTTTACTCTGTTAAACCATTGGCTGAAGGCAGTTGCTTTATTAACCAATGGCAACAAAACATATTCACAGCATACATCACTTCTCACATCAAAAGTTAATTCTGACATACATGCATATACATATATACATATATATATATAATGCTCAATATGTATAATGTATATTTACAACCTGCTCAATATGTATAATATTACTTGTATGTATGTTTCAGGGCTGACAAATTGGTGTGCTTTTCCCTGGGGAAGATTATTTCTTCTGCTCTCAGCATTCTTTAGTCTCCTGTAGTAACAATTAATAGTAATAATTTAATGGAGAGCAGGAGGAGAGATATGTAATAGGTTGGAGGGAGAATAGGGGAAAATGATGTAATTATAATCTCAAAAAATGCAAGCAATAATTTTAAGTTAATTTCAGTTCTCTAAATTAGCACTGTTATAAACTGGACGTTCCTGGTAAATGCAGTCTCAAAGCCATGAGCGTGAAAAAGGGCTCTGACGCTTAAAAGCCATGACAAAGAAACCAAAAACCCTCACACAGGCACTGAAAGTCCTAAAACTTGCATTGAAATGCAAACTGCCAGAAGAGAGAAAAAAAATATTTAAGGGCAAGAATGGAGGGATTGATATACTGCTCATCAAATACAACTATAAAGTTGTTGCAAGTCTTGGCTAACCGCTTGCACAGAAGAGCTAAAAGAGCAGTTCTAGGAGCCAGGAACAGATGCATGTAGAACACAGACTGCAGCCCAGTGGGGAAAGAGGCCTTTTGGATGGATGGCCTGACAGTGAGTAACAAGATCAGCTGCATTCACATGTGCAATGGCATGAAACACAAGAGACTGTCACTATTCAGAGCTCGCAGCTTCCACTCCATACTGGGACTTACAGTAGGACACTACCACTGCGCTCTCTAAGCTCAAATCATTTCTGTATCAAAGAATTGCCTAACTACAGCTACCAGACCATGTCCCTTTCCAAGTACACACCTAAACAGCACCAGATTTCCTTGAAAGCGTTCTACCAAAGCACTTACAGCAGCGGTCCAAGGACAAAAACAAATCTAAAAAAAAAAAAAAAAAATCCCCTTGGATCTCATACAGATGTTGAGAAGTTTAGCAAAAGTAGGCTAGAGTAAAAGTTTTCATGTTCCCCTGTTATAGAGAACATCTTGTAAAGTAAACTATTTGTGTTAACAAAATGAGATTATACCATGTTAAAATGGGCCAACGAGATAGCTGGGTGGGTAAAAGTACTTGTTACCATGCCTAACCACGTGGATTAAATTCTTAGGACCTACTACATGGAAGGAGGGAAAACTCCTGCAAGTTGTCCTCTGTACTTAAACACACAAAAATAAGTAAATAAGTGTAAAATAGAACTGAATAAAAATCAATTAAGAGAAGCATAGACTATGTCTGCTCATTTGGTAATAATATTTTGTTTTATACACATAGGTATATTTTACGCAAACATATTTAATTTAATGTAATTTTATTAAAATATGAAAAATACTTCTTGACAGCCATGATTTTATGCACTTGGAGAACATTTTCTATTTTTTTCCATTGGTATATCAGCCATTTTTTAATTGCAATTTTAATTGTTGATTATCATCTTCAGGAAATGAGCAACACCTTTACCTCAAAGATTGGAAATACCAGCTTAATTTCTTCTTCATAATAATCCTAATTTCCATTTTAAGCAGAGGTAGAGATGAAAAGGTGTTCCTGAAGCTTTCATCATTTTTATAATTTAATTATTTGGCTATCATTTTGCGCCATTCTATCTGAATTAATAAAATGGAGCAATCTTTTTTTTTTTTTTTTTTTGGCAAACGCAACTTTGGGATGCGTTGAGAAACTGATCTCCCTCAAGAGCATTGGCAGCAGTGGAGCTACCACTCCAGCAAAGCCAGAGACTACCAAGGAGCATGGAAATTTTCCAAACATGCCCAAGTCTTGATCAAGAGATCAGGCAAAGTAATCTGAGGTCTTAGAAGAAAAGTGATGAGAAAAGGAAAATAAGTAAGTGTTCTTCTTAATCTATACTATGAGCTGCCCATTAATGTTATGAATGCCATTGTAAAATGCATGAGTGTGTGTGTGTGTGTGTTTATGTGTTTCTAGAATTAAACACTCAACACACTGTCATGTAACCATGAATGATTTGCACAAGGTAAGTACAACCCTGGGAGTGTTCAACGCCAGTGGACTTCTATTGTTTCATATATGCACCAACCACCGCAAGGGACTCAAAGACAGTAATGCTATAATCACGGCATCATTATCAATTGATGCTGGAATAGGAGACTTAGAAAGTAGCAACCAAGTTGATGGTGCCTAGAAAAAGATTCAATAAGTCGCTCAGCACAGGGGATGGTTGGCGCCCCCAAGGAGATCCATAAATGAATGTGCATGAGAACTGGTATTCCATAAGTTATTTCTTTGGCCAAAATCCTGTCTACTTTCATATAATCACATTTCAGCAAAGTTATCCTTTGGATGATCTAATTCTCTCTGGGTGTAAATGAATCTCACTGGGGTCCCGCACTTTGGATGTACTTACAGGGGTCATATAACATTTCATTTTGAGTTTATAGGAACTTGAAAAGTGAGATTAAAGAAATAGTGTTAAAGTTTTTTTAAAAAAAAATAAGGAGGCTTTTCTTTTTAACTTTTCCTTGACTTAAACTCTTTCAAAATTCTCTCTCAGAATCCAGTATTAACTTTCACTTAATTGCAATCTCAAAAATGTGTCTCTTAGTCAGTTCCCTGGAGAAAATGGCAAACTAATAAAAACGGAGACAGTGCAATCATTTTTGGCACAAGAGCATAACTTATTTGAAGACATCAGGAAACATCAATAAAACGCAGCGGTGCATAAGACAAATGAAAATGTGACATACAGTAGAGTTATAGATTAAGGAACATCTCTTCTCCTAATAAACATGTCAGTCTAACAGGACCCGTCTAAAGCTTGCTAGTGTTCCAGGAATACACTGTGCACGTACTATAAAGAGCCACAAACTAAATGCTGAAAATAAACAAAGGGATGCATGCCTTCATGAATTTCAAGAGATAACATTTGAATTGCCAAATTATAGAGGAATGCTACAATTTTCAGACTTTAAAAAAAATAGTTCATTTGAAGCATCCATTTACGGAATAACTAAATTATTGATTTTGAAAGGAAGGGAGGAAGGGAGGGAGGGAGGGAGGGAGGGAGGGAGGGAGGGAGGGAGGGAGGGAGGGAGGGAGGGAGACTCCTATTTTCAGAACTGAAAGTGATAGAAAATTGAGTCTAGAATGTCTTTCATAGTGTTGGGTTGGTAGGTCAAGCCCCAAGCTAATTGAGTTCAGCAAAAGTATGTTAAATGTGCCCTTTATTTTAAAATCTTACATGTGAAAATACTTCTAAATTATGTATCTGAAAGATAAACAACTTAAAACATGTAGATAAACAACATTAATGAGATTTTATTTTGAAAATTATAGTACAACTATATATGCAGAAGAAAAATGGCATAATATTAAAATATATTTGTTTTGTCAAAGGCCATCTATCAGAGGTTTTTAAAATTAAGTTTAGCATTTCAGTGATATATCTTTGCTGAGGCAAAATCTATTTTATATGTCTGTCCAATTTAAAATATAAACCCTTATTGTCAGGCTAAGACTGAGTAATATACCGAATTAGGCACCAGTCTATAGGATACCATCCTATAAGAAAATTTACCGTTTCACAAAGAAATGGAACAACAAACATAATTTAATTTTGCTACAGAAATTAAGGTAGGATAAGCTTACAATAAAGAAATACATTTTAAAATAACCAAAAGAAGTCAATTCATGCTTCTCCACGGAAGCAATAGTCATGTCTGAATTGACAATACACCAACAAGCCAGGAAGAAAGGAAATTCTTCTCCATGATAAGAAGCAGTGTGAATAGAACCCAGAGGGATGAGAGTACATAAAGTGTGTTCCTAGGATCTGCTAGTATGTGTGAACTAGGAAGGAAAATAATTCAATGAAGAAAAGAAATAGCATTTAAATTTTTACTTTTATGTTTACAGATATAATCTATATATTATCCAATATCAGTTGAAATCTTACTATGTTAAGTGATTTCTAAACATTAGTGTGTGCAATATTCATTAAAATAAAGTTGGGCTTGTGAAGTTCCTAAAAAGAAGCTCCAACTGAGACTTCTGCAAGTCTCATTACCTAGTTAGAATTTCAATGGTAGGTGAAAGATTGGAATGCGACCAGTGCAAAGCTGAATTATGGTCTATTTCAAGCCATCTTTATCTTCCTCAATAGTCACTCTTTGGTCACCTTGGTGTCAGACAATACCCTGTGACTATCAGATAAAAACATTTTGGAATCTATTAACTTAAAATATCAGTAGTTTCCATCAACTAAAAGGCCTAGCATCATCAAAATCATCAGAGAGTATTTGAGGCTTGTAGTACCACTTCTTTGCTTTGCTGTAACAGCTTACTTTGTGTTTCTGCATTATATATGCTATATATTTACACTAATTATATATATATATATATTATACATAATGCAATATATAGGTATATACACACATAGACACAGACACACACCCCATACAATAGCCAACTCTATTCAGAATCTCAGGCAGTTTTCACTCTGACGGTTAAGAATGATCACTTGAGTAAAGTTCTATGAGTTCAAGCTGTATAAAATCACAAGGACTAGTTGCAAATGGCAAATCAATGTTTTCCATAGAGGCATACAAAGGAACTATGAATAACAATCAAGCAATAACGAATAATCTGAAGTCAGCTTACTCCCATCTCTACCCTGGGAGAAGCATGAACACCAAGAACAAGCTCTGTTCTGAAGACTGAGGTACACGTACCCTTCCCTGTTCTTTTGGTATGTTCCCACAAGCTCTCAGAATTCTCCTCACACGGGTCCATTCCTACTGGGTACAGGGGCCTCAATTCTCCAGCTGTCAAATGAAGATATTGTATCATATTATTGTAAAAGTCAATAGCTTGCAATATTAATCATAATTAAGTCAGGCAAAGACTGATCAACATGCAACAAATGCAAGAAAAATAATTTATGAAAGGAATCTGTTCTACAGGCTCTGTGTTTGAAATTGGAAAAAATGTTTACAAACCACTCAATCATCCCAAACATCACTAAAGAACAATATGTTCTGGCATTTATATCAAATATGAAAATATACAGCCAGGCGGTGGTGGCGCATGCCTTTAATCCCAGCACTCGGGAGGCAGAGGCAGGAGGATCTCTGGGAGTTCGAGGCCAGCCTGGTCTACAAGAGCTAGTTCCAGGACAGGCACCAAAACTACAGAGAAACTCTGTCTCGAAAATTAAAAAAAAAAAAAAAAAACCACGAAAATATATAAAAATGTACTTACAGTAAAATCAATTAAAAACAAATAAAAATTAAAGAAAACCACATAATTCAATCATAATGAAGTGGCAAATATATGCTAATATGTAGCAATAGTATATAATGTAAAACAACTTCTGCCATGATCCTAACCTCAGCGGGTTTGTACTTCCAGGGTAGGAGCGGTTTGATTAGGAATGCTAGGTGGGAGGAACAGAAATAAGACAGAAACACAGAGACATAGTATAGATTCAGGAAGGCAGCTCAGTGCCTCCTATATTGAGTCCGAGTTCACCCACGTTTATTTTCCATAAATTTTTATACCTCAATACAAAAGGGAGGGGAAGAAGAAGACAAAAGACTGCTTTAACATGATACAAAAGACAACTGGAAGTTACCTGCTCCAATACTTGAGACATCAAGTCATCAATTCCTTAGGTAAGCACTCTGTTGTTTAGGCAGTGAACCCACCCTAGGCATCCTGAAGGCAGCCACTCCCTAGGCCAAACCACCTATTTCAAAAGAAGGAGCAGAAAATGCTTGAATTCTCTGAATTGTGTTCAAGGTGGAGCAGATCTACCTCTATGGGCCACTTAAAGTCCAAAGCACCAAGTAACCACACCCTAAGTCAGGGTGTGTAGCCACAGTTGTTATCACCAACTTTGAGAGAGCAAAATAAACTCAAACTCTCTGACCTTCAGATAAGGTAGAATAGGCTCACATTTTTTGGGTCTTCACAATTATATATTTGCATATATAAACAAATACATAGTAGAAATAACAATGACATATGTGTTTGCCTACAATATAAAAACTACAACTAAAAACAGCGAAGCTTGCTGAAAATTGTATCTTGTATGTGATTATGTGACATACAGGCAATTTTTATACAGTCAACTCGAAAACATATCCGTACATTGAGTTAGGTATGTCTTTTCTAGCTATGCCAGTGGGATGACTTTTCTCACTATGAAAACCTCCATGATAGAAGAAACACATGTCCTCTGCACAGTGTCCACTGAAAGGAGATATTTAAAGGCAGAGCTACGCTCTTCCTCTTATCATAAATTTTTTGTTCAATTTAACATTTAATGAAGAAAATAAGATTTAATAATGTGTGAATATTCCATCTTGTCCGTGGAAATAAAAATGGGAACATAAATAAGTGGCTGAGTGGACTAAAGCTCTGGGGACACAGTGGTAAGTAAATGTCAGAAGGATACACTCT
Source organism: Chionomys nivalis (assembly GCF_950005125.1). Taxonomy (NCBI): domain Eukaryota; kingdom Metazoa; phylum Chordata; class Mammalia; order Rodentia; family Cricetidae; genus Chionomys; species Chionomys nivalis. The sequence continues at coordinate 21,482,528 of NC_080111.1, forward strand.
GAAATGGACATACTACGGCTTTAAATGCATACATGACCATGTTCTCGCCACCATCACTTATACCAAGTTGGTGCTCTCCAGTGACAGCAGCTGTGATAACTCTGGCTCTCCCTCCATTCATCCAAGAAGGTCTTTGCTGTTTTTGCTGTTTTATCTAGGTTTAGCTATTCATGGAATAGTTTTTTTTTAAAAAAAAATCCTAAGAGAAGCAGAATAAAATGATTACCAAAGCATGCCAGACAGGCTTTGAGATACTAGTCAAAGAATGCACAGCTTCAGTTCGATGGCAGGAAAAAATTCAAAAGGCCTTTTGTGTAACGTGATGACTATAATTATCATTGTGCAAATGGTTTCACATCATGATAAAAAAAATTAAACAACTTAGATAAAACAGCTTAGCCTTGTCTGCTTTGGACATGCTCAGGATTCTTTCATTTTCTCTGGTTATTGATTTTGCCACGATAAGCCAAACTTCTTTTGGTTTTTGTCATAGAAGGAAAACAAGTAGCTCTCCAGTAATCTGCTGTCTTCAGTACCAGGGTAAGACTCCCGGGGCACCTAGCCTATGGACTGAGTATCTATCAAATTCTTGGCCTCCCCAGTGTGAGACAGCCTTTGCTGGATTATGCAGACTGTATAGTGTGAGCCAACCGAGTAAATCCTTCCTGTGTTCCTTGTATTGGTTCCTTTACTCTAAAGAACCCTAAATCACCAGTGTGTAAGTACTCAAGCAATGGATTGTTTCCCAAAAACACACAAGTTGAATGAGTATTCTTTCCCACACTGCCTTATCATCTAAAGAAAACAGGTACCAGAACCTAGTGCCTTCCTTCAGCATACCAATAAAAAATCATAAAATGGAAGGAAAGAACAAGGTCTCCACTCCCCAGCTCAAAGCAGTCAGATGCAGAGAAAGGTCCCTCTTGCTTGGAGGAGGGAGAGATTAAACCTAAATCTGTTGTGGAAACTCCATCTGATTAGCCAAAGACACTTAGGAGTAACTTGCCCTAAGGATGTGATTTTCTCCCCAAGAGCAGCCTGAGGTGTGTGCATGGGTGGGAAAGTTAAAAATCTCTTCTTGCATAATTTCCAACCTTGGAGTTGACCAGAGACACACCTGCCATCCACTTGAGAAGAGCAAGTCCCTGCAGCTGTGGGACCTGTCAACGTCGGTGGCCAATGGAACATCTCTGCTACCCATCCCTCAACCATGGACCACACAGCTATTTTGGGGCCAGTGCTTGGGGATGGGACTTTAGACGTTCCCTAGCACCAAGTAGAGAGACCAGAGATCCCGTGGGTCTCACTCATATTTCTCCTCCTCGACTAAGGTTCACAGCTCTATCAGCCAGACAGTCTATGGCAGACCTCCAAAACACATCAAGTGCCCATGGCCTCCACCCACTGGTCTTCTATTCCAGGTAGTATCTTTTGTGACTACTCACAGTAGCATTGGATCCTGAATCCACTTTAGTAGTAGGCAGACTGTAGTAGTATGAGCTTGGGCTATATTAGAATGCTATGCTAGTTATAATAGTTTATAATAGACTTTGAATTAGCCACATGACTTTTCCCAGGGCGCAGTGGAGGGAGGCAGTAGCTGTGGGGTGTGTTCTAAGCCTGCTCTACCCTTTGGAAAAAACTTGTGGTCCAGACTACGCTTCCTCCTCCCCCTCCCCCCAGAAAGGGTTTCTTTCTGTAGCCTTGACTGTCCTGGAACTCTCTCCGTAGACCAGGCTGGCTTTGAACTCACGGAAATTCACCTGCTGCTGCCTCCAAGTGATGGAATTAAAGGCCATCACAGCCTAAGCAGACTACTCTTTTCAGTACTCTCCCGATCATTCATAAAAATATATCAAGATTGTTTTGGGGACAATCTAAGTTTACATTGTTTCCTAGTACTAAAACCAAGATAACACACTGACAAAGGACTCCTATAAAGTTTGCATCTGGTGCAACACAGTACTGAAATAGTAGAAGAGATTAGACTCAGAGAGAATAAACTAAGTAATTAGAATATCAGGAAAGTAAAGCAAAAACAAAACACAAACAAAAACCAACAAAAGAAAGTAGATTAGAAAGACTTCAATACCTATCTAACCTCAACTGTTCAGACAATGTTACGTACCAACAGACTTACACACTTTATAGGAAGAAACAGCCTTACCTAATACCCTAAATAAGGTGGCAGAAACTGTCCAGATAGGAAAAAGTACGCAAAAATTCAAAAATAGAGAATTTAAATACATGCTTTAAGGAAACTCAACAATGTCAAGAAAAACCATAATGATAATAATAATAAATAATAATACCACCACCAACAAAATTTTTGTACTTTAATAGAGAGACTTAACTTAAACAAAGAGATCAAAACAAATGGTGAAAACAGAACAATCATCAGTTACAAAATAGAGGAGAAAATTTAAGCCATTATTAAGCCATCAGTAACAAAACAGATGAAGCCAAAGGAAGAACTAATGAGCTTGCTGACGGAATTCTTAAAAATGTATGGTTAAAGAAGGAAAAAGAAGCATAACAAAGAATAGTCGCACCGACTTTGGAATGAACTGAAAATAGCAAATGTGGTATGCTTGCTAATCACGGCTGTCTAAAGGGCCAGAGCTAACATAATGGATATATATTGCAAAGAGAATTCATTCCATTGGCCTTTCTGTCTACAAAAACAGTCACAATCCGGTGATGGAGGTGTGGAGAATTCTTGGTCTTCAGTGCACACTGGATGGCTGAAGAAGCTGTGGCCTAATGACAGACTAGAATAAGAACATGGTAGATATACTCACCAGTCAGGAGAGAAAGCAGGTAGAACATCCCACCAGCTGTTCCCTAAGACCTCCTTGTATCTAGTCTGGAGCTACATGCTGCTGTCTACTCTAGGGAGGGGTCTTTCTATTTTCTTATTAGCAGAATGCTTTGTCCTGTCCTGTTTTGTTGGTCTGCTCTTGTTCTTATGATCATTCTAAATATTGCTGTCATTTCTAATTAGTCTTAGCACCAACAAATAGTCAGGTGAGCTTCATGGGATGCACAAAGTAAAAGTTCATAGCATATACACTGAAAATAGTAAGCAAGAAAGTAAGACACAAATCTAGAAATGGACTAAATATCCTATAAACGTAGTTACAAAACAGTTGTGGTAAGAATGTGGTTAGTAATTACCTTGCCTATAAATAACACAATTCTATTATTTAAAATCATTGAATAATTCACTAGATTAAAAAAAAATAGACCCTCCAATTTGTTACTTACAAAAAACTCACTGCCCCCAGAAGGGTGCCCATAGCTCAAAAGTGAGATGGTAAGCTGAAATCCCCTTACAACAGAGCCAAGAATGAATGTAGTAATAGCTGTTCTTAAGCCACATAAAACAGATTTTAGTCAGAGCTGATGAAAAACAATGTCTTCATATAGAGGAGTCAATTTAGCAAGTGTCTCACTCAGGGTTTCTATTGTTGTGAAGGAAGACCATGACCGTGGCCACACTTATAATGGGGTGACTTCCAGTTTCCGAGGTTTAGTCCATTATCATCATGGTGGGACATGGAGGCATGAAGGTAGACTTGTGCCGGAGAAGGAGCTGAGGGTTAACAAGAAGGGAACTGGCTCACTGGGTATGGCATGAGCAAATATGAGACCTCAAAGTCCACCTCCACAGTGACACACTTCCTTCAACAAGGCCATACCTCCTAATAGTGCCACTTCCTTTAGGGAACATTTCCCTTCAAACCACCACAGCAGGAGAGGCCAGCTCTAGATGCAGGTGTGCCCATTTAAAGTCACCAAAGTGCAGAAAGCGGGTGAAAATAGACATGAACGAAGAGACGTGTTACTGTGCAGCTTTATCTGGGAACCTTCACATCTCACCTCCACAACATACATTTCATTTAACGAGAAAATCAGTGAGCACCAGGATTCGTTTGCATCCTACCCACAATGGGACTCTCAGACACCTATAGATCCCTGTATCTAACAGGGGCCAATACAAAGATTTCTTATCCAGGCACATAATGTCTCTAGGATACATTAAACTAAATTATGAGGAATCTTATTTCTAACAAAAGAAATACAATAAAACTGGAAACTAAGAAAAAGAACAAAATAAGGCTTTAGAAGCCGTAAAAATACACAGAAATCTAAAAATTACCAGTGGATCCATGAGACTTGATTACAGGAACTTTTATTTTATTTTATTTTTTGGTTTTTTGAGACAGGGTTTCTCTGTAGCTTTTTGGTTCCTGTCCTGGAACTAGCTCTTGTAGACCAGGCTGGCCTCGAACTCCCAGAGATCCGCCTGCCTCTGCCTCCCGAGTGCTGGGATTAAAGGCGTGCGCCACCACCGCCCAGCAGGAACTTTTATTTTCAAAAGTCTCGAAACAAATGAAAATGGAGACATATTACATTGAAGCAATGAGAAAGCAGGAGTAAAAAAGAAATTTACAGTAGTCTGTGCCCGTATCAAAAAAAGTGACGAGTTTCCAAACCACATCTTGTTGCCCTAGAAGCACAAGAACAGACCCCAACTAAAAAAAAAAAAAAAAAGAAAAGAAAGAAAAAGAAAAACAATCAAACGGGAGCAGTAGAACACGCAGGAGCAGTAATATGCAGATTTGTAGAGAAAAGATGGGGAGGAGAAAGGAGCGGTGAGGAGCCTGGTTCCTAAGAGATTGCGTGCCTGCAAATTCTCCAAAGTAAGGGACTGTTGCTTGGGCTTAAAGCTTGCTAGAGGGTTAGCCTAGCTAAGATCCCATCACTACGCTCAATATTTATTTTGGTACAGTAGCTCTTCTGTACTAGGGACAGTGGGAATGTTTTCTGTAATTCTCTGGTTTGTGTTTGCAATTTTAATTGTACTCCAGAAATATCCAGCGGCTTCCTTCACTTCTGAGACACGAAATTCCAGGGCTCTTTTATACTTTTTCCCTACTTCAGGCCAGGAATCAGCCATTTCTTCAAATTCTGGTATCCATTAATGAGAAGTCTCGTTTAGAAAACCAAATGTAGGGACTAAGTGATACGGAATGATGTCTGCTTAGAAGGCACATTATGACTTTCTCCCTGCACTTAGCCAGAACATGCCCTGAAAGAATACACATTATCAATGTGAAGCTGCACTCTAAATTTTACTGATAGTTCAGACCCACACCTGAGAGTAAGATGGTTCTCTTAACTCGTTTGACATTTTATCATTTTTCTCATATATGGAATCTTGCTACCTAGCCACGTGAACTTAATTCCCCATTTGTTTTATTTTATAACAAAATAATTAAAAAATAACATTAACAAATAGGGTTTAATGACTTGATCTTGCATAAGCATATTTTATTTAGTACTATATTCAAAGGCCCCTTCTGCCATGCATATCGTCAATTTGTTAGTGCTGAACTCCTGGCCAACCATCCTGCAATTCATGCCTGAAAAAAGCTCATCTAAGTCACACACTCCCTGTTTTTTTCTCTTTTAGAAAGTATATCACAGCCTTATTGTGAACTAGCTTGAATCCAGCAGCATACTTGGGGACTATTGTAAACAGCGGAATATGGGAAATGTTGCATTAAACAGACCACAAAAGTGGCTCTTTACAGCAAGAGAGATGAAACAGGAAAGCCAGCATCTCCCCGTGAGATCTTCGGTGGAAAAAGGCTCCTCAAGGAAGCCCACTCTTTACCACTCCATTAATGGGTCCTAGTCTCTGTGAAACCCCTGGGGTTTCATTGGGAAGCTACAAATAAATGTTATAAATAGACGGTTCTCAGATGTGGCGTCTATACATAATGATTATTGGCTGTCTGTGAAAGAGTCAGGGGTCACACAGAGAGAGGAATGGCTGACAAGGGTTGTGGAATGTAGATTTCTCAGGATAGGACTTCTGTAGAGGAATGTGGACATGAAACGGGGGGGGGGATTAAAGGGTTTTAATCTGCATGTTAAGAATGTGTTTGTGTTATGTGATCATTTTATGTCCTGTGGGAGAAAAACATGAGAGGGGAGTTGGAGACAAAGCAATGAGATAGGAATAATCCCTGTTAGGACGGATGGAGCCTCTACAAAGGAAGAAGAAAAGAGTGTGATATGAACTACCCAGGCTCCCATGTGAAGAAGACCAGGACAGGAAACAGAGTTGACTTTCTCCATAATACAAGTCCCCTGTCCTGAGACAAGAGTTAGATAAAACACCACCACTTTCATTAAGGGGGGAAAAATGCTGCAAAATTGTATTTAGCAACCCATTTTGGTTGCTACAGATGCTTATAATACATTTAGCTGTATATAAATAAGTTAAATAAAATTTATGTAAGGAAAAAGGGATAATGACCGAATGAAAACATAGCAAAGCAAAACAAGGGCTTGAAGGGGGTAGAAAAATATGGGAGAGAGAGAGAGAGAGAGAGAGAGAGAGAGAGAGAGAGAGAGTTTTAATCAACCAAAAGAATACCTAGAAAAGACAGAGCTTCCATAGATGCTAAGAACAAATTTTGATATGGAAGAAGCCAGTAATTGTGTAAATTTTGACAAACCATCGAAGCAGTGGCAGTCAGGAAAGATAACTAAACATTTGGTTGCCAAGCAGGGTGTAATAAAGTCAGACTGGTCTACGCAGGTCATCTACAATCTAACACAAAGCTTGGCGTTTGTCAGCTTCCAGGTTTCCATTCTGCCATTTGGAGGTTGAGGTAACCATCACCATTCATGCACTGTCTCCATCTTTTATCATTCATAAATTGTTTCGGTAATAATACTAGATAGTATAGGTGAGGGTAATAAAGAAGAAATGAGATAATACATGAGAAATGATCAGAACATTACCTGGAACTGCTAAGCACTTACAATTCATATCAAATGATAAACTGATGCATTTTTATGAGAAGCATTCTGTTATAAAACACAGATGTAAAGAAGAGGGTTACATAATATTAAATGCACTTCCTAGAGAAGTCACATCATCTCTGTACTTGTTTTGGGAACTGCTTGTACTACATATCTATTAATATAGACAAATATAGATTATAGATAATGCCACACACTGGTGCCACCTCAGTGATCTTGTTGCTGGGCTTGCAACATGGTGCAAACACTTTAGAAGATAATCCATTTCTCAGAGATTTCTGTGCGTGATTTTATCAAATGACTTAATAGACAAGTTTCTTGCTATTTATCCCCAAAAAACTTAAAAAAATCCTGTTTAATCAATATTCAGATTAACACCTTCATTCAAGATGTCCATTAGTAATTAATTGCATTAAAAGGGGAATTATTTAGACAATAGAATATCATTGTGTTGTCCTAAAAGAATGAGCCATTGAATCAAAAGACATGGAATAAATTAACTAAGTATTACTAGGTGTCTTAACTAAGGCTTCCATTGCTGTGATAAAACACCATAACCAAAGGCAACTTGGAAGAAAAGGATTCATTTTAGCCTCTGCTTCCACACTGCAGTCAGTCATTGAGGGAGTCAAGGCAACAACCTATGGGCAATATTTGATGCAAGGTCATGGGAGAAAGCTGGTCACTGGCTTGATCCTCATTGCTTACTCAGAATGCTTTCTTCTAGAACCCAGGGCCACTCTCCCACGGCTCATACAGTCAGAATGAGACACCACCACATCAATCATTCATCAAGAACACCCACTCCACCCTGCCCACAGCCCAGTCTTGTCAGGTATTTTCCTAGCCTAGGTTTTCTCTTCTAAAACACCTCTCGCTTCTATGAAGCTGGCGCGTTTCGCTTCTATGAAGCTGGCGCGTTACAAGCCAGCACTCTAAAATAAGTCGATCCATTTTTACACACGGATTCTAACAATGATTTTAATTTAGCAAAACAAAAGCCAGGAAGCCTCTGAAAAGATTAGTGGGCATCAAAGTGTGGATTGGTGGGAAACGGGGGTGCAGGCTAAGAAATGGGGATTTTAAAGACAGTCCACATACTCCGTATAATAAAACACGGGATGCGTCATTTCACATCTGCCCAGAGCCACAGGGCGTAAACACCCTAACCCCAACTGTGGACTTTGCATAGTTCTGAGTTGTCAGAGGTTCAATGATTGTGAAAAAAGTCGTTCTCTGGTGGGGGGAGCTGATAATGGGGTAGTTATCTCTGTGTTGGGGGAGAAGTGGACAATACCCTGCATACCTCTTTCTGTCACCTAAGTTTAACAATGGACCTGAAACACTCCAAAAAAAAAAAAAAAAAAAGACTAGTATCTGGTCAAAGTGCTGAGAACAAGTAATTGTTGAATATTTAGCAATCAGCAAGACACTTGTAGCGGCTCCTCTAAGGCTAAGAGAGCAGTAGAGGGAAAGGCTGGAAAAGCTGTCTGCTTACACTCATTCAAGGCAGTGGGTCATAAACAAGCAGAGCCGAAGGTGACAAAGGAAGTGCTGGGAAGAGAGATTCTGATCTGGGCGGGAGGGAGTCAAGAGGATCTGAGAGTGGGAACAGGCAGAAGGGGAAATCTAGATGTGTAAAACTAGTGAAGACTAAATTTAATTGCTAAAAAATAAAAAAAAAAGCTAAAAAAGAACTCAGTGCTTAATAAAGTAAAACTTAAAAAACACAGTAGTTCTTATTTTCTATGAAATAAGAAAGCCAGCAAATATTGTTTATGTTTTATTGCAATTCTGCAAACCAATATTTTTCTATTTTGAAATCAGATTTTCTGCAGATAACGTTCATGGTATTTCTTGCACATAATCAACCTTAATACTGTTATTTTAAGTCACTTTCATGTCAGACGTTATGAGACCTTTTACCTCAGTTTTACTTAAGCTTAACATACTTTAAAAAATTCTAAAATAAAAATTAGTAAGATGATAAATTTTATCATTATTTTATTGGCTTTCTACTTAGTCAAAATGTTACGCTCCAATCATTTGTCCTTCAGCATCGTAAAGTGTTGAGCCCCTTTAAACATTGTGGGTTTTGGATGCTCCATTACCGTGAAACTGCAATGTTTTAAGTGTGAAAGCGCGAGGCTTTCGAGTTTGATTTGGTATGGATATTTTTCCTTGGCAAACCTTCAGCTTCAAAGGCATGCATGCCTATTTGTGGTTTCTTATGGCTCTGAGCCTCTTTGGGGGGGAGGAGAGATTGGCTTAATATGGCGACAAGGATCTGTGTGGGATGCTGGCAGGTAGAAATGGAAACAGAGAAGAAAGGAACGACTAAGCAGAGGATGCTCCAAGGCTGTCCCAGGAGGGAAAGAAGTCATCCCTGTGACTGTGTTAAACAAAATACCCATATTAGGTACAGTTCATACTTGACAAAACCGTACTTGATATTTATTTTAGCTAGATTTGCCTTGGTATTAATCCAAACTATTCAGTTTTCTATTTCTGGAACTTACTGTTCAAGTTGTCTTTACATTAGAAAATTTCTCCTAAGCAGCCCACGGTTGTGCTACAAGAGCCTTAAGCTGAGCTTTCTAAAGCGTGCAGCTCTCAGATCCTACTTGTCCCTCATGCCCTCCTCCACAGGGGGAGTTCCAGAATACCCTTCACTTCTCAAAAAGATAGTTCAGCAACATTATTGGGAAGCTAATGTATTCAATACATTTTATGGGTTTCAGTGACCTGAGAAACAGCATAAATTTATTCCCTGAATTGCACTATAGAATATCCAACCTAGAGTGGAGTCAAACCAAAACTACTTGAAATAGTCATAATCGCATCTTTGTAATGAGGCATAAAGAGAATAAGTCATATATCAATCTAACATCAAAAATCCAGTAATGCTAAATTCTGAACATGAAAACCAGAAATAGCAGATGTGAAGGAATTAAAGAACAAGGATTTCAAGGTATTCGTGCAGCCATAACAGGGCCAGCTAAACTAGAGTTAAAGCTTGGCTTGTGGGTAGAAGGATGGTGGATCTGTTTGTACAACCATGAAGATAAAATCAAGAGCTGGATTTTGAAAAGTTAGCACTCATTAGGTGCTTGTTGAGTGTTTTCATGCACTACAGAAAATCTATTATTAAAATATCTAATTTTCCAAGTAACAATATAATGTACATTTTTATTGCCATTGTACAGAAGAAAGGACTTGGCACGGAGAGTTTAGACTCTTTCCCAGCATTACGTAGTTAGCAATCAGGGGAGCTAGGAATTGAAGTGGCTCCAGAGGATCTTTTCTTAGCCAAAGAGTTTTACAGTCTCACTGACTAGACTGCTGAGCTATGCTAAGGATTTAATATTATTTTAAGTTTTCTTTATTCTGAAGGCATTTTCAAAATTTGCATAAGAGGTCACTAAAACTTTGATGGAGAGAAGCAAGCAACATGATAGTTTTGTTATTTAAAAAAATACTCAAACTGTGCACTGGGGAGTAGAGTCCAGGAGCTTGATGTGGAGCAAGACGATGGCGGCTCACATTTAGTGGTGTTTCCAAAATATGAGAAGGTAGAGAAAAGAGGGTACATGGGATTTACAATTAGAAAACAGACGAAGAGCTTAGTGTGCAGTTCAATGATCACTACAGGTCTTCCATGTTAAAAGCCATGGGTTGATAATCCATCGCTAAAAGAATGAAAGAAAAGAGAAGGCAAGAATGGAAAGGAAAAAGGAGGAGAAAGCAGGGAAGAGGAGAGGAGAGAGGAAGGAAGTGGTGGGGAGAGAAGAAGAGGAAAGGAGAGAGAGGAGAGGAGAGGAGAAGAGAGGAGAGGAGAGGAGAGGAGAGGAGACGAGAGGAGACGAGAGGAGAGGAGAGGAGAGGAGAGGAGAGGAGAGGAGAGGAGAGGAGAGGAGAGGAGAGGAGAGGAGAGGAGAGAGAAAGGTGGGGAAAAGTAAAGAAAAGTAGGGAGAGGAAACAAAAAGAAAAAAAGAAAAGAAGGAATTATTACTATTAAGCTACTTATATGAATAACCTCATGTATTTTGAAAAAATACACATCTCTTACCTACAAAAGTCAATACACTGGCGTGCACATAAAGATTAATATTGTTTTAATAATTAATGGGGCCAAATGCACATAAATTATATAGCCAGCAAACAGCTCAAGGACTCTCATCTTGAGAGTGCTACTATTTATTCTGCATGTCCTAGTGCACATCGGAGCTATGGATCACTAAACACAGCAACGGAAGTGAGATTCGGTGTCTTGAAAATACACTTGGATCACACAAAAGCAGTCAGATGGTAAGAGAAAGAATAAGACTGGAGAGGCATGTATGAAAGTACAAGCCAGATAAATGCTCATAGGAGTTTTTGAATCTTCTGAAAAGTTGCATGTATTTAGTCCACAATTACGAATTTATTATCGGTTTACAAATATATCTAGGTTACTAGAGATCTGCCTTATTTTTGTCATGATTTTCTTTTTTTTTAAATATTTATTTATTATGTATACAATATTCTGTCTGCGTGTATACCTGAAGGCCAGAAGAGGGCACCAGACCTCATTACAGATGGTTGTGAGCCACCATGTGGTTGCTGGGAATTGAACTCAGGACCTTTGGAAGAGCAGGCAATGCTCTTAACCTCTGAGCCATCTCTCCAGCCCCATGTCATGATTTTCTTATTTCACTACATTGTAAGGTTCATGACAGAAAGCCTATCCCTATGTCTGCTCACCTCTATATCTCTAGAACTGAGAAGAGAACTCAGTCTATAACATCCTCTCAGTGAGCGTTTATTGAAAGTCTTCATCCATCTTCTGCCTTTTTGTCTACATAGAAACAAACAGAAGAACAGCAACTCTACATTCTGGAAAAACAATGACACTAGATCCCGCATGTCTGTGTTACTGTCTTTCCCAGATCCTATAAATTGTCTGAAAGTCTTCAGAGTTGGGGAGAGTATTTGCAAATCAGGCATGAGGCTCTGGACTCATTGCTTAGCACCATAAAGCACAGAGCAGGAGTGCAGAGGAGGAAGAGAGGAGAGGGCACCATACCCTTTATAAGATACAAAAATAACAGCATTAGAAGAGCTACAGGGCAGGGAGAACTAGGAAGACTGAGTTATGTAGACAGAATAAACCCAGTAAAGTCAAGCCCTGACTCCTCATCATTCTCAACCACAGATACTTGATGTGTGTTCCCGATACAGAATGATCATTATTGAAACACTTTTAGAAGCCTGAAAAGGATAATTAGGAAAAGAAATTGTTGATAGCAAAGTATCCAGAAACTGAAGAACTGATGTTATAGAAAAACAAAAAGAAGGTGAACATGTCAGTTAGTAGGACTGTCCGTAGAAGAAACTTCTGTTTTCCCCAGATCTATAAGCTAAGTGGCAAAGAAGTCAAATGTGAAGAGCTAAGGAAGCCCCAGCAGCAGGAGAAAGCTGAGAAAACAAACACTGGAGCTCAGGCCCAGTAGGAAGGAAAAAGGAGGCTGCCTAGACCAAGCCCATGCCCTCAGGCAAGACCTCTCCAGACTTTCGCCATAGAAGAAAAAGCAGACAGTCTCACTCTCCACAGCTGGGAATCCAGCATCTGATTCATTTATTGGTAATTTGCTCCCATTCCAACTGAATGCCAAACTAAACAAATCTGTCCTGCAATGAGAGATAACAGAAGCCAGAGAGTAAGTGATTTTATAGGAAGTCATAATTAAGTCAACAATTATAGAGGGTGAATCAAACAAAGTCCAAGTAACAAAAGTGAAAACAGAAATCTTCAGAAAGCGAACTATATATTTCTATTCTTAAGTAGTTTTTAGAAAAACAAAATCTGTTCAAAGAAATATATGGAAAAATGTTGAAATTTCACCTAAGAGTTTAGGATTAATACAAAGAAACAACTGCTAAGAGAACCCCGAGAGACTGGTCAAAAGCACAGAGTTGCAGCCAGGCAGCAGGGAAAAGCTCCAGTGACCTAGTGCATGCTGGGCAATCTTACCCAACCGTCTGTTTTGTAATCCAATATTGCTACAAGATGGATTCTGAGTGTTTTTAATCACAAATAAATGACAAATATTTGAGATGACCAACAACATGAATGAAGCATTATAAAATGTGTAAGGAGACCTAAGAGTCACTCTGGGAAAAGACACCAGGAATGGATTCGATGTTCCCACTGCAAACCGGAAGAGTGTACAGTAAATATATAGCTAGATGTAAGCATTCTATAATGTATGGATGCTTCAAAACCTGTATAGATGACAAACACAGATTTAAACATGACAATTTGAACAAAAAGTGTATCTGAGAAAAAAAAAACAAATGGAAACTCCAGAACTGAAGTCATAATATGCATAAAGTAATCATTAGCTGAGTCTTTCATCTAAACATTCATGACAAAAAGCAGAATTAATAACCTGAAAAACATTATTGAGTTGCAGTTGCTCAATCTGAAAAGCATGTAAGAAAATTTAAGAGTAAGAGACACTGTATCATAGTGGAACATCTCTAATACCAGAAAATGTGAAGGAATAGGAGAAGAGAGATACTACTAGTAAAGAGACCAACCAAAGATCCTGTCTCCCAGCCCCACTCAGGAGAGTTATTTGTAGGTGAGTTAGGGCTTCTGAGAAAAAAAGTCATTATCTTCAGTACAGTCACCATTGGTGAGTTAATAGTGCTCCAGTAGATAATTCCATACTCACGTCCTTGAAGGTTGCCCTGGTTAAACCCAATTGATGACAGACAAAGAAAGAGCAGAATAGTTGGAGAGATCGCACACTAGCAACTTAAAAGCACACCTGAACAATCTCAAACAAAAAGAAGCAAGCACACCCAAAAGTCCTCAGGACATAATCAAACTGAGGGCTGAAATCAAAAAAATAGATACAAAGAGAGCAATACAAAGAATCAATGAAACAAAGAGTTGGCTCTTTGAGAAAATTAATAAGATAGACAAACCCTTATCCAAACTAACTAAAGGACAGAGAAACAATACACAAATGAACAAAATCAAAAGCAAACAGGGGAACATAACAGATACCAAGGAAATCCAAAGAATCATTAGGTCATGTTTTTAAAACCTGTACTTCACTAAAATTGGAAAATTTAAAAGAAATGGATACTTTTCTCAGAAGATACCGTTTACCAAATTAAATCAAGAACAGATAAATTTAAATAGACGTATAACTCCTAAAAAAAAAAAAAATAGAAGCAGTCACTGAAAGTTTCCCAACCAAAAGAAGCCCAGGAACAACTAGTTGTAGTAAAGAATTCTATCAGATGTTCAAAGACAAGTTAGCAATATTCCTCAAATTATTCTACAAAATAGAAACAAAAGAAACATTGCCAAATTCCTTCTGTGCTGCACGGTGACTCTGATATCCAAATGACACAAAGGCCCCACAAAGGAAGGGAAATCCTGAGCAATTTTCCTTATAAACATAGATGTAAAAATACTTAACAAATTTCTCACAAACTGCATCCAGTAACATATCAAAACTATAATCTATCATGGTCAAATAGGCTTCATCTCAGAGATTCAGAAATGGTTCAATATACAAAACTGAGTAAATGTAGTCCACCTAAAAACAAAATGAAAGAAGACAGCATATGATAATCTCATTAGGTGCGGGAAACACCTTTGACAAGATGCAACGCTTTTTCGTGATAAAAAATCTTGGTGATATCAGAGATACAAAGAACATACCCAACCACAATAAAAGCAATTTACATCAGTCCAACATCCAACATCAAATTAAATGGAGGGAAAGTCAAAGCAAGTCAGTTAAAATCAGGAATAACACAATGCTGTCTACTCTCTCCTTATTCATTCAATATAGCTTTTGAAGCAATAGTATAGTACCTAGAACAATAGGAAAACTGAAGTTCAAGGGGATACAAGTTGAAAAGGAAGAAGTCAAAGTATCATCATTTGCAGATGATATGATAGTATTAGCAACTTCAAAATTTCTACCAAGGAACCCCTACAACTGATAAACATTTTATCAATGAAATAGCTGAATACACAATTCACTCCTAAAGATCAGTAACCTCCCTATATACAAATGACTAGCAGACATAGAAAGAAATCCAGGAAACAACAACCTTCACCACAGCCACAAAAGAATATAAAAAATCTTGGAGTAATCCTAACCAAGCAAATGAAGGACTTGTATGACAAAAACTTCAAGTCTTTCAAGAAAGTAAATAAGGAAAATATCAAAAGGTGAAAAGATCTCCCTTGCTCATAGATCAGTAGGATTAATGTAGTAAAAATGGCCATTCTATCAAAAGCAATCTACAGATTCAATGTAATCCTCAGCAAAATTCCAGAACAATTCTTTAAAGACTGTAAAACAACAATTCTCATCTTTATATGATAAACCAAATAACCCAGAATAGCTAAAAGAAATATCCTCAGCCATAAAAGAACTTTCAGAGGTATCAATATCCCTGGTTTCAAGCTGCACTGTATAATAATAATAATAATAATAATAATAAAAACTGCATGGCATTTTCATAAAAACAGACATGTTGGTCAATGGAATTGAATAGAAGACCCAGACATAAATCTACACACTTATGGATACCTGATATTTTGGTAAGGAAGCCATAAATACAGAATGGAAAGCAGAAAGCCTCTTCATCAAGTGATGTTGGTACATAGATGTCTGTTTGTAGAAGAATGCATATTGATCCATATTCATCACCCTGCACAAAATTCAAGTACAAATGAATCAAAGATCTCAACATAAGTCCAGATACACTGAACCTGAAAGAAGGGACTGCAGGAAAATCCTTGAATGTATTGGAAGAGGAGACAGTTTCAGAAAGAGAACACTGATAGATAAGACAGTGGGATCAACAGTTGACAAATGGGACCTCGTGAAACTGAAAAGCTTCTGTAAGGCAGAGAACACCATCAAGGACAAAACAGCAGCCTACTAATGGGAAAAGATTTTCACCAACTCCACATCAATAGAGGGCTACTATCCAAAATATATAAAGAACTCAAAAAACCAAATAATCTAATTTAAAATGGAATATAAATCTAAACAGGGGATCCTCAGTGGAGGAATCTCAAATGCCTGAGAAACACTTAAAGAAATGTTCAGCATTCTTTAGCCATCAGAAAAATGCAAATCTAAATGACTCTGAGCTTCTATCTTGCGCCTGTCAGAATGGCCAGTATCAATGAAACAAATGACAGCTTATACTAGTGAGGAGGTAGAGCAAGGGGAATGCACCTCCATTTCTGGTGGTTCATCAGAAATTTTGTAATTAATTTACCTCAGGACCCAGCTATATCACTTTTGGGCATAAAACCAAAGGATACTCCATCCTATCACCAAGACACATGCTCAACTATGTTCACAGTTGATGTGGGATTCCCCTCTGTATGCTGTGACTATGTTTTATTACCATTGGTTAATAAAGAAGCTACTTTGGCATATAACAGGGCAGAATGTAGTAGTGAGGCCGGAAGAGATAGATAGATAGATAGATAGATAGATAGATAGATAGATAGATAGATAGATAGATAGATAGTGGAACCTTAGTGGTAAACCACAAGTCTTGTGGTGATTCATAGTTTAATAAAAATGGATTAATTTAAGATGTAAGAGCTAGCTAAAAATACACTTAAGCTATTGGCCAAAGAGTATTGAATTAATATAGTTTCCGTGTAATTATTTTGGGTCTGGGAGGCTGGGAAATGAATGAGTGGTCTCCTTTTATACATAGTGGCTTTTCTCATAATAGCCATCACCTGGAGACAACCTTGATGCCCCTCAACTAAAGAATGGGAAAAGAAAATGTGGCACATTGATACAATGGAGTATTACACATTTGTTAAAAAAAATGACACTGTGAAATTTGCAAGCAGATGAACGGAGCTAGAAAAAAAAATTAGCCTGAGTGAGGCAACCCTGACCCAGAAAGACAGACATGGTACCTGACACTGCCTGGATAGCCACAAACCAGAAGCTAGATGACCCAGAGAACCAAATATGACTGGCAAAAAAAAAAAAAAAAAAGATTCCTAATGATATTCTGCTTTACTCATAGATCATTAACTAGCCCAATCATTCCCAGAGAGCCAGAGAAATTTCTTTCTGGTAGCTGATAGACCAATAGTCAAACATTAGGCAGAGCTCAGGGAACCCCACAAAAGAGGGGGAAGTAAGATTATAGGAGTCAAAGAGGGTGAGGTCATCAGGAAAAGGCGGCCCACAGAATAAACTAAGTAGGGCAAACAGAAGCTCATAGATGGAAGCAGCCGTCACAGAGCCTGCATGGGTCTCTGCTAGGTTTTTTGCAAAGATATTATGGATTTTCAGTGCACCCCAAAGAATCCTTTTTGGTCAATGTCATCAAGTTCAGTCTCTTCCTGATAAAATTTATTAGGGTTAGTTTAAGACAGGAATTCAAATGTGTAGATTGAGCCAAAAGCCTTCAAGCTCATGCCTTAGTTTAAAGAGTGTGTGTGTGTGTGTGTGTGTGTGTGTGTGTGTGTGTGTGTGTGTGTAAATGAAGGCTATGTGTATTGAGATTGTGGTACACATGAAGCAGTCTGCTGTGTTCATTTGAGCCTTGGCATACGTATAACTGTAAGCATTGCAGCTCAGATGGAGAGGTATCCTTGTTATCATTTATAAACAGATGATGATCTGAGGCTGGTGCCACAAGGGGCAGCAATCCCACCAGGAGCAACATAGCAATCAAACTTTACAGAGGCCATACTGCACCTTGGCAGATGGGGGGCCATGGCAGATGAGAGACAGACAGATGGGTCATGCAGAGAGAGCTGGTGTATCGAGTTAATTTAGTGGGTTATGGAGGGAAAAGGAAAGGGGAGAAGGGAGGAAGGAAAGAAGGAGGAGAGAAGAGAGAGAGGCAGAAGCTGCCTCTCCAGAAGAAGGCCAGACAGACAAAGAGTGGGTTATGGTTCTGTTCTGCTTGGGAGAAAGTTGTTACAGCTGGGCTCTGCTTCAGAAAAAAAAAAAAAAACTAAAACAATAACAATAACAACAAAAAAATGTCACACTGCACAAAAAACATCTAAGAGATTTTTGGGAAAGGAAGAATCCAGAATGGTGGCTGCCTCTGATGTGAGAAGCAGCAGCAAACTGAACAGGGTAGAGAGTTTATATAGGATTTCTGGTGGAGGTGGGATTCCGGTGGCTTGCAACGGGCAGATTTTAATGGTCTGATTCTGGGGTAAACTCGGGGATTGGAGGAATTTTATGTTCAGGGATTGGTGGTATTCAGTGTACAGGGACCTCAGGAATTGGTGTGGTTCTGCACCCTGACCCGGGACCAAGCTCAAAGATTGGGGGAATTTCATGTTCAGGGATTGGTGGTATTCTATGTGCAGGGACCTCAGGGATTGGTGATATTGGGAGTAAAGGAACCTCAGGGATTGATGGGGTGCTGCACCCTGACTCAGGACCAAGCTCAGGGATTTGGGGAATATCAAACCCTGACCCCAGGATCAAGTCAAGGTCCAAATATTTTTTCTTGGTCCAGGTCTCAGGTTTAGTAAGGGGCAAGGTGTGTTTTTCCTTGGCCCTTTTCACCCAAAAATAACATACTGACAATATACTTTATGAAGGAGATAGACGTTAAGGTTTTTTTTTTCATCTTAGTGTAAAGGTTTTTCCTCAAGCCCTGTATTTTTCAAAGGAAAGAATTTAGTTGACAGACACAGAGTTTTGGCAGGAATATTTTTTTAAACAAACAAACTTAGATACAGATTAGAGTAGACAGACTTAAAGCAGGGAATTGGTAGCAACTCATTGGTTTGTTTTTCTCCCCCAACTCCACCACTGATTTCTTAATCATGGGTTTTTGTTGTGAGGAGACTGTTAGTTAATTCCCAGCTGCTTAGCCCTGAAATAATCACACAGAAACTATATTATATAAAACACTGCTTGGTCCGTTAGCTCTAGCTCCTTATTTGCTAACTCTTACATCGTAATTTAACCCATTTCTAGTAATCTGTGGATTGCCATGTGGCTGTGACTTACCAGCTAATGTTCCATCCGGCTCCCGCGGGGCTCCATGGCTTCTCTCTGCTCTGCCTTTCTTTTCCCAGCATTCAGTTTAATTTTCCCCTGCCTACCTCTGTTCCCTGAGCAGGCCCAAGACAGTTTCTTTATTAATCAATGGTATTCACAGCATACAGAGGGAAATCTCACACCAGGTTTTAAGATTTTTTCTCTTATTTTTCAGATATAATTACATCATTTTACCCTTCCCTTTCCTTTCCCTAAACCCTTCCAAATACCTCTCCTTGCCCTCTGTCAAGTAATGGCCTCTTTTTTCATTAACTGGTATTTAAAGCATATGTGTACTCATATGTATATCCATGAAGTCAATAACATGTAATGGAGAGAACATCTTCTCGTTATGAGTCATGATGAGTCAGATCTTTGTTTTGGAATATTTCTTCCTGTAAATGCTGTTCTGGATACTTTTCTGTCAGCATGACATAAGCTAAAGTCATCTGAGAGGAGGGAACCTCGATTAAGAAAATGCCTCCAAAGATCAGGCTGTAGGCAAGCGTGCAGAGCATTTTCTTAATTATTGATTGATGGGGGAGGGTGCAATCCATTGTGGATGGATTCATGCTTGGACTGGAGATCTTGGGGTTTATAAACAAGCATGATGTGCAAGCCAGAAAGCAGCACCCTCCATGGCCTCTGCATCAGCTCCTGCCTCCAGGGTCCTTCCCTTCTTGAGTTCTTTTTTTGACTTTGATGAACTGTGATAAAGAAGTATAAGTCAATTAAACCATTTCTGCCCCAAGTTTCTTTGGTCATTGTGTTTCAACACAGCAATAGCAGCCCTAAGTAAGACAAATTAGTGCTAGGATAGTGGGTATTGCTGTGACAGATGTGACCATGTTGTTTTGGGGAAGATTTTGGAATAACTTTGGGCTAGAAAAGCTACTGAGTGCTGAGAGCTCAGTCACTGTTCTATGGGAGTTTGAAGATAAGATGTTGAAGATAATCACACTGGCTTGTGATGTTTCAGAGGAAAGCAAAGACTCACCGAAGAGTCTACCTGTTCTTCTGTGTTAAAAACCTATGGTGTTTGGATCTGAAACTTCAACTGTGATTAACAAGAGACCAGAACAACTAAAATAAAACCCTTTTTTTTGTTAGAAAAATCGGTGCTGGTGAACTGGAGCTGAGTAATTTAAGTGATTAAGAAGAGAGCAGCATTACTGAGGTTATTTCCCAAACCTTCTGGGAAACGTTTCCTGAGAGACAGCAAACTGATAGAAGCTGTGTTGTAGAGGAGGCAAAGGTTGTACTGGCAGTCAGACTTGGTAGAGTAAGTCACCCAGGTGGTACTAGTCTTCAAAGCATGAAGGGGTCGTGGAGAGCAGCTGAGGCTGAGCACTGGGAGAGACCAGGAGAGGCCACTGGTGAAGATGCAACCCCAGTAGCAATTGCAATCCCAGGAATGGAGGGGTAATGCAGAGAAATTGAGATTTGGCACCTTGAAGAGTGCCTTTGAGAAGCTATTGGTGAAAGTGCAGACTGGTTGCCGCAAGAGACCTCAGTGTTTTGGAGATGCCAGTATCAGACAACCACCAAGAACAGTAGCAGTGGCAGAGAGAGATGCCAGTGTCTTGGAGATGCCGGTATCATAGGACGACTACCAAGAACTATAACAGTGGCAGAGTGGAGTCAACCAGAGCCTAGAAGACAAGCTGTGTGTGCAGAGGATGGAGCCAGGAAAATGACCCACGGTAGTTGGAGGAGCCCACAGAAGATCATGAGCAGATCTCAGACTTTGGACATTGAGTTATTCACACTGTTGAGGGCTAGGCTTTGCTTTGATCTGACAGTGACTGTGCCCTGATTCCTCCCTCTTGAAGTAATAAAGTATTTAACTTAATTTTAATTTTTGCCTGAAACTACTGTTGAGAGATTTTGAACTTTTTTTTTGGATTTTCGAGACAGGGTTTCTCCGTAGCTTTTTGGTTCCTGTCCTGAACTAGCTCTTGTAGACCAGGCTGGTTTCGAACTCAGAGATCTGCCTCTGCCTCCAGAGTGCTGGGATTAAAGGTGTGCCCCACCACCGCCCAGCTGAGATTTTGAACTTTTAAAAGAGATTTTGGATATTGCAAAGGGACCAAATTTTAATGTGTTTTAATTTGTAAAGACTATGGGACTTTTAAAGTTTTTTTATTTTTTAATGGGATAAATGAAAGAGGAACTGTTGTTACTTTATGGAGATGCATTTGTATGTCAGGTTGACAAGGAGTCAGTTGTACTGGATAATTTTATGTCAACATAATACAGCTAAAGTCATGAGAGGAGAGAACCTCAATTAGGAAAATGCCTCTGAGTTCGAGGCCAGCCTGGTCTACAAGAGCTAATTCCAGGACAGACCCCAAAGCTACAGAGAAATCCTGTCTCAAAAACAAACAAAAGAAAGAAAGAAAGAAAGAAAGAAAGAAAGAAAGAAAGAAAGAAAGAAAGAAAAGAAAATGCCTCCATATGATGACTGCAGGCAAGCCTGTAAAGAATCTTCTTAATTAGTGATTGTTGGGGGAGGGCCCAGATAATTGTGAGTGGAGTTATCTCTGGACTGGCAGTCCTGGGTTCTAAAGAAAGAAAGCGGCCTCAGCCTATGCAAGCCAATAAGTACCGACTCCCCATGGCCTCTGCATCAGCTCTCTAAGGTCCTGCCCTTTGAGTTCCTTCTCTGACCTCCCTGGATGATGAACAATGACAGAGAAGCATAGAAGGGTGAGCTGAATAAAGCCCTCCCCAGTGTCTTTTGGTCATGGTGGTTTATGATAGCAATAGTAACCCAAACCAAGCCGATCCTTTTGAATCACAATCACAGGGGTAAGTGATGTTATAATGAACCTGTAGGGTTTTGAGAACGGAGACCCTTAATTGTGAAGGTGTGGCAATTAGTAGTCTCCCACTATCTTATTTTCTGATAAAGTCAGAAAAAACTTATGATGACTTCAAGGATATTTAAAGAAAAAGGAACATTCAGGAGACATAGCTAACACGATTCACCTCAGTTTCCTTTGGCCTCTCATACCCTCCTCCTCTTAACTAGGAGACAAAAGTGCCATAATTAGCTGCAGCTTCCATTAATTACCTCATGGCTCTTCCCTGTCTATGTAACTTATACAAATGCATACCTGTATGAATAAATACTATTCGTAGCTTGACAATTCTATTATAGTGTGGTTATTGAATTTACCCCCAAAAGAGAAATATAGCTCATATAAATTGTAAATATTTAATTTTATGGTAATTCAATATATAAAGAAACAGGATCAAAGACTGGGGCAGAATCATGCATTCTTTGAGAGAACATAATAATTTTTGATACTAAAATAAAGTCTAAAATTGTTTCTTATTTTCCTTTTCTTCCCTATGATATAGAAGAACAAGATGAAGAAAAGATTTTCACTTCTAAAAGATTCCCAGCTGGACATATTTATTTATCCGGAATTTCCTTAACAGAATTGGAAAAGAAATTTGACTGAAAAATAAGTTAATAAAATACTAACAATAATAGACACCATTTTAATAACACTGACTTATTAAGATCCAGATGTTGCTCTAAAAACTTTCAGAGTCTATGTAATCCTCATCTCACCAGGATGAGGTAAAAACATCTTGCCCAAGGCCATGCAGCTGCTTCTGGGACAATATTGATGTTGGTACTGGCTAGTGTCTTTGTGCCGAACTTGATACAAGCCATTACATTTTTTAGAACCTAGCTAAGAAGAACGTGTGAAATGCTTTTCCATGGCGGTCATAACTATAGACGACTATCTCGCTGCTGCAGCCTCCGGGGCCACGTTCCATCCTTTCAGCCTGAGACCGGCCCAGAAAGAAAAATAATTATCTTTTCATGTTCGATACCTATCTTAAAGCCATGAGGGAAATCGTGCACATCTAGGCTGGACAGTGTGGCAACCAGATCGGTGCTAAGTTCTGGGAGGTGATAAGCGATGAACACGGCATTGCAGCAAGCCGCAGCTGGACCGAATCTCCATCTACTACAATGAAGCCACAGGTGGCAAGTATGTCCCTCGAGCTAGCTTGGTGGATCTAGAACCCGGAGCCACGGACTCTGTTCCATAAGGTCTTTTGGGCCAGATCTTCAGACCAGACAACTTTGTTTTTGGTCAGTCTGGGGCAGGCAACAATTGGGCTAAGAGTCACTACACAGAGGGAGCTCAGCTGGTCGACTCCGTTCTGGATATGGTGCGGAAGGAGGCGGAGAGCTGCGACTGTCTGCAGGGCTTTCAGCTGACCCACTCTCCGGGTGGAGGAACAGGCTCTGGCATGGCACCCCACTCATGAGCAAGATCCGAGAAGAATACCCTGACCGTATCATGAATACCTTCAGCGTGGTGCCTTCGCCCAAAGTTTCCGACACCGTGGTCGAGCCCTACAACGCCACCCTCTCCGTCCATCAGCTGGTCGAGAACACCGATGAGACCTACTGCTTTGACAATGAAGCTCTCTACGACATCTGCTTCCGTACCCTCAAGCTCACCATGCCAACCTACGGACACCTGAACCACCTCGTCTCCGCCACCATGAGCGGTGTCACCACCTGCCTCCGCTTCCCGGGCCAGCTCAATGCTGACCTCCGAAAGTTGGCTGTCAACATGGTGCCCTTCCTACGTCTCCACTTCTTCATGCCAGGCTTTGCCCCGCTCAGCAGCCGTGGAAGCCAGCAGTACCGGGCCCTCACTGTGCCTGAACTTACCCAGCAGGTCTTCGATGCCAAGAATACGATGGCTGCCTGCGACCCCCGCCACGGCTGATACCTCACCCTCACCATCGCAGCCGTCTTCTGCGGGCGGATGTTCACGAAGGAGGTAGAGGAGCAAATGCTCAACGTGCAGAATAAGAATAGCAGCTACTTTGTAGAATGGATCCCCAACAAGGAAAGATGGCGGTCTGTGACATCCCACCCTGCGGCCTCAAGACGGCAGTCACCTTCATCGGAAACAGCACGGCCATCCAGGAGCTGTTCAAGCACGTCTGGGATCAGTTCACAGCCATGTTCTGCCCTAAGGAAGCCCTTCCTCCACTGGTACACAGGTGAAGGCATGGAAGAGATGGAGTTCACCAAAGCCGACAGCAACATGAATGATCTCGTCTCCGAGTACCAGCAGTACCAGGATGCCACTGCGGAAGGGGAGGAGGCATAGGAAGAGGCTGTTGGGACTAATTGAGTCCTGGCTTTTAGCTGCTCTTCCCTCCTAGAACCTTCTAATTGAAGTTACTAGAAGTTGTGCCTAGCTTAGAGGATCAGAGGATGGGATTTTCACCTGTTGGCCATTAAGCCTCCATGCTTTTGGTACCAGAGTTGGAAAGTCTGTGTTTCGGTCTGTCTCTGCGTTTGTTTCCTCAACCTCCAGCCCCTTGCTTGAAGCTCACGAACTGGGTTCTAGCGCATAGAGCACAGACGGGGCCGTGGTACACGGCAAGCGGCCTAAGGCAGAGAGCCCCTCATCACCTCAGGCTGCTTGCTTCCCTCAGCTCTCTTCAGCTGCCCATTTTTCTCCTTCAGAGTTTTCTTTCTGCTGCCTCTGTCCTGTTTTCTTTTTGTTTTTTTCACTGGGGGGGGGGCGCAGGGGGAGTGAACGGTGCTTGGCACATAATAGGCGCTCAATAAATATTTGTTTGTGGAATGTCTCCTTTCTCTTTCCACTCTGACAAACCTACACTTTTGCCATTCTGAGTGTTGCCCTGCTTCCTCTGGTACCCATTTCTCATGACTGTCAATGTTTCCATTATATTCCCTAGGAGCCTGAGTTCTGCTCCAGAGTCTGCCTAGAACAAGTCCATTACTAAAGACCCAGATAGTGGCCACCATCCTAAAGCTAAGGAGATCAGGAAGGGAAGAAGGGTGCCAGGTAGAGGTCACTAGGAAGAGAGGGGCCAAGTTTTCCAGTCAAGGCCATTTCCACAGGGGAATCCACTGAGGCTTTTTCAATTGACAGGTTTTACTCTGCCTTATCTCTCAGCCTCAGGGAAGGACTAACAGATTATCTCCATTTATAACCTCCAGCTGTCCTGAGCCGAATCTGCCATTGGAGGTGTCTTCCCTGTATTCCTTCTTTCTCTAAGGTGGGAGTGGAGCAGAGCCTTGGTCTCTGGCTGTCCAGAAACTGCCCCGTCCATTTGAGCTCCAAACCTGGAAAGGTGTGCTGCCACCGGGGTGTCTGGGACCTGTCTCTGCTTCTGCCATTTGCTTCCTGGTTTGGTCCTACCCTACCCTTCTTTTTTGGCTACTTTTTTTTTTCATATTGAAAAGATGACATTGCCCCAAGAACTAACAAATAAATAGGAGTTGGAAAAAGTAACTATAGATGTTCATAATCTTTTGAAACAAAGGCATGGTTGCTATTTCCTGGAACAGGCACTACAGAGCCATTTGTAGTGAAGGCTACAGGCAGGACATAGCCCAATCCTGGAGACACATAGATTTAATCCTAACCAGGAATGAACCTAGTTTGTGTACTATAAGATGGCTTTCAAGCTTAAGATGAAGAGAGATCGGCTCATCACTGACATCATTAGAGGAATGTCGCTGCCGTGGCAAGGGCAGCAGCAGCAGTGGCTTCAACAAGAGGGGGAACTTAGAATAAAGGCAAAGGTGCCTCCCACCACAACCTGGCCAGAGACATCCCTCCCAGGTACACTCAGCAGCTTGCCTTCAGCTGGTTCAAGTTGATTCCAGATCTAGCAAGTTGATATACAAGATTAACCTCCGCAGTTGTGAAAGAGCAGAAAAAGGTTTTCAAGCCTTTTGTCTTAGCAGAGGATGCTATACGACTTTTTTTACTTTTTACTTTTTAACTTAACAAAATTAGCATGAAGTCTTTTTTTTTACGTTCTGAGAATTTTATTAATTCAAGCCCTCTTCTGGTCTGCAGGCATATATTAAACAGAATATTGTATCCATAATAAATAAATATTTAAAAAAAAGAAAAGAAAAGAAGTGTATGACTGTTTTAGTTAGACTTTCTATTGCTAACAAGACACCACAACCAAAAGCCAGTTGGGGAGCAAAGGGTCTCTTTGACTTCCACTTCCACATCAATGTTCATCACTGAAGGAAGTCAAGACAGGAACTCAAACAGGGCAGGATCCTGGAGGCAGAGCTGAAGCAGAGGCCATGGAGGGGTGCTGATTACTGACTTGCTTCCCATGACCTGCTCTACCCACCTTGTTAGAGAACTCAGGGCCAGCCAGCAGCAGTCCAGGGATGGTACCACCCACCAGGGACTGGGCCCTCCCCCATTGATAACTAAATGAAAAAATGCCTTAGAGATGGAGCTCATGGAGGCAGTTCCTCAGCTGAGGCTCCTCCCTCTTTGATGACTCTAGCTTCAGTCAAACGGACACACAAAACCAGTCAGCACAGTGACCTACCCAAAGCCACCATTATACTAAGTAGGAAACACCTGGTAGTATTGTCTCACGAATCAGGAATGAGTTCCCTACTCACGCCACCCTCACCACAGTCTCTTCCTACTTTCTAGCATCTTCAGTTACTTCAGGTTATATACTCAGGAGGAAAGATTCAGAGCCAGGGGCCTCAAAACAAGGAGCATGAAGGGTTGTTTTGGGAAGACCTTCTTTAACGATTATTGTTTTACACACATACACACACACTTCTGTTGGGACTATTGAGTCCTGGCCTTCAGCTGCTCTTCCCTGCTGGAACCTTCTAATTGAAGTCACAAGAAGCTGTGCTTAGCTTAGAGGATCAGAGGATGGGATTTTCACCTGTTGGCCATTGACTGCAGTGTATTTAAGCCTCCATGGTGCTATTAAAGGGGGGCTTTTTGGTACCAGTGTTGGAAGGTCTGCATGTCGGTCTGTTTCTGCGTGTGTATTCTCAACCTCCAGCCCCTTGCCCGAAGCTTGCGAACTGGGGTCTAGCGCATAGAGCGCAGACGGGGGCCGTGGTGCATGGCACACTTCCTGTGTATATGTAGCCTAATGAGTCCATTTAGAGATGCTTATAATTTCCTGTGTTTGCAGAGCTGATCTCTTGGGATTGGATAACCCATTAGGGAGTCTGGCCCTGAGGAAAACTGATTCTCCCTCTCTCAGCAGCTATGGATTGCCTGGAGCCCCATGATCAAGGGGTGGGGCCTCATGAAACACACTCCAGCCGCGTGATCATATCGACTGCTGTGGTTATTATCCAAGTCTTGTTCAGACAACCATAGTCTTAAGATGTCATGGGTTCAAGTCTTCGACCTTTTAGAAACTACATTCTAGCAAGAGCAATGCAAAACAGCAAAAACAAAAATTGATAAGGTCAATTTAGCTGTGCGGTAGTCCTTAGGTCAAATATTCTCCTTAACGACGAAGGAAACAGTTCTTACTTCATAGCTTCTGCTAAGATTTAACAAAATCATGGTAGAAAGCATTGAACTCAGCAAACATGGCAGCTCTCCTATAAAATTACACATTTATCTTCTGATCTTTCTGTAGTTTTGTTTGTTCGTTGTGGTTTTTCCTTTAATCATGTTTGGAAGCAGTATACACTTCCTTTAGCACAACTTGTAAAAACGTAAGTGAGGCTCCTAAGTATTCCAAAGGGGAATCTTGGTTTATCCTTGAAAATTTAGCTCTCCCCATGCCCGACGTCCCTAGTGTCAACAGTATTCCATTGTCTGTTCAAAAATCTTTGCCTTCATTAGTCGCTTTTAGGAATTTAAGATAAATATTTGCATAAGAAAGAGTTTTTATTGAAATGATCCCAAGTCAACATATGCTTTCTCATTTGCAGTATTTCCCCCTAGGAAGCGGAGTGAATAATAAATGGCCAGCCAGATGTTGGGCTGATTTAACTGCTTAAGATAGAGTTTGTATTCCAGGCAGCTAGCCGTAACCAAACCTCAGCTGTGTTTTTATCTCAAGACACATATTTTCTCTACCTTCATGAATACAGAGAACTTCACACATCAACTTCAACTCTTTCTTTTTTTGGCTCAAATAGAATTCAGTAGTAAGAGTGTATGTAGTTAAAGCAGAGGAAAGAAAATTCAATAAATTTCACTTGAATCCGACACGATAAATGGCAGGGCTCACACTGAACTACCTGGAGGTCAAGGGTTGACTTATTATAAATACAGAAACACAGGGAACTGAAAAACTATATACCTCCAGGGACATTTTGCTGACCTTAAGCGTAAAATACTTTACTTTTAAATATTATAACTATTCAGGTAATTTTAAACAAATATTTTTAACAGTAATTTCAGTATTTAGTGTGTGCCAGGTTGTCTTTCCAGAAAATTTAAAGTATTAATTCATTAATAAGTTGTAAAAGATTGTTGGAAGATGTTCTAATGCAGGTCTTACATTTATAGAAATGGATTCTAAGGCCAGAAAGATCGCAAATTCCCCGAGGCCATTTAATTTGTGAGTTGTTAAAAAGAGATGGAGCAGCTGCTGGTGATACACATGGAGCATGGGTTCTCAAGTGTCTCTCCATGTCTACCAGGAAGCAGGTGAGTGCTGACTTCTTCAGAAGCAAAGCTGGGTTTAGACATCCCTGGTATTTCTGAACTCAGCATGGTGCTGTCGAAAGGAACAATTTGTTACATTCTAGGGACCAAAAATATATAACCACGTTAATTTACATAGATGACAAAAATTAGATGTATGTTTAGTAACAATTTCAAAATTATGAGAAATTCTGAATTTACCCTAAACCAAATTTTTTGGATGATTTTTTACAATAAAACTCATGTTAGCAATTGAAATAGAAATGTTTAACAACAAGAACTAGATGATACAGTCTAAAGATCTAATAACTTGAGTTATAGTAAGGACTGGTTATAGAACAATGTTGAAAGTCTTTGTTTTCCATAATAAAACCACTAAGTTTTTGAGGTGGGATGTCCTTCAGTATGCTGTGAATATACGTTGTTCCCATTGGTTGAACATTAAAGCTGCTTTGGCCTATGAAAAGACAGAATATAGCTAGATCCAAACAGGAGAAGGGCGGGGTCGAGAGGAACGAGAACCAGCCTCCCCAAAGGAGAGAAGCTGACGAACCGCTGGAACACCTAAGGTAATGCAATGGCTGACAATATACAGACTTTAGGAAAGGGGTAAATTTACTAACAAGTACTAGTCAGTAATAGCTTAAGCCATCGGCCAAGCAATTATGTCTAATATTTGTCTCTGAGTGATTGTTTCATAAACGGGTGTAGGAACCGACAGTAAGGAAAGAAACCAGTCTCGCGGGACCAGGCGGGACAGAAAGTTCCAGGTACCTGTTTTTGCATGGGCAGTAAAACCATAGCGGTTCTGAGCCCAAGGGTTTAGGTGGTGACGGTGTGGACCGGGCTGCAAAGAAGAGTGTATCGTGTGTGTTCAGTACGAAGGTCTCAGTGAACTCTCACGGTCCAACACGGGTGAGTACACCTCGAAATGCCTTGGATCTGTTGCGTACTTGAACTAAGCTTCGGTCTTTGCATTTTCAGAACCCGTTTACTGATTTTAAGTTTTGCCACTCCACCTGACCCTGTGTAGGCCTTTGAACAACCGTTATTATCTTTATTTTCCTCTGGATTTTTTTTCTTACTCACTTGTCATTGATCTTGCGATGCTTCTCCTAGGGTCCTCACAGGAAGCTTCGTACGCTGACTGATCTATCCGGGTTTATTTCTCACCTCTCTTCAGCAGGTTTTCTTCTGTTTTTAGCCAGAAGGGGTACAGCTACAGGGCAGGGGTCCAGTCTAGAGATGCAGTCAACAACTGCGTCTTCCTGCAGCCCCTTCTTCGTTATCCCCAGACCTGTATTGTATTCACGTGGCCCCAGAATGTTAAGCCTTCAGCCCCAAGACAGCAGCAGCTTCCTAATGCTGCTGCCTCTGTGATCTGGCTGCCTTTCTTTAGCCTGTGAAACCAAACTTCGCTGTTAAAGTGCTTTTTATTAAACATGATCACTGCGGTTTCTGTTTTGCTGATTAGGCTCCGTCAGTTGTCCTGCTTAAATTAAATCTATGTACTTGTAAAATATCTAAATTCCTTTCCCAAGGAGTCCGATGAATGAGACATGGCAGAGGAAGATAAACGATGAGAAAAAAAAAAAAAAAAAACAAGGCAGCAAAAGACTATGTGAATGCTATGACTATAGTGATCATAAATAGGTAGCTGAGGCTTATTAGCCTTCAGAATTGTATTTCTTAGAGCCTTTCTGCTTCATCCCCTTTAAAATTCATTTAACTTTATCCTATTCCTTATCAGATTATTATGAAGGAATGTTAAGGAATTAAATTTATGGACAGAAGTGATGAGTGGGTTTCTCTATGGCCATAAAAGTGGCCACCGTATTTTAAAACTTTATACTTTTCATCTGAGTTTATTTCAAGGCATTATTTAGCACTGCCTCAAATCTCACTTGCATCCTCCCACAGTTCTGAGTCAGTTGAGGAACTGCTTACCAACACTGCCTCTTTTTCTTCTTTTTAATGCCATTCTTCTTAATCACTTCTGGAAGACCTAATATGAGCGTGCAGGTAGCACACTGAAGGTGCCACCAACCTGGTTAACCTCACGTCCAAGGTAGCAGCTGTCCTGTTCCATGTTTTCCAGACATGTTCCCAGTGTCCTGTAACGGGACATTCTTTTATTATGTACACACCATTTTAATGTCTGTTAGTAGTTTGCATTTTCTTGTTTTTTAATGTTTTAAACATTTCTTCCTGTGTGCCATGTGTCAGGGAAAGACCTGGAGTACGTGGGTAGGAGCTCTTCGGTAGCAGTTGTAGGAGAGACCTTGGGTTTCCTGTTCCTAAATATTTATGTCACATACATACACATACACCGCAGAAGAAAACCAAGGCAGACAAAATGAAATTTGTCTTTCCACGTGAAATTTAGCAAGCAGTTATTTAACAAATATATTGGTAAATTCAATGTGTCTTCATTTTGCCAAATATTATAAACATAAAAACAATAACTAGTACTAACTATACGTGGTTTTTTTTTGTTTTTGTTTTTGTTTTTTTTTGGTTTTTTTTTTATTTTTTTTGGTTTTTCGAGGCAGGGTTTCTCTGTAGCTTTGGTGCCTGTCCTGGAACTAGCTCTTGTAGACCAGGCTGGCCTCGAACTCAGAGATCCGCCTGCCTCTGCCTCCCAAGTGCTGGGATTAAAGGCGTGCGCCACCACCGCCTGGCTAGTACTAACTATACGTTTAACTTTTTGAGTCAAAGACTTTCACCATTCTCAAAAAGGAGAGCAGTAGCTTCACTGATCAGTGTTGCATGCACTGGTAATAATTGTAGTAAATATTTTATCATGACATTCTTCTCCTGTTTCATTGTTCCCTAACTTCTCTTAACTTATAAGATGTACACTTCACTGTCTTCCCATAAGGGTTTGGGCATAAAAAAATTAAGCATGCAAAAAGAGGAGAAAATGTTACAGAATGTAATATTGAAGCTGCGGTGATGGCTCAGTGGTGGGTAGAGCATTTGCTGTACAGGCCTAATCGTCAGAATTCTCCGAGGTCAGAACCCACGGTAACACATGTTGATGAGAGCAGTATGCCCACAGCAAGATAAAAGTGGAGACAGGAAAATCCAGGCAAGTGTCACCTGGGACACCCAACAGTCAACAAGAGAGAGGATGTCTCAAAGAAGAGGTAAAACTAACGCTTGGTGCTGTCTTCTGACTTGACATATCCCCTGCTCTATGACACATGTATAACACACACACACACACACACACGATAAGATAAACACAAAAATGATTTTTGAAAGGAGAGATGAGGAGGGAGGGAAGGCTGTGGCTGGGATGTAAAATAAACTAAATTTCAAAAATTCTCAAAAACTACAATGTCATCGTTTAAATAGTTTACCAGACAATACATCTATCAAGGGGGCAGTGTGATATTGTCAGTCTCCAAGTTTAGGCTCAGCATGAGTCTGTGACCAAATGGCAGCCAGGAACACAGGGCAGTGCTCTGTCTGTTTTTGTGCATTTGTCCAATCTGCAAGATATGAAATATTAACCGTAAACTACATAATTTTAGGAAGTAAAGGGGATAGTATTTGAAAAGCTTAAAGATTAGCATTACATCTTCATATGTCTGATGAAGGAACATATAGGCTAAAGCTTACCAGCACTAGCAAAATTAAAATCAATTAAAATTGCACAGGAAAGAATGCATGAAAAAATTTAAATCAGTTTTTGAATAAGCTTCATGATAAAATGTCTTCTGTTAGCTGATTAGGTTAAAAAGTTTCACTGAATTTTAAAAAAGCAGAAGAAAATAATTTGTAATGTATCTAGGTGCAATCTTTGTTATATCCAGGACTTTTGTAACAACAACCAAAAGCACCTTATTCTAGTCAAATTACTTTTCTGTGTTTTGAAGAACTGTGAAAAAGCAGATAAATCAATTAAGTTGGATAAAATTTTTCTGCAATAGCTTATTTGCAATATTACCCTTATCTCATCAGCCTCATAATGTCATTTGTCTTGTTAACATCTACCGAGAGCATGCTAATTCACAGACTGGATGTGGAAAGTTAAGAAAAACCGAGGCTTGCATTTCTCAAAGCATTATTTAAAGAGAATTCCTGCAACAGCTTCAGTGTGGAGATGAAAAATCCTAACGTCTATTCTTTGAAGAATGATCATGGCTATCACGTCACCACATAATTTAATTCCCCTGTAGCCCTCTTTCAGTTCTGAATCAAGAGTATCCTGCTTCTTGATCATAATCTGGAACATTGAAATTGTTCTCGGTAAAATCATAACTATGATGTGCTTGGTAAACAAAGGAAAAACACTCCGTAGTTTCAATTACTATAATGACTTCATCTCACCTAGTCTAAGTTCTGTTCTATCAAAGCTGGAGCCATGACAGAAAGACCACACTAGGCACAGCGAACCTACTTGGTGACGCTAGCGTGCTGAATGAGAGTGAAGTGGCGCTCTTAAGGGTGACATTCACTAAGAAGACTAAGAAGAGACAATGAAATTATCCAAGACAATCCAGCATGAAAGTTGTTGGTTTGCAGTGTGCAAGGCTCACATTAAGGAGAGGGCATTCCAGTTTAAAATACAGACTCTACCCCTCATAATACAAAACCATTTGATAGCTGCTGACTTTTTCACTAGTAATATTTGTTCTTTTCCTTTCTTGGATGATCCTACACTCTTCTAAAACAGAGTGGGGACTTTAGAATTGCCCTCTTCTTCCACCCTGAGATCTTTCTGGAGAAACCTGAAAGCTAGGGCAAGTTCAAATCTTGTAGATTGACTTATTAATAAAAACACAATAGAGATATCCTCAAGCTAAGTAACCTGAGCTTTGTTAACACCAGTGCACTGACCTTGCCAGTGGGATAGAATGAGCATGAGCTCGCTAGTTGCTTTAGTTACGAAAGCAAAAGAACCTGATTTGCAAAGGTCTACCTTCATCACAGATAAATGTCCAGGACGGTTGTATTTGCACTTGACTAAAAGCTATCTTGTCATCCTTTGGGGAGAATTTGACTTTTAGATTTATTTTTCAGAGAGAAAAATCAAACAGCTGCTTTTAGTTCCAATAGTTTAACTCTTGTTACAGCGTGGCAGCGCAGAGACATTCTCTACCAAGGTTTATCTGCACTTGGGAAAGCTCAGATAAGAGGCTGCCAGATATTTGCCTTCAAAAGAGATAAGTACAAATGTAACCGCAGACTGTATTCATTTGTCACTGGCGTGGATGGCGCTACAGAACAAAGCGAGGGCTCTGTCTCTCCTGAGGAAGAGGGTACATTAGCAGGAGACAAGAGAGGATACACCAGACATTTAATTTCAAAGACACTGATCCATGTTCCCAGAAGGAGTAAAGTACAAAATTCACAATGGAGTCAATACTGCTTTTTGAAATTCACTTCATAAATTAGCTTTCTACTTCACTAGACTTGGGTGTTTTAGGAACTTGGGATAAAGACTCATGACTTTAAAATGTTCAGTCACCATTATTCTACTGTTCAGGGTTGAAATAGTGATTTTTGTTTTTGTTTGTTTAAGACATGAAAAATATTTTTAAAATTGTTGTAAAATTTTGCATAATTAGCAATTGCTTGACAGTTCAACATATAACCAGTATGTCATACTCAAAAATGTTACCATTTCTCTGCAACAACAACATTCAAAATTAGTTTCTCAGCTTAAAAAGGAAGAAAGGAGGAAATTCTGTTGTGCAAACACTGTATAGGCATGGTGCCCACAGATGGTTAAAGGACAGAAGGAGGAGCTCAGAGGGGACGATAGCAAGATGCAGGTGAGGTGAATACACGCAGCAGTTCGGGGCCATGGGGGAGGAATGGGTCCAGAAAAGATGGAGAGAGCCGGGTGTCTTAAAGCAAGGATTTCACACTGGGCGGTGGTGGCGCACGCCTTTAATCCCAGCACTTGGGAGGCAGAGGCAGGCAGATCTCTGTGAGTTCGAGGCCAGCCTGGTCTACAAGAGCTAGTTCCAGGACAGGAACCAAAAAGCTAAGGAGAAACACTGTCTCGAAAATCCCCCCCCCCCCCAAAAAAAGCGAGGATTTCACACAGGACTCCAGGACTCCTGAAGAGCAGCCAGGAGCCAAGGATCACTCTCTGTAGACGGAAAAGGCGTTAGGTTAAAGGGCTTGATGAAGGGTACTTAATCATAAGATGCTAGGGCTTGGGAGTGATATACAGTATGACTTCACCGCCTGCCATTAGTTATTAGAAAGATCTATTAACTAGCAACAAGGCAGACAGATTAAGCTGGATTAATACAGAAAACACCACTGAAGCTTTTGGGGGAAATTGGCATGGACATCTACATCATAAAAATAGTTCATTATGGTCAAAATACATGGTTTACTTCGAATAATCAAGGAAAAGAGGGATAGAATAAAACCTTGAAAGAAAGATTCATATATATATGTAACATACTGAGAAGAGTCGTGTGTGTGTGTGTTTTACTCCCTTATGTTTAACTGCTGCCCACGAGGGAATGCTGAAGGCTTTTAGCTAGTAGATGTTATGATGAGCTCTGTTATTTGGAATAACTGCAGTGATCATACGAGAAAACTGAAGGAACGGATCTAGCTGAAGCCCGTGTGTGTTGCTTTTCCCTTCCCGTCAGGCTCCTTCCACATCTAGTAAAAGATCACGTTTGCCATGTTTACATTGCTTTACCCTTCTTGAAACAAGGGCGTCATATGTGGGCTGCCTTGCTGCTCTGGCTTTGATGTTACCTGTTCTCACCAAAGCACATTTTACAGTTGGTTGCTAAGGGGGCATTATTGGAAAGTGTTGCATTTGAGAGGGATTCATGTATTCCTCAGGAAACTGGATTAGAACTCATGGGAATGGGTTTGCTCTTCCAAGACTGTGTTGTTGGAAAGTTTCTATCTCCTTGTCTCCTCCTCTCCTTCACAGGGTCCCTTGCTTTCCTGCATTTCTGTTGTGTATTGAAGGCAATGTATGAGGTCACTTGATCATAGTCTTCTAGCCTACAGAACCGTGTATTAAATAAGTCTGTTTTCTTTATAAATTACCAAGCTTTGGGCATTCTGTTACAGAAATGGAAAATGAACTAAGATGGTTATCTATCAAATTATAATGTTATCAGCCTCTGATAACATTGAAATATATATATATATATATATATATATATATATATATATATATCCCTGGAAGAGATGAATTAAGATCAAATTAAGATTATTCTCATTTTTTATAGGTATCACTGCTAAGAAGAGTTTACGTTCGTTGAAAGTGGAGTGCCACTTAAACATTCACACTAGTCTGCAGGAATGGTCAATTCAGAATGTACAGATTATAAATAAGGAAAGAAGAGAGATTGATTTCCAATAAAACCGTATCTCTGTATTAAGTCTTCAGTTCCAGTATCTAAATTCAGTTCTTGTTCTAGTAATCTGACTATGAAAATAACCCCAGTTCTTGGCTTGATGCTTCCCATGAGTTCTGAAAATTTCCTTCCAAGAGGTGAGCATCTTGCCATCTCTTGCGTCTAGGATAGCATTGTGGCATGCTTTATTCAACAGCATGATTCACTGCAGAGAATCGTTATTGTAGAGAAGCTTCCTGAAAGATAATATATGATTGGCATTTTTAAAGATGAGTCTAGATTCTTCGTTTGCATAAACAAATGCATGACTACCGAGAAAAGAGAAACATTTTCCTGAATTGTGTAGGCATGGAAGACTGTGTGGTCTGTGATCAGGCAGATTTTAACAGCTTGATTCGGATGTGACACAGGAAAGCACAGCACTGTCTCCGGTCTGCTGGCCCTGGCCATTGTTCGAGCCTTAATGGCAGCAAATTCTGTAGCTCACGAGATGAGGTGCTGCATGGGGCTTGTCATTTAAAGACGGAGATGGGTGGAATAAATTAAGCTTCAACATTATTGGACTAAGATAACGTTAATTTTGCAATAGAATTTTCATAGAGTTTTATATCATAAGTCAAGGGAAAGAAAAATAATCACATCCTTTTTCAATTAACTATGAAACAAAACTAACTTCTTTCTCTAGTCAGCACATGAATTTCCTGCTGGGATTATTCTTTACAGAACAGAAGCAAATTAAGGTTTAAAAACTGAGGCACTATTACAGATTCCAAGAGAGAACTATGTTCAAAGTGACTTTTAACGTATGGTGCGGACATCCCCCATCTGTCTGTTTGTTTTTGTCAGTAGCCTGGTAAGTACAAGCTGAGTGTTGACTCTATTGCAAGTACTGCTTGTAGAATTGTGCACACTCTTCTCTCCCTTCGTGGAACCAATTATAGATTGAAAAAAGGGATGTGATCCCCAAATAAACTGTATTTTTAGTCAAGCTGGCGTGGAGAAATAAATGACAATCAAAAATTGATAGGAGTAACCAGAAATTTGCGACATTGTGGACCAGATCAGGTTTCATTGAACCTTTGCATTATGACAGTGATCTGAATTAAATTACTCACAAGACAGAGTAGAGAAGCAGCAGCGTTTTATGAGGAAGTAGCATCAGCATAGCTCCAGACGTGGGAGAAACAGATTCTACTGGAGAGAGAGAGAGAGAGAGAGAGAGAGAGAGAGAGAGAGAGAGAGAGAGAGAGAGAGAGAGAGAGAGAGAGAGAGAGATCTGTTGGTGTCCACAAAGTAGAAACAAAAGAACTAGCCAAGACAGGCTCCCTTTAAACAATACTCACTCTATTGACTGGCTATTTTAGTTGTAATAGATTTTGACTATCTGGCAGATTAAAAACTAGATCAAGCTGGAAGAAACACTAGGAATGGGTTTAGCACCATCAGGTATAAAATTAAGAAAGGAAAAAGTGATTCTGCCCAACTTATCGTCTAAAGTTACAAATCAGTGAATGAGTAATCTTTCGTTGGGCAACTCTAGTCCAGGCCTGATTATGTTAAAAGGATTACATTTCCAGCTAGTTCTATTTGTTTGCACGGTTTATGCATTCATGTTGGTCCATTTACTGTTGAAAGAAAGCCCACACTATGCTTACATGCAGCAGTGAGTTTCTATTACATTATGGAGTAACTCAACATATGAAGTTTAAACAGCATACTAATCAGTTAATAATGAAGTTAAATTTTTCTCACTTAAACATAATCTTATTTTTAATCAAGTATTAAGTTTCTACGTATAGGAGCTGTGTCATTTGAAAGGAATTTCGTGACAATGTAACTGTGTGCACACCAGTAGAATTAAGAAAAACAACTTGCAAATCTGGGCGGTTTCTAAAATGGATTTCTGATTTCTCCTTTTGGAGAGATTCTGTTTCAAAAACCATAAAGGAAAATAGTTTGAACCAAAAACAGCTTAAACAACAGAAAAATCCAGTAAGAGAGACATGAGGTTTTTAATGTCAGATTTATGGAGGGATAAATGGAGCTAGCATAGATACATGAAGCTATAGCAGGCTCTGGATCCTTTAAAAGCCCTGAGACTTTTGTCTGGGTCTATTTGAACACAACAAAACACCATGCTTCATTTCAAGCTAAGTTTATGGTAAACTCTGTCCATGTATGTTGAGTTTCTAAATTGTTCTTTGGTAGAAAGAGACACTATCCCGTAATGCCACTTTTTTTTCCCCAGAAATAACTCTGAGATTCAAAAAAGGCAGTTAGTAGATAGAGCTTAGTAGTTGGTATTACCCATGCAAACTCCTTTCCATAAAGATGAAGATGCATTTAGATCAAAGCCAATCACTGTTCTGTTTCTAGAGACAGCTACTTCTTACTCCGCTGAGTCAGAAACTAGCCTCCAGGTACTGTATCAATTCATCTATCCTATTTTGGTTACTGACTATTTGCAGAACAAACCAAATGATTGGCAAAGACAAGCAGAAGCCTCAACTATAAATCTTACTTCCCAGGCGTTTGTATCGTAGTGCAAACAGGTATGATTACATCATGTGATGATATGTAAAATGATAAAGGAATGTTCAAATGGCTCTTGTGGATCCCAGAAGAAAATGGTTTTGCTCTCTTGAGGTCTAGAAGAGATTCCCAAAGGCGATGACAATTTAATTAGATGTAACATATTAATACCAGCTCCTCATGTGGGGGAGGGAGGAAGAGTGGCATTTGAGAAAGTGTATGCAGAGTTGTGAAAGTCTGTCATGTTTAAGGAATGAAAATTGCTTCTGCATGATGACAGTGGAGCCTAGCAGGCACGTGAGTCGCACAGTTTCTAAACACTGTTGGGGATTTAGGACTTAACTGCTTAGAGAACTGGAAGTTGTTCCATGCTTGATTAGATTGTCTATTCAGAAAGACAAAGTGCTGGCCAATAAGAAGCAAGTATTATGCCTAATAAAGGGCATGGTCCAAAAGTTATATATACACCAAAAAGCTCTATATACACAAGCATATTCAAATTCTTCATGATTTGATATTGCTCTTAGTTTTCAATCCTTGGAAATAATTTTTCCCTTCTTTTTTGTGAAATTTTCAGAATATATAAGTTTTCATAACAGCTGGATGACTTTGACACGGAGCACATGAGAGGTATTCAAGAACTATTTTATTACTGATGAATTATTAAAAAATTTGTACTTTATATATATAATTTATATATAAAATTTAGTACACAATAAGAACAGTGGTTAATTTCTTTTTCCTTCAGTGTTTAACTGCAAATAAATGAAGGAGTGGATGTTTGCTTTTTTATAAAAAAAAAAAGAAAGAATATTTAGTTTCAAATTGTCATAAGAAAGTCTTAAGAATTAAGAAATGATTTTTTTCCCTGGGGCAATAATAAGGAATGCTAAACCAATCTGCAGAAAATAAAAACATTGACGGTGATGTCGTCTCTCTAGCCAGTGATCCTTTATAACTCTTTCAGATAGAAGGGATGAAACAGTCTATAAATGTCTCGACCTGCTGTTAGGAATCTGAAAAACCTGCAGCACTGTGTGTGGGGGCCCATCATGTTTAGAGAAGAAAATAGCAATTATTACATCATAGAACACTATGTCAAAGCTAGATACAAACTGTTAGATTATTTCTGTGATGATCAGAACTTTCAGGTGCTCCGTGTTCTCTGCAGTTTTCATTGTCATGAACATGTATCACACTTTTATTGTAAGTGCAAAATGCTAGTACATACATGCACACCTCTTCCCAAGATATGCATTTGTCTTATGTTGATAAACACAAAACACAGCCCTAGCTAACAGTAAAAACCCGTATACACAGGACATTAGCAGGCATAAATGCAAGGCAAAAGTGGTGGCTTTGTCTTAATGAAGACAAAGTCAGCCTTGAGGAGGTCCATGAGGGTAACTGAAGAATCAGGTGGAACCTTGCCTCTCCTCACTTATGCTTCCTGTCTCTGTCTCTGCTGCTGTCCATGCACAGCACAGGCAATCTGTGCGGCTCAATGTTACGTAGATGAAGATAAATGTCTCCCTTTGTTCCACACAGCATTAGGAGCCAAGGGGTTCCGGAGCTGTGCTGATGGATGGCATCCAATTAAACACAATATTGCATCTACAGCTCCAGGGGATTTATTTTTAAGACTCAAAAATGGGAGAGAAATTTTGCGCCTTGTTTAAATGATAAATTGAATGTTTGTGATTATGAAATGGATTAACATGGAGTCATACAGTGTCTCTGTCTGGATTGTGCAAAGAAGCGTTGCAGTATTGAGGGAGAAACAATTCTTCCTGTGTGTGAGATCTCACATATCCTGTTTTTAAAAAAGTCATGAGAGCTGTATTTGTCTATATTATATTTTCTGCTTAGATAATCCCACAGCTGAGGGGAAAAATTTGGAAAAACACAAATTTAAATTTTCTGCTAGCCCAATACGTCATGATTGATTTCTATTCTCTCTCAGTTAAATCCTATTTTTCTACAAGAGACCTTAAATTTTTTTCTAACAAACCTTAGAGGTTCTCTGTGTTTCTACACTAAGTATGCTTTTGCCCACATCATATGGTGGTATTTATGCTGCACAGCAAGAGTGATTTCAAATCCTCTTTTCCCTGTGTCCTGTGGCTATAGATTCGGTGTTGGTTTCTTGCCACCTAGAAGTTTTCGTGTTCACTTTTCCTGTTGTGTTTTAAACATATGTTATATATTTATACATTTATATACAATATACCAAATAGTTCCACATGTAACCTCTGCAGTATAAAATATTTTTATAGAACAAAATTTATTTTTTTTACCATTTATTAAATCACTCTGAAGTTGGATACTTAATCTATTTTTCTCTGTTTGTGCCTTATAAATGTGTTATGGTAAACATATTTGAATACTTTTCTTCTGGACTTGCTTCCATAGTTTACAGAAGTTAGAGTTTTTGCTTGTCCTCTCCAAAATAGTAACACTTTAAATAAATTCCCTTCTTGACACACCCTGGCCTAATTCAGAATTGCTGATAAGTGGCAGGACAATTCAAGAATTAATATTTTTTCCTTTAGTGTTTTTGTCTCTGCATTTTAATTTTAGTCTCATATGTAAAATATTTTATTTTTCAGTTCATAGAATCTTAAAGCTTATTGTGTGCTATGGCTGGTTGAAAGGCATGTTAGAGTTTTTGCGTGTCTTGGAAATACATCAATCAAAATGGGGAGCCATAGTGCTACATAGCATGAATATCACAGTGTTTATGTTTGTCTTTTCTCATTTTTTATGACATGGAGTAGGGATAGCAAACCTAGATTTCTGAATAAGCTAGCAAAGTTCTGTACCTCTTAGATCCATCCTAGCATTTTTAATACAAAAGCTTACTTCTTTCTGTACCACATACATAACATAGCTATTATATGTAGACATGAGAAGAAAGAAACCATTTCCAGAGGTAGTGGGACACACATAAATACTAAGACATGCTTAGAAGTAAAGCAGAGAAAAGCGCCCTGTACTGTGTGAAAAAAAACCAGAATAGAAGACTTTGCTGCAAGGCCACTGCAGAAACTGCAGTGTGCTGATAGAGATTAGAATGAACAGCTTGCTGCTAAGACAGTTGGTTCTGTGCAAATATCTTCAAAGCATGGCCACGGCCTTAGCTTTCACCCAGTGAATATTTTTTTTCTCTTGAGTAAAGTCAGAGGAGATTTCTTCTCTCTGGCTGATCTGATAGTATCAGTGAAAAAGTAGTTTCAGTTAAGCTTAAATATATTTGAAATGGTAACATTTAAACTTGATTATAAGAAGTATACGAAACATAAAACTGGAGTTATCACTTATGATTATTTTACTTTATGTATGTTCAAATGGGTAAGTGTGTGTGTATGTGTGTGTGTGAAAATGGGAGATTGACATCTCAACAAATAGATAATATAAATAAACAGAAACAAAGTATAAAAGATAAGAAAACACTGATGACAGCTTATGCAACAGTCCTGCATTGCCAGTGGGAATGCAAGCTGGTACAGCCCTTTTGGATGTCAGTATGGCGATTTCTCAGAAAATTAGGAAACAACCTTCCTCAAGACCCAGTAATACCACTTTGGGGTATATATCCAAAGGATGCTCCACTGTGCCATAAGGACATGTGCTCAACTATGTTCATAGCAGCATTGTTTGTCACAGCCAGAACCGGGAAACAACCTAAATGCCCTTTGACAGAAGAACGGATAAGGAAAATGTGGTATATTACACAATGGAGTACTACACAGCAGAAAAAAATAATGACATCTTGAAATTTTCAGGCAAATGGATGGTACTAGAAAACATCATTTTGAGTGAGGTAACCTGGTGTAGGAGGTCCTTCTGTTTATGTGTTGCTTTCATTGGTTAATGAATAAAGAAACTACCTTGACCTTTTGATAGGGCAGAACTTTGGTAGGCGGGGGGGAGGAGGGAACAGAACTGAATGCTGGGAGAAAGAAAGCAGAGTGAGAGAAATCCACCATGGAGCCGCTAGAGTCAGACATGCTGAACCTTTCCCGGTAAGCCACTGCCACAAGGTGATATACAGGTGAATAGAAATCAAGATGTGAGAGTTAGCCAATAAGAGGCTAGAACTAATGGGCCAAGCAGTGTGTCAACTAATACAATTTTTGTGTGGTTATTTTGGGGCTAAGTCTAGCCGGGCTGTGGGATGAACAAGCAGCCCCTCTCTACAACAGTAACCCAGACCCAGAAAGACAATCATCACATGTACTCACTCATAAGTGTTTTTAAACATAAAGCAAAGAAAACCTGCCCACAAATCACAATCCAGAGAACCTAGACAACAATGAGGACCCTAAGAGAGACATATGTGGATCTAATCCTCATGGGTAGTAGAAAAAGACAAGATCTCCTGAGTAAATTGGGAGCATGGGGACGTTGGGAGAGGGTTAAAGGGGAGGGGAGAGGTAGGGAGGGGAGCAGAGAAAAATGAGGAGCTCAATAAAAATCAATTAAAAAAGATATCTCAATGGATACAAACATTTGCCCCTAAGCCTAAGGCAGGAGTTCCATCCTGAGAACCTACTTAGGTAGAAAGAAAATCAACACCAGGAGGCTGCCCTCTGCTGACACATATATAAATTCAGAGACTGTAGTAAAAAGTGAGGCTCTTATCACTGAGAAGGACTTGAGTCCCTGATTCTGCTCCAGTTGGGGTCTGGGTTGATGTCTATGGCTGCTGTTACCATAGGCCATCATAGGAACCATGCCTGTTGAAATCACAGGGCCATGCCTGAGCTGACCCTGCCCTTTCCTGACTCTGGGAAAGCTGGCCCTGCCCCTCATTAGATACCCCATCAAAAGAGCTGACCAGACATCCCAGAGAGCTGCCTGTCTCCCACTATAGAAAGATGACACCACCCCCTCCCCATGGCCTGGGAGAACTGATGGTTGGGAGAGCTGGCTCCACCCCCCTCTTTAGGGTGGCAGCCCCAGTGGCTCCAACTGACCCGTTCAGCTGCCACCCAGGTCCACATCCAGGGCATTGGGTTGACTTTCCCTAACATCTTCCCTTGTGTGTGCTACTGGAGCTCATAAGGGGACCGGTCCTGTAAAATGGTAACCATGGGATCTCCATGACTGTGACGAGCACGGGTATTGGAGAGGAGTTTTGGTGAGGATCCAGTGATGATGGTGTACCAGAAACCAGAGGTCAGTCAATGATTCATTGCAATGAACATTTGCTAGTAAAGCTGATTCGAACAAAAGGGCACACCATGAGGTCCATGCCGGGAGTGCCGCGCCGCAGCCCGGGAGTGCCGCTCTGTACCGCGAATGCCGCACTGCATCGCGAATGCCGCACTTGCGGCGCCTTCCACTCAGCACCGCGAGTGCTGCTCCACCAGCGCCGCATGGCACTACGAAGCAAAGAAAGCCAGCCTACAAACCACAATTCCAGAGAACTTAGACCACAATGAGGACACTAAGAGAGACTTACATAGATCTAATCAACATGGGAAGTAGACAGTAGAAAAAGACAAGATCTCCTGAGTAAATTGGGAGCATGGGGATGTTGGGGAGAGGGTTAAAGGGAGGGGAGAGGCAGGGAGGGGAGCAGAGAAAAATGTAGAACTCAATAAATATCAAAGAAAAAAAATAAAGAGAGCGTGCAGGGCCACGGGTGCCGCACCACCAATGACGCTCCGCCGGTGCTGCACTGGCATTGTCGCACTGCAGAGTGTCACACCGCAGAGTGCTGCACTGTGATGTTGTGGCTGCACTGCTATGTGCCGTGCCACAGCTCCGAGGTGCAATACCACAAGGTGTAACACCCTTCACTGGGGAAAGCAGGAGGTGAGACACTGCAGGGTGCAACCCTGAACACACGGAGACCGCAAGGTAAAAAACACAGAGAACCAGGAGATGGGGAGGCCAAAGACCTCAACTCAGACCAGAAAGATGGCAGAATGAGGTGATGTGTTTTGTAGGTTTGGCTTGATTTTATTCATTTATTTATTTGTTTTTGCATTTATGGGAGGGACACTGGCATGGGTCAGGCCAGATATTGGGGGTACTGGGAAATGAGGAAAATTGGTGTACTTGATGTGAAATTCCCAAAGAATCAATAAAGAAATAACATTTAAGAAAAGAGCCTGGCCATTGGAAACAAAAACTCTTCATGAATATACGGAATCTGTGGAGAACATTTCTATAATTCTTATAAATGAAGAGCAATATGATTTAGTGATATTATTCTAAATTGTGCCTTTTTAAGTGGTAGTTTATAAGTGTAAAATGTTAATGTAATATGTAAAGTGTTAATGTAAATTGAAATCACTG
This sequence comes from Chionomys nivalis, assembly GCF_950005125.1. Taxonomy (NCBI): domain Eukaryota; kingdom Metazoa; phylum Chordata; class Mammalia; order Rodentia; family Cricetidae; genus Chionomys; species Chionomys nivalis. The sequence goes on from NC_080111.1 coordinate 21,527,120, forward strand.
TAAGGAAACACATAAAAAGTATTATTTCAAGCTTTCTTCCTCTATAAACTCCATCTCTTTTTCTTTATTCTTTTTTTTGATTTCCACATCTAAGTTTTGCAGCAGTTTTAGTTTTTTTTACAAGACCAGTTCCAGCTCTTTTTCTGGAATTTTTCAGTGCACCATCACATCGTGTGTGTGTGTTATGTGGGTGTGTGTGTGTGTAAATGAAGTTGAGACTATCATCGAATGAGGACAATAGAACATGAAGACAGGAGGAGAGATGTGGCAGTATTGAACTTTCCTAGCTTTCTGGAAACACAGGCTTATAATGGAAACCCGTAAAGTCATTTTGAGGATGTAGTAGAGCAGACTGCTTACAGTAGTCTCCTGACAAAGTAGGATCAAAGTCCCTGTGGTTCCTAGAATTAATATATGCCCACTCTGGATGGCCTCTTCCAAATTCCTATTAAATAAGAATGCAGTAAAAATTACTGTTCTGAAATTCTTGTCACTAACAGCTAAATCTGTTTCACATGGATAAGGTCCATGTATATGAAGTTTTCTTTTCTATCACTAAGCAAAATGTTTAATATATAAACACGAAACTTTGCAAATAGTAAAAGCTAACAAAAGTATATGTGGATTTCATTAACACATATGTGATGTCAATTCCAGCTACAGCCTCATTAATCGTAAGCTAACTATTTTAAAGTCATTTATCTGTGCATCGTCCTGAGCTTTCCATTCTGGAAGAAGAGGTTAAGGTATCAGGACCTGTTGTTTACCGGTGACACTTTCCTTGCAGTTAGTGAGCATTTTCAGCAAACGAGGAAGCAAAAGCTGGAGCTGCAAGTGCAGCTTGTACCAACAGTGTCCAAGCACAAAGTGAGGAAATCAAGTATCAACCAGAGAGCGGATTAAGTTTGCTTCATCTGTTTTTCTATAGATATCTTTAAAGAACTTACTTCTATGGCGATAGGACTTCAGCTGTAGGCAATGGTCTGCCTTCAGAGGGTTGTTAATCCTGTCCGTGAAAGTTCAGACCCAGTCAGACAGCTGGCTGGGGTAAAGGCCAAGGGAAAGCTATGCCGAGGATCAGGATGAAAACCCAAGTTGGATTAAGCAGCGAGTGGAGGAGATGGTAGGCAGACTGTTTTCAGGAAGACAGAATTACTGGGAAAGTTATGTGAGGCAAAAAAAAAATAATCAAAGGCACAGATCAGAAGAAACATCAGGCGAAGCTATCCAAGTTCTCTCAAGGAAGTGGAAGACTCTTATCTCCAGCCCCCAATGTGAAGTAAGAAACAAAGGTCGGGTGTGAGATCTGGAGTCACTAAGATTCTACCCTGCAGGCAGGCTGATGATGAGCCCCAGGATTGCAGAACTGGAGACTTCATTCCACATGCTCTTTAAAGAGACCGCTCTTACAGCAGGGATCAGGGTTGGGGAGAAGCAACTTGGACAATTGCCTTTTAGAATACCAAGGCAATGAGAGAATTAAAGAGGTTTTCAACCAAGTGAGGAGGCAAACAAGAATAAGAATGGTTGTTTCCCAAGTTTAATTAGGAAGAGCATAGGAGAGTTGAGCTAATAATGGGCAGTAGGAAAAGAATTAAATAAGGCCAAGACTGTGGGGCTTTATCCCCCACCTCCTGGTGTTGGTGATTTCCAAAGACAATACACACTGGGAAATAAGACATAATCAAGCAAACTTCAATTAGAGGAAGAAACCTCTGGTCCAGGTTTGGAATAAACTATTAGAATGAAGTACTAGGTAGAAAGATATGTAGAAAGCAATCTTTCTAAGGCAACTTCATAAGATTTTGAGCTCCCAAATCTCTAATTCGAGGCATAATAAATAGAGGGATTTAAAAATGTAGCTGGCTAACATGAAGTTCACATTGTTAGGATAGTAATGAAAACAGCATTTCACTCACTAAGTCAGGAGCAACGACAATGCAACAAAACACTCAAGATAATGTGACTCTGTATTGTGGATAACAGAATGACATGGTCAGACTTCAGATTGTCAGGATACCTAATTTTATGGAGAGATAAAGAGGGGGATGGATGGATGGATGGATGATTGATAATAGATAGATAAATACATATATATATATGATGGATAGATGGATGGATAGATAGATAGATGATAGATAGATAGATAGATAGATAGATAGATAGATAGATGATAGATAGATAGATAGATAGATAGATAGATAGATAGATAGATAGATACTACAGTTCAATGGTATCATTAGAAAAAGGAAGATTTGATTTTTTTGGCATGTGAAATTATGGTGTGCCTAGAGACTGACGTGAAGGTTCAGATTGGGCTCTAAGGTGGATGAGGAATATGTAAAGCAAGTGCATGACATCATAATAGGTAAGTACCATTTCAGATCTTTACTCCTAATATATAACCTTACATGTGTGAAAAGAAGATCCTGAGTTTCAAATGGTTCTATTAAAAACAAATCATCTAAACTTTCACAGTCAACCAGTTTCGAAAGCTCTTTTAAAGTACAAAATAATCTCTCCCCATCAGTCAGGTGCTCCTGCAGCTTTCTAAGTTAATTAACCAAACAGGATGAGTTCCCTGGGAACCAGAGAGGAGGGACCTGTGTTCATTACTCTTCTCTGTTTCTTCTACTTAGCTTGGGCTCTATCATGTTCTGCGCTCTTTATTTCAGCTAGACTTCTGTGAAGGTGATAATCAGTCTTCCAGGTTCGCCTCCTCAGTCAGAGAGGAAAACAGATGAAAAACTGAGCTAAGAAGAGAACCAAACATAGATGAGAATTGGCTTGCTCCTAACGTGAAGTCTCCTAAAACTGCACCTGGGTTGGCTCTCCACATAGGGTTGACGAAGATTAAGGCGCTCCATCTGGTAAGAACCTTTCATTGTATGTTACAACATGGCAGAAGTCATCCAAAGGGATAACGAGGGATGAGAGAAGAAGAGAAAGAGTGATGGAAAGAGGAAGAGGGAGGGAGAGAGAGAGAGAGGACTAGTTCTTTATAAGATCAGCATTCTACTAATACACTCATAAGGGCAGAAATTTCTTATTAGCTAGTGATTGCATAAAGCTCCGACCTCCCAACATCTCCATTAATGATTCGGTCTCTAAGACTCTGAGAGGCAAGCATAGTGTTCTACACCTGTAATCCTAGCTCTTAAGAGGCTGAGGTAAAAGGATCTTAAGTTCAAGATCAACAAAGACCATACACATATTGAGCCCTATCTAAAGTAAATGAAGTAATAAATAGATTTGCAAGATGTGAACTTTCTAGAACTTGGTCAAGATATCACTCTGTAAGATAGATTCCTTCTATTCATTTCTTTCCTTAGAAAATATTTTGAATATTTGTGTTAACTGTTTAATTTTGTTATATAAAGCATAAAAGTCATTTAGCATTTTAATTAGATTTTTGTGTAATATGGTTTATGAGTATAATCTCAGTTACAGAATAAGTAAATAAAAAGACCAAAGAATTGCATTTAAGAAATCATAGGTTTTATTTTTAGTACTGGCTTTCTATGACTGTATGATGCTGGCCAAGACATAATTTTCAGTTGCTTCATTTTTTCCTTTGAAACACAAAGAATATACATTTTCAGTTGTCAAAAGTCATCATTTCTAGCAATAAAAACATTGGGTAGTGACTCTATGTAAAAGACTTGAATATCTTTTGTGTATAACATCCTATAGCATCTGGGGTGACAATAGGAACCATTACTGCTTTTCATGGCTTCAGAATTCTGAGTTTTGTTCCCAGTGGGGCCATTAAGAATATGACCTTTTGTTTCTGCACAATTCTTTTTTTAAAAACAGATTTATTTTGTTTTATATATATATATATTATTGATTTTTATTGAGCTCTACATTTTCTCTGCTTCCATTCCTACCTCTCCCCTCCCCTTCAACCCTCTTACAAGGTCCCCATGCTCCCAATTTATTCAGGAGATCTTGTCTTTTTCTACTTCCCATGTAGGTTAGATCTATGTATGTCTCTCTTAGGGTCCTCATTGTTGTCTAGGTTCTCTGGGATTGTGTTTTGTAGCCTGTTTTTTTTTTTCTTTATGTCTAAAAATCACTTATGAATGAGTGCATATGATATTTGTTTTTCTGGGGTCTGGGTTACTTCATTCAATATGATGTTTTCTAGCTCCATCCATTTGCCTGAAAATTTCAAGATGTCATTTTTTTTTCTGTTGTGTAGTACTCCATTGTGTAAATGTACCATATTTTCCTTATCCATTCTTTGGTCAAGGGGCACTTAGATTGTTTCCAGATTCTGGCTATGACAAGCAATGCTGCTATGAACACAGTTAAACACATATCCTTGTGGCATGACATCCTTTGGATATATACCCAAAAGTGGTATTCCTGGGTCTTGAGGAAAGCTGTTTCCTAATTTCCTGAGAAATCACTACACTGGCATCCAAAGGGGCTGTACCAGTTTGCACTCCCACCAGCAATGCAGGAGTGTTCCCTTTACCCCATATCCTCTCCAGCATACGTTGTCATCAGTGTTTTTGATCTTGGCCATTCTGACAGGTGTAAGATGGAATCTCAGAGTTGTCTTGATGTCATTTCTCTGATGACTAAGGATGTTGAACATTTCCTTAAGTGTCTTTCAGCCATTTTAGATTTCTCTGTTGAGAGTTCTCTGTTTAGGTCTGTACTCCATTTTTTTGTTGGATTATTTGTTCTTTTGATGGCCAGTTTCTTGAGTTCTCTGTATATTTTGGAGATCAGACCTCTGTCTGATGTGGGGTTGGTGAAGATCTTTTCCCATTCTGTAGGCTGTCATTTTGTCTTTTTAACCATATCCTTTGCTTTACAGAAGCTTCTTAATGGAGGCATTTAGTGCTATGAACTTTCCTCTTAACACTGCTTTTATTGTGTCCCATAAATTTGGGTATGTTGTGTAGTCATATTCATTGAATTTTAGGAAGTCTTTAATTTTTCCCTTTATGTCTTCCTTGACCCATTGATAATTCAGGTAAGTGTTGTTTAGTTTCCATGTATTTGTGGGCTTTCTGGAATTAGTCTTGCTATTGGATTCTAGTTTTAAGCCATAATCATCTGATAAGATACATGGAGTTACTCCATTTTTTTGTATCTGTTGAGATTTGATTTGTTACATAGTATGTGGTCAATTTTTGAGAAGGTTCCATGAGGTGCTGAGAAAAAGGTATATTCTTTTATGTTTAGATGGATTGTTCTATTGATGTTGTTAAATCCATTTGATTCATAACATCTCATAGTTTCTTTATTTCTTTGTTAATTTTCTGTCTGACAGACCAGTTCAGTGATGAGAGTAGACTTTTGAAATCTTGCACTATTAGTGTGTGGGGTTTAATGTGTGATTTAAGCTTCAGAAGTTTCTTTTACATATGAGGGTGCCCTTGTATTCAGGACATACATGTTCAGTATTGAGATTTCCTTTTGATGGATTTTCCTGTGGCTAATATGATATGTCCTTCTTTGTCTCTTTTGATTGATTTTAGCTTGAAGTCTAGCTACCAACTTGTTTCTTAGGTCCATTTGATTGGAAAAATTTTCCCCAATCCTTTCCTCTGAGGCAGTGTCTGTTTTTGAGGTTGAGGTGTGTTTCTTGTTTGCAGCAGAAAGATGGATTCTGTTTTTGTATCCAATCTGTTAGCCTGTGTCTTTTTATAGGTAACTTGAGTCCATTTATATTAAGGGACTGATTGCTATCTCCTGTTAATCTAGTTTTCATTGTTGGTGATATTATTTTGTGTGTTTTTCCCTTCTTTAGGATTTGCTTCTGTCAAATCATCAACTCTCTGTGTTTTTGTGAATGTAGCCAACTTCCCTGTGTTGGAGTTTTCCTTGTAGTACTTTGTGTAGGGCTGGGTTTGTGGCTAGGTATTGGTTAAATCTGGTCTTGTCATGGAATATTTTTGTTGTTGTTGTTGTTCTTCTTCTTCTTTGGTGATTGAAAGTTTTGCTGGGTATAGTAGTCTGTGACATACATGGTCTCTTAGAGTTTGCATAACGCTTGACCAGGACCTTCTGGCTTTCATTGTCTCCATTGAGAAGCAGGTGTAATTCTGATAGGTCTGTCTTTATTTGTTACTTGGCATTTTTATTTTGCAGCTCTTAATATTATTTCTTTACTCTGTATATTTAGTGTTTTGATTATTATGTGGTGAGAGGTCTTTTTTTTTTTTCTCCAGTCTATTTAGTGATCTGTTAGCTTCTTGTATCTTCATAGGCATATCTTTCTTGAGTTTGGAAAAGTTTTCTTTAATGATTTTGTTAAATATATTTTCTGTGATTTTGAGTTGAACTTCTTTTTCTTCTATACCTATTGGTCTTAGGTTTGGCCTTTTCATGGTGTCCCATATTTCCTGGATGTTTTGTGTTAAGCTTTTGTTAGATTTAATGTTTTCTTTCACTTAGGAGTCTATTTCCTCTATTGTATCTTCAGCACTTGAGATTCTCTATTCCATCTCTTGTATTCTGCTACTTATGCTTGCATTTATGGTTCCTGATTGTTTTCTCATGCTTTCTGTTTTTATAATTTCCTCAGCTTGTGCTTTCTTTATTGTCTCTGTTTCAGTTTTCAAGTCTTGAATAGTTTTTTTCAAATGTTTGATTGCTTTTTCTTGTTTTTTATTTAAGGAATTTGTTAATGCCTTCCAATTTTTTGTTTATCTTTTCCTCCATTTCTTTGATGGAATTTTCCATTTTCTCTTTAAAGGCCTCAAAGATTCTAAAGTAATTTTTAAGTCGTTTTCTTCTGCTTCATTTATAATTGGTCATTCAAGTATTTCTGTTGTGTGGTCACTAATTTTTTTAACTGTTGTTGTGTTACTCTTTGTGGTGTTACATGTATTCTTACCTTATCTACCTATCTTTTCTTCTGATTGGTGTAATTGGGGCTATCTGTGACTCTGGTGATTAATCTTCCAGGTGCCAGTGAATCCAAGGCTCAGATGGTTGCTCCTCGTGGTACAGTCTGGGCAACAGTTCCAGTCACTCTATTGGTCATTCCCTGTTAGTAGGTCACTCACTCGGTACTCCTGGGGTTTCCCCTGCAATACCAGGGATCATTCGGGCCTGCATCCATAGAGATTGCTTGCTTGGCACTCTTTCTGCTGAGGTTGCTGCCTTGGGCCTATTCTGGCAGAGGTCCTGACTTAGGCTTATTCCCTTGGTGGTCCCATTCTCACACTGGGACCCACAGAAGTCTCTGCTTCCTGCCTACTCCCTCAGAGATCCCAGAGCCATGCCTGGACCCTCAGAGCTCCTGGCTCAGGCCTACTTCCTTGGAGGTCCCAGACTCGTTCCAGGACCTCCAGGGGTCTCTGGTTCTAGCCTACTCCCTCAGTGGTTGTTCCCTTGTACCTGGACCTGTGAAGTTTGCTGGCTCTGTCCTGTTTCAGTAAATTTCCCTGGTCTGAGTCCCTCACTCATGCAGAGGTCCCTGGATTGGGGGTTGGTCCCGCAAAGGTCTCTGGCTCTGGTCTACTCTCTTGGAGGTCCCAGACTTGGGTGAGCCTGGACCCACACAGGTCCTGGCTCAGGCCTACTCCCTAGGAGGTCCTAGACTCACACCTGCACTCTTGGAAGTCTCTGGTTCCTGCCTTCTCCTTCAGAAGTCCCAGACTCACAGCCGGACTTGCAGAGGTCCTGGCTCAGGCCTACTTCCTCGGAGCTCAAGTGGTCTTTTAAGAGGTCTTGCTGTACAGCCAAGCACTCAAGCAACTGACACTGGGTACACACTCCTGCTTCAACCAGACACAACAAATTCCCAGAGCTGGGATAGATAAATGTGGCTCCAGAGCTGGTACTCACTGACATGAGACTAGTCTGTCATGGAAACAAGGCAGGCAAAGTCAGCTGCCAGTGCAACAATGCTAAATAGAGTCATGTGGCTGTTGCCCAGTGTTTAAGATTTGACTCATGTGATCAGAGGAGGTTGCTGATGCACACACACACAATAAAAGCCACATCCAGACTGACCAAACCTCTGAACAGATTACAGTGTTTTTAAAAAGGCACTTACATACTAAATGAAAAGAAAATGGATAATGGATATAGACAGTTATAGAAAAAATACAAAATATAATAAAGCCTTTAGAGAAACAGTAAAGAAATATAAAACGACTAAGTCATGTAAGGTTGGGAAATATACAGGGCATCTGGTCCTGTATGGTGCTTTGTTGACTTTGAACTTTTTAAATGCTAATGTACAAAAAAATAGCTGCTGAGAGACATTGAATTATAGAAACTGCTAAATTAAAGCAACCTGTATGTTTTAAGAATGTCTTAACTTCAAAATTGAAGTTAGAAAATACGTTGAGTTGGGGAGAGGTTATGCCTTTGTTTACACAGGAAACAAAAAGTTATACTTCTCTTCAAAATTATAATGATCTGATTTGATTGGGGGAGAACTCCTGAAGGTCTTGGATACAGACATGAAAATGAAACCAAGAAAGAATAACAGACAGGTGATATATATGCTGATCCCTTGACATGGGGACAGCTCTGAGATTGGATGAAACATGATAATTCTTGTTGGATACATAGTCCTCTTGACTTATTATGCAAATAGATTTGCTTATACAGTCCAAACAAACATAAAATTAACAAATGTCTTTTGCCTGCTAAAACATAAAACAAGACATCATCTTTAACTGACTTGTGCATACTGCATATTCCATACCTGCATTAATACAGATATATATGTTATCTGTAAAAGTGTATGTGTTTTCAGTGAAAAGTACCAAACACCGATAAAGGCAAATATCCCAAGTAATTCAGCCTCTAAGAAGGCCGCTGTAAAGTTTCCTCAAAATTCTGCATCCAGAACAACGAAAGCTGCTAGCTGATGTGGTGCAGCCTCTCAGACTGCCCAGTAAGAGTTCAGATAAGCTATACACTTTCCCATCACACAGAGTATAAACAAATAATGATATAGCTAGCTTTCCCAGGACTTGACCTTAATTCCAATTTTCTCAGGGTCCCCTAAAAATGCCAACACTTCCAGACAACAGGAAGCAATCTAGAAACACTATGCTTACTTTCCCAAGAGGTGGATGTGAGTTTTTAGTCATTTAGGGGGATTGGTTACAAGTTGTTATTGGTAGTGGTCAGAAAAAAAGCTGAACGAAGGAGACTAAATTCAAGGATTTCTTTCTGAATGGAAAAGGGGGGATATAGTATAGAAATGATAGAATAAAAGGATAGATAGATATTGAATCTACTTTTAAACTAAAAAGCAACTACTAGTCTCAAATATTTTATATTGGTATGGATTTTTGTATATTAATACAAATTTAAGGTTATTTTGCTGCAATGTACTATATATGTGTTTCTACCCTTGTTTAAGGTATTGTACCTATAATATAAAAGTTTAGAAATGGAAAACTATTTAGGTTACTAGAGAAAGAAATGTTAGTAGTTAATTATGTCTAACAATCAAACTTATAGTCATGTTAGGTATGTTTTCAAGGTCAAGCAGATATATTTTAAATAGACGATCTTCAAACACTTCAAAGATTTACAGATTATGGCACTTAACATGTTTTAATAACAGGACTTTTCATCACATTGAGGAAGGTCTGCTCTTGGCAGTACCAATTTACTTTAAAAAATGATGATAGGCTGCAAAGAAACTCTATATGGAGTTTATTTTCAATGTGTCAAAGCTAGCCACACTAAGAAGACACTACCCTTGCCTTGACTTCTGACAGAATGCTGTGTGAACTGAACAAGCAGAACACAAAAGAAAGTGATTGACAAACTGTTGTCCTTCAAAATTCACTTCAGAAAAAGTCTGCCAGATATTCTAGTACTATAGGCCAAAGAGAGATTCTTTAACATTATAGAGAAGCCTTTAGTTGACTGTTCAGGCAGTCAGAAGTCTCTGTCATAATTTTTTAGTTTTAGAAATTGCTTGTGCTACACTTCCTATGTGCTCAGATAATATTTTATACTTCTTAGGTCTTTGTTGGGGACTGAAAATTCAGAAAAAAAACTTACATAAGAGATATAAAGTTTAGAAGGTTGAGGAACATAAAAACTTAAGTTGTTTACCAAGGAAGATATTTTTTAGGTCTAAAAAATAGTTTTAGGATGATAATACAAGTTATGACAGAAAATGGTTTAGGTATAAAATCTTAAATTTATTAAAATAAGATAGATAATAGAGGATTTTCTCCAAATATGCCAAATACAAATGGACTGGCCATTATGAATGTAATTGTTACCTGATGATTGTTCTTATTGAATAGTTTTACTATGTTAGAGTTAAAACCTTCCCTTTTTATTTAGACAAAAAAAATTGGGATATTTGTATACTGTGAGAAGATATATTGTTGTGATTGGTTTAATAAAGAAATAAACAGGCAGTACCTGGGCAGGAGGTAGAGGCAGGGCTTCCCAGCAGGGATAAAAAGAAGCAGGAGATAATCAAGACATAGAGGAGATGTCAACAAGACATGGAAGATAAGACATACAGAGTCAAAGAAAGATAAAAGCCACATGCTAAAGCATATTTTGATAAAAATTGGTTTAAGTTGTAAAAGCTAGTTTGGAACAATTCTAAGCCATAGGCCAAATGTTCATAAATAATAAGTGGCGTCTGTGTCATTATTTGAGAGCGAACTGGTAGTCGAAAGGAAAGTCCATCTACAATGGCAATCTTCAAAAGTTAAAGAAGAACCAGTTCAAAACAATCAGTGAAAATATTTTTAAATCTTTAAAATCTTCCAACATTTGCCATATTGCTATTTGCTGTTGTCTGTTAAATCACCCGCATTCCTGTCCTATCTCTGTCTTCCCGGCTTTTATGTTTTATGAGCCTAAGAGCAGAGACTTGTTTGCTTGCTGCTGTGTCGCCAGAGCCTTACAATGTCACAGTAGTAGACCAATGCTTGTTTGCTGATGTAAAACAGAAGCCTGAGACAGAAGTCAGTACAAACCACATCTCCAGGAAACACCAAGGGAACTTGGAGATGTCACTTCTTAACCAGTAAATATGGTTAAGATGCATTAATGTGATGGTATTTAAGAAGTAAATGAAAATTCACTGCAAATATTGATGTGTGTTATAGTCCTGAGTCAGTAATGAAAAACAAATGGAAGCAAATACAGGCTTAGCCCTTGTTTGTAGGGAACGTAGGGTCTAGTAGAAGATACCTTGTTAAAGTGTGGTGTATGTGCAAATTACAACAAAATGTGTATCTATAAACAATACATAAGCTGACTGAGGGAAGTGTTCTGAAATAGAAATGCATCATACTATGGAATGTGTAATTAGGTCAGCAAGGTGGGTGGGGGGATATTTGGTGATTTTTAAGCTGGGTGAACTCAGTATTAGTCAGGCAAAAACTGTGGGTGGAGGGATGACTCCCAACGGAAAGATGAGCAGATGCAGAAGTTTTATGGAAAGGAGCGCACTCAGTTTTCAGAGCTGAAAGTGCCCACAGAAACTGTAATGTAGGCAAAAGGAGAGGAAGTGCTTGATGAATTGGATATTCAGAGACAATCAATTTAAACATTGATCAACCAATGAGGAGCTATTAAAGGATTTTTAGTTAGAGAATTACAGTTATATTTTTTAATTGTGTAATTTGTACTTAATTTGGATAGAACATGGGATTCAGGTGCAGAAACAGGTCTCAGAATTTGTTCTAGTTAAATTAAAGAAATATCATGGCTTGGAAAAGATGAGCCCATTGGGGATGAAGACATGTGGGTGATTAAAGACAAAGGGCAGGAGGTGTGATTGACACCTGGACAGTCACCTGAATGTCAAAAGCGGACAGGTATAGAGGAAAGTGCTTTTCTGGATTCTGTTTTGGGCACTATAAGGACAAAATTTGGATTGGGAAAGTTGAAAACACATAGGAACTGAGGTTCAGTTTTGGATATACTCAGTTCACAACCTAAGAGAGCTTCCCAACAAGGAGGTCCTGTGGCCAGCTGAGCAGCCTTGACCAAGTTCTAGGCTCCTTTGCCTATGTGGTATGACTTTGGGGTGATGCTGAGTTCTTTAAAGGTGGAAACACTGTAAAGGAAAACTTCTTCTCTGTTTTGCTCAAAGCATACAAAATTATGGTTATAAACTGAATAAGCACTGGAGACTTAATTGAAGCATGGTAATTGTAGTTTAAATACTCTGTTATTAAGCACAGACGACAAGTGTTCTCATGATCATCTCCCACAACCTCCCAAATGTTCACAGTGTAAGGTGATAATTATGCTAATAGCTTATTTAATTATTTTATGGCATATGCATATGTCAACCATCAAGTTTATTCTTTAAATATGTATGTTTGTCAACAATGCCTCAATAAAGTTGTAAGAATATCATTGACAAACTTAAAAGGTTTTTAAAACACATCAAAACAGAGATTAAAGAATAAATTAAAACATTGTGATTAAGAGGCGAGCCACGTGGCAGGACACCCCACTCACTAGGACCACCACAGTGGGACGAAACCCTGGGCCCCTCTCCTTGGCTTCTTTAGTCAGTCATCAGGAGAGTTTCCTGCAGGTAGATTGTCCCAATACCCACCCCCATGCACCAGACCCTGCAAGTTACTAGCCCCATCCCATTCACAAACTCAACTATACTCCTGCAACCTCAGTGAAACTCTGAAACAGAGCTTGCTGTAATACTGAGGGGACCAAGAGAAAAGACCAAGGGAGCGAACCAGGAGAGAAGACCAAGAAAGCAGGCTTGGAGAGACCTCAGTGGCTCCCTGAGACACAGATATTGACAGTACAGAGCAGACCAAGAATAATTACCAAAGCCTCAGATAGCCATTGAAAGAATTAGACCAAGATGCAAAACACTGCTGACCTCATTTGAAGAAAGAGATGGGTAGGTGCTAATGCAAGAACACCCTACAACCTAAAAAGCAACACAAGTGGTCACACAACAGGGAGATTTGATCATCCTAATCTAGAAGAAGCAGAAGAAAATGACTTTAAACATAACTTTATGAAGATGATGGAGACCTAAAAAGTGGAAATGAAAAACTTCCTTAAATAAATGGAGGAAAAGACAAATAAAAAAACTGGAAGAAATTAATAAAGCCCTCAAAGAAACCCAAGAAAAAACAAACTGGTGAAGCAAACACTTAAAGAGTTGAAGATTGAAATAGAGGCAATAAAGAAAACACAAACTGAGGGAATTCTGGATATGGGAAATCTGGGTAAATGAACAGGAGGCAAGGATAACCCACAAAATACAAGAGATGGAAGAAAGAATCTCAGGTGTTGAAGATAGTATAGAGGAAATAGATTCATTGGTCAAAGAAAACATTAAATCCAACAAATTCTTAACACAAAACATCCAGGATATCTGGAACACCATGAAAAGACCAAGCCTAAGAATATTAAGGATAGAAGAAGAAATCCTGCTCAAAGGCACATAATATATATTCAACAAAATCATAAAACTTTCCCAACCTAAAGAAGGATATCCTCATGAAGGTACAAGAAACTTATAGAACACCAAATAGATAAGAACAAAAAAAAAATGTCTTCACGCCATATAATCATCAAAACACAAAATATACAGAATAAAGAAAGGATATTAAGAGCTGCAAAGGAAAATGGACAAGTAACATATGAAAATAGACTTACACCTAACTTCTCAATGGAAACCATGAAAGCCAGAAGGTCCTGGGCTGATGTGCTGCAGACACTAAGACACCACGGATGCAAGCCTAGACTACTATACCCAGTAAAGCTTTCAATCACCATCAATGGAGAAAATAAGATATTCCATAACAAAACCAGATTTAAACAATATGAATCCAGCAGTTCAGCCCTACAAAAAGTACTAGAAAGAAAACCCCAAGCCAAGGAAGCTAACTGCACCCACAAAAACACAGGCAACAGATGACCTCCCACCAGCAAAACCCATAGAAGGGAAACACAAAAACACTACTATCAAAAAATAACAGGAATTAACAACCACTGGTCATTAATATCACTTAATATCAATGGACTCAATTCACCTATAATAAGACACAGGCTAAGAGAGTGGCTATGAAAACAGGCTCCAGCCTTCTGCCGCATATAAGAAACACATCTCAACTTCAAAGATAGACATTACCTCAAACTAAAGGGTTCGAATTGGTTTTCCAATTAAATGGACCTAAGAAACAAGAAGGTGTAGCTATCTTAATATCTAACAAATTAGATTTCAACCTAAATCAATCAGAGAATATGGAGAAGAACACTTTATCCTCATAACAGGAAAATCCACCAAGATGAAGTCTCAATCCTGAACATCTATGCTCCTAATACAAGAGCACTCACATATGTAAAAGAAACATTACTAAAGATTAAATCACACATTAAACACCACATACTAATAGTAAGAGGGACTTCAACATTCCACTCACACCATTGGACAGGTCAACAAGACAGAAAAAATAGCAGAGAAATAAGAGAACTAACAGATGTAATGAATCAAATGGATTTAACAGGCATCTTTAGAACATTCCACCCAAACAAAAAAGAATATACCTTCCTCTCAGCACCTCATGGAACCTTCTATAAAACTGTTCACATACTTGGTAACAAAGCAAACATTTACAGATATAAAATAAGTTGGGCTAACCCCTGTTTCTCATCAGATCACCATGTTTTAAAGTTAAAATTTAACAACACTACTCACAGAAAGCCTACAAACTCATGGAAATCGAACAGTGCTCAATTGAACCATTCCTGGGTTAAGGAAGAAATAAAGAAATTAAAGACTTCCTAGAATTCAGTGAAAATGAAGGCACAACATCCCCAAACCTATGGGACACTATGAAAGCAGTGCTAAGAGGAAAGTTCATAGCACTAAGTGCCTACATAAGGAAAATGGAGAAAGCTCACATTAGAGACTTAACAGCACACGTGAAAGTTCTAGAACAAAAAGAAGCAGACTTATCCAGGAGGAGTAGAAGACAGGAAATAATAAAATTGAGGGCTGAAATCAACAAAATAGAAACAAAGAAAACAATACAAAGAATCAAGGAGACAAAGAGCTGGTTCTATGAGAAAATCAACAAGATAGACAAATCCTCATCCAAACTAAACAAAAGGCAGAGAGAAAACATACAAATTAACAAAATCATAAATGAAAAGCAAGACATAACAGAAACTGAGTAAATTCAGAAAATTATGAGGTCACACTACAAAAACCTATACTCCACAAAATTTGAAAACATGAAAGAAATGAACAACCTTTTTTATATTTTTTTATTGCTTTATAAATAATACCATTCAAAATTTCCACCTCCTCCTTTCCTCCCATTTATCTCCTGCTCCCCCAATTACCCTTCCCCCTCCCCCTCCAGTCCTAAGAGAGGGCAGTGTACCCTGCCCTGTAAGAAGTCCAAGGCCCTCTCCACTCCATCTAGGCCTAGGAAGGTGTGCATCCAAACTGACTAGGATCCAGAAAAGCCAGTACATGCAGTAGAAACAAGTCCCAGTGCCATTATCATTAGCTTCTCGGTCAGCCCCATTGTCAGCCACAATCAAAGAGTTCAGTTTGATCATATGCTCGTTCAGTCCCAGTCCAGCTGGCCTTCATGAGCTCCCATTAGATCAGTCACACCATCTCAGTGGGTGGAGGAACCCCTCGTGGTCCTGACTTTCTTGCTCATGTTCTCCCTCCTTCTGCTTTTCAACTGGACCTTGGGAGCTCAGTCCAGTGCTCCAGTGTGGGTCTCTGTCTCTATCTCCATTCATCGCCCGATGAAGGTTCTATGGTGATATTCAAGATATTCATCAGTGTGGCTATGGGACAAGGCCAGTTCAAGCACCCTCTTTTCTACTGCCCAAGGACCTAGCTGGGGACATCACCTTGGACACCTGGGAATCCCTCTAGAGCCAAGTCTCTTGCCAACCCTAAAATGGCTCCCTTAATTAAGATCTCTTCTTCCCTGCTCCCAAATCCACCCTTCTTCCATCTCAACCATCCCACTCCCCCAAGCTCTCCCAAATCCTTCCCTTCTCTCTCCCCCTCTCCTCTTCCTCCTACTCCACTCCATGCTCCCAACTTTTGCGATCTTGTCTGAGACTTCCCCCCCCAAGGCCCTAACCAGGCCCTCCCAGAGAGGGGAGGTGAGTTCCCAGAGAGCAGGGCAGACAGGGCAGGAGAGGCCCGGCCAGGCAGATGCCCCCCTCAGCCGGAGCTTGGGACAATTTTCTAGGTAGATTCCATACATCAAAATTAAATCAAGACCAGGTAAACAATTTAAATACACCAATAAACTGCAAGGAAATAGAAGCTGTCATCAAAAACTTCCCAACCAATAAAAGCCCAGGGACGGATGGTTTTAGTGCAGAATTCTACCAGAACTTCCAAGACGAGCAAATACCTATACTCCTCAAAGTGTTCCATATAATAGAAATAGAGGGAACTTTGTCAAACTCTTTATGAGGCTGCAGTTACCCTGACACCAAAACCACACAAAAATTCAACCAAGAAAGAAAATTAAAGACCAGTCTCATTCATGAACATGGTTGCAAAAATACTCAATAAAATACTGGTAAACCAAATCCAAGAACACATCAAAAAAATCATCCACCATGATCATGTTGGTTTCATCCCAGAAATGCAGAGATGGTTCAACATACAAAAATCTATCAATATAATCCATCATATAAATAAACTGAAAGAAAAAAAACCATATGATCATCTTATTAGATGCTGAAAAAGCATTCGACAAAAGCCAACACCCCTTCATGATAAAGGTCTTGGAGAGATCAAGGATACAAGGAACATATCTAAACATAATAAAAGTAATAAACAGAAGCTGATAGCCAACATCAAATTAAATGCAGAGAAACTCAAAGTGATTTCAATAAATCAGGAACAAGACAGGCTGTTCACTCTCTCCATGTCCCTTCAATATAGTTCTTGAAGTTCTGGCTATAGCAATAAGACAACAAAAGGGTATTAAGGGGATTCAAATTAGAAAGGAAGAATTCAAACTTTTGTTATTTTCAGATGATATGATAGTATATATAAGTTACCCCAGAAACTCTACCAGGGAACTCCTACAGGTGATAAATACCTTCAGTAATGTGGCAAGATACAAGATCAACTCCAAAAATATCATTAGCCCTCCTATATACAAATGATAAAGAAGCTGAGAAAGAAATCAGAGAAACATCACCTTTCACAATAGCCACAAATAGCATAAAATATCTTGAGGTAACACTAGCCAAAGAAGTGAAAGACCTATTCTTTAAGTCTTTGAAAAAAGAAATCAAAGAAGATACCACAAAGTAGAAATGTCTCTCGTGCTATTGGTTAGGTAGGATCAACATAACAAAAATGGAAATCCTACCAAAAGCAATCTATATATTCAATGCAATCACCATTATAATCCCAACACAATTCTTAACAAACCTTGAAAGAAAAATAATCAACTTAATTTGGAAAAACAAAAAACCCAGGATAACCAAAACAATCCTGTACAATAAAGGAACTTCCGGAGGCATTACCATCCCTGACATCAAGCTCTATTACAGAGCTGCAGTAATGAAAACAGCTTGGTATTTGCATAAAAACAGAGAGTTTGATTAATGGAATCGAATTGAAGACGTGAATATTAATCCACACACCTATGAACACCTGATTTTTGACAAAGAAGCTAAAATTATACAACAGAAAAAAGGAAGCATTTTCAACAAATGGTGCTGGCATAACTGGATGTCAACATGTAAAAGAATGCAAATACATCCATGTCTATCCCCATGCACAAAACTCAAGTTCAAATGGATTAAAGACCTCAATATAAATCTGACCTTACTGAACCTGATAGAAGAGAAAGTGGGAAGTAGCCTTTAATGCATGGGCACAGGAGACCACTTCCTAAACATATCGCAGCAGCACAGACACTGAGAGCACCAATAAATAAATGAAACCTCCTGAAACTGAGAAGCAACTAAAGAAATTAGACATCAAAATTCCAAATTACCTAATTAAAGATGGGGCTCAGAACTAAACAGAACTCTCATTAGAAGAATCTCAAATGGCAGAAAGACACTTAAGGAAATGTTTCACATCCTTAGCCATCAGGGAAATGCAAATCAAAACAACTCTGAGATTCCATCTTACACCTGTCAGATGGCTAAGATTAAAAACACCAATGATAGCTTATGCTGGAAAGGATGTGGAGTAAGGGGAACACTCATCCACTACTGGTGGGAATGCAAACTTGTGCAACCACTTTGGAAATTAGTATGGCAATTTCTCAGAAAATTTCTCAGGATCACTCTTGGGCATATACCAATAAGATGCTCAATCACACTACAAAGACATTTGTTCAATTATGTTCATATCAGCTTTATTTGTAATAGTCAGAACCTGGAAACAACCTAGATACCCCTCAACCGAAGAATGGATAAAGAAAATGTGGCAGTTTGTACATTAGAGTACTACTCAGTTGATGTGGGAGTGATTTCTTTCTAATCTGTTGCTTTAATTGGTTAATTAATAAAGAAACTGCCTTGGCCATTTGATAGGCCAACCCTTAGGTGGACGGAGTAGACAGAACAGAATGCTGGGAGAAAGAAGCCAAGTCAGGCAGTTGCCATGATTCTCCCACTTCAGACAGACGCAGGTTAAGATCTTTCCTGGTAAGCCAGCTCGTGGTGCTACACAGAATATTAGAAATGGGTTAGATCAATATGTGAGAGCTAGCCAATAAGAGGCTGGAACTAATGGGCCAGACAGTGTTCAAAAGAATACAGTTTCCATGTAGTTATTTTAGGTAAAGCTAGCTGGGTGGCAGGACGCAGCCCCACCACCGCTCCTATTACTACAGAGTGGCGCCCAGCGTGGTAATGAACTCCACATAAAACCTGAGAGGGCTTAAAAAGGAGAGAGAGAGAATTTAAGTCAGCTTTTTGCTGTTTGTGGGTTGCGTGCCGCAAAGAAATTGTCCTGACTCAGCAGCAGGAAAAAACTGTTTTAAAATGCCGGCTTATTGGGCTGTGCCACCATTGCGATCTCTGTCTGGCTCCTGTGGGAGACAGAGCTTTTTTGAATGGAGCATTTGGAGTAAAGTGCTACAGCTTGCTTGATGGCAATGTGGACTGCTGTGTGCCTGGAACTGTGTGTGGCTCAGGGGCACCAAATGGCTCTGAGGCAGGAGTGGCTCAGCTCCGCCATGCTGAACTCAGGCAGGAACTACCATAGTTACCATAATAACAGCACAGTTAAGGTTTAGACTGGGCAGGACACAGGCGGTACCGTATTACCTGTACATGGTACAACTTACATTTTTAAGAAGTGCTTAACATTTTAAAAAATGCTCCTGGATAGTGAAAAAATTACAGATTCACAATAGAACAGATTTCAGACATAGAATATCTATAAACGAGTCACAGTGTTGGATGAGTGTACGTAGGCTTGAGAGAGAAAAAAATATAGAGAAAAAAATAAAGTTTAAAAAAGGGGGATAAAGTCCTTAAAGAGACAGAGTACAGATAGTTATAGGTTAAAAGAAATAAAGAAAAATAAGCCACATAAAATGGAAAATTCACAGAGAGTCTGGATTATGTACATTGTGTTTTCTTTAAAATTTTTGACTGTAAAGGAGCTAAGTACAGAGAGATATTTCATTATATGGGCTGCCAAGCAGAACCAGAATGGATATAAGGGTATTATGACTTCAGGATTTGGATCTAAGGATATGATGCTTTGGAGAGGGTCTTCTTCTGTTTTCACAGAGGA
Source organism: Chionomys nivalis (assembly GCF_950005125.1). NCBI lineage: Eukaryota > Metazoa > Chordata > Mammalia > Rodentia > Cricetidae > Chionomys > Chionomys nivalis. The sequence continues at coordinate 21,546,846 of NC_080111.1, forward strand.
TGAGACCCTGTGGATTTCTTCTATTCCAATATGGTATGATAGACCACACCCTCCTGAAAGCTTGCTGTGAACACCTTCAAAAAATTACTTCACTCAACTGCCAACTGAGATGACCCTGGCACACAGGTTATACCATGAAAGACCTAATTAATGATGCTCCCATTCAGCAGGAAGCAGTTTGGAGAGAAAAAAACTGTGCCCATGTTCCCAAATATTGTTTATAAATGTTCTTTTACATTTAAAGGGGGATATGATATAGATATGAATAATTTGCATAGGTATAAATTTTGCCTTATTGATAGAAATTTAAGGTCAATTTTGTTATATGTATATGTATTTCTGATCTTTATTAAAGTATTGTGATTGTGTAGTTTATTTAAGAATCTAATGTATAATTAGAAAATATAGGTTGTTAATGGATAATCATTAATAATAGTCAAGCTTATAATCATGTTAGTTAGATTTTCTAGATATATAGAGATATATTTCAGTTAGATAAGCATTCTTCATATCTTTCAAAGACTGCAGAATATGGCATTTAAAATATTTTAATAACTTAGGGCTTTTCATGATAATGAGACACGTCTGCTCCTTGCAGCACCAATCTACTTCGAGAGGAAGATGGGCATCGAAGAAGCTCCTTATGGAGTTGGGTAGCCATTTTGGCAAGAAACTGCTCTTGCCCGGACTGTTGCATGAACTGGACACAAAGAACCCGCAGAAAAAGGACTGCTGAACTTGCCTAAAGGTGAAATGGTCTTTTGGGGTTCCTGATTTATGAAAGAGTCTACGAGACATTTTGCAGGACACAACAGAAAGTAACTGAACTGTATTTGGAATTTTCCTGCTTCATGGAAATATCTGCTGGAAACTATGGGCCTGAAGGCCAAAAATGGATGCCCCAATGGTACAGAGGAACTTTGGGTGACTGTCTAGGCAGCGAGATGTCTCTGTCATTTCTAGAGTTTTGGATCTCTTGTTTGCTTAGGTAATATTATATCCTTCTGGAGTCTTTGATGGAGTTGAAGAATGGATACACAGTTGTAGTTTTCCTTAGTTATGGTAAAAGATAAAATAGATATAAATATTGTAACTTTAATTCTTGCTTGATAACTTTTGTTATATGTAATTTTACTATGTTAAAGTTAAAGCCTTTCTTTTTTGTTTAAACAGAAAAAGGGGAAATGATGTGGGAGTGATTTCTTTCTACTCTCTTGCTTTCATTGGTTAATTAATAAAGAAACTGCCTAGGCCCATTTGATAGGCCAACCCTTAGGTGGGCGGAGTAGACAGGACAGAATTCTGGGAGAAAGAAGCCGAGTCAGGCAGTCGCCATGATTTTCCCACTTCAGACAGATGCAGGTTAAGATCTTTCCTGGTAAGCCAGCTTGTGGTGCTACATAGAATACTAGAAATGGGTTAGATCCATATGTAAGAGCTAACCAATAAGAGGTTATAACTAATGGGCTGAGCAGTGTTTAAAAGAATACAGTTTCCATGTAATTATTTCAGGTAAAGCTAGCCGGGTGGTGGGACGCAGCCCCGCCACTCCTATTACAACACTCAGTGGTTAAAAGAAACAATGACATCTTGAATTTTTCATGCAAATGGATGGATCTAGAAAACACTATACTGAGTGAAGTAATGCAGACCCAAAAAGATGAATATGGGCATACTGGCTATAAAGAAAGGATACTGAGTCTATAATTCATGATCTTAGAGAAACTAAGTAATAAGGTGAACCTAAGGAAAATGTATATAGATCAACCACGAGGTTAAAATAGAAAAGATCGCCTGACAGTATTGGGAGCATGAAGGTGGGGGAGAAGGGAGGGTGGAAATGAAAGGAGAGGAGAAAGGGAGCAGTGAGGAGAACTTGAGGGAATGGAATAGTTGAGATGGAGGAATGACAGAGATGAGAGCAAAGAAAGTGATATCTTGATTGAGGGAGCAAGAAACTTGGTTCTAGAGAAATTCCAAGGAATCCACAAGGATGACCCCTGCTAAGACCCTAAGCAATAGAGGAGAGGGGGCCTGAACTTGCCTTGCCCTTTAGTCAGACTGATGAATATCTTAAATGTCACCACAGACATTTAATCTTCGTCCAGCAACTGATGGAAGCAGAGGCAGAGACCTGTTTCTGAGGACTGGATTGAACTCCCAAAGTCCAGTTGAAGAGTGGAAGGAATGAGAATATGAGCAAAAAGGTCAAGATCAGCATGGGTTCACCCACCGAAACAGTCTACCTGAGCTAATGGGAGCTCACCAAGACCAGCCTGACTGGAAAGGAACAAGTATAGGACCAAACTAGTCCCTCTGAATATGGCTGACAGGGCTGGGGCAGACTGAGGGGCCACTAGCAGTGGCACCAGCATTTATCCCTACTGCATGTACTGGTTTTGTGGGAACCTATTCTCTTTGGATGAATACCTTACTCAGCTTACATATGGTAAGGAAGGCCTTGGACCTTCCCAAAAGCAATGTGCTTCACCCTCTCTGAGGAGTGGATAGGGGTTGGAGTTGGGGGGTATAGGTGGAGGGAATGGGAGGAGAGGAGGGAGTGGGAACTTGTATTGGTGTGTATTATGAAAGGAGATTGTTTATTTTCTGTTTTAAAAAAATTTTAAAGTAAAAAACAAATTGTGATTAGATTATTACATCCACAGCCTGTTCTTACATACTTAGTTTTGGGGCAACTCATCACATTGTTTCATAAGCAACACACGTGACAATGAATTAGAAGAAAGAAGGCTAGCAAGGATCAAGGGCTACTAGCTCTTCCATTAACCTTTGGGGAATATATAGACTCTTTGTAAATTTTCTCTTAAAGCTCTTCTAGTTTTTAAAATCTTTTCCCCCACTTCTTATGTAACTTTTTTTTACTTTCTCTTAATTCTCTACTTCCAAAAATGAAAAAGCAACAGATATAAAAGGACATTGTAAAATCTCCTGAAATGAAAACAAGCTACACTATTTTTCAAAGTTTTAATGGTAACAAAATAAGAAAACTATTCAATTGTTGTAATAATTTTGTAATAATATAAATGACAGGAGAACTTCAATAGATGTTACAAATATCCAAAAAAGGCAAATCAAATATTTCTAGGTGTATTAACATTTTCGCATTGATTAGAAAAGAGAAAACTTGAGCAAGAATATTGATATTGGACGTTGCGTCAAATAAATAGGTTTTCTAGAAGTTATTTTTGTTAAAAAATTAGTACAGATTTTGAACAGAATAGAACTCTCAAGCCACAGACTAAATACAGGAATCAGTCCTTAAAACGGAAAGAAAATATTGACTCGAATATGATAGAGAATTTTTCATTGCAATAAAAGTAAATATTATCCGCGGAATACTGCGGAGGAACAGGTGTTGGTGTCTGGCCGTGGCCAAACAGGGGTCGGGTTCTTTGCTGCTCATCGCCCAAGCCTCTTCAGGAGGAGCCCTGGGTCTCAGGGTCACTAGGAACACGAAAATTAACACAGAAAATAATGCCAAGGTCACATGACTGGCACCAAGCGTGAGTCTGCGGTAATTGCTGCAGCCTCCAAGCCTGGGCTGAAACCAAGAACAGCTCTTGGAGATAATGGTAACAATGTCAGTGAACAGGTAGTGGCAAGAGTCCCTCTGAAAAAGGAACTAAGCCTTCAGTTCCTGGAAAAGTTTGAACTAAAATCCCACCTCTGGAGAAGGTGCCTGTGAGTGAACCAGAGGTGGAACTTGCTGAGCCTGAGCCTGCTATGGAAGAAAAGCTTTCTCCTGGACCTATTTTGGTTGATAATCCCTCTCCAAGCCCAATGGAACCATCTGGATGTAGCCCTGCAGAAGAGTATGCGTGTCAGGCTTTCTCTGATGTAATTCTTGCCATGAGTGATGTGGATGCAGATGATGGAGCTGACCCAAGCCTGTGTAGTGAATGTGTGAAAGACGTATATGATTATCTCAGACAACCTGAGGAAGAACAGTCAGTCAGACCAAAAGACCTATTGGAATCATGAGAAATCACGGGAAACATGAGAGCTATCCTAATTGACTTGTTGATATGGATTCAGATGAAATTTAGGCTGCTACAGGAGAACATGTACATGACTGTTTCCATTATTGACCGACCAGTTCATATGGGAATCTTATGTGCCCAAGATGCTAGAGCTGGCTGGTGTGACTGCCATGTTTATTGCAAGCAAATATGAAGAAATGTGCCATCCAGAAATAGGGGACTTTGTTTTTGTGACTAGCAACACTTACACTCAACACCAAATCAGATCAATGGAAATAAAGATTCTAAAAGTTCTAAACTTCAGTTTGGGTCGCCCTGTGCCTCTGCACTTCCTCCATAGAGCATCTAAAATTGGAGAGGTTGATGCTGAACTTTGGCCAAATACCTCGTGGAGCTCGCTATGCTGGACTACAGCATGGTGCACTTTGTTCCTTCTCAGTTGGTAGCCAGAGCTTTGTACTTAGCACTGAAAATTCTTGACAACAATGATGGGACACCAACCCTGAAGCACTTCCTGTCCTATACAGATGAATCCCTTCTGCTGTCATGCGGTACCTGGCTACGAATATAGTCATGGTATGCTGTGGGACAACGGCCTTTTATCGTTGTATTATTTTTAATAAAATGCTGATTGGCCAGTAGCCAGGTAGGAAGTATAGCTGGGCGGATCAGACAGGAAGTATAGGCAGAGCGACCAGGCAGGAAGTAGAGGAGGGGCAACGAGAATGCTGGGAAAAGGGAAGTGCAGTCTGTAGTCGTGACCCAGCCACAGAGGAACCAAGATGTGACTGCCTCACCAAAAAAGGCACCAAGCCATGTGGCTAACATAGACAAGAATAATGGGCCAATTTAAAATGTAAGAATTAATTAATAAGAAGCCTGAGATACTCGGCCAATTGGTTTATAATTAATGTAGACCTCTGTGTGAGTCCTTTGGGATTGAACGACTAAAGGACCAGGTGGGCAGAAACCTCTGTCAGCAATGGTGAACTTACAAATAGATGCCTATCAAGATCAAGTCTGCAACGTTCAACATGCTAAGATCAGCACTCTGGCACAGCTGAATTGTACACAGCTCAGAATCTGTCCAAGACCATAGCAAAGGCATAACTCAAGTGGACCACTGCACCTGCAATTGGCAGTGCTTATTGTGGTTGCTTATGACTCTAGGATAACAACATTGTCTAAAACATTGGAATCTTTTTAAAACTGCTTTTTAGTTTAACAGGGGAATCCAGCTAATTATATACATATATACACATATATGTATATATGTATATGTGTATGTGTTTATCTACTTTCTTCACTTTATGAGTCCAGATCATAACTCATATCTAAGTTATTCTACAAAGTCCTCTTCCTAGATCTGGTTTCAACTATAAATCTACAAGCTTGTCCTTGGTTTCCTTTTCTATTTCTTCAGGTGGTAGCTGCCTGTCGTCACTATCTCTTGAGCTGTGGACTTTCAGATCTGAAACCCAGTTTTCTTGTTGTGTAATTATTTATTTGTTCTTAATAGGCTTGGGAAATAGGAAAATTAAAATTAAAGTTATTTTTTAAAAGAGTTTACCTCTCAACCTCAATGTCCTATATAAATGTGATCATGTCTATGTTATCAAGGAGATATTTTTATATGGGTTCATTTTCTTCAACAACACCATTTTCAATGCCTAAATTTCATTTCACAGTGTGCATTTTATACTGTATGCAATATAATCATCCCTTTAAAGACTACCAAACTGCATTCTCCCGTTACCTCTAGACACCGTACTGCTAAAATGCTGTTCTATGCCCTGCTTGACTTTATACGTAGTAGCCTTCCCAAGGGTATGCTTTAAATTCTAACAAAATCTCACGAGACTTTGAGTGTTATTGGCACTTTACCAAAGTACCACTTCCTCTATCTTCCTCCTATGTTGTGAAACTAACTGGCAAAAATCCTGTCTCATTTGCTGTTTTAACTTGTATATCTGATGTCAAGTTGAATGAAATTTTAATAATGGAAAAATGTAAACATTATCCTATATAATCACTCGCATGGAGCCTTAAAGTATAGAGATCCGAAGTGTCTTAACTACTATAGTGTGGAGTAGAATTTGAGACCCCCATGTACCTCCACTTTTTCAAGCCTTGAACACATGGTTTTCTCCACATGGTTCTGAAAAGTTACATAAAAGACTTGAGTAAAATCCAACCTTAATTGAACAATTATTTTCTAGGGAATGCCCAGGATTAGAGTTGCTATGGTATTTCATATTCATTTATATGAGTTCAGCCTTCACAACTGAGAATTATTGCCAAACTTATCTGATTAAGGTGTCATCATTATTTTTTCCAGATTCTTACAATCAGCATAACTTGAGCATTTCCTATTACAATGACTCTTTGAACAACCAAAGAGAAAAATGTTCTTACAAATTCTCTTCCATAGTCTAGAGACATTTAAATGCTTTTTTTAAAAAAAAAATCATTTTTTGGAGTTTTTTCATAAAATCTCCATCTTTTCTTTAGTGATTACTTTTAGTAGTTGATTTTCTCAGCGATATTTTTCATTTGTGTTGAGATATGATTGACATATGTAGAGCAAAGTATTGTGTTTGGTAGGTTGTATACATTGTGGAATACAGGGTGTGCTTATGTATTCTCAGTTATGATTATATTTAGATTTTATGTCATATGAAAACTCAAAGATCTAAAAACTTTAGAATACATTTCAAAAGCTATAAGGAACAATACAAAAATCCTTCCTTGTATCTCTCTGCAGCATGCTACCTATGTTGGTTTCTCAGCTGAAAAGAAATCCTCAAATGGAAATCTTGTGTTGATGAAGTGACAGTGCTAGTGTTATGACACTTTATAATGCTGCTCAAGTGATAGCTTTACCTACAAGCAATGTGTAGACTATTCTGAGTGTTGACTCAGAATATTCGCATTAATTGTGGTGTTTTTTCCCTTCATGGCGATGGCATTGACTTTTCATGTGAAATACCAAATTGGAAAACATACCCTTACATAAATTAAATTGTATTTGTTTTATTAAGAAAACACCTTTATTTTTTATTTAAAATATCTTTTAAATTTTACATACAAGCCCCAGTTTGCCCTCCCTCCCCTTCTCCCACCCCTACCTGACCATCCCATCCCCCATCCATTCCTCAGAGGAACCTTGGGGAGTTAACAAAGTCTGGTGTACCAAGCTGAGAGAGGACCGAGCCCCTCCCTCCTGTATCAAGGCTGAGCAAGGTATCCCACCGTATTGAATGGTCTCCAGAAAGTCAGTTTGTACACGCAGGATATGTCTTGTCCCACTACTAGGGAATTCCTCAACAGTTGAAGCCACAGAACTGTCACCCACATTCAGAAATCTTAGGTCCCGTGCAGGATCCCAAGCTATTAGTCCAGAGTCTGTGAGTTCCCAGCAGCTTGGGTCAGCTGTCCCTGTGGTTTTTCCCATCATGATCTTGAACCCCCTTGCTCAAATGATCCCTCCTCCCTCTTTATAACTAAGTTCCAAGAGCTCAGCTGAGTGCTTACCTGTGGGTCACTGCATCTGCTTCCATCAGTTACTGGATGTAGGTTCTATGATCACGGGATAGTCACTACTCTGATTATGGGGGAAGGCCAGTTCAGGCACCCTCTCCACCATTGCTAGGTGTCTTAGCTGGGGTCATCCTTGTGGATTCCTGGGAATTTCCCTAACACCAGGTTTCTCCCCAACCCCATAATGGCTCCCTCTACCAAGATATCTCTTTCCTTGCTCTCCCTTTCTGTCAGGTCCCCAACTTGGCCATCGGGAGCCCTCATGTTCCCATGCCCCATCCCCTCCCTTTTACTCCCCTTCCCCGTTTATTCAGGAAATCTTAACAATTTATCTTTCCTGAGGACATCCATGTGTGTCCCTCTTAGGGTCCCCCTTCCCCCTAGCTCCTCTGGGGTGTGGATTGTAGTGTGCTTGTCCTTTGCTTTATGTCTAACATCCGCTTGCCAGTGAGCGCACACCAGAAAACACCTATACTCATAAGCCTACAAAAATCTAATTCCCCTAGGCCTGGATAATTGGCTAGGGTTCCAGTCCCAGGATTGGTTTCTTTAGAAATATTCCTCTCTCGCTTCCTCCCCCCCCTCTTTTATGTGTAGTGTGTGTGTGTGTGTGTGTGTGTGTGTGTGTGTGTGTACTAAAAACCATTGATTTGAGAAAGACCAAAAGATCAGTCCTGAATAAGAAGATTGTATTTGGGAATATATCCAGATCAGTAATGTATTTAATATGAAACAACTAAAGAAAAGAGGCCAAGAATTTGAAAAAAAGCTAGAGGGTTGCATGAAAAGGGTCGGAGGGAGAACTAAGAGAAAACTGTGCAATTCTCATAATTTCAAAAAATAAAAAATTGAATTTCCCATTTTCCTTTCTAAAATCAATCTACAAATAGGAAAACATTAGCTTTTTAAAGCCAACAATTCTTCACTTTTTAAGAAACGTAAGAATGTTAAACTGTTATCTCTGTGCAGGATTATGCTAATGTTAAAACCAGATAAATACACAGAAACACAAGAGTGCTCCAAAATATTCCTGATAAACATAGATGCAAACATCCTAAAACATCAGCAAACCAAATCCTACAAATTATTAATCATGATCAAGGCTTCATTCCATATGCAAAACAATGTACATAACACATCATGTCAATTGAATGAAGAGCAAAATCAGTATGATCATTATGAGGAGCAGAAAATTATTTGATATAATTTAACTTTTCTTCATGGTAACACTTTTAACTAGTTATGGGAGTAATGTATCCCATCTTAATAGAGATGATACATAGCCCGGCAGTGGTTGCAGACACCTTTAATCCCAGCACTCGGGAGGCAGAGACAGGCGGATCTCTGTGACTTCGAGGCCAGCCTGGTCTACAATAGCCAGTTCCAGAACAAGCTCCAAATCTACAGAGAAACCCTGTATCGAGTGGAACTGATCTATTGGGAGCTCTCCAAGGCCAGCTGGACTGGGACTGAATAAGCATGGGTTGATACTGGACTCTCTGAACATGGCGGACAATGAAGGCTGATGAGAAGCCAAGGACAATGGCACTAGGTTTCGATCCTAATACATGAACTGGCTTTGTGGGAGCTTAGCCTGATTGGATGCTCACCTTCCTGGGCCTGGATGGAAGTGGGAGGACCTTGGTCTTCCTGTAGGGCAGGGAATTTGGACTGCTCTTCAGTATCGAGAGGGAGGGGGAATGGACTGGGGGGAGGAGAAGAGGAGTGGGGATGGGGGAGGGGAGTGGGGGGAGGGGGCATTATGTGGGAGGAGGGGGAGGGAAATAGGAAACGGGGAGCAGTTGGAAATTTTAATTAAAAAAGAATAAAAAAAATATATAAAAAAAGAAAAAAAAAGAAAAAACAAAAACTAACTAAATAAATAAATAAATAGATAAAAAGATGATATGCAACAGAGCCACAGCTAACATCATACTAAATACAGCAAAGATGAAAACTTTCTCTTTAGGATCTGAATTAATACCAGGAAGCTCCCCTGTTATAACCACTGTTATCACAACAGTGCTGAAAATCTGATCGGACTATGAAACTATTAAAATATAAAAAAATACTTAAAACTCATTATAATTGGAAGTGGTTTATATTGTTTAACTAAGAAAAATAAGAGAATGGGAAACAAAAACAAAATTATAAAAGTAGGATGACAAACTGAGAAGCATCTGCACAGCCAAGAAAACCATCAAAGTGGAAAGACAGCTCACAGGACAGGAAAGCAGTCTCATCTGCACAGCCGACCCGAGGGCAACGCGCATAGTGGGCACAAGGCTCAGCTGATGGCAGCGAAACTGTAAGCCTGGAAAACCAGCCCAGTCGTCAGAAAACAGAAAGCAGGTGTCAACAGACATGCTATAAAAAAGACGCAAATGGACACACATATTAAAAAAATATACTCCACATCATCATGGAAGCATAAATTCAACCACAATGAGCCATCATTTCACCATAAGAATGATTATTGTAAAAACCCACAAAGCAAAACTAGAGCTTCAGGGTATGAGAAGGGAAATGCTGGTTCACATTAACCCAGCCATCGTGGAAACCAAGACGGAAACTACCCAGACACGTAAAATAGAACTGCTACTCAGTCCACGGATCCCATTGCTATTAATGAACTCTGTCTGCTACCAGGGCATCCTCACTCCCCAATTCATTTCAGCACTTTCATTCAATTAAAGTAAGAAATCAATCTAGCTATCCACCAACTGATAATGAAAATGTGGCAGATAGACACAGTGGAGTATTTTTAAGACATCAAAATGAGTTAAATTCTGCTGATTGCAACACCATGGATGGGACTGGAGATCATCATGTTTCTTGAAATAAGCAAGATACAGGGAGGCAAATGCCACAGTCTTATTCATACATTCAGTTTTTAAATACAGTCTCATCGATGTAAGAGTAGAATGGTGGATACCAGAATCTGGGTAAAATTGGGGAATGGAGATGAGTTAACCCATAGGTACTAAATTACATTTAGTCCAAAGCAAGGCGTTCTGGTGTGCAATTGAGCAATGAGGTAACTCTAGATAATAAATATGTCCTGCATACTTAAACAACATCAGAATGATTTATCATAAAGAAATTATGTATTCAAGAAAATACACTCAATCTGATTTGGACATTGTACATTATACACACTGCCCAAATATCACGGGATGCCCCACAAATACTATGCATAATTTCTATGTATCAGTTAATAAATAAAAATATTTTCCAAGCGTCACCTAGTATATACAATTAATAGGACATTTTAAATTAGTGTCACTTGCTAATTCAAATCTAAATAATTTGATTAAGTGTAAGCCCTAAAATGTATAACTCTTAGTGATAACTGTACAATTTGTATCCAAATCAAATTCTCTTAGAAACAGTATTAAGTCTCGAAAAAAGGGACCTCATTTTATATTATTCATTATGAATATTTTTACCACCATTATATGTGAAGCACTGTGAAAAATAAAGAGTGTAGAAATGTTAATAGCAGGATATTGCTGTTGTTTATGAAGTATAAACTCAGGGTCACACAGTGCACAGGAAAAATAATGCCCACTGTAGCATGTCTGACCCAGAACAGGCATAGGGCAGCTACAAGCAAGTACAGGTGAGAAGGGACAAGCACTACAGGGGCTGATGGGGACTCCTAGAGGGAATGAGGATGCAGACACAAAAGCAACTACATAAAATGTGAAAGTTTAGTCATGGTAGAAAAAAATCTGGTGAACCTTGGCGTAAGGATTACATTTAAAAACGTTAGAAGAAGCGAACATATAAAACTGAGTACTCAAGAATATTAGAGGGCAATGAAGAACTAATGCTTGTCTGGGATCCCATGTGTTGCTATAGTGCTTATGTTTTTAATGCTTTATATTTTCAACCATAAATGAGCACACAGTTGATTTATAACCTATTATTCTATTTTTTGAGTTCTATAAAGTAAGAGTGAGTTTTATTTTATTTCTATCTCAGTGGACATACTTAAGGCAGTAACATGTTGATGATGGTTTCATAATTTCTTCCCTAATTCCACCAAATACACCTTTAACTTGCAGTGAACGTCTTCTTTCATAAATAACATATGCAACAGAAATACTTGTGAATGTAAACGGCAAAAGATATCCACAAGCTCCTTAGAGTAAACTGTTCGCGGCTACTCACACATGACAAGCTTGTCGTTGATTCAAAGGTTTAGAATTGCCTAGGTGAAGGATAGTGCACTTACGAGATTAATGACGGAACCACGATAGGACTTCTGGACCAAAGCACAGAGGAAATACAGATTGAAATGATTCTTTGGGGCCTTGGACAAATAGCGATTTATTACGGTGCCCCGGTGGACTTCCCCACATACATGTGTATGTGGGCAGCACTAATTGACCTCGGTGGGTCATGATAATAAATGACATGATGTTAGCAGGAGGATATGAAAGGATTCAGAAGGAGCTGAGGGGATGGGTGAATGTGCTCAAAATACACTGCATACATGTGCATACATGCATGCAATTCTCAAATACTAAATAAAAAAGTTAAAGCACATATTAAATATTGGTTTAATTCAGCAACTAAAAATTCATTTCAATACTGATCACTCAATAAAAATAGCTCTGAGGACTTTTACAAGAACACATGAATGAGTTATCATTCTTTAAGCATGCTAATAATTACTGTAAAAATTTAAGACTTGAAATTAGAGGTTAGAGCTGCACAATACAGAAGATGGACAAAGTTGTATTAGGAGCCCAAGCTTTCTGAGTTTACCTATGAAGTTTGTTCTCTTATCTGAGAAATGTTGCAAATGACATTTCTCAAAGAATTCATGACTCTTTACTTGAAAGAATATACAAGATAGATTGTCGAAAAGGATAAAGTGAATCTTTTGTTTTGTTTTGTTTTTTTGAGACAGAGTTTCTCTGTGTAGCTTTGGTGCCTGTCCTGGAACTAGCTCTTGTAGAATAAAGTGAATTTTAAAAATTCATTCTATAGAATCTTAACCATCATGCTGACATAGTGAGTAAGTGTGCATATTCTACTTTAAGCATACCATTAAAAATGATAAGCTGTCTTACTGTGCCTATCAAGTTATATATATGAGAATCATCATTTTCAATAAGAAAGTAAAGTTAGTTACTTTGGGTCAGGGAGAGACAGTATGGCAAAGTTAGAAATAATCAATGTTATTACAGAGCTCTTGTTTAGACAGTTAATAATTAGTTCTTCTACTTTTAAGTAAATACATTCTGTGGACTCATGTATTGTGAAATTATTGATAACCCTCTAAAGATGCCATAGCTCAATTAAAACTTATAAGCAATTTTATAACATCTAGTTGTATGGGAAATTAGGGACATTTATAATATTTTCTGTATAGTTGCAAAAGGCAGCATAGTAGCTTCCTAGCAAGTCTAAATAATGGCAGAATAAACCTATTTTACACTTGAAGATATTCAAGTTCACAGATGTTGATGATTTTTTTGAGAGCCCTGAAAGTGCCATGCAAGGAAGGCAGAAAAATATGCAATTTTTACTTAATTGTATACAGAAATTATGTATTTCTCATGATAAAATGTATGTCGATTCTGTCTACTAAAACCATGTTGTTGGGGTTGCCACTTTAAAGTCCTCGAACAGTTACGTAAACATATGATTATAAAAGAGAAAGGAGACATTTGGTAAAATATTTTATTATTATTAAGAATAATAATATAATTATGGTTATAAAAATAACAACTTTATTAACTACAGAGAATTTATAATACAAGCCATCACCACAGGGTTCCCTTTTTGGGGTAAGCATCCAGCTATCCCACTCAATCGGCAGCTATTCCTGTCCTGTTTACATAGGCAGACTCGCTGCGATTTCCACAGGATTCGGTTTTCAGCTTCTGAAGACAGAAGCCTTCTGTGCAAACAGAAATGAACCTACGCGAAAATGGCACTGTCAAGAGGTAAGGGTCTGGGATAGTTCAATGTTTTTGTTTGGTTGGTTGGTTGATTCTTACTAATAAGTTCTTGGTACAAACTTCAGTTGAATTTTGAAAGACATTTTCTTCCTTGAACTTAATTATGAAGAGTGATTTATTGCAAATTACTCTTTGTAAAAAGGCAAATGTATTGTCTTTACCCAAATCCCTTTTATTTTACGAGTTTTCTATAAATGTAAATGAGTGGTTTTATAAACACAGTGAGTAGAAGTAGTTATTTTAAATCAATTTAAGGTTTCCCTTTACTTAGCATGATATAGTATTGACATTTTCTGTTTCGTATTACAGAGCTAGCGTTTGTTTTGTAAGAGAAAAGAAAATGCCTGACAGCAACTACTAGTTCTTGACAGTGCTCTTTTTCAGGGATGGTGTAGCTGGAACATCAGCTCCGCACAGTACCACTGGTACCAGCAGGAAGCATCCTCAGCTTTTCTGACACATGCCATTATTGTCATCTTTCTTGCCTTCCAGTGTTTCCTATTCCTATAACTTGAAACACTTAGACGACAAGCCAGAGCCTGTTAATAGAGCCCAACTCAATAGAAACAATTATACTGAGGACCTGCCCACAGCAAATTGGTAAAAGTTACTTTACATTTTACAATAACATTAAAGAAATATACAAAAGAATTATCACCTCTCTGCACAGCAGAGGCAGATGACTACGATTTTAGTTTTACACTCCTATTCCTGCAGACAGAAGAAAATATCTACAATTATGACAGTGTGTAACTCTTACCCAGTCAAAACAAAACCAACCTGGAAGCTCATAGTTCAAAAGGCTAGCTAGTCCATGAGACAATATAATAGAGATTTCTAGATAAGCTGACTTTTTCTCTCCTCTTCCTTTGAAATTTATTCATAGAAAACCATCCCATATATAGTGTTCTTTAGAAAATAACTCTACCATTTTCTAGCAAGTAAGACCCCATGGATCTTGTTTACTGTCAGCTCTACCAACTTTGACCACTGCAAAGAAAATCTCATGGGAAGAGTTGCTCAACAAACCACGTTTGGTGACTTATTGACATATTTGTTTGTTTTTCACTAAAATTAGAAACACTGATTCCAAAGTATCTAAAAACTTGACTGCGTATTGGTTCTAGGTAATTTCTGTTCCTCTTTTCATGGATAATTACAAAAGATACACTATAAGAAGTATTGTAAAATGTTAGTATGTTAAAGTATTATAATTAGCATAACAGCTTTATCAATATAATTTATATGTAACATTGAAATCTATTCAATTCAGTAAGAAGCTATAAGAAGGACTTTAATATTTTAATAATATATCTTTGAAATTTATGCTTGTTCAAATGACATGTTGCAAAAGGAATGAAAATGTAACAGATGTAAAATGATAAGGACAGCAATTCACTGGGTCTCTCTGCATCCACTGTTGATCAACACAGCACCTATGCTATCACAAACATATATGCATTTGTATGTGTATGTATATATACCACGCATGCATACACATATGTCAGAGCTTGTACAAGAACTTCTGGATTGACTTCCAGAAAATTCTGAGAATGCATTAGGGCATCTTTTGAAACTTCAGATATCAGATACTCTAAAAAAAAATTAATCTCAAGAATGGGAACATTGGATTCAAAACACTCAAATTATAACTTTTAATAATCTTGATATACACATGAAGACTGAGAACTTAGAAGCTGTCTTATTACTTTTTTGTATCCTATTTCTGTATATACAACTCTTAGCTAGTCATGGCAAGTAGAATAATAAATACAATTTGAGTGTTATCATATAGATCATAAATTCTAAATGAATATTCCATGTCATTAAGAGTTTTGTTAAAAAGAAATGAGAAAATATGATATCTTTCCAACATATTTGATTTTTCAGAATCAGTTATACTTTTGAAAGTCATTGAATTAAAGAATTTAGAAAAACTATTTTACTTCATATTTTTTTCTATTACTCAAAAACTAAGAATTTTTAGATTAAGGAAAGTATTTTAATTTTTTCTTCAAAATATTTCAAAATAAAATTTAATGAAGGGATGATCACAAACTTGCAGACATAATATTTTTATGCTAAATCATTTTTTTTTAATTTAAGGAGAGCTAGAAGCCAATCATAGCAGCAAGTTTTAGTATTAACCCATATAAATACATTTTTGAAGACAGAGACACTTTAAAATTTCTTCATTGAGACATGTTTGAAAACTGAATAAATGTTTTAAGAAAATAGATCTACCAATATCCTTCATAAATAGGTAGCTCAAATTTGGAGGAAAGATTAAGACAAATACACAAATTACTTTCTGCTTTTAGGGCATTAGAGAGCACACAAAATAACTAGGCTAATAAATATAAATAAACATACAGGCTAGCCATTCTTTTATCCTCTGGGTCCTGTCCTGACTTTGAACACTTTCCAGTGGAGATCATATGTGATACGTACAAAGGAACCACACTTATACCTTGTACCTTTCCTGAATATTCCCACTGATCTTCCAAAAACTTTACATTGTAGAATAAATATAGATACATACATCCAAAACATTTAGCTATGACACTAGATACATCATGGTTTAAACGGTAATATTGCTGCATGTGTATTCAGCCATTTGTTAGGGTCATCTGTTTTCATAAAAGGATGCTTGTGTGCCAGTATTGCAGGATACATGTTGTGAAAAAAATGAATGAACTATAACATGTGCCATAGGAAGTGTAATATAATTTAATACAGAGTTACAAGTTAGAAACACAAAGTACAGATTGGTTTTGGTGGGGTTAAAATAATGTTTAACTTATGATTGATTCATCATTAAGATATTAACCTGAAAAGCAGCATAGAATGATAATCAACCTTAACCTTTAAATCTCTTATCATCTAGCAACTATTGCATTTTTGAATCCGTTCAAGTATCTTCAGGAGATATGTTACTGCACTTACAGGTACCTTAATTCACTTCAACATTTACAAAATAACACTGACAAACAGAACAACAGAAAACACCCATATATATTAATGAGCTTCTGAACACTCACAACACTCAAGTAGCTGTTTTAGGATTGGTTTAGGTTACATTTTAATCTCGACGTCTCTGAAATCTTCATGTATAGATGGATGCTTCAAACACACTGGCTTCTTCTATGGCTGTTACAATTTGTAGGTCAAAATTACTTTGTGCATCCACTTTGCGTAATACGCCACTCGGACAAAAATACCAGGACGATTTGGGATGGCACATCCACGGCCAGGAACAATGACACCAAGAACCATTTTCATTTTGTGTTGCTCACAAATGAGTGGGCCGCCATAATCTCCCTAAGAAGAAAAAACAAACAACAACAAGACAAATTATTTTGTAAGGAAAATAAAACAATAATTCTTCAGTAGCATCCCCTGATGACTTGCAGCTAAAGGTATAGTCATTTAATGACGTCAATTTTTCTTACATTTTAAGTATTGTATATGTCTCCATGTATGGGGCGGTCAGAAGACAACATGTAGGAGTTGGGCCTCTCCTTCCACCTGGGATTTGAACTCAGATCCTTTGGCTTGGCCATAGGTGCCATAACCCACTGAACCATCTTTTCAGCATTCCCCCCACTGAGTAATGTCAATTCTATGTTTATTTTGTTGTTGATATTCACCATGTGTCCCATATCAACATTTGGAAAATATGTAGATTTATAAAATATAGAGAAAATCCACTTGTAATCACATGATTTAATGGTTAAGCGTACTTTAACTTTCTCTTCTTTCTAAAACACACTTTGCCTGCCACCAAAAGACTATCTTAACAATTTAAATAGGAAATCCTTAAAACTGAAACAATAATTTTATATTGTAATTTGGAAATGATTTTTCCAAGCATGAAATATTTCTCTATTCATAGTTGATACTAGTAGTTAATATAGTTATAATTTAAATATTTTACTATATCACCAGGTAAAGAAATATGACAAATGAATATAGATTAACTTGTGCATATACATATATAATATACATATTAATACACAAATGTTAACTATATGAATATGCATGTATTCATACTGCACACGTTTGTATAGATAACTCTTAGAACTGTGTTTATCACTTTTATGCGCCACGCACCCTCCTAAGAGTACAGTTACAGAGCTGGAAGTATGACTCAGGATTTAAGAGGACTCTTTCAGAGGACCCATATCTGGTTCCCACCACCCACAGAAAGTGACGATAACCCCAGCTACTGGGAGCCTGACACCCTATTATGACTCCCATGGACACCAAGCATGCATATGAGGTATGTGCAAGCATTCAAGCACTCATACATGCACATAAAGAAGAACCACAATGACTAGCTTTAAGCATCCAAATATAAATAAGAATGTGTGAGCCAGGTGGTGTTGGTGCACACCTTTAATCTCAGCACTCGGGAGGCGGAGGAAGGCGGATCTCTGTGAGTTTGAGACCAGCCTGTTCTACAAGAGCTAGTTCCAGGACAGGCTCCAAAGCTACAGAGAAACCCTGTCTCAAAAACAAAACAAGCAAACAAAAAGAATGTTTGATATTATCTTCATTTTCCTCTAAAAGCAATGCAATTTTTAAAAAAATTAAATAAATGCTATAAAAGTTATGTCTGTATGTCGGGTAGAAAGAAGGAGTCATTGATATGGAATTTTTGATAGGTAAATTAAGGTAGACCTGAAAACAAATGTCAAACAGTACAGATTTAAAAAAAAAAAAAAAGATACCAAGCCCCATAAAGTAATAAAATTGCTTTTAAAATAAGATACCAGTCACCCCTGACAGTAACTTTTCAAAACGACTGTCTTTGGAGACTTTCTACCATGTAGAAATTTAGGGTCGTTCTCTTCAAATATTCTTGACTGATGAAATAACCAAATGACAGATGCAAAGAGGCTGGGAAGAAAGGAGGAATGGAGGAAGAGAGGGCAGTTCTCTCTCTCTCCAGTTTCACCTCATCTACCACCTACCCCACCCTCCACTCACTCCTCAGAGAGAGCAAGGCTTCCCATCACTTCGTGGCAAGACCAAGTTCCCCCTACGTCTAGACTGAGCAAGGTATCCCTCCAAAGAGAACGGGCTCCAAAGATCCAGCTCAAGCATGAGGGATAAATCCTGGTCCCACTGTCAGTGGCACCACAGACTGTCCCAGCCAACAACTGCCGTTCACATTCCGAGGGCCTAGTTTGGGCCTATGCAGGTTTCCCCACTGTCAGTCAGGTGTCAGTGAACTTCCCCTGGCTCAGGCCAGCTGTTCCTGTGGGCACAGGTTCCTCTGAGACTTCTGCAGTTTGTATGGTCGTCTTTTTAGACACGTATGCCTTGAAGGTACTTTGTGGATGAAGCAAGGGCTGGCTCATTAGTCAATTAAAAGCAATGCACAAACATTACAGAAGGCTTTTTCTAAACTTCCTTTCTCTAGGAATGCCTTGGTATACAAATACTTTGATTTGACAAAAGTAAACAGAAAATGCACAAGAAAATATGGCATTGGCTTTTAAGGCAATTTTGGTTTAGAAGATAGACTTTTATCAAGAACTTATAATCTTCCTGCTTTAGTTTCCCAAGTTCTAGAATTACAGGAATGTTCCACCTGTAGGTAGGTAGGTAGGTAGGTAGGTAGGTAGGTAGGTAGGTAGATAGATAGATAGATAGATAGATAGATAGATAGATAGATAGATTAGATGATAGATAGATAGATTAGATAGATCGATAGATAGATAGATAGATGATAGATAGATAGATAGATAGATAGATAGATAGATAGATAGATGATACATAGATAGATAGATAGATAGATAGATAGATAGATAGATGATACATAGATAGATAGATAGATAGATAGATAGATAGATAGATAGATAGATAGATTAGAGGATAGATAGATTAGAGGATAGATAGATAGATAGATAGATTAGATAGATAGATGATAGATAGATAGATAGATAGATAGATAGATAGATAGATAGATAGATAGATAGATAGATAGATTAGATGATAGATAGATTAGATAGATAGATAGATAGATAGATAGATAGATAGATAGATAGATAGATAGATAGATGATAGATAGATAGATAGATAGATAGATAGATAGATAGATAGATAGATAGATAGGGAAGCAGGCTTGGCAGGGAAATGGACAGACAGAGATAGACAGACAGACGGACGGACAGACAGACAGTCAGACTTTATTAAACAACTTTTTCTTACCTCGCATGGTCCCGATCCAATCTTTTCAGCCCCAGCACACAGTTCAGACTCACCGAGAGTCACCTTCCCTTGGTGGTGCTGACGGCATTTCTCATTCCCCATAATATACAGATGGGCTACTCGCAATAAACCATCCGAGTTGATCTCTGGAGCAGCATAGAAAATACACAGTTAACGAGCAATGAATAAAGGCAAGGAAATCAGGAAAGAAAGGGTGTTTATATGCTAAATAACTATATTCCCTCATGCCTTAAAAGTTAGCTTACGTCCAGTATAGCCCCAGCCGTAAACACTGCAAGTGGTCTTCTCTGGGATTGTGCAGCCATAATTGGGTAAATCAATTGTACTGACAAAGTCATCTAGAATTGCAGGCCTGAAAATACAAAATCCAGCATGAGTACTCTGGGAATACCATTCTACAGAAACACGGACATGCCGTGATATATACAATATTAAGGAGATATTTACTAGCAATAGTCTGTAATAAATGTTCACTGTGCAAAAAAATTATTCTGATTCTTTTCTGAGTCAAATGATTGCCATTAAGCTTCAGTATTAAGGAGGTAAGAATATTGTGTGTAATTTTCCTACTGTTATATGAAAATCATATTACACCTCTTTCTAGTATAGGTCCACATACACGCACATGCACACATAAATGCATCCATGTGATACATGAAAAAGAAAAAGAAACTCAGCTGAAAAGCAATATTTCAGTAATTCGAGTTTCTGGGAAAATAGGAGATTCTCTCTAGAACCTCACCGAGAAAGCTTCAGCAGCACCAGATCTGAGCCTTCTGGCCCCGAGACCAGCTGGGAAATGTTGAGGACCTGCTTGCGTTTCTCATCACCTCTCCCATGGACATCATGAATTCCAAGCCAGGCTTCGTAATCCTTCAAGTCTTTGTTTCTAGGTAGGAAATGAAATACAAACTATAGTGTCTAAGTATAGATTATTATTAATTTCCATTGTCGTTTTAACATATAAGGATAAACACTACATTTAAATTTGAATCCAAAGTATAATACATAGCAACACATTTGTTAAGGGAGATCCCCAAGCACCACAAATGTGTTGAAGCAGAGAAAAGTTTGAAGCTGCACAAATTCTAAGGCTACTCAGTTTCTAACATGTTGATTACACTTGCTATACAGAAAGACACCTGTTACAAAATCTTCATGGTCTTTACAGGAATCATAATTTGCATATAAACTTTGTTTCCTCTCAGCTGTATATATATTTGGCTTATCGCTAAGGTTGAAGATATTCACGGAAACCCAGTGGTATGACGAGAACTGAGAAGGAAGCTCTAAGTACAGCCTCCTTATCTTTGCTGAGGTCATTGTCCTTGAAATTATCCCCACGCTGGTCCTCAAGATAGATAAAAAAAAAAAAAGATGCGGGGATTCAAGGATGTCTGCTGGTCATCACAAGTATCTCTCTAGAAATACTGAGTAAAAGTAAGAAGTCGGAACATAGTTTTTTACATAATTCAGAGAAATAGTTTCCCCAAGTGAGACTAAGATCAATCATGATAAAAAAAATGTTAGTTGAATGATCAGTAAACACTGAATGAGCACTAAATATGAAAGTATCAGTAAGGCCAAACTTTTATAATCAAATTTTAAAACAAAGGGCTGACAACATGATAAACAAGCTTGTGGAATTTGATTGCAGAGATGCACATGGCGGAAGGAGGGAGCTGACTCCCACGAGTTGACTTCTGACCTCAACATGCAAGCCATGTCAAGTACACACACACACACACACACACACACACACAATTTTTCATTTAAAGTAGACTAAATGGCTCCCTTCTTCTGATAAATTTCTGTAAAATAAATTCTCAATATCAAAATCACAATAGAAGATATATTTAGATGCCTCAAATAAATGTTGATTTAAAAACCATCTTACCTGGATGGAAAACATTGCCTTGCAGTAAGAACCCAACTTTCCTTTATCAGTGATCCTCCACAGATATGTTTATTTCTATGGAAAGAGAAAAGAACAAATAACATCTTTGCGAAAAACAAAACTTCCTGCCAATTAGGAAAAACCTATAACTTCATATATCAAAACTAAATGAACTGTCAAGAAGAATGAAAGCAATCTACTCGGAACAATACGCAGCAATGCTTTTGTCTGAGGGTGGTATTTGGTGAGTGTGCAGTGCTTTGGTCTGAGGGTGGTATTTGGTGAGTGTGCAGTGCTTTTGTCTGAGGGTGGTATTTGGTGAGTGTGCAGTGCTTTTGTCTGAGGGTGGTATTTGGTGAGTGTGCAGTGCTTTGGTCTGAGGGTGGTATTTGGTGAGTGTGCAGTGCTTTTGTCTGAGGGTGGTATTTGGTGAGTGTGCAGTGCTTTTGTCTGAGGGTGGTATTTGGTGAGTGTGCAGTGCTTTGGTCTGAGGGTGGTATTTGGTGAGTGTGCAGTGCTTTTGTCTGAGGGTGGTATTTGATGAGTGTGGCATCTATAACTTTTTTCACACTGTGACTAAATTTTAGGGCATCAAGTTTACAATAGAAAAGTCGTCACTGTATGCCAGTATATATTCCCAATGCATGCGTTTATGCTTATGACCACATATAATAATGCCGCAAATAAAGGATAATTTAAATGAATAAAACTGTAGAAGTGTTTAAAATTCAGCATTTGACGATAAAAATGATAATTTGAGATTTCATTAAACAGTTCTGAACAACCAAGCAACGGTAACAATGTTTCATGCTATTTTTTGCTTTTATACCATTCCGTTTTTCATCTACCATTATTTAGTAGCTTCAGGTTTTGCTTTTTGTGGGGGCCCTGGATATGCTAAAAGCATATCCTCAGAAAGCTTTCTACAAGGAACTACCCCTCCAGCATCTCCATTCAGGTTTGAAGTGATTAAAAAGCAACTGGATTTAGATAAATTTGGCAAGAGTAAGATCACTACTATAGTTCTTCATTTATGAAAGCAAAATAATTGTTCATGATAAGTCATCTAGGAATTTTAAAATATTTGTACAGAAGAATAAAAACTAGTGCGCTTACTTGATGATTTCGAAAATCTGTAAATCCATTTTGTTTTTTTTTTTTTTTTTTTTTTGTGGCAGAAATGTGGAAAGACTACAGCTCTGTCTTAGTCACAGTTCCAAGGAGCACAGCTGCCTGTGGCTTCGGCGCGGACACTCAGAACGCCCAGCTGAAGGGACAGTTATTTACAACTTGCCACACAGGAGGATGACAGTAGATATTGAGCCTTAACTTCTATTCCCCTCAGTGTGTGTTTTGGAAAAATAACTAAACATCTGTGTTTACTAAGAACTTGGACTACTATACGTAAGATTTGAACAATGTGAGTCAGATACTTCATTTTTATGACAATTCTAAACTTCTTTGTAACTTGCATATTGATTTTACATAGATCATACTAGTGATTCTTAAAACCTTTGAGAAATAGACATATTAAAAATTCTCTATATAGCTGATGATAAAAATCAAAACCACCCAATTATTCTAATAGGTTATTGATTTCCATAATAAAACACTTTAAAATTGCTATTATTCAGTTCAGTGATATTGGAAACTAAAAATGCCATTTCTGTGATTGTGTCTTAGAACATAAGTTTAAAGTATCCTAGATTTGAAAATTAATGTATGTGCCATAGCTATCATGGTGACATTAAGGTACAAATGGGTCTTTTGTGTCATTTTCTTTCAGTTCATCAGAATCAATGTCACATGGAATCAGTCTTAATGGAAAGTTTGCTACAACTTACAGGGATTATCATGTGCATAAATTATACAATCCGTTATAAATTGGTAAGCACACAAATCAACTGTTGATCCCCAGATTAGTGTCTTCTATAGAGCACAGTCTTCTTGTGGTCTTAAGCTGAAAATTGTTGTTGCAAATATTCAGACTATTGGTATTGTTATCCTTAATAATTACCTGTATTTCAAACTAACCATCCATCCTACGTTTGTCCGTGTTGGGATGCCATTTACGACCCGCAGCTGTTTTGTCTTGGCACAGGATATGACCGGGTCTAAAAAATAAGACCACGTAGAGCACTTGGTCATGATATTACTCAGTACCTATAACTTTTATTAAATTCTATGATAGCTAGGCAGATATAACTAGTGTGACTGCATTAAAACAACATTTTGGAGAAAGGCCACAGTTGTTTATCAAGTCCATGATATGTACGCCCCCATTTTTTTTTTAGTAAACAACAAAATACTTGAATAACTTCTTTTGGGCTAAGAAGAGTGTGCGAAAATTAAGAAACAAAAACAACAGCAGCAGCAGCAACAACAGAAAACCAAGTGCACACTTCCATGAAGCTCTTGTTCTCATGATGAAGTAAGTCACTGTCCCACATACCCCCATCTCTCACCTAACAAATCACAGGCTGGTAAAGAACATTAGGGCACGACAGACTGTAGATGCTATGGAACTGTCAAAACCTGGCCCCTTTCTTTCTGCCTTCAGCATTCTTATGTCTCTCAAAGGGTGACGTGTATAAATGTGACCCACCGCATATGGAGTTCCTCAAATTAAAAGTGGGAAAATACGTTTTTCAAAGTCATGTGCAGTTCTTTTGACTACTTCACATCTATAATCAGAACAGTACGAATTTTAGAATAAAAGCAGATAGAAGTCAGAGAAATGGTTCAGCAAGCACAGCTCTTGCAGAGGAGTTCAGTTCCCAACACCAACATCAGGTAGCTCACCGCCAGCTCCAGGGCACATGACACCATTGTCTCATTTTCTTGAGCTGCTGCATCAAAGTGCCCATACCCCCTCATTGACACACATACATACACGTAGTTTAAAACAAAACAGAAAAATTACATTGACTTTAGATGGGATGTTACTATAGTGCAAAATACTTTTCATATATACCAAAGATTTCTTCGTAACTTTTTTTTACCTTTATTCTATGAGGATAATAATGAAATTGTTGGGACTAATGAGCCCTGGCTTTCAGCTGCCTTTCCCTCCTAGAACCTTCTAATTGAAGTTACTAGAAGCTGTGCCTAGTTAGAGGATCAGAGGATGGGATTTTCACCTGTTGGCCATTGACTGCAGTGTATTTAAGTCTACATGGTGTTAATAAAGAAGGGCTTTTGGTACCAGTGATTGAAGGTCTTTGTGTCAGTCTGTCTCTGCGTCTGTGTTCTCAACCTCTAGTCCCTTGCCCGAAGCTCGCGAACTGGGGTCTAGCGCATAGAGTGCAGACAGGAGCCGTGGTGCGTGGCATGAAATCATTTGTGACAGACAGAAAGTCAATTATGTTTTATGTTTTGAATACTACTCACGGTCCAAGTTGACAATTGTAGGTGTGGTATCTCCTTCACCTGTAGAAATGAATATTATGATATATAATAATTCATGTATACATATTCATTAATCTATATAAAATCAAACCACGACATCGAAATCTTTGTTGTAATTTCCTAAAATTACTGACATTTAATTCACTTAAAAATCAATAAGTTGCTAATAACATCAAAATGAATTGTAAATATAATATAAATTTTCTGAATAATTCTGTCCTCTTTCCTGTCTAACATTGTGGCATCTCCTCTTGGTACTACAGGATGTGGGAAAGGCTTGTTTGCGTCTCTGTAGGCTGCAAGTGTGTGTGGCTTCGTGGCCTTTGACAGACTGGATTCCAAACAGTAGCTGGAGATGACCTCATTCTGCAAGGTATTCAGCACTATACCCAAGCCTTTTCCATATAGTACCATGCATGTTCATGATTGTTTGAGTGGGTACTTCATACAGACTGACTGTCTTTCAGTGCAATTGATCTGTTTGCATTTTTTTCTAAAAGCTACTTTTACTAATACTTGAATGAAGAGAATTGAAACTGTACGTGCTTCGTAAACCTATTCAAGAATTTAGAAAATAAAAATTAATGTCATCTCTGCAGAAATGGGGTAAATAATTATTTTTGTTTATAGACTATGCCAAAAGTTAGCTTTTCCAGATGTTTGAAAAAAAAAGGAAGAAGAAGAAAAAGAAAAAGAAAAAAGAAAAGTATGGTAAAAAGAAAACACTGGACACCACACATATCTCTACCTGAACCCACATGACTTAAACCTTTTCCGTGAACTCTCTACCAGGGTTTAATTGCTGCCTAAAGAAAGGCTTGAAGGATGAGAGGACTTTGGAAGTACTTGAACAGCAATGAATGAGACACAAGACATTTCCTGAGTCTTAATGTCTTAACTCTTCAGAATTGATGGTATAGAGTTCAGCCAGGCACGGTTGAGACCCAGCTGGCCGTTAATCCCTAGAAATGCCCTTAGCTCAGATAATCCAGCAACAAAACAATAATGACACATAGACACCTTTGGAATGCAAATGCGATTGTTATTTATGAGAGTACTTGAGAGAATTATGCACACGAGAGGGCTTTTATTTATGTTCACGTTCCAGGTTGAGGTATTATAGGTGAATAAAGATACAGCAAACATAAATTTAATCATTATTTTATGTGGGGTGTTCCCTGGGAGTCCGCTGAGGCCTAGGTTTTCAGTACATAATGGAAGCAAGCACTGAGGCCACTAACGCAGAAATGATGTTGGGTTTGCTACTCGAGTTAATGATTTGAAATGTTTGAGTAATTTGATATTCATCCCTTACCTTGTCATAACAAAGATTAAGATACACACTCTATACTAAATTCCAAATTAAATATTATTAGTTTCACAAGTGGTTGCTTCATGGTTGTATTTTTATTTAGTTTGAAATATTTAAAGGAATCTTATATCTGATGTTTTAAGAGTTATTAACAAAATTAAGAGTTATTTTGGTTCCTCAAGTTCAGCATTCTCAAACTTAAAAATAAGCTGAAATGTCATGTACAACCAGATGGTGGGAACTGTAGTTTTCTGGGTATGTTTGAACATAGTAAATTCTTTTGGTACATACTGTAAGAAAGACACTGAGAAACTATTCTCTGAATATTTCCGGCTCACTCTTGAACACTAACCACATGTCTTTTCCTTTGCCTACCTTCCTCTACCTACCCCGCAACTCACATCTACTCAGTGCAGACTGTAAATCTTGCTTCCATGATTCCCTTAAATATGAAGGAAAGCATTTTACAATCTTATCAATTACAAAAGTTTTACTTACAGAAGATTGGAAGTGTGTGTGTGTGTACTCATGTGTGTATGCCTCTCAGCAGCCCAGAAACATAGTATAGAGGATCTAACTGAAAACATGAAGAAACCTCATTTCCCGCAGTTCAATTTTGCAGCTATAATTCAAAATAGTATGTATATATCTGATGTCTCCATCCAAACAGCTATTTTTCCATCGTTATTTATATATTAATGTGAATATATATTTACAACATAATAGTAGTGTTTTATAAGTTTGCTTTACTCCATACTGTAAACACTTCAGGTTGAAAGACAGCGTATAGATAATTTGTGTAACTTTCTTGTTATATAAGCATGTGTATACAATAGCAGCTTAACACACATTACAGAAGAATGAATAAGTAAAATGTTTTTGTACTTACAGATTCTATCCACCACAGCCCAGTAAAATTGCTATTTATAGAATTTTTGCAAACACAGAATCTATATCATATATAGGATAATAATAACTTGACTTAGATAATTGTAGAACCATAGTTTTTCTACTTCAAAAATCTGAGTTGAAATCAACTACTACACTCTCAACACCTCAAATTTACTTAAGCTACATTAAGAGAGAGTTTGTGTGTGTGTGTGTGTGTGTGTGTGTGTGCATAGAAATACACAAAACATACAGCCATTTGTTTGTTATTGTTGATTTGATAAGCTCAACACCACAATACATGGTAGATAATGTTCGGCAATTTTAAAGAACACAAACCTTCACACGTTTTGTGAGAGTGCAAAAATGATGAATATTGTCTCTGAGGTTAAATAAATAATAAGAGCTCACATCTTCTAAAGATAAATTGCATTAGCTTTTCAACAGGGAGAAAATGTAAATAAATCCTAGCTATAAATACAAGTAGGAAAAATGACAGTGTAAAATATTTATTGAAATTGGTGTTCAGTACACATTTAAATAAAAGTGAGTTATTGGTGCAAGCATTTGATCCAACACCAGTAACACCCTTGCATTTTTCATCAGTATAGTGCTGAGTTTTGGGTTGCCTAGGTTGGTAGAATATCGTTTTTGAAATCCTGAAAATCGTGAGCGCTTCCTTTCTAAGCATGCCAAGCAAGCCACAAGCCCTGAGTTCCTCTAGTCTAGACATTTGTCCTAGGTTGAGCTAGACTTAACAGGGAAATTGCTATGATCTATTTGAAAGCCAGAGAATTTTTCTTTACCCTTCCATGACTGTATAATATATAAGCCTTTATTATTCTTAATCATAGATGTCAGAGACACAGTGAAGTCATACGAATGTTGAGGAAAAGGAAAGATGGGACAGGTATTAGCAGGATTGTGATAATGGGGCCTGTAAGCCTGTGATTTGTTCCCCAAAACTGCAAAAAGATTAACAATATCAGTTTTTTAATTTAATAATACTTTTGTTGTATTCTAGTCTCTGGTAAAGTAGATTTGTTTGTATTAGTGTTGAAACATATAAATTATCTTATTTGGGAGAACTTTTTAGGATTTATGAAATCAATAATCAAGAAAAATGAAGATAATTAGAAAAGATCAATTAACTTGAAAGACTATAACCAGAGGAATAAACGTGTAATAACAAAAATACAGCTTCCTTGCAAATATATGAGGAATTCGCCTATTATTATAACTAATTTCACTGTTTCATGAAACGAGATTGCATTTTCCTGAAGAAAAATGTTCTTTTTAACCCAACATTATTTTTTGCTAAAATTATAGATGTATTTGCATAACATTTTTCAAAATGACATTGTTTCTTCAATGCAATGGTTTGTTTTTAATGTTATGTTGATGTGTATGTATACATGATTGTGCTCAGGAATTGGTTCTCTCCATGTGATCTGGTGACTGAACTTCTGCCATCAAACTTGCTATAAACACAGAGCTGTTGAAAGATTAGAAAAGCACTCTCTTACCACGTGTTTTCTGACTTGGAGATTTCACTCAATAAGGTATGTGCAATATGTTTCTGTTTCAGTGCGTGCGTGCGTGCGTGCGTGTGTGTGTGTTTGCATGCACGCACACATTTCATTTGTGAGGATCTGTTTTGGTGGTAAGACACTGTACGTGTCTGAAAGTGTTTCTTAGATTCAGGAGTAGTGCAGAAAATGTTTCCAGCCACCTAGTAAATAGCAAAAAGGGAACTAAGTGTCCTACAACTACACAAAACAGCCTCCCTGAAAGTGTTTGTAGTGCAATCGCGTATGTATTACTGTTACTTTTGATATATTTGCCTGAATTGGCTTCCAGACAGGCCTTCCCACTACATAAAGCAGTGCAGTATGGTAGTGTTGTCCCTACGCTCACTAATCCTGAGTACTGTCAAACATTTTTATCATTTATCATCTGATATTAAGAAATGATTTCTCATACAGTTTAAGCCCTTTTTTCTTGCTGGTTTTAATTCCTTTTCATTTATTTGTTAATTATATTTATTTTAAAGGGCTGGTTTTGTCATTTTCTCCTGAATTCTTGCACTTTTATTTATTGGTATAGCTCATTAAATATGAGCTATATGGCACACAGATTTTATGAAGTATATCGAAAGATGCTTTACACCTATTACTTTTACATGAATACTTTTTAAAAAAAGTTATCTTTCACTTAGAAAAGAAGTTTTAGTATTTTGCTAAAGATTCCAGGTTCCACAGACTTTGCAGAATTAGAAAGTTTACTAAGAGTTCTGCTGTAGCCAGAGAATCATGAGGTAATGTCGGTGCTAGGATGAAGCTTTTAAGTTTACTGTTTCTTTTTCTTCCAAGTAGGAATTATTTCAGCACATAAACACTATAAAAATAAGCACAATTGCTTCTTTTCTATAAGAGAAGTGATAATAGGAGTGAAGGAAGAACGGAGCAAGTAAGAAAAGGGGAGAGGAGGGGAGGAGAGGGGAGGATGAACAGAGGGAACAGGCTGTTGGCTGTGTGCATTGCTCCTGAGGAACTTATTTTTTCAAATCAGCTGTAGAGTCCTACATCATTCTAACCCCTGACTGAGGCGCTGTTTCAGTGGAGATGCAGTACATTTGAAATATTTCAAGTGAGAAGAACATGACATGTACTTACAACGGGAAATGGGGCAATAATCCCAAGGAATAAGAGGATTCCCCGTGTAGCACCAAGGTCCATGGGCATCATCGTCAGGATTCCGGCAATAATTCTTGTTCAACTTGCTCGCATCTGGCTCCCAGAAAATATGACTATAAAAACAAACCAGACATTAGGAAGTGCCTCTTCCAGCCAAGAGAAGCAAAATGTTACAAGAAGATCTGATCTTCACACACCTCTTTCATTACGTACTCAACAGAAGCTTTGGCGGCTGCCCTCATGGCTTGGAAACACACTTTCAGTTTAAAAGTTTAGGGAATATGCAAGAAGGCTCCATACTTTGTACATACATAATTATGAGAGATTTGGGGACCTTGATTCCCCTTGATGCGAAAGAACAACTTTATGCATAAAATTAGAGAAGCACTATCTAAGAGCAAAGCAGGTAGATACTGAAGATTAAATTATAAAATACATAGAAAATACTAGTTAGTGTAAAATGCTCTTCATCTTCCGCATGTGGACGCATCATCACTAGCAACAGAATTGTCACAATGAACGAGAAAAATTTTCATAAATTGTCAGCTTAATTCTAAATTTTCCTTTGCTTAATCCTAGTAAATTAGAGTTTTCTGGCAGAAAGCTAAGTAACAAAATTTTCCAACTTATAGATGAACTTTTTGAAATAAAAAAAAAGGTGCTTTTTCTATAAGACTATGGTCATTTAAGTTTGTGTTTTCATTTGCCTCAGAAATATTAATTAAAACAAGTCCTACACAGTGACTTCTGATCAAGTCATTAAAAACTGTAGATAAATGTTTTCTGTTATTAATTACTACTATTTTTAAGTGTAATTAAACACGATTTAAAATACAAATGGCACGCTCTTGCATATAGAAACTTGGAGCACCTTTCCAGGTGAAGGTTCACTTTCTAGACTAATCACAGAACAGTGCACTTCCTCTATGCTTGATTGTGGTGTTATTTATGTATACCACCGAATGAACATTGCAAGGGAAGCTCTAAGACAATGCTATACTGATTACGCGTGGGAACACCAAGAATCCAAGAGAAATTTAATTATTGCAAACCACATGACTTGTGAATAGCAGAGGTGGTATTGGAACCAAACACTGTTCTGAGAGCCAACCATTATTGTCTACCTCATCTTTGAGTAGTTCATTCTTCAGCCAGAAAGCTACAGTAAAACTCAGTAATTCCCCAGTTTCCTCCACAATGTTTTGAAGTGACTTTTAATTGGTCCGCCCCACACAATTAAAGCTAACGTCAGTGAATTAAGAATGGTTAGCAACAGATGTATTGGTGCACACCTGTGCTCTCATAACTTTCAAAAGTGCATGATAAATGATTATGACTCTAAAAACAGCTTGGATTACATAATGGCATTCTGACTAAAACGTATATATCCTATTCCTATTTACTTGTGAAGTCAATTAATTTAAAAAATAAAAACCATGGTAGCATCCAATTTAGAAAAGAATTTTACATTTAAAAATACAACCTGAATTAATGTGATTCAATTTCTCTGAGTGCTTGGTTTCTTATACACACATAGAAATATCTTTCATATAATATTATGATGATAAAATACCACAAAATGTTGTAAGAAGCTGTGTGACAAGCATTTAATAATATATCATAACTTTTTCTTTTATTTGGTGTATATAGTCTGAGGCATTTACTAGTAATCTGTTTTAAGCAACAACTATGTGCAAGTTTTTTTTTATGGTTTCATAAGTGCTAATACTGTTTCTAGTTCAAGGTGGATGCTATCATCTTTAATAAAATATCCATCATATGTATATACAGTTCTTCAAATATATAAATATAATATAAATATATTTTCTTAAGTTACAAGAGTATTTCTGTAGTGACTTTAAAGTTTTATACACTATAGCTACTATGGAAAATCTGTTTCTATAAAGTCTCTTAAAGTAAGTATTTAATATAAATATGCATATAAAATCACTTATACATCTATGTCACAAACCACTATTAATCTTAATTTTACTAGCACTATCACCCTTGACCTGCCAACTATACTCTCTTGTTGCATTCTATAATTCTTTTGTCAATGTGACTAGATCCTCCATAAAATTTGGGATTAAACCACATATCTACATTTTCTTTTCCCCCATAGTAACTGTTATATTTCAAATACAATATTAAGTGTTCAACAAATACACACTGGTTAGATTACATATTTAAAATTTTGCTATAGACAAAGAACAATGGTATAAGTTATATAGACAGAATCAATTTATTGTTTATATTGGCTCCCTCTATTAAAGAATAGAAGGAAATAACTGTGTATATATTTGAATATACATAATTACTAATATCATCAAATTTTGTCAGTAGGAAGAAAGAAGTCTATATACCGGTGTAAATCCTCCATATTCTTGTCCCACATTGAGCATGTAAGTCCAGACCTTGTTTTGGATAAGTTGCCCATGTAATTTTTCCCATTGCCGCGATAACAATCTAGGCATAAAATACACAGGACTCAATACTATTGTAAAGGAGAAAACATTCACACTTTGTAAGCATGTTAAGCCATCAAAATCAACACAATAATAAAACACAAGCTAACATCTGTGTAAATTAATGAGAAATATATCAGAATAAGTATCTCTAGTCTCAGTCCAATTTTGATTCCAACTGTAAATGCTCATGTCAATTTGAACACCCCAAATAACACCTCTCACATTAAAAAAAATCAGAAAGGAGGCTCCTTACGACACCAAAGAAATAAAAAGTTTTAAGTAATCTTTGTAATTTCCAGAATTTTCTTTAGAAATGTTTCATTGTGCAGAAAATTGCATATAAACATTTGTACAAAAATAACATAATAAAATTCTATTCCAGTGAGTTACTTGTGTTTAGATTTGGGTTTCTCGTGATGTTGACATCCTGAGTCACCCAGGACAGCTGTTGCACAAATGTTTTCAGTCTCAATCACTACAAGAGCAGGTTAAAGGAGACAGGAATAGTGTCCAGGCGATAGCCTGCACTCTTCCGAGTGTGACATCCTCGGCACGTGACGTCAGTTTGGCGCATCACTGCTGATGTAGCTGGTCACTTGGTTAGGTGATGGAAAGGAAAAACTTCTCTTTGCACGAAACAGTAACAGCAGATCCTACATCTGCCAGGCTTTAAACTGAGTAACCATCCTATTTCCAAACAAAATTTCACCAAACGCTGAGGCATATGATGATGGGTTTTCGTGAGTCAGGTTTAATGTATTGCTCATAGAATGCTTATTTTTCTATTTCTAGTAATTCTTCTCTCCATCTGCCTCTTCCACTTATTATTAATAGAATTAGTGGTATGCATAGAGACTTGTACTTTCCATTTATTTTCAAAGGAATATATACATATATTCTCACTCATATATACACACATATATATTTCTCATACATATATATATATACATGTGAGTTATATGTGCATTACATGATGATATGTATCTGTCTATCTATCTATCTATCTATCTATCTATCTATCTATCTATCTATCTATCTCCCATTCCTTTTGATGCTCAAATGCTTTCCTGTCACCATCACTCAGCATGTAAGTACAAATTAGTGTCTTTGCATTTAAATGCTTATTTTTTTTTTTAAAATTGGGCTTTGAGTTACAAACTTGAATTTCATAAAGAAGTTAAGTGAATTTTGTCTTCAAATTAGAATAGCATTCGTGAATTTTCTGAAACAGCCTTAAACATACTTCCATCTTTTGTGCTAATTATTAATGTGAAGGTCTTCTCAACATTGGAGACTGAAAAATGAACATGCACTGACTCTGAGAAACACTGACATTGCTGGGTAACTGCAGTATCCAACATTCAGTCAGGATTAGGGTTTTCTATGAACAATCATTTGTATGTAATTAGTATGTAAGTGTTATCTTTAATAAGTAACAAAATACATATATACCAAAGAAATACATCAAAAATAATTTCTTTATTATTTATTGACTGAAAATTCTTTAAGTATACTGAGTCTCTATTTCTATATCTAGGATTATGTGAAACTGTCTCAGATGAGAAGTGGTCCGGTCTTCCACATCACACTTCTTTCTCCATGGGATGATGGAGAGAATTTCCATAAAAATTTAACCATTTGTGCTTCCCAATTGCCTGTTCTGGTAGCCACTTCTCTCCTTAGACAAATGCTACTTTGTTATCTTTTCTTCTCCTTCCTAAGTTGGATAGCAGACTGTTGGTGAATTTTTTAATTTTTTTTTTTAAAGACAGGCTTTCTCTGTAACAGTAGCTGTTCTGGAACTAGCTTTTGTTAATTTTTAAATCTTTCAATTTATTCATTGAGTCTATATTTTTCTGAGGTGTATTTTTATATGCTTTTACTATGATAATTTTCTTTCCTTTGGTTTCATTCATCTCAATTCTTTTAATATATAATATTATATATTCTGATGATTAAATATCTAAAACTCTATCTTCATAACCTAGTAGATATTTTTGCAACAAGATATTAAAGGAATTATATATTTTTTACTTTCTGTTTTTGTCCAACTGGAAAATGTTTCCAACTTACTCATCTACAGATAAAACTTATACTTGTTATTACCCAAAAGGACAAGAGTAACATCCGTTTATATGAGTATATGCATATATATAGATTGCTTTACATGTGTGTGCATATATGTGTATGTAAAGAAAGAGAAAGCAATTTGCAATATATAGTGGCATGTAGTAAAGATTTGTGTTAAGATTATAGAATGTAGACTTATCATATATCAGTAGATGACATATGATAGATTATAGATACAAAAGAATAGATGATAGATAGATAGATAGATAGATAGATAGATAGATAGATAGATAGATAGATAGACAGACAGACAGACAGACAGACAGACAATAGGCATAGCTTCTGATGTAGCAATTGAATGCTGAATTGGCTGACAATATTTCCTGAGTAGTGGCTGTGTGCTTTCTTCATAGCATGTTGCTGACCAAGTCTAGCAGACTCTTGTATTAGATAAAATATGTTGTTAAATAATAAGTTTTTAAATAATCAATGAGAGAAAAGATGGGAAGATATAAAGGTTGTTAGGAGAGTCTAATTCAAGCTCACTTGTACTAGTTGAATAATTTGAGCAAATTTCTTTATTCATTAAAGTAAACTTTTGATCTTTATTAAATATATTCATTATATTTATTTTAAATATAAATAGATAATAAGCACTATTATCTATTTAATCATAAAATAAAATATCCATATATTCTGTTCCCTGATTCTTTTGTAGGTGGCCATGTGTGTTAGAACATCTCAAAATGCACCAGAAGTTCTCCAAACAGCTGTCTGTGTCCTCCTTCTCCTATCACGATTTCAGGAACCATCTCAGTGAATGAGACGGGGAGGCTGAAGACTCAGCTGCTAGCTAATATCCCCTAATTATTAGCTTTAACTTTATTTCCAGCTGACCTTTAAGCGTGGCAAATGGTGAAATGGATGGAAAGGGGCCCCTCCCTCCCTCTGCCTACAGACTGTTTGCAGAGCTGCTCCTGAATGCTGACCCTGGAGGAAAAGTTGAAGAACAAAAGTACATAGGGGCAATGAGCCGAAGAGATGGAGCTGGAGGCAGGCTTGGACTTTTCATGACAACGGCCATGACTTTTAAAGATCATAAAGAGTATAATTTTCAATTTATTGCACACCAACGTGTATAGAGTACATCATCATTCACCAGTGACCAATTATTTCCACAGAGGGAACTTCGATCCATCTACTACTGCGCCTGAATCAGCTGTCTTAAGGTACCTACGATTCCTAGTCAAAGACATTTTCCTTACACCCTGCAATGAGGTCATCTTCGCTAAGACCCAGGTTCCAGGCACTTCCTTGTGCAGGATCTACTGAGACACTGTTTCTTTGGCCCGCCTATCTGAAACTCTCGCTGGGAATTCTCTTTCCATAAGGCATACAGTGCCATCCCGCTGAAGCTCTACTCAGATCGCCTAACTTCTCAGCCTCCTTTATCAGTCCTGAGAGCTCCTGCAAGGCCAACGATATTGTCTTTAGAATCTCTTTTGCTGGCCCATCTTGCTCATTAGGCCACAGCCAGTTACAGAATTGATTTCTTATTAAACTTTTGAACTACTTGCATTTACAGTTTCCTAGAATGTTCTTTTAATATTGGGAGGAATCACTCTCTGTCCTCCCAACCATCCTTAAATCCCCCTATCCTTTACACAGAAAATCCACCCAAACCTTGGAAACATAAGAGATCAACACCCTCACTTCTCGCTTGCAGCTCATTTTCTCTCTGGTATCTAGGCACAAAGTTACACAATAACCCACTAGCATTTCATGCTTCTGCTTACTAGAAAGCAGTTCTCTCGAGCCAGACATTTAGTTTTGTGTACTGGTACTGATTTTATAATCCCTTAATAACCACATAATCCCTTAAATAACAGCTAACTAAATACATGAGTAAATAAATGTTGAAGGAATTAGTGAAGAAATGGATAT
Source organism: Chionomys nivalis (assembly GCF_950005125.1). NCBI lineage: Eukaryota > Metazoa > Chordata > Mammalia > Rodentia > Cricetidae > Chionomys > Chionomys nivalis. The sequence goes on from NC_080111.1 coordinate 21,583,288, forward strand.
ATAAAACACACCATTCCTGTTCAACGATCTTCCTTGCGAGCCTGAAGAGCAGTTCAACAAGAAACTGAATGCATTCTCTTCCAGGCATTTCCCCTGGTTTTAATCATGCCCCTACTACAAAATGTCAGCTATTACCTTGTCCACTTGACACATCACACTTGGGAATTTGCGAGCAGTAGCCAACTCGGATGTTTGGGTCAGTGGTAAAACACCACGGTGATTCAGCCCCATCTGGATTGCGGCAATAATTTTCTCTAAGGTCCCTGTGGAGAGGAAGCACGTTAAGGTAAGTCGCCTCACAAAGTTCTCACCACTACATTTCCCGGATCCCAGATGTATGCCTGGCTTGATTAGAACAGTGATTATAACTTGGAACTCTGTATACACCACACACACCAGGGCTGTTAAATAAACACTGTCCTCCAAACCTCAGGTTCTTCAAGCATGCAGCTGCCTGAGGGACTAAAGAGACAGAAGCTCCCAGTTATCTTCACTAAGTAGCAAAGTTTGACTCCCACTATATATGTTTAATATATATAACAAATTTATTAATGATGGGGAAACTCATAATTCTTTTTGTAGAAGAAAACTTACTAATAGCTGCTTCTCATTTAAAATGGAATTTGAAACTATGCAAAGTTTTAATAAAATCAAAAGGTTTCTTTTTCCCCTTGATTTATGTATTTATTTGATACATGTAATTTGGTACGTAGATTTCTTCTAATCAAAAAGTTTTTCTCATAGAACCTCCATCTGGTGATGGATGGAGATAGAGACTGAGACCCACATTGGAGCACTGGACTGAGCTCCCAAGGTCCAGTTGAAGAGCAGAAGGAGGGAGAACATGAGCAAGGAAGTCAGGACCGCAAGGGGTGTGTCCACCCACAGAGACAGTGGGACTGATCTATTGGGAGCTCACCAAGGCCAGCTGGACTGGGACTGAATGAGCATGTGATCAAACCGGACTCTTTGAATGTGGCTGACAATGAGGGCTGACTGAGAAGCCAATGATAATGGCACTGGGTTTTGTTTTTTTTTTTTTTCTTTGTTTTTATTATTATTATTTCCGTTTTATTAATTTCACCCTGACACAATTTCTTTCCATATTATGATGTGGCCGTGTGGACAGAACAGCTATTGGATTCTTGGGCTTTCCGTTTGTAGACAGTCATTGTTGGACCAGCTGGACCACAGCCTGTAAGACACTCTAAGAAATCCTTCATTTCATCAGGATTTATCACATTGTTTATCAGGTTGCTCTAGAGATCCCTGACGGATACACTTTCTTAGTGTGTTTCTGTGACCACAGTGCATGGCTTAATTGCCACAAGCTCATGTGTGTCTTGTAGATCCTCTTGATGTTGGTATAGTTTTATTCCATTATAGTCAGATAAAATACAATATTTCAATTTTTCCGTATCTGTTAAGACGTTCTTTGCATCCTATTATAATTTTTTTCTTTTTTTTTTTTTTTTTTTACTTATTTATTTATTTTTTTGATTCTACTCCACGTACTGGCTTTTTGGGAGCCTAGTCTGTTTGGATGCAGACCTTCCTAGACCTGGATGGAGGGGGGAGGGCCTTGAACTTCCCACAGGGCATGGCACCCTGATTTCTCTTAGAACTGGAGAGGGAGGGGGAGGGAGGGAGTAGGAGGGAAATAGGAGGAGGTGGAAATTTTTAATAAATAAATTTTTAAAAATGTTTTTCTCAGTTTAGAGAGGTTACTTATTATCTTTATAGGTATAGCTAAGCAATTAAGACTCAATTATAATGTATGTCCCTAACAGTAGAGTAAGTTGTCCATGTAGATCATGTATATATTTCATCATTGTTTTAATTAGAAATGTAGATATCTATTAAAGTTCTTTAGATTTCAACTTATATTACTGGTATTTTTATCTGCTTACTGTGGTGCTGTTTGCAGTTACCCTACAAGCATTAAATCACCATCCATGTTTTTATTTCTTTTGATAAGGTTTATAGTGAACAAAACATGAATGCATGCATGTACAATCTTCTAGATAGAATTGTAATTATCTCAGCACAATTAAGAGTTTTTTAATCTCATTAATATCCAAATGAAATCCAAGAAACAGACAAAGTTGTGAGGCATAAGCTTGCATTTAGTCAGAAAACTAATGAGTAAATCTGTTGCACGGTAGTGTACACTGGAAAGATTTGTCACTCATATTGGCTTAAAAAATGCTGATTGGCCAGTTGCCAAGCAGGAAATATAGGCAGGGTGACCAGACTAGGGGAATTCTGGAAAGAGGAAAAGAAGATGCAGTTGACAGCCAGATGCACAGGAAGCAAGATGAGAATTCCTTACTGAGAAAAGCTACCAAGCCACATGATATTATGGGTTAATATAAGTTGCAAGATGTTGAGGGAGCTGCGGGCTGAGTTCCTGCCGCCTGGCTTCCAGCTGCCTGGTTAGCTTATGCCCCGAAATAACAGCACACAAACTGTATTCTTTTAAAACTGCTTGGCCCATTAGCTCTAGCCCTTACTGGCTAACTCTCATATTCCAATCAACCAATCTCTAATAATCTGTGTAGTACCAGTCTTACCAGCAAAGATTCAGCATGTCTGACCTGGTGGCTTTCACCTATGTTCTAACCTATCAGGCCAAGCAGTTTCTTTATTGATTAACCAATGAAATCAACAGATTGATATATAACACTCCCACATCAGCAAGAGTTGTGGTTAGTAATAAGCCTGAGTAATAGACCAAATCATTTATAATTAATATAAGCCTCTGTGTGTTTATTTGGGAGTGAATTGCTGAGGGACTGGGTAAAACAGAAACTTCTATCTACATAAATCTATCTTGTCAAACTCAATCTTGACAGAAACTCATTTCTTACCATATATTTTAAATTTAATAAAAGTATAATTACATAATTTCTTCATTTCCTTTCCCCACTATACTTTTTTTCTTTTTATTTCTTTTCTTTCATATATTACATAAACTGCAGTTTATCCTCCTTCTTTCCTGCCAGTCCCTCCTCCTGTCTCCCTTCTTCCCCAGACCCATTCCTTTTTTTTTTTTTCAGAAAGGGCAGACCTCCAAGGGATATCAACAAAGCATGATATAACAAGTTGCAATAAGAGTAGGCACATAACCTCATTTTAAAGTTGGATGAGGCAACTGAGTAAGAAGAAAAGAACAACAAAAATTGGCAAAAGAGTCAGAGAGCGCCCCAACTCCCACTGTTAGGAGTTCCACAATACCAAGGGACACAATTGTAAAATATTCGCAGAGGTCCTACGATGTGGGAGGTCCTTCTGTCTGTGTGTTGCTTTTCTTGGTTAATGAATAAAGAAACTGCCTTGGCCTATTTATAGGGCAGAATATAGGTAGGCGGGTAGGAAGAAGGGCAAAGTCAGAGAGACACCATGGGGCCACTGCCTGATTCAGACATGCCGAAGCTTTGCCAGTAAGCCACTGCCATGTGTTGATATACAGATTAATAGAAATGGGTTAAATTAATATAAGAGTTAGCCAGTAAGAAGCTAGAGCTAATGGGACAAGCAGTAATTTAAATAATACAGTTTCTGTGTGATTATTTTGGGTGTAAGGTAGCCGGGAGGCCAGGAAGAACAAGAGGCCCCCCCCTCCTCCAACAGTCCTAGTCAGACCCATACAGGGTCTCTGATTGTTGGATTAGTCTCTGTGATCACCTATGAGTCCTAGTTAGTAGATTCTGTGGGCCACTTTCTTGTTGACAAAACTCAATCAACCCATACTCAAACTCCTACAATTTTCAAATTCATCACTGGAAAACATGAATAAATTTTTTCCTTTAAAATATCATTACATTTTAAACTTTATATATAAAGTATTTATATATGTAATATTTTGCATTTAATTCACATAAGTTTACAATACTAAATACATAACTGCTCAGTTAAATTATTTTGCACTTTTGATTCAAAGCAAGATAATTAAGTGAATCTAAAATTGCAAAAGCCTTCATGGGCCTAGTTTTAGAATCAGCCCCCAAAATTGCCATCTTAGCCTAGAATAGATCCAAGCAAATATAGAGAGCTGCCCAAATTGCCTCTATATTTTGTTGTGTTTAATTGAGGAGTTATTTACAATTCCTGTAGTGAAATGATTACTATATAATTCATGTGTACTCATCATAAATAGCATAGCTCAATTACAGTATTATATGTATGGGAACAAATCCTGTTTAATAGAAGCAGAGAAATCTAACCAATATTCCTGTTTCTGCTAGACTGGAAAGGTTAAATAGGAAACCAATATTGTGAACATTCAAATATTGTGTCACATTTTAGTAACATTATAACAGCCCAGACTCTGGAGAAGAATTTATGCCAGGTTAATTTAGTCAAATAAGTTAATTAAGAAAGGAAGATTTAAATTCCTGTAAGATATAGAATTTAACTCTTCTTGGTTCAGCTTCAAGTAAGTTTACAAACCAAATTTCTATAACCATCCTCTTCTTAGATAAAAGGTAACCTGGTGTTTTCAAATGCTTAATAACTAGTATTATTCTTAATTTATATTGTGTATTTACTTATTCTGACATTTTAAATTAAAATATAATTATATCACTTCTCTTCTTTCCATCTTTCCTACTCTTCTGTGCTTTCCCTCCAACCCCACCCATGTCACCTCCCAACACTCAAATCAATGGCCTCTTTTACTATTATTGTTATATATGGGTAAATATAAATATGAAGTGCTTTATCCATGTTTATTGTTTGTGTGCACCTGGTTTCAGGGCTGACCATTTTGTATTGGGTCCTCAGTCAGGGGTCGGGGGCTCATCCATGGAGAAGGTTAATTACTCCCTCAACAGTCATGGACTGTAGTTTCTCTGCCTAGGAAACGGCCACATGGGATCCCCCCTGTTTATTTGAAGCCCGAAAAGAAGAATAGCCCCCATTTTTCTCTTAAGTAGACGTAGGCCATCAAATTATGAGGGCTGCTAATACAAACATGAGCAGACCCCATCTACCCCATTTCCCTGGGAACCACTGAAGTTTGAGGCATTTCCAAAATCGACTCACTTGCACTTGAAGTTCTCAGGGGTTACATCGTGCTGGTGAGGGTACTGAGAATCCCAGCGCTGACAGGGAATTCCATTCCAAATGGTATTGCTGGTTCCCCTGTAACCTTCTCCTTGGCCTTGGATGCATTCGGTTGTTTCCATAGGGACAGCAGTATCATTCACAGAACTGTGAGCTGTTGGTGCAAAAAAAAATATGAGCTTAAAGAAAATCTATCTTTCATCATGCCCGTTGCCCTTGTCACTGCTCACTGCATTGTGGTACTAGGGATTTTTTTTTATCATTCTAAAGTTTAAATAAAAATTAAATGGAGTCAGAAATCGACTTAACATATTACTATCTCCTTTCCAATTTTTCCTACATTTCAATCCTAACTTAATTTTTTTCGTGAAGAGTACCATAAAGATATTGACTTCCATATATCTCTGTAATATACATGCTTAAATCAGTTCCTTCTGAAATGACTAGTGTCATTCCAACAGTCAAGTTTCTTTAGTACAAAAAAACTTAACAATTTAATCATCATCAACTTTCTTTTATATGGTAAACATAGAAGTTAATACAGTATCTTTTCAACTGAATTTTGGGGATTTACAAAACTCAGTTGTTCCTACTTTCATTTTCCAACTATCACACATCATTATATATGTGTGCATGCGCCCGTGTGTGTGTGTGTGTGTACATGATGCTGTTACTGTGTAAAAAGAATAATGAGATTTATTTTTGTCATAAACCAGAGTCATTCTTTCCGTGTTGAATGTACTCTCTACCAAGTATAACTGGGGCATTTTAGGAGTTGAGTGTGAGGTTGTACACAAGGATCTGGGCACTCAGAAGACTGAGGAGAAGACTGAGGTTTGAGACCAGCCTGGACCATGCTCACACGCTTCCTCAAAACAAAACACCAAGGAAAATGCATAAAGCTTTGATTGGTTTGTTACAATCAGAAGTAACCACCCCAGGTATCTTTATGACAGATAATCATACAGCAATCTCTGGATAAAAGACAAGTTTGGAACCATCTCAGACTATTCAGATTGAAGTAAATTTCTCTGTAGCTTTACATTCTAGAACTAAATGGGTCCCCTCTACAAATACAGAATGGTCTCTACATGCTGTCTATATACAACAGTATAAAATTAGTAAAACAACTTCTTTTCTACATTTATTTCTCTTTTACATGTAGACAGATGCTTTATTTCATTAAATTCTCTGAGCTATGTCCATGTAAGATTATCATTGTTCTATAAAGTTTTGTAAATATAAACAGTGATAATAACAGTTACACAAAACACCACTTCTCCTGGACAAAAATCTAGAATTTGTGGGAGGTGGGCTCCAGTATACCTGTGGTCTTGATTATTTTAATCAAGGTAGGAAACCCCCCCACGTGAGTGGCACAGATCTGTGTGGGTTACTGGACGGCAGAGAAGGGACCGAGGAACCCTCATCTTGCTTCCTGCTTTCTGATACAGATGTGACATGAGCCAGCACATCGAGCTTTGTCACCTTAACATCCCCCCCACGTAAACTGTGACTTTAAACGTGAGTCAGAATAAACTTTCTCCATTAGGCTGCTTTTGTCGGGGTGTGATCTCACAGCAACAGGAAAAGAAGCTGAAACAACGTGTTTCCCCTAATTTCTCTTCAAACTTATCAAAATAATAACTTTGCTCTAATTCATTTACAGTAACCAATATTTCTCGTATCTCCTTTAGGAAATAGAACTGCAGTTCAGAAATACCCTAATTTATAAAGAAATGAAGATAAAAATGTTTGGTGATTGAACTCTATATGGCTATTTGATAGCATTATATAAAATAACAGTGTTACTAGTGATAGACAGGGAGATGATACGTAGATGGATGAATAGATAAAGGATAGATGACAACTTCATAAATAATAAAAAATTATCATTCTATTAAATGACTTGGATAGAAGTTTGTACTGAGAACTCAAGACTTGATTTTGATATTAACTAAAATGTTTTACAAAATGAGATGGATTTCATAGTCCCTGGTAACTATATTTCATCAAATTTAGTTCTATCAAGTTAGATAATGTAGAATCAAATAATTGGAGGAGACTCAATGTGGGATGTCTTGGAATGAAAATAACTCTAAAATAAGCAGACCTTATACTAATACATTGTACTTCTTACTATTATTCTTTGATAGGACTCTAAGATAAGCAGACTTTGTACTAATACATTGCGCATCTTATTATGAATATCTTACTGTTCTATGATAGGAATAAGGACAAAAACATGTATTGAAGAATCCATATTTTTCCTCCATTGCTATGGTTTGGCTATGGCCATTTCCTCTGGGTTTTTGAAATCTGGTTGCCATTGATTGTATTTGTTTTGGGAGCTGGGGACTTTTAGAGCAATCAAGTCATCAAGAGACATTCACACTTCCTTAAAAGACTGGGTTCATTCCACTGAAGGTGTCTCAATAAAGCAACAGCTCTTTGTGTTTGTTCTTCTCCTTCTATGTCTACTTGTTCTTCTGCCTTCCAAGATGTTCAATGCAATGTCAATGCCTCACCATGTGCTGTGACTCAGCTTTGAACCCTAAGCTGAGTGATCCCCTCTGTCATAGAAACATAAGAGACGAAGATAGTCAGCTCTTGGACACAAGTTCTTACACCAACCTGGTGTTTGCAATCAGAGCGTGAATCCTGAAGATGGAATGTCCTTCACAGTTGGGGATGCTAGTAAGAAAGCACACTTCTATTGGTCTTTTCGAAGTTAGATTGCCTGTCTTAATCACTTTAGCTCTTTACTGCCCTCCTTACTTGTGTGTTTCCTGTCTACTGGTGACCAGCACTGTCCTTGCTATGTTGCTCCTGTGCACCACAGCTCAGTCTCCCTGGACATCAGTCAGTGTTACGTTGATTACATGAGGACTATACTTTCCCTGAGAAAACAGCTCAAACTTTATTTCAAAGAAAAGAATATGCTCTGTCTTGACAGACACTAACCAAAGAAGGAAAAATTAAAGGGTAACGTAGTCAGACATAACTGGGAATTTGACCATTACCTGATGATGTAATACTTTAATATGTTACCAGCTTCTGAAGACTGTTTTCTCTACTGTGTGCAGCTTCTTTTAGACAGAAGAAAGGTGTCAGAGGGATATCTGGAAGCAGGACATTCTGCCTCAGCTCCCTATTCATTTTAAATATGACCTTAAATATTAAATTTATGACCGGTGAGAGCTGATATCTGAAATACTACATAGAGATCTCAGTTCAAAGATGAGTTGAAATGGAATCAGTGAGAAGATTATTAAGATAAGTAAAGAAGACTGTAACTTATTAGAAAATCAGTCTCTGGCAGAAGCAATGGGTGGTTGTTAGCAATAACATAATTATCAGAAAAACTTGAGGAGAAAATAAATTTAAAATACCAATAGAAAATAAATAATTTCAATGAGCGAGCACATTTTGAAATTTCAGGAAAACCTACACTAGAAAAATTGTGACTCTAATAAAATCAAAGAGTAAAAGAACCTGAAGTTGGATGGATAGGGAAGCGAGAAGTCACAGAGGAGTTTGCAATGAGGAAGAATAGGTCCAAAATGTATTGCAGGAAAAAAGACTCTAATAAAATCAAAGAGTAAAAGAACCTGAAGTTGGATGGATAGGGAAGCGAGAAGTCACAGAGGAGTTTGCAATGAGGAAGAATAGGTCCAAAATGTATTGCAGGAAAAAAAACTAATTAAAACAAGGAAAATCAATAGTCTAATGACATTAGGCACATATCTCACTAATGTTTACCCACTGTAATGTCAGAGTCAAGTTGAGAAGTCTATGTTGCTAGAGTTGACTTTATCACAGCTGAAGAGGTTTCCAACAGGAGTTGATGGAATGACATTCCACTTTTAAATGTATTTATAAGATGCTCATCCCTTGAACTGTTAAGCTGACTGTTCATCTCAGCTTCCATTCACATTTCTAACTACTCCATTGGTTTATGTCATTATTATTATGATGATGATTATTATTCTCATCATAACTATCATGTGTGATGTTTTGGTTTTTTAGCACAGGAATGGCTTTCTTTTCAGCCTCCTAAATGGGATTACGGACATAAACCACCATGCCTATCACTTCAGGAGGATATTTTTTACAGATTTTGATGGAAAATTATGTTTAAAAGTCAATATTCACTAAAATAACCACAAAACACATTAGTATATTACTATAAAGGCAAAGTTATGAGGATTCAGCCATTAAAATACCTTGCTCATAAGCTTGAGCTCTTGAATTCAAATCTGCAACATCCACATAAAAGCTGAGTCTGCCCGTGGGTACTGTGACCCAGCACAGTTTGTGGGATTGCTGGGGACAGACAGATTCCTGGTGATAAGTGGGTAGACAGTCTAGCCAAATCAGTGGGTTACCAGTTCAGAGACCCTGTCTCGACAACTAACAATGGAGAATAACCGAGAGAGAACCATGCTTTAAAATTCCAGTCTCCACAACACACAGATGTAGATGCATTTGCATACACACACATGCACATGTGCACATACTCATACATACATATGCCACAAACACACAAACAGAGGCTTTGTATCACATAACATATTCTAATTTAGTTCAGAAAAAAAGATTTTAATAATTGAAATTATAAAATGCCCAGATGTAAAAAATTAATATTTGAAATAATTGAAATATTTGAAAAATCAATATTGTGTCAATAATTTTTATGTTTCATTAAGCTTTATAAAGATGAAAAATAAGTAAGCAATGATTGTCATTTTTACCTATTAGTTCAATGAGCATCTATAACCTTATAGGATCTTAAATATCTTAGTTTTTATTTTTCCTTGTTTTAATTTATTGGAAATATATCATAGTTTTAGCTACAAATAATGATACTGAATTCAGGGTTAGTATATCTCACATTCCACTGCTAGAAGTGACCCCATCAAGAACGACATAATTCTACAGTGCATACAGTAAATAATTTGGATGAATGAAGGTGTATTAGTATAAGCACCTAGGGCAACTCAGTAATTTTTATCAATAAGACTTATTAAGAGACTCTTTTGAAGCTGTTCAATAAATATTATCTGATAAATGATATTATACATGATATATAATTTGCCCATAGACCATTAAACCATGATATAAACAAAATAACTTATTTCTGAACTACAATAAAATAGGTTCCTTCTGCTGCCCTACTGTATCAACACTAAAACCTAAAGCAAAAGAGAAACAAATGCTTCACGATAACTGATTTGGAAAGGGCTGTCAAATACTGGGAAAGGCATTCCTTTGTACTTAATCCTTCAACAAGGCACTCGGATTGAGGAAGGTTCAAAGTGTCTCTAGTGACCGTACCAAGAGTAAAGGAAAGAACAGCATCACAACCCAGTATCTGCTGGAGCTGATCAACTTGATGTAAAACAACATACTTTTAAAATACATCATCACCACACACACAAATATTTGTGCAAGTTCACGCTGAGCATACCAGGAACTCTTTGGAGAATTCCTCAAAATAAAATATTTTGCCAGGGGTGTCGGTGGTGGCCAGACTTTGGACACAAATTCGAAGATATTTAACTGTTCCTTTGTTGCCTAGCCTAAGAGGAATGCTTGTCCTTGGTGATTGACACAAAAGGGGACTCCCACATTATTTCTGTTTGGAAATACTTTAAAGAACACAACATTCACTATTGAAACTTCAGCTGCCTTGTTACAAAACCATCAAATACAGTGGGAGCTTCTTGGAACATTCGACTAACTTTGCTGGTTTGAATTCAGGGTGATCTGGTTGCCAGAACATTTGAAGGCAGTTTGCAAGTTTAAATAGATATGTTTAGATAAAGAGGGTTGATTTATCTAATTCTTAGGGTAAACATCTTTTCCAGCTAGGCATAAGTAGAAAGAGATCACTAAAAACAAATGAATCTGGCCATGGTAGACTACACCTGTAATCCTGTATTTGGCGGGCTAAAGAAGTTGGTTCATAAGATCAAAGTCAGCTTGGACTATCTGAACTACATAAGTAAGTAAGTAAACAAGTAAATTTCATTAATGTTCTCTGTGAAAATCTTGCCAGGTCTTTGCAGAGAAACTGTATTTTTTAAATAAATGTTTGTGAATAGGAGCTGGAGGGTAAGGGTCTCAAAGAGTCACACCCAGGGCTTTCTAAGCTCTGTCTATACAGAGAGCCAAATCCTTACATTCACAACCCTTCACCAAGTCACAATCCTTGTCAAACACAATTCAGATTTCCCAAGAGAGCTAAGGAGCCTGACACCTGCCACTTGTGAGCGTGTGTGTGTGTGTGTGTGTGTGTACATGTGTGCAGAGATCAGAAGAGAACAGCAGGTATTCCAGAGAAAGAGAGCGGTCCCCTACTCTCACATGGATGCTAGGGATGCAGGCTCAGGTCCTCACGCTTTTAATCACTCCTACCCACTGCCCCCGATGTTGCTCCCTGGCCCCGGACTCCTATTATTTTTTCAATAGTTAATACTAAATCGCTTAACACGCCAGTGGACAAACACCTGATTATCTGCTGGAGTTCATACCCCCTCATAGCTTCCTAACCATAGCTACTGAGGGGCAATGAAACACAGAATTCACCTCACAATGGTCCTCAGAGTCTTAAGTACACTATATAAAGCCACTCTCCTGTCAACAGTACTTGTACTCCGTGGACCACAAAGGGCAGGATCAAGCCCACTGTAAATTTAAAGAGCTTCTTGCTTTAAAGTTGACATGGGAAAGTAGTAAAGACCTCCAAAGTACAAACCTCAAATTGCTTGCACGTTTGCTCCCCATGTGAAGCCAGTATTCGTACTGAAACATTTCTCTGGACTTTCTCCAAGACTCTTCTGGTACAAAATACACAGGAGACAAGGCATTCATGAAACGTCTTCAAGTCTATAGTATTATTTCTTAGGAGATGGCTTGGAAAAGTCATCCAAGTGAAAGACTTTTCCCTTGAGAAGGGCATTGATAGTATGATTTTTTTTCTTCCTGACTGAGAATATAATAAATACAGTTTTATTTCTATTAATCTCTGCTCTGGCCTTGAACGTCCTAATAAAACTCAGTGAAACAGTCAGTATTCTTTTTAAGAAGGAAGACAGTTTGTCATAAATATGTTCCCAGCATCTGAGTACACTGAACTTTTATGGATAATGATACCCTCTTTTAAAGAGGCTCATACTGAATTTTACTTCAAGAAAGCCTTTCTGTATTTGTTATCAATGGCTGCTTTGGAACAACAAAATGCTGAGGGTTCAGTAGTGTAAGCAATGGTAACTTATTTTCTCACAGTTCTGGAGACTGGGAGTTCAAGAACAAGGTTCTGTTCCACAGGTTCCTAATGAGGGTGGGTAGATGGCTGGCTTCTTGCCTTGTTTTCTAATGATGGAGGAACATAGGGAGAGTATTATCTTCCTATTGTTATAAACCATTATCTCCACTAACTTTTGGCTCTTTCTTAGAACTCTACTTAATGTTAAATCCTTCTAAAATACTTATGCCAAAATCTAATCATGTGGGGATTTAAGGCAACAGTATCTAAATTTTGGGATTGTAAGATTCAGTCCATTTTCATGCCACAAACAGATTCCTGAGCTATGGAATATCTGGGCAGCACATACTTCTAAAATGTCCCCAATCAAATACAATTTATCAACAAATTTAAAAAAAATAAGAAGGGAGGGAAGAAAGAGTTTAACAGAAATGAGATAAGACAAGACCAAAAGACAATCTATTATGCCAATAGGCAGTAAAAATTCGCAATAGCCCAGTAAATCTTGAAGCCTATATGTGAGCTAAGGACATGGTACAAAACTGTGTAAAAACACATTAGGTCTTGTTTTTTGTGGAAATCAAGAATCACAGAAAAAAATCAGAAAAACATAAAAGAAAAGTGAAAAACTGAAAACCTCTAAGAATCAGCCTTCATTCATTAACAACTTTTTATTAAACTCCTGCAATAACCAAATACTCAGCCTAACTGGAATCTACATCTTTGCATAGAGACTAAAAATAAAAAGATACTTGAAATATTCAGACTAATTAAGGATATGAAAGGGGATGTTTTGGTGGTATGAATATATAATAAAGGATAGGATAAGGGCAATGTGGCACATATCTTTAACCCTAGTACTCAGGAGGCAGAGGCAGGCAGATCTCAGTGAACTGGTCAGTTGGGTCTACCTAGAGAATATCAAGCAAACCAGGACCACATAGTAAATCCCTGATTCATAAATAAATAAATGATATTTGACCGAATCAAGGATAAATTTAGAAATGATAGTGGTACACACCTGTGATCTCTGCAGGTAGAAAGCAAAGGCAGAAGGATGTTCTATGTTTAAGCCAACTGGAACTATACAGTAAGTTCTAGAACAGCTAGAGCTACATCATGTCATCTGTCTCAAAAAGAAAAAGATAAAGAAGAAGGATGGGTAAGAAGGAAGAGGAGCAGGGAGAAGGAGAGAGGAGGAAGAGGAAAGAAGGAAGAGGAGAAGAAGTTGGAGGAGGAGAGGAAAGAGGAGGAAAGTGTTTCTATTGGGGATGGTACCTAAGCTAAAATTTATAGAAGTTATGACTGTAATCTAGACAAGAAAAGAAAGAAGGTGGTTGTGAAAGGCAGAAGTAGCATTAGTGAAAAGGAATTGCCTTGGGAATTCAGAGTACATGAGACATCAGAAAGAAAAGGAAAATGTGAAAAAATAAAAAAACATTGTACCTAAGACAGCAAGCAAGACTCCTGGAGAGAAAGCTGGCAGATTATGGGGTCACTTAGAGCATCAAAAATGTAGGAGAGGAGCAAAAGATGCTTCGTTTTATCTTCATTTGGAATCAAAGAAAGCCTTTGAAGTATTTCTATTCTCTCTCTCTCTCTCTCTCTCTCTCTCTCTCTCTCTCTATCTGTGTGTGTGTATGTGTGTGTCTGTATCTGTGTGCCCGTGTGTCTGTGTGTGTGTTTGTATGTGTATGTGTGTGTTATGGTACAGCTTAAGGATGAGAATTAATGTCACCAGGATTTTGTAAACATATTAGTTTCGTAGTATGAAAAAGAAAATGGAAAAGGAAAACCATGAAGAAGTAATAACTGCTCTCCTAAAATTATTCATCCAACTACTGATGATGAAAAATAATATTTTGGGGGACAATGGGGATAGTGATGAAACAAAATGGCGAATGAGGACATTCACAGAAGACTACACAGATAGCCTAGGTGAGGTACCAACTAGGAAATATGGAGGATAGTCACAGTGATGGGATTATGCTAGGATTTTATATTCTGAACGAGTTAAAAAATTGCTGCAATCATGCCAATGAGAATTTCAATCCCAGAATAGACCCTTCTAAGGGGTTAATAAAGAAATTCACAGAGAAAGATCTGACAGAAGTCCTCATGTTGCTAAGTTACTGGTGCTGAGAGATTGAGATCAGTTGGAGCAGGCAACAGGTGTATTTGCTCCAGTCCATGCACTCCAAGGTACGAAAGCAATGGTAAGGGATCTAACTCAACAACAACAAAAAAAAAGTGCTTTCATGTACACTTGGCATTCCTAAGAACCCCAGGGGTCTGCAGAATCAAGACTATCTCCAGTAACACTATAAGGTCATTTGTGTCCAAAATGCTGAAGGCACAGCAAACACAACATTCCTGGTTGCCTTCTCTTAAGATGGTACTAAGAAATTTGCAAAAAAAAAAAGAAAAAAGAAAAGAAAGAAAGAAAAGAAAAGACAGAAAGGAAGGAAGGAAAGAGCAAAAGACTAAAATGCCACAGATTTCTTTAATTCTGAAAATTACGTATTTTCTTATTAAAACTACATGTGCTATTAGCCAATGTTTTCACCATTACTAATGAGCTGACATGCTTTTAATCTCTAATATGGTAAGCATTGCTCACATAACCCACAGAGATATGTTGAAGACCCCAATGACAGAGCAGAGAATGCTTTCAGTCCTGATGTGGGATTCCCCTCTGCATGCTGTGAATATGTTTTATTGCCAGGAGTTAATAAAGAAGCTGCTTTTGGCCAGTGGCTTAACAGAGTAAAGCTAGGTGGGAAAACTAAACTGTATGCTAGTAGAAAGAAGGCTGAGTCAGGAGAAGCCATGTAGCCACCTATAGCCCACAAGAAGCCATGTAGCTGCCCAGAACCTTGCCGGTAAGTCACAGCCGCGTGGCCAGTGATATACACAGATTAATAGAAATGGGTTAATTTAAGATATAAGAGTTACCCCAAATCTACAGAGAAGCCCTGTCTCAAAAAAAAAATAAAAACAAAACAAAACAAACATAAAGGATGTAAGAGTTAGCCAGAAATACTCTTAAGCTATTGTCCAAGCATTATCGAAAATAACATAGTTTCTCTGTGTTTATTGTGGGGCCAGGCAGGACAGAAGCCTCCCCCAACATGATCCAAGAAGTTTGTAAATTGACTTAAATTAATCAGTGAAGCTTTCTAGGGGACATCAGTCACAAGGGAGGTTCATGAGCACCAGACGACTAATGTGGCCGATACCATCAATCTCAGCCAACACTCTTTCTGACTAATATGCAAAACAAACTTGCAAAATATGAGCTTGTCCCAAAGAAAAGCATAAATGAGAAAGCCAATATTCCACGCAGGCACCACACAGGCTTGGGACTGCCGAACGTTATACCCTTAAAATGTCTGTGGGCTTCTGATGCTTCTGGAGATATCCCTTTGTGAGGAAGGACAAGAACACTTCCGTAGAGCACTCTGGAACACATTCGTAGACAGTGAGCAACATCCATCCTGCACTTCCAGAGACACGCTGACCATCGAACAAAGGCTTAGAAAGAGTGCCAGGCACTACCTTGGAGTTCATTTATCAGTAAAAGAATAGCATTCAAACTGTGGCTCTGCAAGTCATGAATTTCTCTATTAAGACAGTTTAGCTATGCTTTGGCAGTTAATGCGAAAGCTCTGAAATTTCAGTGCAATCACTTTGTCCAGCTGGGTCGCATTCCCATCCTTCGCAACTGCTCAAGTGTGTGCCACGTAGCAGTTGCTCAGCAAATCCACGCCCCACAGAAACTGTCACCCGGCTGACACGACCTCACAGCCAAGGCTTTTCTGTCACTACTCACTAAGGACACTCCCCAACAGCAGACGGAAGAGTGGATTTATGTAAATCCCATCCAAATTTGGCACTTCCCATCCTTAGATTAACACCTCTCACATAATCATGTATACAACACCCTGAGAAACTAGCTCTTCCTTCATCCCACCTCCAGGTCCTCCCAATGTGACAGATGTACTTTACATTCAACCTCTTGAATGCCGTCCACACCTCCTCTCCCCACTTTGTCTTCTCTCTGCCTGCTCCTCTGATTTATACTCTATTTTTGGTAGCCTGTATTTCAGGGGAACATTTGTTTTGTGGGAACATCTTTTATTTCTCAGGTTGTTATATTGCTCTGAAATAAATTCATAGATTAAAATCGAATTGCTAAATTTCCTATGATTGTAGGACATACACAAACATAGGTGTACATATATGTCTATATGATAGCTAGAGATATGGAATTATTAATAATCTGTGTTGATAAATGCCATAAATATATCTAATGAATTTTCAAAATATCTCTTATTTTAGTGTCTCTAGTGTTTTTAAAACCTCAAGGCAATGCATTATGGTCAAATTCAGGAGGTCTTAGATATGTGTGCCCTTGTCCCCAAAACCAGGAAAGAATAATAACAAAAGTATCATTCTTTATTTCTTTTCCCAACATCTTTTTAAAACATCCTCGTGACTTGGTTTAGAAGCACAGAGAATAGCATTCCGGTTTCCCCGTATACAGATGACAGTCAAAAGGTGATGACGTATGTGAGAATATGACGTATGTGAGAATACACGTGAATGCATGTGCATATGATGTGAGTGTGCACTGACGGGTTAGTTACCAAGCATTCATGTGTGTGTCTACTAACCCTATTTCAGGAGGAGGCTTTAATAATGCCTAGGAGAGCAACAATAAAAGAGAAACAATCGGTGTATTGTATCTCTCTGATCTAAAAAGATGGGGAAATGATTAAATAAGTCAATGGGTGGAACTAATCCAGTCTCAACAGAGCAGCACTGTCATAGGAGTCAGCGTAGATTTTAAAGGACAAAACAGATGATTCAATCTCCCCCGGAACACTGTGTCTCAGCTGAGAGGCTTCCAGAAGCTGTGATAGATTCACATATGCTCTGTCCCTTCTCCACGACTTGCCCAAACCTTTTCTCTTACTGGTGACTCTAAGAAAGAGACCGACAGTTCAACACCCTGAATAACGTTTTAGGATATATTCAGAAGATATTTCTCATCAACCTGGTTCAGGGAAACATTCAAATATCTACCCACGGCCTCATAATTTCATGTTATTCTGGGTGTGGCTATATCACTTTATATAGCTCATCTACTTATGTATCTCCATATCAATACATAACTCTCAAGCCAATTTACAACATTATTGTATCTTAATTAAGGGAGCCATCTTAGTTCCAAGAGACTGGAACCTAGAGGGGCTTCCAGGTGTCCAGGGCAATGTGCCCAGTTAGTTCCTTGGGCAGCTGAGGATAGGGAACCTGAAATGGCCCTATCCTATAGCCATACTGATGAATATCTTGCATATCACCATAGAATCTTCATCTGGCGATGGATGGAGATAGAGACAGAGTCCCACATTGGAGCACCCGAACGAGCTCCCAAGGTCCCAATGAGGAGCAGAAGGAAGGAGAACATGAGCAAGGAAGTCAGGATCGTGAGGGGCACACCCACCTACTGAGACAGTGGAGCTGATCTATTGGGAGCTCACCAAGACCAGCTGGATTGTGACTGAAAAAGAATGAGATAAAACCGGACTCTCTGAACATGGCGGACAATGAAGGCTGATGAGAAGCCAAGGACAATGGCACTGGGTTTTTTTTGTTTTTGTTTTTTTTTTATTTTTATTTTTTATTTTTTTTTTCTTGCTGATTTTTTTTATTAATTAATTAATTTAATTATTAAAGATTTCTGCCTCTTCCCCGCCACCACCTCCCATTCCCTCCCCCTCCCCCAATCAAGTCTTCCTTCCTCCTCAGCCCAAAGAGCAAGCAGGTTTCTCTGCCCTGTGGGAGGTCCAAGGACCACCCACCTCCATCCAGGTCTATTAAGGTGAGCATCCAAACTACCTGGGCTCCCACAAAGCCATTACATGCAATAGGATCAAGAACCCATTGCCATTGTTCTTCAGTTCTCAGTAGGCACTGGGTTTTGATCCTACTTCATGTTCTGGCTTTGTGGGAGTCTAGACAGTTTGGATGTTCACCTTCCTAGACCTGGATGGAGGGGGGAGGACCTTGGACTTTCCATAGGGCAGGGAACCCTGACTGCTCTTCGGATTGGAGAGGGAGGAGAAGAGGAGTGGGGGGAGGGGGAGAGGGGCGGGAGGAGGGGGAGGGAAATGGGAGGCTGGGAGGCGGCGGAAATTTTTTTTTTCAATAAAAAAAAGAAAATTACTTTGTCAGTTTTCATGTTCTAAGAAAATATTGTAAGGGTAAATTGTTTAGTTATATATTTTGTTTACCTAGCAATTTCCTTAAACTGCAAAGAAAATGAATCAATTACTTATATTAAAAAAAAATGTATGCAGTTGTGCTGATCTTAAAACATGTTAGATTCCAGCTGCAAAAATAAGAACTTTATACATGGAAAGGCATGTCTTTATCTAATTATTAATACATAGCATAACTTCAAAGAAAAAGAAAAGCCCGAATTAGATATAAAAGAGATGCCACGCACACAAATTTAAGGGGGTATCACAAGTGAGAGGACCTGAGATTTAGCTTCTTCTCTGAGCATTTAGCTCAGTGTGAGCATCTAGAAACAGAACTTAGGGACATAGCAAATTGAAACAAAATGTAGGCCATGTTTGAGGCTAGCCAGAGGGAAGAAATCACTCTCTCGAGGTTACAGACACCATGAGAAGCTTCAATGAGGCATATTTTCCCCACTGTGGGTCTACCTTTATCCAAGAGAGGTTTGCTATCAGATAATAGCTCAAGCTACTCCTCTGAGAGACAAGGCAGAGAAAGGGTACAGGAAAAGGTCTAAACTCGAAAGGGATTGCAGCCATACAAACTTTGGAGTGATGTGTATATTCGCTGCTCATTTTCTCTCTCTTTAGACTTTAAAAAAAATTTCTCGGTAGCATTTAACTGCAAGTATTTACTATCACATGTATGAACATGTTTATATGTGCACCCTTATGCATGCATCACTTTCAAAACAATTTTATAGGAAAATTGAAAAGATTGGGAAGAACGACACAACAGTCTTCGAATATTAAAACTCACGCATACCAAGATATGAGGTATAATAGTTGCTGACCTATCTTCCAAATTATTGCTGCTTAGGTCCAATCTGTTAAAGGGAAAGGAAGCAATAAATTTGACCCTAACTTACCGCACATTTTAATTGCGCAATATTCCCAAGGGGTGTCAGGGTCAAGAGTATAGCACCATGGCCTCGGCTTGCCATCAGGATTGCGGCAATAATTATCATCAAAGCCCTTGTCGGGATATCTGCAAACCACACCAGGAAAAGTGTCACGTAAATCTGCCTGCAAACACCATACACAGCCCTCAATTCCCAGAATAGCTTTCCACTTAGCCTGGTAGTCGGAGCGTGGAAAAGATGCGTTTCCCACCTTTTGCTTTATAGGGTCTGCCAGTCGCTAACTGCCTGATTTCATTTACACATTCCACTAAGGACACAGCATCACCCTCTTTGTTACTAAAGTAGGTCCATTTTGGACCTGTCCCCCAGTTAGGATCTCCAACTGCATCTCTTTTTCCACAGAGTCCAATTAAAGACAAATTTCACAAACATGACCTTGTGTAGAATGTTCATTAAGGGAGCAGGTTCTCTTCTAGGGCAGGCTTAAACTTCAAACCAAAGTCCGCTTTCAATAGCTCTGCTGCTAATGACAGCTCAATTTTGGAAATGGAGCCTTGCTAGGTCATGCCCTCCCCTCCACCAGAGCAAGAGACAAACTCCATCACACCAGTTTCCCCACCTCCCACCTCCCTTTAAATTAGCAGCACCCTGTCCTGGTGGTTTGAATTTAATTGCTACCATATCCTTTCTGGTCTCACTTAAAAGAAATGACACACATTTTAAAAATAGAGTTTTCATTCCATTTACAAGAGCAAAAAAGAGGAAACAAACAAAAACATAGAGAAAAGTTAAAAAGGCAATTTACACTAATTTCTAAAGGAAGATGGAGCTAGACTAATTATTTGCCTTTTAATCATTTATTATAAAATTAATTCCATTTTGCTTTTTTTTTTTCTCAACTCAAAATTTTCACATGACATTTTGGCCATTTTAAAATGCATGAGGCTAAAACAGCCAGAGGATTGTTTTGTGTTGTCTTTTCTTTCCACGATGGACATGAACTGTGCTAAGGTATTAGACATGTGGCCTAATTATCTAAAGATGCTACAGGAAATTTGGTTGTACTTAGCAATATACTGTCTGCCAAAAGGATGGTCTATCAAAGTGATCATTATCTCATTAGCCACATTGTACGGGTTTTTTTTTTGTTTTGTTTATTGCTATGGGAAACAAGAGAAGGCTCACTGCTTTCATTCTGCATCTTTCTGGCAGTTTTGGTCAACAATCTTCCTTAGTTTAGCAACTCAACTGAAAGGGTAGCTACTGTTCTCAAATGTCTAATCATGAACATATCTTATCACGCAAAGACTACGTTCTGCAGACCCCAACAACTGTGGCAGAAGCCAGAGAAGAAAAGCTAATACCACATTACCAGGCTGTGAGCTATAATAAAGACAGGATTTTCATGGTGGTTTGTTATAGAACGAACAACAGTATGTAAAGAGAAAACTATGGGAGCAAAATCTGATGAGATGTTACCTTTCAGGCAAGAATTTGTGCCGGTGAGGTGTCTGATGATCCCAGCGCTGACAGGTCTTGCCCGACTCGGTGTGATCCATGGGACCCCGGTAGCTTTCACCATTGCAGGTCATGCATTCAACTAATAAAATTAAAATATGCTATGTTAGTTGTTTCTGGTAGTAAGACCAATATCATTGTTCTGTTTAGAACAGTAAATTAATCAGTTATTAAAAATTCAATAGCCATACTCTCTGTCTTAATTTTAAATTGGGTTCTTATGCCCATAAATAGCAACATAAAATAATACCTATGGAATGTACCATGTATTTTATACTATATTTAACATAATTCCATCCAGATTTAATGTAAGGACATAATGCTGCCTAATTTTCAGTAACTCTTCAAAAATACATAAAAATTGGAGACATAAGATTGACTCTCACAGACTGCTCCCCTGTGAACTACATTGTAAGATCTTAGTGCGTGTATCACGAATACGCTAGTTGTTCTCACTCCTCTTGCCATCTCTACACACACGCATACAATCCTGGGACTTAAACTAAGCATGTATTATATATCCATTAAGAACTGACATACTTAAGAGAGCAACCAAACAACTGGTCAGCTACAACGTAAGAACACAAGCTTTTGCACGCAAATTTATAGGTAATTACAGCTCCATTTTGTTAGTAGCAATTCATGCCGAGCATGTGGGCAAGCTAACATTCTTACCTTACGGAAGATGACCTGCTACTGAACTCCGTGCGCCCACTCTTTAAAAATGTATAAGCTGATCTAATTATGCAGGATCATACTGATGGCTCTGTGGGTTAATTAATTGTGCACCTCTGGCTGGTCTCAAGTCACACTGAAAACTGAGTCCCATCAACTAGCTGCAAATGAGATTTCTCAAACAGAAGGTTGATTTGTAGCACAGCAAGCATCCTGTGGAATAAATCACGGCATGGCTCTCCTACGAAGCCGTCCGGCTTCCCCAAACACATCATTTGTATCTCGTGAGCACTGATCATCTAACTTTAGCTGGAGTGAGGAAAGATATTAATGTTAAAATTAATTTATCTTCTGGATTCTTGCCTAATAAATATTGGGAGTGTTTGGTATGTGACATTAGAATGGTCTCTTCTTCTGAAATGTTTACTTTAATAACATAACGGACATTAACTGTTAACTGTCTGAATATATGATCCATGTATTGGAGTGTCCATCTACTTTCTTTTCCTATAGAATAATTCATGAATTAAGACAAAGGACCAATTCTGCTCCTTGCATGTGATGAAAAGATTGCCCGGGATACAGTCAATAGGCACCGGAACTGTGAATGAGGGTGGCATCATGAAGAAAGGTGTTCAGTTTAGTCGCTGTCATCCACACCGAAATGCTTCACGGGTTACAGCTCGTAATAGTTCAGCTTTCATTTGAATGGAACGAATTTACTTAGTGCTCCCCATTTTTAAAAGGATGTTAAGCTTTGATATTTTCAATGAAAATGGCACTGTTCTCGTTGCTTGTTCCTTTGTATTCAGTGAGAAGTAGATTACCTATTCCCGTTGTAATGTACCGCTCAAAACTGTTTCTGCAGCTTGTAATAATATATCTGCCAATAAAATGGAATAGAACTATTTTCTTGGAAGCATTCCTATGGGAATTATTATAAAATATTTTCCGACTTCGAGTTTAACAGCATTAGGAAAAAGTTGCTACACAGATGAAATTCGTGACTACATAGCATGACTACTTTCCAAAACGAATGTGGGAGATTAATGTGCCTCCACATTAAATTGCATAAAAGTCACCTTCAGCTCTCTTTAACTGTCAAGCCCTTGTTGAGCAGGTTTAGACTGGGTAGCAGTGATAAGGTCTCAGAAGACCCTGATGTTGTTGGCAGCAGGATCCCACCGTGTGACAGGATCAAAACTTCTATGTTTGAGGGAATAGCTTTCAGAGACTAGTTTTTCTTGGGTGTTAAAGTATAGATAAAATTAATAACATAAACAGGAACAAATAAGCAGTAAATGGTGGTAATATATAATAAATTAATTAGGTATAAGTTAGAAAACTAATGTTAAGTTATAGGAGACAAAGCCATTATTGGTGTAAAAGATGAACAGGCCCTCTGAGAGGTCCAAGTTGTCCCTCTTTTAAAGATTACAGAACAAAATTTGATCATAGGATCTTATTATTTCATATAATAAAATTATAAAGCTACTTGATAATTACTAACTCATTCTTAATGAGGCAATCTTTGCCACTTACCACTTAATAAATGAAACCTAATAACAGATAGCCAATTCATCCTATTGTCTAAGCTCAGTGGATTTTGAGAGTTCTCCTTCGTGTTTCTGTTCACGTCACATGTATGTCAGTTTTACATGTTTAATACGCTTTTTATTAGTAGTTCTATGGTTCATGGGTGTATAGACAAAACTGCTTATTTTGAATTTTTCTTCATTAAAATCCACATAGAACTTAGCTCACTTTAGCTTGAATTTAAAATCTCCCTGTTCAACTCAGGATGCCTGAATATGTTTAGTCAATAGGGCAGGTGTGCACTCACTTCTAAAGACTGGTTCCACTGTTATCAGACCTCCAGAAAGCATTTATCTGCACACTTTGTGACACCGTGCACGACAACACCACATGTCTTCCACACCAGTGGACGATGGTCTCCTCTAAGAGATGTTTCATGACCTCAAACTGGTGAAGGATGTTAAGGAATTTCCTCCTAAGCATAGCTAAAAACAAGAGTGTTTTAAAATACTTCTTTTCTAGCACTTATATTTGACATCACCCCTGAGAATAAATGTCAATGTGTTTGCAAAAGGGGAGCGAGGAACGAAAATCATATCCCAATAAGAACTAGGACGGGAATGCAGGAGTCAGGCTGTACAAAGTTTGGACCAAACTACCTGCCCTCCGAAATACTTTCTCAGACCAAATAAAAGCAGTAAATATACTTGCCATTGATTCTCAATCTCAGAAAATTATGCTTGTGGAGATTTCCCTAAATGGAGAGGTTTATGTTCTTCCATGTGTAATTTAGAAACCAGTATGCATTACAAACTTATTCATACAAAACAGACTTATTCATAATGTTATCACAGATGCGTTTATTATTTTTAAAAGGAAAGGAAACAATGAAGATGTTGAGGGAACAGAGTATGACAAGGGATGGAGAGGAGCAGGTTACAGAGACACACTGTCTAGCACATGAAGTCGAGAGCTGCAGCTTAACGAATGACAAACATATTCTCCTTCTCCATGACAGTTAGCTAACAACGCCTTTGCTTCCGTGATAAATAGCAACATAATATAAAATAGATATTCATGGAGGATATAGAAAACACTGCATTAATAAACAGGTATGACATCCTACTATAAAAACGGACAGAATTCCAGAGGTCTTTTCCATTCCCCAAGTACTTCAAAATCCTAATAGATCTGAAAATGATTTAATTCATGTTTCATCTGGATTTGTGAAATCATAGGAGCTTTGACAGAACTGAAAAAGCCAATTGATTCTGTCGTCAAATGACTGAGAGTAATGCAACTGCGCACAATGCTAAAATGATCACTGTACCGTCTTGCTGGTCATCCAGCTTTCCAGTGCAAAAGGAAATACAGAATATGTTCACAGTGAGAACACAGTGCAGGAAGTGGCTAAGGTGCTCGCCTTCCAGGCAGCGTGGGATCCCAGTTTGATCTTCTCAAACACGGTTTTGAAAGGCACTGAGCTGCAGACATGCCTCATGCGTGGTTGCAGTCACCCCCAAAATAAAACGGAAATTTGAGTTTGGGGGAACCCTGGCATATCGTCTCTTGAATCTATCCAGTCTGGGCTGTGTGGCTTCAAAACATCCTTAACCACATTTATTCAGAAACGGGCTGGATGAACAGCACCAGGATGACTACTCAAAGACAGTTTTATCTAGGGCAGTGGTTCTCAACCTTCCTAATGCCAAACCCTTTTACACAGTTCCCCATGGTGTGGCGACCCCGAACCACAAAATGATTTTGCTGCCATTTCGTAACTGTCATTTTGCTACTGTTATGAATTATCACATAAATATCTGATATGCAGGATATCTGATACATGACCCTCAAAGGTTGGCCTAGATTCTAGGTCCTCACAGGGGGTCTATGGCAGCAGAATTAGAGGTAGGCGAGCTTCAGTGAACAAGTAAATGCCCACTATTCCTTTTCACAGAAGATTACTCCAGGCTGGTGTTGCAATTCACATTGATAACTGGCGCTGTTACCTTGCATGAATCTGCTGACGCCAAGTTTGTGATATGTTGTGAGAAAAACGCTCCCATTACTACCTATACTTGCACTTGAATGAACAGCATATTCATTGTAACTGATTCATTGCTCTTAATCTTTAAGGTGAATTACAGTTCTATACACGGGGGCAGGTAGTGCCCCACATGGTATTCAGGTTCATTTACCTTCTGAACACTGAGGAATGTCACAGACTTCGTAGCGTACCTCTGGATTGCTTGTGAAACACCAGGGTCCCCCTTCTTCCCCTCGAGGATTTCGACAGTAGTTTTCCTGTAGGTCTTTATCGCGATAGCTCGAAGGCAAAAAGCTAGTTTTAAAATGATAATCATCACAGTATAAGAGCATGCAACATTAGTGTGGGCCTATTAATTATACTAATTACTGGGTATACTTTCCCCAAAAGTAGAGAAACATCTACTCATGTAATTTAGCATGTACTTTAATTTTGCTATTTCCAATATGCTTAAATACTTGAATTTTATCAAAATTGACCTAACTGAACTATCTGTATCCCACGTCAAATCAGTAACTACTAGCCTCCGAATTTCCTCAAGCCCAAATATTCTTGAAATATAATCGTGTTTTATAAAATACAATTTCAACACTCCAAACCATAGGTAAAAATTTCTCTGATTTAGAAAAACTTAAGCCACCATCTCTGCAGTTGACTTCTAGATCTCTCCTTGCACTGCTTATCCAGGGTCATCATCTGCTTATATACTGCTTTCCTCAGGAGGGAAATCACTCACACACACACACACACACACACACACACACCCCACATCTTGTTTCTTCACAGTTGAGGAAAAGATTGATGACGTAGCATGAGCCAAGAATCCAGGATCAAAATAAGCCCAGGTACCATTTTCAACTCTTTCTCATACCAACTGTGAGATCCCAGCAATAATTTCACCCCTCTGAACCATTTGCTCAGTAATTCACTAAGAACCCAGCATTTTTAAGAACTTAGATCTCATATGGTTGCTTTGAGAACTTCAAGGAGATGATGAGACACTTGACAAATGACACCAATAATTAAGAGACCCAACTCATTGTCAGTGCCGTAACAAGGAAGCCAATGGCTTATTCTCTTCCAAAGGTTTGATAACAATGGCTGAGATTGAGATTTGGTGTTCTCAGTTTTAGTCCATCAGAGTGTGTCATTGGGTATATTGAGATCAATTTAATAGCTTCGCCAAAAATATCTAAAGATTTAGTGGCAGTCTGTGACCCAGAAGAATACTCCAGCAAGAGAAAAGGAGAAAGCACTCTCTGTTTGTAATGCTTACAGTAGTGGATCCTTTATTTGTTCACTACAAAGCATCACAACAGAAGACCATTCTTCAATAGGCAATGCTTGTGCAAACATTTCAACCCAGTCACAAGTCTAGTAGTTAACTGGGCTTTTGCTAAAAGATGTTTCTACGTTTATTGGCCTCACTTCTGTGCATGAATACAAGCTATAAAGATCTAAGTCTCATATTAAATATGATTCAAATGAGTTTTCTATCCAGTGACATGCTAGTTGGGAAGCAGATAGGCTAATTATCCAGGGCTGATCTGCGACATGAATTGAGGGATCATTCACTACAGTTAAAGTTATTATGTACTAAGCAAAAAGGAAAGTGAGAGAAATCGTTTTAAAAATAAAGATGTTATACCACAGACTGAATACTGGCATGCATCCTGTTCCAAGCAACATTTCACAATAGAAGGTTTTGTCTGAGCATGAAGGAATGCCACAGTCAGGCCTTCAAAAGACATAAACTGGTGCTCAAAAATTAAATAACCAGTCTAAGACATTACTAAACATAGGCAAGGAACCAAACTTGCATTGTAAGAATTAAGCAATTGCAAGGTATAGCTCCATAAAGTGCTCATATCCTTACTTGCCCAGTATTTTAAATAAAGGAAATGGAAATAAGACGTTAGGTCATATGACTGATGGAAGTTATAATGCAATTAAAGGTAATTATAATTTTTAAAGCCTTCCCAAGAATCAATTTTGGAAAGTAAACCATTTATCTTTTCTTAGTTGTAGTCCCATCATTCTAGAATTTTGTGCCTGTGTCCTGTGTTTGTAATATTGCCTGAAATATATTTTCTTTCATTGATTAGCACTTCTCCAAATGTTCATAGTAAATTTATAAGAAAATACCTCTCTATCAGAAATAAAACTGATTTTCACTTTATATATTTGATGAAGTAACTCATCAACTAATTACATTTACTTAAGAAAAGTCTATTGTAAATTTACATTAGGAAAAGGCAGTGGTAATATTAGTTATGAGCCATCACTGTATCATACATACTTATCCCCTGGTTGGTGTGGGAATGATGCTCCCCAGACAGTTATTTTGTTAGTTACAGGTTTGTCAAGGGAACAATATTTTACTGAAGACACTAGTGATTTCACAGAACTGGATGAGAGAACTGAGAGAAGGGTATTCCATGATCAGGATACACTGTGTAAAAAAAAAAAATATCTGTTTTCAATTGAAGGGAAAAGGTTTCAAATCATAAAATAAAATTGCCCAGTATAACCAAAGAAGGAAGAGACTAGTGATTTTAGAATGTGTTCTTTTAAAAGTAGAAAGTAACTGGAAAATGGGTGGAGGGAAAGAAAGAAGGGGACGGGGTGAGGAACATGGCCAGAAGAAGAAAAATATTCTCACTGGAGTTACAGTCAGAAAACGAAGAGAAAAGATGTTCTTGTTTTTATAATTATGAGTCAATTGGCATCAAATTCCTCTTTGGGTCATAGAGGTTAAAGAGCTTCTCATTTCTTTATTTGGTGATTTTGACCTTCCCCCAAGCTAGCTGGCTCTCTTCTGTGTCACAGGTGTTGAGGCTGATCATCCTCAACATCCCACACTTGGTCAGGGTAGGAAGCCTCTCGCGCTCTTTCACTGACAGGTGTTCATTAGAAGAATGTTTATGAGAACTCCTTACACTAAAGGCCTGTGCCAGCCTGCGGGGTCTGTACCGAGCTGTTACTCACACAGATACTATTTTTATCTCTGTCCTTGCTGTTAGCAAAGTTTAAGAGAGATAAGTGAAGAAATATTTAAAACTGGGTTATGTCCAAATATACTCTAAACCATAAACTAGGTCTTCTGGGTGCTAGCCTCCCTCTTTTTTTTCTTTTTAATATAAACTGTGTTCATCGAAAACTTGATCTATTCTATCATCTGCTTCATTAATGAATGCTAGGAAGCCAGTGATGGATAGATGTAGATATCAGGTCACCTGATTCTCTGTGAGGCTTTTGTACTAATTTCAACATCTATCATCATCTTTCCATTAAGCCATTTGTAAAATATTTCAGTTTAGAAAGTCAACAATAAATCACTCTGCTAGACAAAAACATATTTCTTTTTTAAGTTAAACTTTAGTTACTACCTCATTTTAAAGTGTTAAGCTATCATGAAGCACCCCCCAAAAAAACTGCTAACTGATGAAAATTAAGTATTGTTTTCCTTAAACAAAAGGGGATTTGGATACTATATAAGATGCCTATGTTTCTCGGCACAATATCTACTTGGATAAGAAAGCCAGTTCCCAGGGAGATTCATTTCACATTTACTCCTCAAGCAGAGAATGTCAATCATAGAGAATTCGGGTTAAAATAAAACCTCGACTGAGTCTAGAACTCTCCTGGTCTAAGGTTGGATTGATTTTGATCGGATATCTTTGCTAGTGAAGAGTTAGGTCTAACTATCAACCAATGAGTTTTCTTCAGTATGCACACCTATAATAAGGGAGAACAAAATTCATTGTATTGTTTCTGATCTAGAGGCAATATCATGTTTTAGAGGCATTCTTTTAAAACTGTTGTAAATTACTTGGGAAAATTGTTGTTTCCTATTATTGAAATACTACTATAGACTCGATCAACTTGGACAGTCACTAGCTAGGGTTCGTCAGGCAAAGTCCCAAGGTTTCATTACAGCATTAGACAACCTAATTTTTATATTATACTTCAGTTGGTTAACTCATATATGTTTGCTAAAACAAAATCAATCTTGTAAGCATATGCTTTTTAAAAGTAGAAAGGAACTGGAGGGTGGTGGAAGGGAGGAGGGAGGGGAGGGGGATAAAAACATGGGGGAACCATATGGGTCAGTTTGGGGGAGGGATGGAGAGGGAGAGCAATGGAAGAGATATCTTGGTAGAGGGAGCCCTTATGGGGTTAGGGAGAAACCTGGGGCTAGGGAAACACCCAGGAATCCACAAGGATGACTTCTAGTAATAGGGGAGAAGGTACCTGAACTGGCCTTCCCCTGTAATCAGACTGGTGACTACCCTAACTGTCGTCATAGAACCTTCATCCAATATGATGCTCATCAGATGGAAGCAGACCTGGAGATCCATAGCCTAGCACTGGGTTGAGCTCCTGGAGTCCAGGTGAAGACAGGGAGGAATAATTATATGACCAAGGTGGGGTCAAGATCATGATGGGGTAACCCATAGAGACAGCTGACCTGAGCTAGTGGGAGCTCATGGACTCTCGGCTGACAGCGGGGGAGTCTGCCTGGGACCAAACTATGCACTTTGAATGTGGGTGGCAGTTCTGTGGCTTGGTCTTTTTGGGGGGCCTCTGGCAGTGGGACCAGGTTTTATCTCTGGTGCGTGAACTGGCTTTTTGGAGTCCACTCCCTAAGGTGGTATACCACGGTGGGCCTTGATACAGAGGAGAGGGGCTTGGTCCTGCCTCTACTTGAAATCCCAGGTTTTGTTACCTCCCCATGGGAGGCCTTATCCTCTCTGAGGAGGATGAGAGGTGGAGGGAGAGGTAGGGAGGAGGAGAAGAGAGGGAACTGTGGTTGTTATGTAAAATGCATAAAAAATTTTGATGTAGTAAAGATTGAAATGTGTGTTCATCAAGGGAAAGGAATCACATTTTGCTATTACAGACAAGTCAGAAAACACATACTACAGGGAGAATCACCATCTCATGCTGGAGGGTTGCTGCATATTCTGGGTTCCCTGTGAAACCGCCGTGAAAACACTGGACTGTTTGGGATACATTTGCACTACGTAACTAAGAACATAAAGTCATGTGCTGTGTT
Source organism: Chionomys nivalis (assembly GCF_950005125.1). NCBI lineage: Eukaryota > Metazoa > Chordata > Mammalia > Rodentia > Cricetidae > Chionomys > Chionomys nivalis. The sequence goes on from NC_080111.1 coordinate 21,613,631, forward strand.
ATTTGTCTAAGGAATAAATGAAAAAATCAGGTTAACTGTCTACCGGGTTAACTGTATAACTGTATTAAGCCTTGGCTGAAGTTTCTAACCAGATAGAACTGTTTCAAACTATTTGAGTTATTATTGAGACTATTTGTGAAATAGGTCTGGACATTTGATTCTCAGGTGCACGTAAAATGTTGATGTTTTTCCTCCATGATGATCAAAATTTCATAAGCCTATGAATATTATCTTCAAATGCTTTTCTTCTGCTACAGTGAATAAAGTTTTCTTCAGTGTAGATGTGTAATGTGGAAGAAAAATGTTCCTCACGACTTTAGCAACAGGTGACATAGGGACCAGCAAGCGAGTTAATCTGCGGCAAGAGAGCTTTGACTAATGGGCTCCAGTGTCGTGTGCCCTTCAGAACAAATCGAGGATCGCTATCCCCACCCCTACTCTGAAGGATCTAGTTCAGTCGATCTGTTTGTAACTTTGGTAGTGGGACATTCCAAGGTTTGCAGTGAGTCATTTTAACATGCAGCCAAAGCCGAGATCTTCCAAGGTTTAAACACACCTTTTGTGAGGTCTAAATCATTAATTCCCATGAATTCAAAGTATCCTCTCAAAGGCAAAAAGCAGAGAGAATCATTTTCAATAACAAATTGAGACACTGCGGTTAAAAAAAATGCTAGGCCATATTTAAATAATAAATTTGTGAATCTTTCGATGGCTCAATAATAATCTGTGTAAGTTTTGGCCTTGTGCAGGTCAGCAAACTGACTGAGCGATGGTGGCAGGCTCTGCTATCCTGAGGACTAACAAGTAACTGTTCACATGCAGACAGGCAGGCTTGCTTCCTCTTTTCCCCATGCTGTTCTTACCTGTGCTCGTGGGGGATCATGGAACTCCAAGGCTGACACTTGATGCCACTCTTGGTGATGGATACTGTCCCCTTGTAGCTGCTTCCTTTGCCAATGATGCAGTTTCTAATATAGTCTATTGATTAACAGAGAGGAGAAAAAAGGTTAGAACTCTGTGAATCATGTGCTGTCCTCGCTGGAGAGGAAAAATAAGAATCCACTTATGCACGTGAGTCATTGACTGATGCAAACCGTTTCCAACGATACTGAAAAGTCTTGCGTAAAGCTGGTACTCGTGTTTTAAAAGTAGGACATTTCAGAGGAAAGCAAAGCAAACAAGTCACGCAGTCATATGTTTGAATCTTGAGTGTATAATAGAAGCTAACCACAGAGATTATTCTTCGTCCTTTAATTGAATGAGTTTACAAACTCCGCTGGGTATACCACTGTGACTTGATGAATAAATACACCTAAGAAAATATTAAAAACAAAACTTAGGTGACTTCCAGAATCTATTTTAAATTCTGAAATAAAATATAAGACAGTGAAACTGATTTGTCTTTCCGACCTCAGCAAAGTCCTGTGGGTTTGTTTAGTTTCGCGGTTGTTATTACCTCTGTGTGTGTGTATTTATGTGGTGGCGTGAAATAACTATGCTGGGTCAATTATCGTTCTGCATGTTTAAATAGCATCAGCTTCTAGCACAGGGAACTGAATTCTAAACAGGAGCATGTGAGCTGTAGACAAGAGGATTGGCAGCTAGTCAGCTGGAGGAAGACTGAATAGAGGGACTCCTGTCTGATCACAAATTAGACTTCAGATATGTAAAATTATTGGGATATGTAAAAATTGTTCTGTTTCCTACTATTAGTTTTTACTTAAAGATCCAGTAAATTGACATAGAGGTGTCTATATTTGACATCAATATTCTAATTCAAGAGGCTATAATAGGTTCTTACAAAAAATTAATAAAATAAGGATCATTTTCACAAGTTCAATTAATAATTTTTATGTCACATAATGAAATATTTAACCTGTTAAAAGCATATTTAATATTCTATAGTTATCTCATTGGTATATTTTTGCTTTTAAACAGTGTAAATATTTACATATTATATCATATATAATATAATTTCACATAATAGACAAAATAACAATTTCAGTTGTTCAATTAAATAATTTTAAAGCATGCATACATGAACTCAATCTATTTGCCCCAAATCTTTGTGCCAACCACCATTATGATGAGCCACACAAAGTTGTTATAATTGAAAATACTACCTTAATCTTAAAATTTGTCACAATATAAGGTATGGTGATCTCATAACCCAAATGACACATCAGAAAATGAATGTAGAAAAGATAAGCTAAGGAGGAAGAGGGATAATTAAGGGAAATCTGGGAAGCACAGCCTTCCATCTAACGGGTGTTCCAACAATCATAGTCAAGGCACCAGATTCTTCTGCCTTAATCAGAACCTGACCAGGACCAGGGAAGACCTAGTGGCGAGAAAATGCAAGTGTAGAGATTACCCTTCATTTCGTCATGTAGTGCTTAGAAAGAAGGTCATTACCTTTGTTTTCTTCTTCTTTTTTTTTTTTTCTTTCGAGACAGGGTTTCTCTGTAGCTTTGGAGCCTGTCCTGGCACTAGCTCTTGTAGACCAGGCTGGTCTCGAACTCACAGAGATCCGCCTGCCTCTGCCTCCCGAGTGCTGGGATTAAAGGCATGCGCCACTACCGCCCGGCCTTACCTTTGTTTTCATAGAGGTCAAACTCATGGCCAAATCCCTTCTTCACTCCACTTGACATACTATTGAAAGGGAACCAGTGGCATCGTTTTCTTGTCTTATCAAAAACAAAGGCCCTGAAAAAGACATCTGAGTGAAAAGAAAGAATAGCACAATTCAACAGTTTTGGTTTTTGTTCTTAATGGGCACATGGTTTACCAAGGAGGACATACAGAATGGGTCATTATTGCATATTAAAATACAGTGGTGTGTGCATGTGTGTGTTCCTGATTTTGATGGAACAATCAGGAAAGACAAAATAAAGATTTTGTAGGTATCGATTAGAAAACCAGATCAATACTTTGTGGGAAGTTTTGACATTAATCACAATGACTAGTAGAAAAACTGAAGAAAACTGAAAGTTCCAACATTACATACATACCTAGATGATTTCTGAAAACTTTTAATAGTTTTGTAAGTGTCCATTAGTTAGAAGGTTTTAGTTATATGCAAGTGATTGCATTTGTGATATAAATAACTATACAATTATTTTCTTAAAATAACACATCCCCTGGGCCTGATAATGTAGCCCTTGTCCAGCTACAGGGATGCTGAGACTGGAGAAATATATTGAAAGCCTATATAGACTACAGAGTAAGTTCAAGGCAGACATGAACAGTTTTACAAGACCCTGGCTCAAAACAAAACAAAATATATAAAATAGCTAGGAATATAGCTCAGTGGAATTCATGTCCTAGCATGGATAGAGATTTAGATTTCCCCCTCAGTCTTGCAATAAAGAAGCTAGAATGATTAGCTGCATCAGGCTGAGTCCCCAGGCTCCCGGAACAGATAGCTTTGTGCCGCTCTTACACTCGGTCAAGGAAGTTTCTTATCAAAGTAGACAGTGCTTAATGCACAGACTTTTTAAGCGCCGAAGTTCTGAAAACAGTAACTGTAGGAACCTGGCCCCCTCACAGCTCAAAGAACATTCTAGAGAAGGGGGAAGAAAGAATGTAAGAGCTGAGAGATGGGGAGGTGTACTGTGAAATAATGCCACCCCTGGACACAACCTGGCCGTTCCACATAGCAATTCACAGCAGCTCTTGCTGCCCACACAAGACCAGTTGAAAATTCCAGCATGGAGTGATGACTGGCTCCTGAGGAGCTATGGCCAGCTGATGGCTGCTAAGCGAGAAAGAGTCACTTTTCTTTCAGGGGGATGGCCACTAGTAGATTGCCTATGCTTCACTGGACGATCCAAAGTCATGCACAGATAAGTACCACGAATTGAACTCAGTGGACACTTTTTTAAATTGATTTTTATGGGGCTCTACATTTTTCTCTGCTCCCCTTCCCTACAACCCTTTCCCAAGGTCCCCATGTTCCCAATTTACTCAGAAGATCTTGTCTTTTTCTCCTTCCCATGTAGATTAGATCCATGTGTGTCTCTCTTAGAGTCTTTATTCAAGTCTAGGTTCTCTGGGATTGTGATTTATAGGCTGGTTTTCTTTGCTTTATGTTTAAAAGCCACTTATAAGTGAGTACATATGATAATTGTCTTTCTGGGTCAGGGTGACCTCACTCAAAATGATGTTTTCTAGCTCCATCCATTTGCCTGCAAATTTTAAGATGTCATTATTTTTTTTTCTGCTGTGTAGTACTCCATTGTGTAAATGCATCACATTTTCCTTATCCATTCTTTGGTCAAGGTTGTTTCCAAATTTTGGCTATGACAAACAGTGCTGCTATGAACATAGTTGAACACATGTCCTTATGGCACAATTGAGCATCCTTTGGATATATACCCAAAAGTGGTATTGCTGAGTCTTGAGGAAGGTTGTTTCCTAATTTTCTGAGAAATAACCATACTGATATCTAAAGGGGCTACACCAGTTTGCAGTCCCACCAGCAATGCAGGAGCATTCCCTTTACCCCATATCCTCTCCAGCATAAGCTGTCATCAGTGTTTTTGATCTTGGCCATTCTTACAGGTGTAAGATGGAATCTCAGAGTTGTTTTGATTTGCATTTCTCTGATGACTAAGGATGTTGAGCATTTCCTTAAGTGTCTTTTAGTGGGCACCTTTTTTTTTTTTTTTAAAGGACATGAATTTTAGAGCAAGATGTATTAGGGGGCCTGAGAAGAGTTGGAAACACTGGGGACTGGACATAACTGAGATATATTCTAACCATACAAGAAATTCTTGAGGAAAAAAAACTGTATTAGGCAAATCACCACCCCCAAATAGTGTCTGAAAAAAAGAAGAATCTGAGTGAAATGTTTGGATACTGTCATATAATATCCTTGTTTAGGGAGCCATAAAAGGTGAAATTTACTAAATAGAATGGACGTCTAACTATAAGGTGCTAGGTTTCTAAGTCAATACTCCCAAAATAGGTTTATCATATACATTTTGTTTCAAAATTATTAACATTACACAAGACGATTTAATTCATATTCTCATGTCCCCCTTATTCCTGCAGCTAATATACTGCTTACTAAAAGTATTAATGAAAACAAATTGATAAATACCACAAAATACTTTAGATTTTTTAAGGTAATTTCAGTCAGAAAAGTAGTTTTGATTTCCAGTGTATAGAACCTTTCCTTCTTCCGATCATAACAGCATAGGCTCTTTATGGTATTCCTTTATGTGAAGTGTGTAGGACCATCACATTCCCGGCGTTGAATTTTTCTCTAAATTTACCCTATCCTTATTTTTAAGCTCTGCATTAAATATTCACAATGAAATGTGCTTCTTCTATTGCTTTTCCCCTACATTGCAACTCGAGAAGACCCAGTGCCAGCCCAGTTGCCAATAGAACATCTCCATAGATTCATGCAGCTTGAACACTGATTGAGAGTAATCTTCCCTGCTTCATTTTCCCCAATCTCGAGGCTTATACACAAAAGTCAGACTGAAACCCAGTTATCCTAGGGACAAGTTTACAAATCCAGTTCCCACTGTGGTTGCCAGGAAATGTCTTCCTGGGAGTGGCAGCTGGCTTTGAAAACACAGAAGAGATAGTCTTTCCTCTGTCCAAGTCTGCTGAAGACCTTTGTGACCATGCCCTGCCCTATGAGCCCATAATCCTAATTTCTCTGAGACAGTGAACACTAAATGGAAACAGCTCACATGAAACCACTGAATTCTGTATTCTCATAAAAGGCCACTGTCAAAACGCAGAATATGTAAGAATTGAACATTCATAGAATGTCTTCAAAAATATCATATTTAATACCATCTATAAAATGCATTCCAAGCAAACACACCAACACTGAGCTACATCCCAGCCATATCATCTTTTGTTAATGATTTATTTATTATCAGATTAGATGGATGTGCTCAAGGGAATTAATGTGTACCACATGTGTGCAGATGTCTCTGGAGGCCAGTACAGGACAGCAGATACCCTGGAACTGGTACAGGTGTCGGGTGGGGGAGGGGGGTAAGGAAGTCCCTTATATGGGTTCTAGGAACCAACCAGGTCCTCTGCAAAAGCAGCAAGTATGCTTAACCACCAAACCATCTATTCAGCACCCAGTGTTTTTTAAGGGACACTAGAAAATAAACCAACAACACACATTTTTAAGTATGGTGCATTTGTATGTGTGTGTGTGTGTTTGTGTGCCTTTGTAACCCAGGCTAGTATTAAACTTGAAATGACCAACTTCCTCATTTGGGGATTATAAGAGTGCACCACTACACCTTGCTCAGGAAAGCGATGTTCTTACTGCCATTTCGGATGAAATTTTCACCTTGTTATTTCAAGGTTGTAAGCTTTCGCCTTGGAGATCACTGGCAAGGCAATGGGAATTCTTAGTGAGAAGGGGGCTGTCAAAGATAAGACCCTCTTTACTTGAAGCCACTCGAGCCTCGGAATGGCTCCACCCCTCTCCGTCATAGCTTTATCATCACCTCCCCAACTTCTTTGAAGCAGTCCGTGCTGCTGACACCAGTCGCTCTAGGTTTATATGAGTCTATCAACACTTTTTATTGAAATCCCTACAGAGATGATAGAAGTTACAGGAAATTTTGGCTGTTACCCAGTTCCTACCCAGAAAATCCTTGCAGTGCTCCGCTACGGAAGAAAACAAGACACACAATAAAATAAAAAAGAGATAAAATTCAGTCCAGTTGAATTTTAGCTCCATGTTAATTGTTCAAACTCCATAGCCAATGCAACTGTTTACTTTGAATGGCAGTTTTCAGAGCCGCGCATGCTCATTCAGTTTCCATCGACTGAGAGCTCGGCCTGCTATTGTAATGAGTTAAAGCTAGACTCAGACTGACTCTAAAGGACCCATTGCATTGACTAGCAAAAAGGAAGAGAAAATATGATCATCATATACTTTATTTGAAAATTACTCAATAAAGAAAATGAAGAGGCTTACTTGCAAGTGAACGGAAGTCCCTTATTCCTGATACATCTGTTGGCGCACTCATCCGCTGAGTTCATTTTTTTGGTTTTAATCTTCAATAATGGGTCTTCCTTGGTGAGAGTAGTCTTTGCTGACTTTTTGAATTCGTGAAGAGTATTTCTTCTTTTCTTCTGTCCTTCTATTAATGCAAAAATTAAATAGTTCAACATGAAAGAAAGGTTTTTAATATTTATAGAGGGGGAAATGGCTTAAGAAACATCTTCAAAATAATGATCTTGTGGAACAACATAGCATACCTCTAGGGGTCGGACAGAGTTGGATGAGGATGTGTAAGAGAAAGAGAGAAGAAGATTATAATTATTTAAAAACAGATAGTTGCTATATAAATCCACTAATCTCCATCCTTTCAAATGAAGGATGCATTGAAAAATTAGGACAAAGTTCACCCCAAAGAATAAACAACTTTAAAGAATAATTATTTCAAAATTAGGACAAAGCTCACCCTAAAGAGATGACGTTCTCCAGACAACACAGAATGAAACATGGTTGCCAGAGGCACATGGATGCTTTGTAATTAAACTGTTCATTCTCCTCTCAGTGGTTCCTTATAGCAGCTACACTGCTAACTAGGTAAATCTATCCAAAGGCAAGTGAGAAACTTCTCACTAAAAACTTTGCACTGAACAAATTCTTCTGACTTGTTCTTTAAGTGCTTCATACAATACTATACGTATTTTAGCCCCTTTCTTCTTAGTTTTGTGCAAAAAGAATGTATTCTGTGTTCGGGACACTATTTCTCAATTTCATGAAATAATTTCTATTGAGAGCAATCCAAACACTGTAAATCAAATGTCTGTCAAGTTTTATCCTTTAATGTAGTGATACCAGTTTTCTCCATGAAGGGCCAAGACCTCTAGATAGCATGAAACTTACTATAAACTTGAAAAACTGAACCAACAATTCATAAAGATCTTAAACTTATGTATAACTTGAAAGTAATAAGAACTTATTCCTTCATTCTTTTTTGTTTGTTTGTTTGCTTGCTTTTCAAGACAGGGTTTCTCTGTGTAGCTTTGGTGCCTGTCCTGGAACTCCCTTTGTAGTCCAGGCTGGCCTTGAACTCACAGAGATCCACCTGCCTCAGCCTCCACAGTTCTGGGATTAAAGGCATGTGCCACTACCGCCAGGCTTATTGCTTCATTCTTAATTTCCCAAAAGTACCCCATAATAATACTGTTCAAACTAATTTGCACCAATCATCTATTAGACCACAGCGATTGCAAAACAAGTGTGGGATCATGCACATGTGCACATCCACTTATTTAATAGCCCTTAAGACAATGGCAGTTTAATACATTCATTTTTAGCTGGAGGTAAGTAAAGTCATAGGGAGAAATGAATTGAGCGCTTCGAAGACCTCAGACTGGAAAAGCAGAGGCCCAGCGTCAAAGCTAGCTCCCGGAACCATTCACACGACCATCTTTTATCTAAGAATTGCTAAGAATGTATGGGGACATGGGATTTGTAAACATTTCCTGAAGATTTGGTTCAGAGCTATCAGTTGAAGAGAAGCTTGGATGCTGCCACAGGAAATGAATTCCTTCTCCTTAAATGTTGGGAAGTATGTCAGGAAAGGAGGGTGAAGCTTTCTGTTCGGGAAAGATGGGGAGATGGCTCCCGGAGTGCAGTGCCAAGCATGGCATCATCCGGTTTGCCAGCAACAACTGGCACCGGTCGGTTGGCTAAGGATGCAGATGCTGCTTCTTAATGTGTATCCTAACCTGAGGTCAACAATAAATGAGAGAAAACATACACTTCTCCAAGGTCTGAGTTCTTTGCAAAACTCCAGAACACAGACTCCAACAGACTGGTACTAACCCCTGCAGTGATGCTGTCCCTTGGGCTATAAGCTTTAACTACTATGATGTCAGAGATTTTGTTTAAACAAAACCTTGATACATAAAGTCAATCAAATAATCTATCAGTATGTTATTTCATAAAATTGGGGTCAAAATTCCTTGCATAACATTGACAGGCAGCTAAAGCTGGAATTTTTACTGACTTGCCAATTGACTTTGTGTAATTACATGAAGTTTTAAGATACTGATTATTCAGTCTATAAATAAAAAGGCTTAATTAATCAATAGAGCTGTTTGATCTATATTCATTAAGTAAATATTATGAATACAATTAGGAATTGCAATGAAATGGATTTTTTAGAGTTCTGGTATTATTTTTGAAATTTTAAAACTTAATTTCTGACACAACTGTTATTCTTACAAGAAAGAAAATCATGATACTGGCAGACTGACATTCCTATCATTGACTCTTGTTAATGAGAGATAATTTTTCCATCATGAGTTTCTCTTTCTGTGGCCTTATTTCACTACTTCTTTGGTGTTCCTAAATATTTCATACCATAAAGATAATTTAATTCCTTATAAGTGTAAGCATTTCCTGTAAGTGCTAGGAGCTTACATCGAGCAAAATTTGTTTTAAAAATAGCTTTTGTCAAAATTAACCATATATATACACACATATATACATATATACTATACCTATATAGTATAGTATATATGTATATATGTGAATTTTGCCAACTAAGAATATAGCATCTGTCTTATGTACAGTGTGCTTTTGTATGTGTCTAAGCATATTAAAAACACAAAAGTAATTTCAAAATAGTTTTGATAAGCATTAAGTTCCTAAGGCATTTATTATTTATTATTTTAGTAATTATCAATCCGAACAGAGCCGCTGGCCAATGCTATAAAAGAGAGAAGACTGATCTGTGGAAAGGAGGCCCTGATTAACTTTACAGACCCTCAGTTGTCCTACTGAAATGTGTCAGTGCATGAATTTGCCTCATAAAATCAGCTACTCTCGCTTGCTGGTAGAGGATGCCTGACTACAGATCAAAAAGCGTCCTGAAAAATAAGCAAATCCATAATCTCGCTTTACTGTGTAGTGTAGCAGCCCCAGAGCTTCAGTGCTAATAAGAACCGATCAGAACCAGATACCAGGAGTCCCTTGAAACTGGAATATCCGAACTTCCCCTCAGAACTCAGTCTCTAGACTAGATCACTCACTAATTATTCCAGAATATGAAGTTCAAAGTGTGTATACATCATTAACTTCTTGCATCTATAAAATTAATTACTTCTTCAATAAGAGAAAGAAGGCAAAACAGAAGTCACTCAAAATCAGCATCTGAAAATGGAATTCCTTTGCTGAAAATAGATTTCACTGTCTCTTCCACGTGTAGCAATTGATGCTTGTTTTACTGATAACAATTAAAGAGCCAAGCTTAACCTGGGGAGGGTGGGGGCTCAAAATACGTTTGGAACAGATTTTTTTGCCTACTATTTTTTGATCGTGTCTGTTAAAGTTCATAAAGAAAATACTGAAGTGAAATCAAAGGGTAAGAGAGCCCTGCAAATATGTCTGCTTTCCTGTATTTTCAATTCTGCTCCTTTCTCTTTTCCCAGCTTAGGGAAATATTCTTGAAGGTACATTTCCTGCACAACCTTATGTCCCTGTTTTAGAACCGAGATCACCAGGATCCTGGTGGAAACCTACACACAGAAAGCAGCATCAAGCATATGAAGGTAGGCACAGAAAGATGCATGTCTCCCACAGCCCATGGGCCCAACGCTCATTTCTCTCAGTACCTCATATATCTCCTTCTGTGTGGAAGAACCGTGGACTTCAAAGGCAAGCCAGGCCAAGGAAGGATTTGTAGGGTGTGGAAAGAGCAGGAGCCTGGCTCCCCGTAACTGAAGAAAAGTACCCACATGATTAGTGATTAACAGTTTGAACTGGCAAGACATTAAGATGAAAGTGTACAAAGAATTGATGGGGGGCAATGGCTGAGCCTAGAGAATTTTAACTCCTGAAGACAGGGATCACAAAAGGAAGTCACATTTTCCACTGTTACTGTCTAGGACTCATACTACACTCTTTGGCAGCAATGCACTCCCCCTTTTTGGAGGAGCTAATCTCATGGCAAATGAAGACAGTGAGAATCAAGAGCTTAGACTGGGTATTGGTGGCGGAGAAGCAACGTGATAACCTCTCTCCTGAAGACTTGCTGGATAGAGTGCTCAGGGTAAGCATGGGTGTCTCCCCTTCTTTCTACTTCCTTTCTGGGATTCCTCATCGTAGATGTCCTGCCCTGATCCTCTTCGCCTCTGCCCCCCTCTGGCTGCAACTCCTTCTACACAGCAAGTAAAGTAACCACACTGAAGTGCAGCTATTTGTGTCCTGCGCATGCAAAATTTTCACTTGCTCCCTCCGGTGTTCACTACTGAGACCCCTTGGTTTTGCATGACATACAAGGCTGTCATTCCGTCCCACCTTCCCTTTCCAACCACAGGCTATACTCCCACTAGGAACACAGTATACCAGCCCTCAGAAGTGATCTTCCCTTGCTTTCTATAGGTCTTTCTGAAGCATCTCTTACACTCTCTTACCTCTGGGATTCAGGCAATTCCTGAAACAATCCTACCAGGGTACCCATCATGCTATAGCTCATCTTCTCCTATTTGACTTAGGTATGACAAGCATCTTTCACCAAGCCTAAAGACTAAACTAAGGAACTCTCTGCTATATTGTAACATTTTCTAATGCAAAAAAAAAATGTTTTGTTTTCCTTTTTGCTAATGTTGGTTCCTTTTTATTACTTAGCCAAATGATTTTTCAAAAGTATGCTTGAACTGATTGCAGTGTTGGGCTTTAGTATAAGAGAAAAATTACATTTTCCATTCACTTAGAATTCAGAAATATTTAGGTCAGTCCCATAGTTAACAAAGATAACTTTTAAGATGTTCAAACCCCACTTTTTACATGTCAGCTAGATTGAAGAATGCAGGTGTTAGGCCTAAGTGAGCTTTAGTTTCATTTCTTAGCACTAGAGCTCAACAAACACAATTCCTCTCCCATCTGAACACATTTGCCTTCCCTAAGACCTTGAACAACAGGTGCCCATTTAATGTTTAGTTTCTTAAATGGAGTAGTCCACATATGCTTACAGTATTCAGTGTGAGGGACTAGATAGTAATGCTATGTAGTAGATAAGCTCCTATCAAAACCGCTTGCACCATCCACACCAAATATTTCTCAAGAAACCTCTTTAAAAAGCGTCTCCATGACATCCTCTGTTCATGACTGCCTCTCAGCATGTTAGAGGACTCGCTTGCTGTCGGAGGAATAGTCACTCAAGTAACAATGACACAGTAAATATTCAACGTCACATGGAAAGTCATAGAGCAAACTCATCACATGTTCGAAAAAAAAGCTACCTGTTTCCATTTTGAAAGTCACTTCAAACAAGGAGACTGTGGAAACAAAGCTGAAAACACAACAAAGATGGGCCCTCTTTTGATGACAATTTTAGTATCACCCACTTCAGGAATTATTCATAGCATATATCTGGAATTCCCAACAGCCCCCTCCTGGCCTGCCAGCACTCTCTCAGACTGCTCTCTGTATACTCAGGAAACAAAGTCATCTCAACATTAGCCAAAGTGAAATATAATTACAAATGTCTATCTCCTGCCAAAAGCATGTAATGCTCTCCAAAAAAATAAATAGACATTGTCTTTGGTCGATCTACTGTTTGAGTTTTCTAAACTGAGGTCTTGCATTAGCTGAACTGAGTTCAGGTAACCACACTTCAGGGCAATAACATTTCAGCCTTTGAAAAGTGAAACCAACAAACTGGACCAAGGTCAAAATTAATTCTAACACCCCCTAACCTAACAATGTCTTAAAGGTCTAACTTAGTATGACACATTTCTAAGTTCTCCACCACTTCTTCAGGAATATTTGCCTACACCCATTCAGAGGACACTTTCCAACGTGTCTTCTTTGAAAAGGAGTCCCTTTCCAAGGCAGAAAAACACAGGTGGGTTCAATATTTTCATTAGCACTAGCTACTTCTTGTATTACATGAGATACTAGATCAGAGGTGCGATAAATGTCATAGTTAACTTATCTTAAATTATGAGGCCATTTCCTTGTTCTCTTGTTTTTAAAAGGTCACCTAGCTGCTGTCTAGGCCCTCACTACAGTCTTTATTTTGCTGCGCCTACCCTAACGTTCACCAGCTTCTCCTGCTGGCACCCCAGTCCAATGGCACAATAGATCCAGATGTGTCCTCCACTCTAGACCCCCAGATACTCAGGCAATCTGAACGAGACCAAGGGTCTCCTCCCCAACCTACAAGCCAAGCGAAGACAGAGGGACAATTCTGCTGCATCCATAAAAGCCACAGATGTGGTTCCTCCCCGCGCTGCAGCATCCAGGGCTATCATCCATAACCGAGAGAAGAGGAGCTTGGAAGGAAAAGCTTTCTGTTTCATTTTTATAACATGCTTGTACTCAGAGCTTAATCTGCCTCCTCCAAGGGGAGACCTGCGCAATGTCATAATTTGGAGCTGGAGGTTGACTGGATGGACGCTTATAGGAAATTTTCCTTTTGGGAAATCGTGGGTCTCTGGTTAGATGAACTATCACTCTCCCCTCTTCAAGCCAAAGTCTGTCTTCGTGGTTTTTTTTTCAAAAAAAAAAAAAAAAAAAAACTTGGCCAAACCAGCAAAGTTCCAGCCAGGGTTAGCACTTCATTCCTATCCCATAATTCCTGACAGCTTGCCTAAATGAGTTGGGGCTCCATGGAGGTGGGGGTATCGCTGAGGGATGCTAATTATCATTTTACATGTTTTTCAAACAGAAAGGAATGTCAAAAGAAAGCATAATGAGAGGTTAGGAAGCCCCGCACCACACATGGAGTTCAGAAAGGATGCTGGAAGCAGCATAGAGAGCTTCTTGGAAGGAAAGAGTCCGGTCTGCGGGAGAGTTCAAGCACCTCCGTGAAGCAGAAGTAAACTTACCTGCGTAGGGGATGGTGACAGGAAGCAGGAGGAGGTGCAGGAGGACATGCTGCAGCAACAGGACCGGCAGAAGTTTGGTCCCCCACATCACGCTTGCAGTTCGAGCAGGCTGATCCCTCTGCAGATGCCGATGCCGGGCTGAGAGAATCCTGTTGCGAGCCGGTCGGTTCTGAGCTGCTTTTATTGCGATGAGCTAAGTTTGTTGTGTGATTAACTGGAAAGATCCAGGTCTGAACTCCCTCTTACGGTAAGAAACTGTTTAACAACAGCCCTTTACTCTCTTCCAGCCCCTTCCTTTCCTCAACTCCCCCCCACAACACCCAACAGAACCCAGCTCCCCCTTCCACGCACTCCACCCCCCCCCCCGAAAGAAACTTACAAAGCAAAGGTCACCTGGCCCGAGGCCAGCTGCAATTTGGAAGCCCGAGCTCCAGATCCTTGTGGCTCCTATCCGAGCAGAGAAGGGAGGAGCAAGGCTCAGCCCAATCGCTAAGTCAAGGAACAGGCACAACAGCAGTTCGCCCCGTTTGAACAGGAAAATACATGTGTTTACATATCTATCTGGGAAAAGAGGAAGGGGAAGCTGCAGGAGAAGAAAGCTGAGCAGCCCTTCTGCCAAATGAGCCCGAGCGCCCAAGTCTGCGAACTTGCAGTGCCAGAGCGACCCATGGATGGAACACTGACCCCAGTTCCCTGGGTTTTAAAGACAGTGGCAGCAGAGGGAGGGAGCCAGAGGGTTGAGTTTAGAACAGCCCAGGGAGAAAGTGGGCAGGTAAAAAAGGGTGTGGCCTTGAGGGATGAGACTAAATAACAGCAGAAGCAAAGCGTCCAGGGTTTCAGGCCAGAAAACTGCCCCGTCCAATGGGCTCAGGACAGGCAGCTCTCCTCAGGGGATGCGCTACACCAAACCACCACAGACGGATGCCAAACACATTTTTCAAAGTGTCTTTTCTGATGTATCTGATCTGGTGATGCTTTCTCTTAAGGCGTCTAAGGGGTAGACATGCCCATTGCTTGTCCCTGACAAGCAAACAGATGCTCGTCCTTCTGAGCTTGTACCCAGTCACATATGTATGCGTGCCACTATGAGTGCCCTCAGTCTGTCACGTGAGATCCCTTGAGCTATTTTAATTCATAAATACTGTCTGCGCCTCTTTTCTCCTGCACACCCCCACAGCATCACACAGTCTGAGGAGGAGGGAGGACGCACTTGTGGGTGGTGGAGGGGCCCTGATCCCCGAGTATCACGTTTTGGTGAGATCATTGCGCAGACTTCTCCTTTTATTGCCAACACGGGGCGGGGCGGGGGGGTACTCTGACATTTCAGACGACAGAGCACTTTCTTTCTCGTGAGTTTTGAGGAATAACTGCCTCTGTGTATTTCTGAGATGGATACCTATAGGAAGTAGTACCTCTTTGGGGAATGGGAACATCAACAGAATGTGAGACTCTCTCTCTCTCTAAAGTAGTCTGCTGACCTACAGAGGTAACCAAGGGCAAAATGAAAGTCAGTAGCGGGATGGCCTTCCTCTACTTCTCTCAGCAAAGGCAGTTAGTTCTTTTCACCCTCCTCCAGAACAGCTACAGCCTGCAGAGACGAGAGAGAGGAAAAGACTGGAGAAAGGGAGATAGGGAAGAAAGAGGGGGATGAAGAATGAGGAAGATAGGAAGAGGGAGGGGGAGGGGGAGGGAAACTAAGGAGGAAAGAAACTAGCCATGAAGGAGAACTCCTTTGAGGGATTTTGGTGGTTTTATTTTCGTTTAAATGCTGATTTTAATTAGGAATAACTGTCATGATGAAATAAATAACATTATACATTACTTCTTTCTATTTTTAAAACATTTTTAATCATCTTTTATTTATTTTATATTCCAACCCCTCTCCTCCCAATCCCTCCCTCCAACTCCCTCCTACCCCTTCCCCATCCACTCCTTCAGTCTCTACTTAGATGGAATCAGACCTCCCATGGGAGTCAACAAAGCATGGCCTATCAAGCTGAGGCAGGGCCAAGCTCCTCCCCCTGCATCAAGGCTCAACAAGGCGCACCACCATAGGGAATAGGTTCCAACGAGCCGGTTGATGCATCAGGAATTGGTTCTGGTCCCACCACTAGGGGTCTCACCAAAGACACAATTGTCACCTGGATGCAAAAGGCCTGGGTCGGTGCCATGTGGCTCCCTAGCAGGCGGAGACAGCTGACCTGAGCTTGTGGAAGCTCACTAACTCAGGACTTTATTTTTGAATTTTATGTATATGAATGCTTTACTTTCTATTTACCACTTGCATGCCTGTTCCCTTCAGAAGCCAAAAGAGGGCGTCTGATCCCCTGGAACTGAAGTTGTCAGTTGTCAGTTGTCAGTTGAACCCTGGACGAACAAGCTGTGATCTTAACCTAGCTGCTGGGTCCTTTCTCCAGTCCCCTTGAAGGATCTACTTTATATTACTTGTTTCCTGTTGTTCTTTTCTTTCAACACTTTTCTGTGTAAAGACTAATTCAAACACACCTTATTTTCAGTTCCTGTCCACTGTTTCAATTGTCTATTTAACTTTTTTAAGAGTTCGCTGAACTTTCTTTTTGTTTTTTTTTTTTTCGAGACAGGGTTTCTCTGTGGTTTTGGAACCTGTCCTGGAACTAGCTCTTGTAGACCAGGCTGGTCTCGAACTCGCAGAGATCCGCCTGTCTCTGCCTCCCAAGTGCTGGGATTAAAGGCGTGTGCCACCACCGACCCGGCAAAAACATCTAAATTTCAGTATATAACTGACCCTGACTTCAAGCTGCCCCCAAGCAACTCTAATGCTGTGTTGGAAAGAAAAGGGCTTTTTTTTTTTTTTTTTTGGTTTTTTGAGACAGGGTTTCTCTTTGGCTTTGGAGCCTGTCCTGGAACTAGCTCCGTAGACCAAGCTGGTCTCGAACTCACAGAGATCCGCCTGCCTCTGCCTCCCGAGTGCTGGGATTAAAGGCGTGCGCCACCATCGCCCGGCAAGAAAAGGGCTTTTTAGAAAACATTTTTCCCTGTAAAATTTTAGGCAGAATGAAAGAAGTGAAACAATCAGGACTCTTGTGTGTCTGTGAGTTTTTCCTCTCTCAGAGAGAGTAGAGTCTTCGGGGTTTACAGATCAGGGAAGGTCTCACAAAGACCTCGCGCTTCCTGAGTGTCTTGTCAATCTACAGGCAGTTAATAGTTGCTGGGGGAATAACATTTTCCTCAGGGTTGCCCACATTCTTGTGAAAATTCTAATGAAACTCATTGGATCACACCATCCATCAAAAAAAATGAACACTTGAGGAGAAAAAGACTCAATGTGAAGAGGAAGAGGGGGGCAACAGAGCAGGAGAATGACAAGAAAAAGATAATTTGTGGGTGAATTTGATCAAAATATACTCATGTCAAAATGTTCTAGTGAAATCCATTGTTGTGTGTAATTAATAACTGTTAATACAAGCATTTTTAAAAAATTAGGAACAAATAAATCTGTGATAAACCAGAGCAACACAGGGATATTTTCATAAATTTTAACTGTCAGAAAATATAGTAAACACCCTACACCTACTTAAATATGCATTGTTTTTAATTTATTCTGACAAGTTATTTGGTTTATTGAAATTTTAGCTAATATTCACTGGTCTTTTAGTACATGCAAAACATTTTAAGTCTTCATATTGTTTGATTTAAACCTCAGGATAAATATAAGAAAGAATTATTATACTCCCCATATTATAGTCAAAGAAACTTAAGTAAATTATGTTTATACTAAAGTGAAATTGCCCAAGATCACAAAATAGTAAATATTAAGATGTTAGTTAGACTGATCATACTCTGTAGGCAGGGATAAATTTATGTAAGCCTCATGGGTAGCTGGAATTACGTGTTCAAGATTCTAATGATCAAAGTTAGTCTACAACTGAATTATGAGATACTAAATACTTACAAAACGAATATTGGTACAGGCTGTCTTAGTTGCCTTCTATTGTTGTGAAGAGGCCCCATGAACAAGACACTCATATAAAAGAAAGCATTTAACTGAGGACTTGCTAACAGCTTCACAGGGCTCATCAATTATAATCATGGCCGGAAGGAGATGGGCATGGCGCTAGAGCAGTATCTGAGAGCTTTACATCCTGATTGGCAGGCTACAGGCAGAGAGAGTCTCAGCCTAGTGTAGGCTGTTAAAACCTCAGAGCCCACCCCCAGTGACTCACTTCTCCCAACAGAGACACATCTACTCTAACAAAGACACACCTCCTCATTCTTAGCAAATGGTTCACTAACCAAGGGCTTAGTATGGAAACATGTGAGCTTATATGGGCCATTCTAGGCCATGTTAGGCCACAAAGGCTAATATCCCAGCTACATGGGAAGCAATGGCTTTAAGGTAAGCCTATGAACACAGTAAAATCCCATCTCTAAAAACATTTTAAACACATAAATAGTTTAAAAGCCTCCAAATCTATAATGGAATGCCTAAATTTAATAAATTACTAATACAGCCATTGTTTTACCTGCCCATCTCTCCATTTTCTAAATCATAACAATTTTGCCTTCTGGTTTTGACTGATTTTTATAAGCCTTTAAAATATTTTTGTAAAAATTTTAATACAATAAAAAGTTTTCTAAGAGAATATTTTACTTGCCATAATTTATGTGATTATTTTAATGATAGATATCCATTGCCATAAAATATCATTTAAACTCTATTCTAAAATCGGGTTCCCCTGCGCATCATATAATCTAGATGGACTGAAAGGAAAAGCGTATACTAGTGTACATTTTGCATGCTGTCTTACCTTTAGAACACATGCCTGAGGTGAGAATACAGCTCTGTGGTAGAGTTCTTGCCTTGTATGTATGAGGTCCTAAGATAAATTCTTGGAGCATGGGGAATGACAATACCACACATACACACACACACACACACACACACAGAAACTGGTATTTTTTCAAAGGCCTGTCCTTGTCAACTATAAGTGATGTACATATAAAGATGATCCTCAATAAGTTCAATTTATGATGTGATCATGTGGTCTCAGAACACCACTAAGTTCCTGCATAAGGAAAATCATTCTATTCATTACGTGCCTGAGATACAACATTTGGCATTCTGCCTTCTGATTGGCACTCTTTAGATTCAAGTTATTCAGATGACTGGTTTAAATTCTAGCTGGGCTACTTGTTAAATTTATTAGTAGATAATTATATTAGTCTAGTACTTGAGCCTCCCTATCACCAAAACAGGATGCTACTAAACACGTATTATCCCACACTTGGTTTTTTTTAGGGATGTTGTGTATATTTCTTGAAACAGCATTTAGAGAAACTCTATGTTAAGATTCCCAACATTCCTTCCAGGCTAAAACTTTTCTTCTTGCACATATGTGAATTCTTTGATGCTTCCACACACCTGAGATCGCTGATTCTGTTTTCCTTCCTGTGCTTTCTCATTCCTTCTCTCTTCTGTTTCTGTCTGTACTGTTTTTCACTTAGACCTGTCTATTAGATAATTTATGTTGATTGTCCCTACTGTAAGAAATATTATGAAATTTATTACTACCTGGAATCACAAAATGTTTTCAGACCAAGAGAGAAATCAGTCACATGTGGACATGTGGAACACTGCATCATTTGAATGTACTTTATTGTAGACATGACAGTGCTGCTCTCTAGGTAGAGATTGTCCTACATGGTTTACACAAGTGAGTTTGAGGATTTAAGTTAAATAGTTGCAGTTGTGGAAAAAGAAGAGGTTTCAGTCATTGTGTTGGGTGGCCACATGTATGGTTAGCAGTTCCCATAATAGATAATGAAGATACGCAATATTCCTGTCATCAGAGTTAAAGTTCTATTGCTCTGATAAACACAATAACCACACACAACTTGTAGAAGAAGGGGT
Organism: Chionomys nivalis; assembly: GCF_950005125.1. NCBI lineage: Eukaryota > Metazoa > Chordata > Mammalia > Rodentia > Cricetidae > Chionomys > Chionomys nivalis. The sequence continues at coordinate 21,633,366 of NC_080111.1, forward strand.
TTATTTCAGCTTACAGCTGCATCCCAAAAAATTATCCAGGGATGACTGTCATTTCTGTCATTCCTGTCATCCCAGAAAATCAGAGCAGGGTCAAGGCAGGCGTTCAAGGCGAAGTGATAGAGGAATGCTGCTGACTAGTTTGCTCTCCACGGCTTGCCCCGCCTAGGACTCCCTACCTGCTCAGGGCCAGCACTATCAGCAAGAGCTGGGCCCTCCCACTTCAACCATTAGTTTAAAAAAATGCCCCACAAACTTGCCGACAAGCCAGTCCGATGGATGCAATTTCTCAGTTCAGATTCCTCTTCCCTGGCATATCTAGGTGTATATTATGCAGACAAGAACCAACCAGCACTCCCACCGTTTCATAGCAGCCCTGAATATAATGCTAATAATCTGAAATGGCTCATGAAATGCCATCTTCGTGTGAATATGGGCTCAACCAAAAAGGGAGAGCCAGTCAGTGACAATCAATGGTGCAAAATAATAGCAATCAAAATATAAACAAGCCAGAAATAGTAAAAAGTCTTTGTTGGTGTCATTATAATGTGAAATCCTATACATCCTGATGGATTTTTAGACACTATGAACAAATATGGCTGTTTTACTGACCATAAAGCAACAACGACAGAAAAGAACTCGATATTTGGAAGATTTGTGATGGTCTCCATGTGAGAAACAAACCCAGGGAGCACGATCATGAGAAAAATGGTCGTAAGTAGCTATTTTTCACAAAACACCTGTCTACGAAGGAGTGTGACAGAATCCACAGAGCCAAGGGGTCTCTGAAACTTGCGAACACGCAGGTCTTTGTGCTCTGCGGAGGAAACACACGGCTTAATTGAAACAAGTTAGAGGATTTGGGGACACGTTATAGACATAAGGCAAAGCTGATTTTCTTAATTAGTTCAATATTGATGAATCTCTAAAAGGACTCCACTGGTTACTCAATTAACTCAGAAACTCGGCCCCGCCCCCAGGACTTTGGTCAACACCCTCAGGAAATGTGTTGCAGAACCTGCGGTGAGACCACAGTGCAGCCTCCAGGAAAAGCCAGCAAGGGTCAGAGCGAATCACCAAGGGTAGCAATCGTCAGGTTCAAATGACAAGAGTCACTGCTTCTCTAGAAATTTGCTAGATAGACAGGCAGGAATAAATTTTCATACAGCTCACTAATACCAGTGAAACAACAGTACCATCGTACGTCTGAGGGGATTGTTCTCTAACAGGCGCGGCTTGAGACACACTTGCCTTTCAGAGCAGAGAGAAGACAGGCGTTGAGAGCCCCAGGAAATCTGAGCTGAAACTAAACTCTGATGCTGCCTCTTAGGTTTTGGATTCTGAGCCACGTGGGACTGTTCTCTGGATCCAGGGGCCTAGTTAACTAACACTCATCACCTTGAGCTTAGAGGCCAGCTTTTATGTATTTCCAGGTGTCGCAGGCTTTGTTAAATCTGAAGTGCCCGAATGTTATAAACCCTAAGCACTCCGCACCTGGCATGTGAACCCAGGCATATCAGTAAAACGCAGGAATTGGGGGAAATCGCCTTCTTTTGTCTGACTTTAGAATCCAATGAAGATAAAAAACCTTGGTGTAAAAAAAAAAAAAATTGCAGTCTTCACAGTGAGGGGGTTTTCAAAGCAACTGTTTAATCCATTCATCTTGCATCTTAAAAGCCATGTCATAAAATTGAGGTTTCTCTTTCACTGTATGTACATGTTGCATGTTTATTGTGGTCTTGGGGATATCTGAGGGCAACTCCATTTGCCAGATGGCACTAGGCACAGGAATTACATTTCAAACTTGGGAGAAAAAGCTCCACACACACACACATACATACATACATAAATACATACATACACACATATGCATACATACACGCACACATACATCCTATATTGTACACAATTTATCTGGTGTGTTGGCTATACTCACAATTACTTACAACTTATTACCTAGTTGATGTGATGTTAGCCTGGTGGGTATATAACATATTTTGAATGACTGTATGTCTGGTTTATAATTTATGGCAGTCCTTTAGGTTTGTACAAAGTTTACACAGGCGTCCCTAATCTATAATCTTTAGAGTCCTCCCGGTAAGTGGTAGAGTCCTTGGCAAACTTCTTCCTTTTCTCCCTGAGTGCAGGAATATTGGTTTTCCTTGGGCCTGTGGCGATGGTGGAGAGCTGAGGGGCTATCAAATCCACCGGAAACACTGCTTTTCTCTAGCTATGGAGCATTGGGTGTAAAATAGAAATCTATGCTATCTGAAACTCCTGTGCCTTTTAATTATTTAACGCTGCCATGGTTAAACAACTTAACCTTCCGCATGGTTTTACAAGTCACAGCAAAGCTATTGGGAAACAGCAGAATTCTAGACCACATAAAGTGTAAGGGATAGATGGAGTATCTTTCCCAAAGCTTTTATCTAGTTCAGAAAGAAAAGAGAGGAAACAGTGAGCCAACTGTTACCACACCACACCTCCAAAACAGATTCACACGCTGTCTACCGAATAGGCGATGACATTGAGCAGAACACCCACTATGAAGAACATTAGATTATAACTTCCTCAAAAAACAAAATAAAACCTTGAGGCGGGAAATGTGATTCGGGGGTAGAGCACCTGATTTGAACTGTTTTCACCTCCAGACAGATAGACAGACACATACACACACACACACACACACACACACACCTGGGTTAAAAAAAAAAAGAGATCAAAAATCCTTTTCCTTGCCTGGATAAACAAAATGTGTTCTTTGAATTTGTACAACCTCTTGTGCATGGCTGATGAAATAATTTATCATTTTGATATAAATATGTAAGGTTGCAGCGTTCTCCCTGAGGAGTGAAGCAAAACATTTTGGTAAGCGGTGCATCTCTCTAGTTTCTCCCATTAAAAGCTATGCTACCAATCTCATAGTGCATCTTATTTCTTGCAACTCAGCATTGTCTTAAGTGTTACTTTAAAAAAAAATGTACTTTACTTGTTTATTTTTCCATGATATATAGTTTCAACACCTGGCTATTAATGGTTCTTGCTACAGATTTATTTATTTCCAGCTTACTGTACATACTGAGATAATGTAAAGTCCAGACTCAATAGTTCAAATCATAATTATGTAATTTATTAATTGGGAAAACCTAAAAAAATAATTTCCTGTACTTCTTTAAAAACTTACAATAATAGAAATTGCAACAGATATTCATTGTAATATTTATAACATAAAAATAGTTCTAATACTTGGTTACAGAGCATAGTAATGGAAAGCCCAAGGGACACAGTTTAGTATATACTGTTTTAGTTATTAGAATTATTTTTGATACTAAAACATTTAAGATATCTCAAATGGAAAACACCTAATTTAAAATAAAGAGTGAAGACATGATTTTGGCATAGGGGTACTAGGAAATCCCTTAGTGTTTTACAGTTAGTTAATTCAAAATATCTGCTAATATTATAATAAACTTTATATGAAACCAAATATGAACTAAGTTTTTCATGTTTCCATATATTAACTTATGTTGAGGAGAAAAAAAAACAGAAATCCATTTCATAAAATATTTCTAATGAAAAAATTACTAAGTAGATATTTTTACAATGTAAAATAGTTTCGATCATGCCCAACTTTGCTCTGGCCTCTTGCCTGGATAAATGTCATCAAGTTTTCTTTTTGTAAAATTCTCGAACAGTTTCTCACTCTGTATCTTTGCTGTCCTGAACTCTCTATGTAGCCCAGGCTGGCCTCGAACTCATGGAATTGCACTTGCCTCTGCCTCCTGGGAGCTGGGATTAAAGTTGTGTGCCAATATGCCACGACTTAAAAATAATTTTCTTACAGTTATTTAAGGAAAATAGAGTCTCAGAAATTAAGAATGTTTGCGTTTGTCCCATGTAAGCAGTCATATTGATAATATGCTTTGTCCAAAACATTCCTGTTGAGTAAATTTCTCAATGCTAAAATGTTAATTGATTTTCTTTTAATTCAAAAGAACAAGGATAGCCACTCACTATTGTCTGTAGAGTATGTGATTGAATAGGTACATTTATCTCATAAACAGGAACCTCTAATAGTGTGTAACAGAGTATATTAGCAACCAGCAAAAACTACTGTAATGGTTTTAATGAGAATGGTCCATGTGGGCTCATAGATTTAGATGCTGGTCACCAGGGAGTGGCAATATTTGACAGGATTAGGATATGTAGCCTTGTTGGAGGAGGCATGGTGTGAAAATGGGCTGTGATGTTTTCAAAAGCTGAAGCCAGGCCCAGAGGCTCTCTCTTCCTGCTGCCTTCAGATCAGGTTGGAAAACTCACAGCTTCTGCTCCAGCGATATGTCTGCTACATGCTGCCATGCTTCCTGCCATGCTGCTAATGGATTAGGCCTCTGAAACTATACGCAAGACCCAATTAAATGCTTTCCTTTATATGAGTTGCCATAGCCATGGTGTCTCTTTTTTTTTTAAATATTTATTTATTTATTATGTATACAATATTCTGTCTTGTGTGTCTGCCTGCAGGGCAGAAGAGGGCATCAGATCTCATTTCAGATGGTTGTGAGCCACCATGTGGTTGCTGGGAATTGAACTCAGGACCTTTGGAAGAGCAGGCAATGCTCTTAACCGCTGAGCCATCTCTCCAGCCCCGCCATGGTGTCTCTTGAAAGCAATAGAACACTGATTAAGACTTCTCTGCAGACTTGGAGTAGGTATTACTCAGATCTACCATACTCAGTCTTTTGTATTTGTCTTTAAACCGGTGCTTCTAAGCATGGGGTTCACAACCCTATGTCAAACCTCTCTCTTCAAAAATACTTTCATTACGATTTGTAACAGTAGAAAAATAACTGTTATAAAGCAACAATGAAAATAATTTTGTGGTCGGGAGCCAGCACAACATGAGGGACTGGATTAAGGGGTCACTGCATTAGAAAGCTTGAGAACCACACAAACCACTACTTTAAACAAAACAAGATAATATTAAATTTTAGTTTTAGGCAACACACTCACGCATGCACATGCGTGCGCGCACACACAAATGCTTAAGTAAAATCTGTTTATATAATATCTTAAATTACTATAAGGGTAACCACTACCACATAGTGATCTACTAGATCTTTAAAGTCACTAAGACCTGCCAATTTGTAAAACAAATGAATGAAACTAGAACTCTAAAAGATTCCAGTTCTCTCATATACATCTTCATAGGGAGATTCATGACAAAATTCAAGATCTATGTCTGCAATAAAAACTATGGAGTTCATTATGTGTTGGCCAATTTTCCCTTGACATGAGGCCTTCCCTGGAGTGTGGTTGATACACCCAGTGACATTCCATTCAGAAGACTGAGTTTTCCTTTTGCCTGTTGTTTGTAATTGCAAAACTTACAAGGTATTGACAGTGGACACCAGAATTCAATTTCATAGTTCCAAAAGAATTCAGTAGTATAAATAAGCATACATTTACAAATTCTACATTAAAATCATTGCATCTTCACCTTGAAATAGTTTAGTGACATTTCTGGAGTCACACACAAGTCATTAAGGTTTTATACAGGTTCTTCAGTCAGTGTACATGAACTTAATTATGTTTTCTTTATATTCTTATAGCTTCACACATTTTTATATTCATTCATTGATTCAAAATATTTATAGAGCACCCTTCTAACTTCTAATGATTAGACAGGGATGTTTTTGTGTATTGTAGTATTGTATTAGACGATACCTCCCAAAGGTCCTGATGCGCTAATTCTCAAACTATAACACCTTACACAGCAAAAACAACTTGGCTTGCATGAGACAAGGAGTGATTTTGGTGATGAAATGATCCCTGGGTATTTGTCAACTTTGCATCCCTGTAACAAAACACCTTAAATAAACAACTTATAAAGACAAGGGGTTTATTTTGGATGACAGTTTTGAGCCTTCCATGTTATTGGCAGGACTGGCACCTTTGCTTTGTGCCTAAAGCTATGTAGCTTTTAGGAAGAGACCATGGTGTAGCAAAACAACTCACCGGTGACCAGGAGCAACAGCAGAGTGGAGGCAGGCCCCAGAACCTCCTTCACCACAGGGCACATTCCCAGTGACCTAGCGATTTTGCACTGAACCTCTTTTTCTAAAGATTCTACCATCTCCCCGAAGCACTGACCCGGCAATCAACTTTTTAACATAAGACTTTTGGGGTATCCTCAAGGACCAAACTCCAGCACCTTTACACCGAGATGTGCCCATCCTGTGACATATTTACATCAGAGAACATTTCCCAACCGTGTTCAGAAAAATGTATGATGGCTAAAACATCAATACAAAGTCACTGGCTTTAAACATCACTGGCTAAAACATCAATACAAAATCACTGGCTTTAAACATCACTGGCTAAAACATCAATACAAAGTCACTGGCTTTAAAGACTGTCTAAGGCAACCACAGACTAAATAATGCTGGAAATGAGTAAGAAATTATTTACTGGAGTCTCCAGGAATAAATGTTGGCTTGAAGTTAACTTGACTTTAACCTGGTAGGACCAATGTCAGACTTAAAACCTAATTTTCAAAGGGAATCTAGTTGAGTTCCTTTTCGGCACCGAATTTGTAGTTATCTATTACCACACCAATGGAAATGGCGTATGTCCTACCCCAAGTGGTCTGTTTCTTTGTACCCTTTCAGAGTTTAGTTATTTCTATGCCATGTACAGAGTGTTAGGAATAGTCTTGATTGGGTGATTAATATAATAGTTTCTTCTAAAGAAAGAGTCTGTCCTCATTAAGTTCCGATGGCAATCTCAGCCTCCCAGCCTTGTCTTCCTTGCCTGTGCAATGAGGCATTCACTGCCTTCTGAGAGAAGCGTGTTGCAATGTGCTGTTTATTCAAGTGATCTGGAGAAAGCCCCAAAATTACACTTGACTTTGCAGGCAGATTGGCGAACAATAGTGCTATTTTGAAAGACAGAGATCTGTATCACTGCAAAGGGAAGTTGCAAAACTAACTTGTCCTTTATCTAGTCAGATTCCTTAGGAAGGAGGAATTTACAGCTCGGTACTATCCTAGCTGGAGATGCTTTTATGCTCCTGGCACTCCTCCAGTACAAGTTTATCTGATACCCTAAGGCTTCCCAGAGCCTCCTCTGGGATGGAGCCCCGAAGTGCCTGTGCAAAATGTAATAGAAAAGTTGATGTAGCAGAAAGAGAGAAAAAAAAGGACACATCATTTATTTTTAAAAAACTAGTTTTAGTAATTGGATCAAGTCTGGGAAACACAACTTGAGAAAAGAAAAATGCCTGGTGAGGTCCTTCAGAACCCATGAGTGAAAAGGAAGGAATTGACAGTGTGTTTCTCCCTCCTCTCCTCCTTGTCCCATTTACTATACCTTCAATGACTGCTGTGTTTACATATCTTATTACAAACATAAGTCATAGCTGAAAACATTCTCCAGTTTCTCCACCTGCCCGGGAATGACAATTATACTCCACTGTGTGCTCAACGTACTGATAGACATGAAGTCATTTAAAGAAATCAGTGGCACAGTTCCCACTCAAAAAAGGAACCATGTGCCGGGCAGTGGTGGTGCACACCTTTAATCCCAGCACTCGGGAGGCAGAGGCAGGTGGATCTCTGAGTTCGAGGCCAGCCTGGTCTACAAGAACTAGTTCCAGGACAGGAACCAAAAGCTACGGAGAAACCCTGTCTCGAAAATCCAAAAAAAAGGAACCATGCTTGACCAATCAGCCACTCAACACTAACCTAAGTGTTGTTATTAAAGTTCAGATAAAACATATAGGTATATGTATATAACATTATCTCATTGTCTTCGACTTTGTGTTTCTCTATTCCGAATTACATTGTAATGTTTCAACTGATGAGCAAGTATTACCCAGTTTACACACCTTTCTTCCTTCTTGACTCCCTAAAATTCAGTCAGTGTCAGTCATTTTGGCCAAATAGTTGTACTTTTCCAGTTATTCATATTTATATTTAGTTTCTGTAAGTAAAAATGTCATTTTAATGAATGTAGGAAATATGAACGTGAAATTTTTACGCTATTTCTCATATTTATTTTCAATAAATATTTAGTTGCATAAACTCAAGACCATAAATAAAAGGGCTTCAATTCAATTTCTATTCTGAACACATTCTGTATCTTAGGCTATCCATTATGTTTTTATTCCCATAGCAAGCATATGGGATAGATGCTATTTCTACCTCCATCAATAAGTGGGTGTTGAGTTTAACTACAAACAGTAAATCAACGACCAAAATAAAAAAAAAAAAGTTAGATTAAAATTCAAACATCCAAGCTATGAACCAGTAAAGAAAAGGTAGTTGAAGATAAGGATTTTCTTCAATTCTGAACTTGAATTAAAAGTAGAAACTGTATAGAACTATATTCATTGATAACAAGAAGTTTTCCATCTCTTAGGAGGAAAGATAGATGGGTTAATTGTCTTAGCCCTTTCTAGAATTTCCCAATCCCTCATATAGCTCTCTGTCACTTTTGGATTATCTCTTGAATTTTGTAAATGATTACACACATTTCTTGGAAATTGAAATAAGATATTGGTTGTAGCATCCTAGTTAAATCATTGCTTTTGACAACACTTTCAACCATATATTGGCTATATATCATTCATTCTACCCTATTTCTTCCTCATAGACCAGAAATTCACTATCATTTGTAGTTTTTTCTGCTGTTGAATTGTTGTAACATTAAAAATTTCTCCCTCACGTTGATCTCAAATTTAGTATCTTATAACTCTCATAAATTCCTCATAGTTTCTCATAAATTCTCATAAATTTGCCTTTGAAAGCCAAAGGAAATAAAATTATTCCCAACATTTGAGGTGATCAGAAGTCTTAGGATGCATACTACAGTAGTCCTGTAACTACTCATTCTTAGTCATGCTCTCATTCAAATGGCCTCCCAATCCTCTAGGTTCAATTGTAAAGTACTGTCTACCATGAGTGAGCCTTGGTGCTTAGTTCTCAGCATCAGCAAGAGAAGGAGAAAGAGAAAAAGTATGAAGGAGAAAAAGGAGAAAGAAGGAAGGATGGGAGGAGGAAAAGAGAGACAGGGAAAAAAGGAAGAGGCAAAAGGAAAAATGAAGGAATTAAAGGAGAGAGGAAGGTGAGGAGAGAAGGAAGAGCAAGAGGGGATGGATGGGAAGGAGAGAAAAGAAAAGCAGATTGAGGAAGGAAAAAAAGGCTAGTGAGATAGTTCAGCTGTCAGAGCTGTGCAAGCATGAAAACATGAGCTCAGATTGCCAAAGCTGTATGAGTGTGAGAACATGAGCTCAGATTCCCATCGCCCATGTGGGGAATAGTGTATGCCTCCTAGAGCTTGGGAGGCAAAGACAAGTAGATCTCTGTGTACTGATGGACCATCAGTCTGGCTAAATTGTTTAGCTCCAGGTTCAGTAAGAGACCCTGACTCCACAATATAAGATGATAAATGATTAAGAAACATCCCAATTGTGACTTTTGACTTATACACATACACACAAAGAGAGGGAGACAGAGACAGAGAGTCAGAGACAGACAGATAAAGAGAAAGAGAGAGAGACTGCTCTTGTTCCCGGCCACCCAGTCCCAAATAATAACACAGAAACTATATTGATTACAACTGTTTGGCCAATGACTCTAGAGTATTCCTAGCTAGCTCTTGCTTCTTAAATTAACCCATTTCTATCAATCTGTGTGTGTGTCACCAAGGTTCCTAAGCTTCTGGCATGTCCTCCTTCGGCAGCTACATGGGTCTCTCTGATTTCACCTACTTTCTCTATATATGTCTGATCTGATTTCCCACCTGGCTTTACTCTGCCAAGCCATTGGCCCAAACAGCTTCATTCATCAGCCAATAAAAGCAACAAATGTTAAAGGACATCTCTCTCTCTCTCTCTCTCTCTCTCTCTCTCTCTCTCTCTCTCCTACACACACACACACACACACACACATTTTGGAACATGTATGCCTATGGACAGGCAGAGCAGAACTTACTTTGTCTCTGTTTATAATCTAGAAACCACAGTGGTGTCAGGTAGATTCAGTGCTGCCCCTGCCATCCGTTGGTAAGTTATTATATATCAAGATCTTGGAAAGGCCATTGTTTAACACTCTGCCCCCATAGCCAGCCTCGGGGTAGGCACTGTAGGTGGCACCACACGCCATTCCCATCAGATACACACGTTCCTTTTCCATGCTTCGTCACTGCAGTCTCCCGGTCTCTCAGTGCCCGCTCAGTATCGCTCTCTCAGCAGCTTCGAGACACTTCTTTTACCTACTTGGTGGGCATTTTTGAGTAATAAACTATAAATGTGGCTAAATATATTTTATAGCAGTATTAAAATGATGTACTAAAACATTCCCACATAATAAATCCTCTTACATGCAATAATTTTAAAGTATGATTCTCCCATGTAAACGTTTCTTTAGCTCAGGCTTACAAGGTCACGCCTGTCAGTCCACAGATTTACACGTGGTTCAATTGCATAGTGCTAACAGGTAAATACTTAATCATAGACGTTTTGGCTGTTCATCCAAAATGAGATTTACAATAGTTCAGAAAAGATATGTTTCATTAAGAGAGTTGTTAAAAACACAAAAACGAGGGAAAGAAAGAATGCTACAAAAGTGTACATGAATCATGAAGAAAGGTCTTTGAAATATTTATCCACATTCAAAACCAGAAATTCTTGTTTTTCAACATAAACAAAATTCAATTACAATAGCATTAAAAGCAAGAATAATTGTCCAGTAATGTGTTTTAAATTAACACAGTGACACCTTATACTCTTTTCATATCTGCTCCAGGACCCTCCTGATCTTCATAGTTCACAAAAATATAAACAGGCTTGTCAGATCTTACTAAATTTATTAACATTTGGCCGACTGCCTGTACAAAAAGCAAAAAAAGACAAAACCCTCCTCCAGAAGGAAGTCGAAAATGAGTAAGAAAAATAAGCACTTCAGTTCAACTGGCAGAGCCCAAAGCAGGTTTCCTAAGTATTTATCTGTCGTATCCATAGCCTCTCCTTTAAACACACACACACACTGCTGCCTCCTGCCTCCTGCATACTCCATTCTGTTCTGAGGGTGGCAACCAGAATCTCACCAAGGTAAATCTTTTTCATTCAAATGAAGGAGAGACAAATCCACACTTGCCGGTGAAGCTGCCACTTAACCTGATACTCTCTCTATATTAATTTTTATCTCTATCGCTTTCTGTCTTTTTTCAGTTCCAGTGTATTAAACCAGGGTATTATTAACACCAGGAAAACACTAAACATATACATCGACTTATGCTCCCACTGCCCACCCATGTCTTGAATTCATACAGTAATTTGTAAATAATCCTTTTGCTATGTTGGTTCAGATAATCATATTAGATATTAAATATTAGAACAACAGTGTTCTGTAATAATAGCTAAATGGTCAAATGCTTTCCAAATTTTGCATGCTATGATTTGCATTTATTTACATACAATAATTTAAGAAGATATTGATAAAAATAAGTTTGCATATAAATGTGTTTGCATATATTTGAGACATATTTAGACAAAATACATAAATTCAAAAATATTTTTCAAATAGTCAGTAGTTGGGCACTAAAACATCATCTTACCAAAATTGTGTTTGCTTTATTTACAGAACTGTTGGCAGCTACTCATTAAGCATGTCCAGCAGGGTAACATTTTTCTAAGATAAACTCCACAAAATTTAGTGAATCAATTCATTAGATTTAAGAATGAGAACTATCTGGGGCTAGGGATGAAAATCAGTGGTAAGGGCATTAGCATGTTAAGCACAGGACCAGAGACCAATCCCTAACACCAAAAAGAAGAAAAAAGAGAACAATAAAAAAAATCACTTCATTAAATCATTATTCATGAGCTACCTCTGCTGGAGCAGGCCAGAGGCAGTGACCTCCACAGGAGCAGGAGAAAGTACAAGGAAGCAACCATGGAGGGGGCAGGTCTAAATCAGAGATCTCTGTGGGACCAAGCCAGGGTCCTCCATAGGAGCAGGTCCAAGCCATGGACATCTGTAGGAAGAGCCCCAAGCCAGTGGCCTCCTCCAGAGCCAGTCCAATGCAACAACCTCCACAGGAGCAGGTAGAAGGGAGCTACTGCTGAGGGAGCAGGCCTGAGTAAGAGACCACTGTGGAACCTGGTCTGAGCCAGAGACCTCCCTGAAAACAGGCCCAAGCCAGCAACCTCAGTGGGAAAAGTCCCAAGAAAGAAACTTTCTTGGGAACAGGCCCAAGCAACCTTCAGGATTGCCAAGTGATCACTAGGAGTGCCAAGCAACCTCTAGGAACACCTAGTGATCTCCAGAGTGACTGGAACTGTGGCCCTGATTCCACAGCAAGGAGCCTTGGATCCAGTGGAGCCTGGAAGAATTATCACCCGAGACACAGCCCCAACTACACCAATCAGAGGAAAAGATGGGTAGACAAAGTAACAAAACACTCAACAATACAAAGAGCAACACAACACCAAGAAAAACTAATGGTTCTACAACAGTAAGACTTGAATACCCCAATGTAGAGGAAGCAAAAAAAAATGATCTAAAAATAACTTTAGGAGAATGTTTGAGGCCCTTAAAAAGGAAATAAAAGATTCCCTCAAAGAAATGGAGGAAAAAACAAACAAAAAATGGAAGAAATCAACAAATTCCTTAAAGAAAACCAACAAAAATTAATAGAACAGACAAAAGAAATCATTCTAGACTTGAAAACCGAAATAAAGACAATAAAGAAAACACAAACCAATGGAATTCTGGAAACAGAAAATATGAGAAAATGATCAGGAACCACAAATGCAAGCAAAAACAGCAGAATACAAGAGATAGAAGAAAGAATCTCAAGCACTGAAGATACAATAGAAAAAATAAACTCATTGGTCAAAGAAAACATTAAATAACAAAAATCTTAACACAAAATATTCAGGAAATATGGGACACCATGAAAAGATCAGACCTAAGCATAATAGGGATAGAAGGAGATATCCAACTCAAAAGCACAGAAAATATATTCAACAAAACCATAGAAGAAAACTTTCCCACTTAAAGAAAGATATGCCCATAAAGATACAAGAAGCTTACAGAACACCAAATAGACTGGACAATAAAAGTCCCCTCACTACATAATAATAATGAAAACACTAAACATATAAAATAAAAAAGAATATTAAGAGCTACAAAGGAAAGAGACCAAACAACATATAAAGGAAGGCCTATCAGAATTACACCTGACTTCTCAATGGAAATAATGAAAGCCAGAAAGTCCTGGTCAAGCATTATGCAGAAAATAAGAGATCACAGATGCCAGCTCAGACTACTACACCGAGCAAAGTTTTCAGTCTCCATAGACTGACAAAACAAGATATTCCATAACAGAACCAGATTTAACCAATACCCAGCACTACACATAGTACTAGGAGGAAAACAGAAACCCAAGGAAGTTAGCTACATCCACAAAAAGCACAGGCAATAGATGACCTCACAGCAGCAAATCCCAACAAAGGGAAAAATACACACAGTAATATCACCAACAATGAAACCTAAAATAACAGGAGAAAGCAATCACTGGTCCTTAATATAAATGGACTCAAGTCATCTATAAAAAGACATAGGTTAAAAGATTATTTAAGAAAATAGAATCTATCCTTTTGCTGCATACAAGAAACACATCTCAACCTCAAAGACAAACATTGCCTCAGAGTAAGGGGTTGGGAAAAATTTCCAATCAAATAGACCTAAGAAACAAGCTGGTGTGACTATCCTAATATCTAACAAATAGACTTCAAACAAAAATCAATCAAAAGAGACAAAGAAGGATATTTTATATTAGTCAAAGAAAAAATCCATCAAGAGGAAATCTCAATACTGATCATCTATCCACCAAATACAAGGGCACCCTTATATGTAAAAGAAACACTACTAAAACTTAAATCACACATTAAATCCCACACACTAATAGTGGGAGGTTTCAACCCTCACTCTCACTACTGGACAGGTCTGTCATACAGAAACTTAGCAGAGAAATAAGAGACCTAGAAGATGTTATAACTCAAATGGACTTCACAGACATTCCTTCCAAACATAAAAGAATGTACCTTCTTCTCAGCACCTCATAGAACCTTCTCAAAAATTGATTAGCTAACAAAGCAAACCTCAACAGATACAAAAAATTGGAATAACCCATGTATCTTATCAGATCATCACAGCTTAAAATTATTATTCATTAGCAACATTAATTTCAGAGAGCCCACAAATATATAAAAATTAAACAGTGCTCACCTGAATCATCAATGGGTCAAGGAAAAAATTAAAGACTTTCTAAAATTCAATGAAAATGACCACACAACATACCCAAATTTATGGAACACATTGAAAGTTACGTTAAAAAGAAAGTTCATAGCACTAAATGCCTATATAAAGAAGCTGGCAAAAAAATCCCACACTAGTGAGTTAACAGAACACTTGAAAACTCTAGACCAAAAAGAAGCAAACTCACCCAGGAGGACTAGATGGCAGGAAATAGTCAAATTGAGAGCTGAAATCAACAAACTAGAAACAAAGTAAACAACACAAAGAATCAATTAGACAAAGAGTTGGTTCTTCCAGAAAATCAACAAAATTGACAAACCTTTATCCAGAAATGAAAGGGGGACATAACAGGAGACAAGGAGGAAATCCAGAGTATCATCAGATCATATTTCGAAATCCTGTACTCCACAAAATTGGAAAAATAAAGGAAATGGACAATTTTCTGGATAGATATCACTTATCAAAATTAAATCAAGACCAGATAAGCAAATTAAATTAGTCTATAACTGCCAAAGAAATAGAAACAGTCATCAAAAGTCTCCCAAACAACAACAACAAAAAAAAAAAAACAAGACCAGATGGTTTCAACTCAGAATTCTAAAAGATTTTCAAAGAAGAACTAATACCAATATCCCTCAAATTGTTCCACACAACAGAAATAGAAGGAACATTGTCAAATTCTTTTTATAAGGCTATAATTACTCTGATACCCAAACCACAAAAAGACGTTATTAAGAAAGAGATTTACAGACCAATCCCACTCGTGAGCATTGATGCAAAAATACTCAATAAAATCCAAGAACACATCAGAAACATCATCCACCATGATCAGTTGGCTTCATTCCAAAGAAGCAAGGATGGTTCAACATATGAAAATCTGATGATTTAATTCACCATATAAACAAACTGGGGGAAAAAACACCACATGATCATCTCATTAGATTCTGAAAAAGCCTTAAACAAAATACAACATCCCTTCATGATAAAGGTCTTGGAGAGAGCAGGGATATAAGGAACATACATAAACATAATAAAGGCAATATACAGCAAGCCAACAGTCAACATCAAACTAAATGGAGAGAAACCCAAAGCGATCCCACTGAAATCAGAAACAAGACAAGGTTGTCCACACTCTCCATATTTTTTCCATATAGTACTTGAGGTTCTATCTAGGGCAATGAGACAACAAAAAGAGATCAAAGGGATACAAATCTGAAAAGAAGAAGTCAAACTCTCACTATTTGCTCATGATATGATAGCTTACATAAATAACCCCCAAAATTCTACCAAGTAATTCTACAACTCATAAACACTTTCAGTAATGTAGCAGGATACAAGATTAACTAGAAAAACTGAGAAGCCCTCCTGTACACAGATGATAAATGGGCTGAGAAAGAACTCAGAGAAACGTCACCCTTCACAATAGCCACAAATAGTATAAGATATCTCAGATAACTCAGGAAGGCCTATATGACAAGAACTTTAAATCTTTGAAGAAAGAAATGAAAAAGACACAAGAAAATGGAAAGATCTCCCATGCTCTTGGGTATGCAGAATTAACATAGTAAAAACAGCAGTCTTCCCAAAAGCAATCCACAGATTCAATGCAATGCTCATCAATATCCCTGCAAAATTCTTCACAGACCTCAAAAGAACAATACTCAACTTCATATGGAAAAGCAAAATACCCAAGATAACCAAAACAATCCTGTACAATAAAGGGACTTCTGGAGGCATCACAGTCCCTGACTTCAAACCCTACTACAGAGCTGCAGTACTGAAAACATCCTGGTATTGGCATAAAAACAGACAAGAGGAACAATGGAACCAAATCAAAATCTTGGATATCAATCCACACACATACAAACACCTGATTTTTGACAAAAAAAGTAAAAAATACCAAGAGGAAGAAAGAAAGTATATTCAAGAAATGGTGCTGGCATAACTAGCCAGCACCAATATCAATATCAATAGATATCAATATGTAAAAGACTGAAAATAGATCCATATTTATCACCATGCACAAAGCTCAAGTCCAAATGTATCAAAGACCTTAACATAAAGCCAGCCACACTGAACCTCATAGAAGACAAAGTGGGAAGTAACTTGAATGCATCAGCACAGGATCACTTCCTAAATAGAACCCCAGTAGCACAGAGTTTGAAAGTAACAATCAAGAAATGAGGCCTCCTGAAACTGAGGAGCTTCTGTAAAACAAAAGACACTGTCAACAAAACAGCAGCCTACAGAATGGGAAAAGATCTTCACCAACTTCACATCAGACAGAGATCTGATCTCAAAAATATACAAAGAACTCAAGAAATTTGTCGTCAGAAGAACAAATAATACAATAAAAATATGGAGTACAAACCTAAACAGAGAATTCTCAATAGAGGAATCTAAAATGGCTGAAAGTCATTTAAGGAAATGCTAATATTTCGCCATCAAAGAAACGCAAATCGAAACAACTCTGAGATTCCATCTTACACCTGTAAGAATGGCCAAGATAAAAAGTACTGATGACAACTTATGCTGGAGAAGATGTGGGATAAAGAGAACGTTTCTGCATTGCTGCTGGGAGTGCTAACTGGCACGGCCACTTTGGAAATCAGTATGGCATTTTCTCGGAAAATTAGGATACAACCTACCTCAAGACCCAGCAATACCACTTTTGGGTATATACCCAAAGGATGCTAAATCATACCACAAGAACATGTGCTCAACTGTATTCATAGCAGCATTATTTGTCATAGCCAGAACCTGGAAACAACCTAAATGTTCCTTGACAGAAGAATGCATAAGGAAAATGAGGTAAATTTACACAATGGAGTACTACACAGTGGGAAAAAATAATGTTATCTTGAAATTTGTGGGCAAATGGATGGATCTAGAAAATATCATATTGAATGAGCTAACCCAGACTCAGAAAGACAAATATAATATGTATTCACTCATAAGTGGCTTTTAGACATAAAGCAAAGAAAAACCAGCCTACAATTCATAATCCCAAAGAATCTAAACAACAAAGGGGACCCTAAGAGAGGCATACATGGATCTAATCTACGTGGGAAGCAGGAAAGAACAAGATCTCCTAAGTAAATTGGGACCATGGGGATCATGGGAGAGGTTAAAAGGAGAGAGGAGAGGAACGGAGGGGAGCAGAGAAAAAAAATATAACTCAATAAAACAATTAAAAATTTTCATTGCTCACCCCTAAAGACTTGCTAATGTGGTTCCTAAGATGTGTTTCTCTCTGCCACATGGTCAGAAGTGAGTTCTAGGATCCAACTTCAGGATATGAATTCTCTGTATGAAAGAGATGAAAATTGTAATTGAAAGATTCATGATGGAAGCTTTCAAGGATTACATGTCCTAAAATGGAAACTTTCAAGGGTTTCATGTCCTAAACTACATTTTAGGGATTTTAAATATATTACTTATTTTCAAATAAAAGACAAAAAGCAAATTTAATCGTAACATTCACATTGTCTGCATCCACGTCTCTCATCTCTAAAGTTAGTCAGTAAACAACTAGTTTCTTCAAATTCTACACCAATAATAACTGAGAAGTGCATTTCCACTTCATTCTAAACATCATACCATCATTTTTTCTTTCCTTTTTTGTTGGGAGGGGGCTTCAAGATAGGATTTCTCTCCGTAGCCCTGGCTGTCCTGGAACCTTGCTTTGTAGACCAGGGTGGCCTCAAACTCAGAGATGTGCCGGTTTCTGCCTCCCCAGTTCTGTATTTTCTTATATACTGTGTTCCTTATCATTCTGGGTCAATTTCGTCCCTATGCGCTGCCTCTTCGACTCCTCTTCGGACATCAGTCTCTTCTTCCATTGCTCAAATGATGATCTCAGATGCTTTCCCTAGAAGCATGTATCATTGTCGTCACTGCTCATGAGAAGTCATTTTGTTCACCAAATCTTGACTCCTCACTGTTTGACAGACGCCTGCTTATTCCAGCTCTTTTGTGTCTGCATTGTTTCTTTCTTTTCCTTTTTAAAAGAACACATTTAGTGATTCGTTTCCTCCAATGATAGTTTTAAGCTCTCACAACACTCTCATAATAGTGTTAAGCCAAGACATCCAATGTCTAAAGACGACATTTTTAGTGTGATAGGGCATCAAACACTTAAATAAATCATGACTGAAATGATTTTAGATAGGAAGTCTTAGAAATGACACAAAACATGATGATTCAGGAGTCTAATAGAATAGAAAAATTAGATTGGACTCAAAGGCTAAGAAGGAGAGGTGGGTGTTGGTAAGTGAAGACCAGAATGTTTAATGAAATGATTTTGGAAAAACCAGGTGGGAAAAATTCCAGGTAGAGCAAGTCGAGTCTGACAGCTGTATTTGCAGGATCTGCCTCTTACCTGGTCTGCACTCTTACCTGTCTTCAGCCCTGATCATCATTACAGAAGCATTTCAGTCAGACTGACATACCCCAGTGGGAGCTCCCCCAAGCTAGCAAAGCAAGCTCTGCTATGTCATCAGCGGTGGACATTTTTTAGAACCACTATCATCAGGCTCTTGAATTAGCCAGGATTCACATCCTCACTTCTCTAAACAGAGCTGTTTCTCAAGAGGCAATATTTTTTAATTGCTCATTTGCCACTCTCCTCCTAATTCTTTAGATGTGTCTGCCCAGATCAGTAATGTGACTTCCTTAAGACAGCTGAAAACAGAGGTAGTGTTTCTTCAGAAAATTCAGTCTTAGTGAGACCAAGTAAGTTTTGGAAAGGGGAAAATGAATTCAGTTTGGTTCACCACTTACTACCCTTGGAAAGTAATGACTTTCTATTTGTTCTTTATTGTCTATTTTCTTTTTTTTGTTTGTTTGGTTTTTTTTGTTTGTTTTGTTTTGTTTTGTTTTTCGAGACAGGGTTTCTCTCTAGCTTTGGAGCCTGTCCTGGAACTCCCTTTGTAGACCAGGCTGGCCTCGAACTCACAGAGATCCGCCTGCCTCTGCCTCCCAAGGGCTGGGATTAAAGGCGTGCACCACCACTGCCCGGCATTGTCTATTTTCTTGACTCATCAAAATGGTCATCAACAAACAGATGTACTTGCTCAGTGACTTTTGTAGGTAATAAGGAAATTGTCACACAGAAAGAACCTATCCCCATTTAAAAACATGTGCAGTGTTTATATTTCTAGGGCTGGATAACCTCACTCAGCAAATGTTTCCAGTTTTATCTATTTACCTCAAATTTTCACTTTTATTTACAGCTCAATAAAAATTTTCACTAGGTGTATTAACCACATTTCATTATCCGTTCATCAGCAAATGCACACATAGGTTGATTCTATTTCCCAGCAATTATAAGAACGCAACAGCAATGAACATGGATGTACAAGCACCTCGTAATAGATATAAGGTCCTTCGAGTGTATGCACAAATATAATATACTTGTGTCAATGGTAATTCTATTTTGAGGGAGCTTTGTTTATGGGTTTTTTTTTTTTTTGGTTGTTTTTAAGAAACCTCTAGAGTGGTGCGTTTAGCTTGGACTATATATAGAAGTCAGGAAACTAAAAAGGGGCAGTTGAGATCAGAGGCTGCCTTTATAGACTATAAAGTAGGAAGAAAGAATTCTTGGAGTAAAGACGTTTACACAGGAAGGGGTTGCAGCAGGGGAAGATGGAGATAGAGGTAGAGATAGAGATGAAGACATAAGCAAAATGAAGGTATGAAAAGGCTTCATGGAAGCCCAGTATTTTTCAAGGCAATTTAACAGGGTAATTTGGGGGAATAATAGAATACATGTGATAGGAGAGAGAAAACAAATAGTTTGTGTCAGAAGTTGAGGGTGGATAACAACAGAGGCATAAGGAAGAGGAGGGGATTGAGGGTAGGAAAACCAAACTAAGAATGTGTAAGGAAGACTCATTAGAAACACATTAGCCAGTTTTCAGGGCTTCTTAACAGAAACGGTCTGTATAGTGGGAAATGCTGTGCCCAGGGTATAAGGGCTATTAAAGAGAAAATCTCCATGCAGGAAGGGAGTTTATCCCTATGTGTTATTGGTCAGGAAGCTTTCAGAGGTCTCCAAAATAACAAAAAGCTATCACATTTGCTATTGATTGCCCACTGCTAAGACACCACACCCTTTGGTTAGAAGATACAGAGAAATCAACTTCCAACCGATCTAGAAATGCCCTCCAGGACTGGATCTATTCAGTAGTACTGGGAAGTGCTGTGGAGGTCCATGACAGAGAAAAGACATTGGCAAGCACTGAACCCTGCATGTTACAAAATGGAACTCAGGACCGCGAGGGGTGCACACACACATCGAGGCAAAGGGGATGTTCTATCGGGAACTCACCAAGGCCAGCTGGCCGGGGTCTGAAAAAGCATGGGACAAAACCGGTCTCGCTGAACATAACGGACAATGAGGACTACTGAGAACTGAAGAACAATGGCAATGGGTTCTTGATCCTATTGCACGTAATGGCTTTGTGGGAGCCCAGGTAGTTTGGATGCTCACCTTAATAGACCTGGATGGAGGTGGGTGGTCCTTGGACCTCCCACAGGGCAGAGAAACCTGCTTGCTCTATGGGCTGAGGAGGGAGGAAGACTTGATTGGGGGAGGGGGAGAGAATGGGAGGTGGTGGCGGGGAAGAGGCAGAAATCTTTAATAATTAAATAAATTAATTAATAAAAAAAATACAGAGACCAATCAGGAAAGCCGTGCTCACTACTGCAATAGGGTAATGGCTACTTTGGGGTAAACAACTGCTTTCTGATTGGGTTCGATGTCTTAGACACAGGACACAACTCACACCTGTAATTGTAAACTTTATCATAAACTTATGACTAGAGTTATAGTAGATCATAAGGGATAACCTACTAAGTATTTTTATTTGCAAAATGGTCATGTTATCAAACTGCCTTCAAAATGACTGTCCTTAAACAATTAGTCCCCCAAATAATTTTAATGTCTAAACCATAACCCCAAAGTGATTGAGTGGATATACTGAGACAGGGCTTTAGAAGTATTAGCTAGGAGGAGGGGGCATTCACATGACTAGGGTTAATGCCCTTAAAAAAAGACCTAGAGGAATAACTGCATGTGGCATCAGGAGATCACACACTACAGAAGTGCCCTCTGCAGATACCAAATCCACAAGCACTTGGAGTCTCCAGCCTCTCGGGCTGTTAGAAACATATTCCCATGATTTATGAGTTATCTAGTTTAAAATATTTTGTTATAGGAGACCAAATAGAATAGAACAGACTCTAAAGGAAGAGTTCACAGTTCTTCTTCCTTGAATTCTGCCATATTAACAACAATGAACTGAAAACTCAGTCAGTATACATCTAAAAATAAACAGAGGATGGAGAGATGGATCAGAAGCTATGAGCAAAGGACATGAGTTCAGTTTCCAGCACCTCTGTTAGTTACAATCGCCTGGAACTCCAGCTGCAGGGCATCTGGCTTCTAGAGCAACTATAGTCACACACACACACACACACACACACACACACTGTGAGGAGAATGGAGAAAGAGAGAGAAATATGGCTAAAACCAAAATTAAATCAGGGTGTGAAACCTGGGGCTTAGCCATTTCTAAACTATGTGTCAAGATTTGATAGTAAATATGGCAACACGGTGAAATGGGACCAAAAATAAATTTAGAATGAAATGCATAACAAAGCCGTGCAGTTTCTGCAAGCACTTTCTGTGTTGCATTGTGTGGTGGCACTGCAGCCTTGGTTCAGAACATAGTAAACATTTTGTTCTGTGTGTGGTGTTGTATACTATGAACCCTACGAACGCTATCTAAAACACCACACACACACTCACACTTTTATGATCCTATTGAAGTGAAATGGATTAATTATGGCAGTCAATGATGTAATATTTTCCTACTTCATTCCCTGGCATCAAATTCATTTATCACTGGCTTAAATCATTTTGTTTGATAGGTTGGTTGGTTTCTTTTGTTTTGATTTAATGGCTAGTTGAGCTGTTAAATTGAGTTAAAAAGAAACTTAAATGATTTTCAATTAGGACAAATATTCTAACGATTTATAAAATTACCCTAAATATACTTCTGCCATTTTGTACTACATGTGTATCAAGAGTGGCATTTTTATTGTTAACAATTATAAAACCAAATTATGATCAACTCTAAAAGACTCGAAAGATGCTCTATGCCCTGCAGAATCGAATATTCAGCCAACATTGAATTCTTTACTGAAAACAAGCATATTAATCTCATTAGTATACAAATTTCCATGTCTATAATAAGTGATAAAATAATATATATACCAAAAATTGCTTGAAGGTCATTTTCTGCATGATTTAGTACTAGTAAATGCTGATTGGCATACTCGCACGATACATCTCTATATTAAGGTCATGTAAAAATTTCTTTTTGTTTTTGTTGTTGAATGAATTAATTATTCAATCTTATTTCATCTATTAAGTGTATTCATAAAGAACCCTGGAAACTTAACCTGTCTATGCCCACCAAGGTCAAGGTCCCACATATCTCAGACTTGTTATGCATCAGCAGGAAATATTGAGCTTCTGATCCTCCTGAGTTTTGTAATTACAGGGGTGTGCCCTTACTTCCGCTTTATGTAGTGCTAAATATTAGATCCAAGGATTCAAGCATTCTATCAAATTAAGCTACCTTCCAGCAGAAAGCCAACTTCTGGAGGCCCTAGATAACAGGACTTCCAGGGTGGACTGCTTGCTGCGAAAGTGTGAGGATTGTGATTCGGACCCCAGTTTCCCCACAAAAACATGTGTCCCGGGTCAGACCAAAATTTCTGAAGTGGAAAACTTTTAAGTAGCTCTAGCTAAGAATAGGTTTAAAAATTCAGAATCTGGGTCAGCAAAACATCTCATCAGTGTTTGTTAACCTGACAACATGAGTTCTATCTCCAGAGTCTACATGGAAGAAAAGAAATGACTCTTAAGGTCTTCTGCTGTCCATGTGTGAGTCGGGACTAATACATCTCTACACATATACACACAGATAGATGATAGATAGGTAGAGATAGATAGATAGATAGATAGATAGATAGATAGATAGATAGATATAGATGATAGATAGATGATAGATAGATGATAGATAGAGAGAGAGATGATAGATAGATAGATAGATAGATAGATAGATAGATAGATAGATAGATAGATGATAGATAGAGAGAGAGATGATAGATAGATAGATAGATAGATAGATAGATAGATAGATAGATAGATGATAGATAGAGATTATAGATAGATAGATAGATAGATAGATAGATAGATAGATAGATAGATAGATGATAGATAGAGATTATAGATAGATAGATAGATAGATAGATAGATAGATAGATAGATAGATAGATAGGTAGATAGATATAGATAGATAGATAGATAGATAGATAGATAGATAGATAGATAGATAGAGATGAGAGATAGAGAGATAGAGAGATAGAGAGATAGAGAGATAGAGAGATAGAGAGATAGATAGATAGATAGATAGATAGATAGATAGATAGATAGTTGGATAGATAGATAGATAGATAGATAGATAGATAGATAGATAGATAGATAGATAGTTGGATGGATAGATAGATAGATAGATAGATAGATAGATAGATAGATAGATAGATAGATAGATAGGTAGTTGGATAGATAGATAGATAGATAGATAGATAGATAGATAGATAGATAGATAGATAGATAGTTGGATAGATAGATAGATAGATAGATAGATAGATAGATAGATAGATAGATAGATAGATAGATTTTTAAGCGAATCTGAAGCTTATTTCAATTCTATCCTGTAGGAATGGGATCAGTAGAATTGGCTTGCTGCAGTAGGTTTTTATGCTTACGAATCTTCGTTGTTGTTTATTATTATGCTTTGAATTTTCATTGTTGTTTCCCAACTCAAATGGAGAGACAAAAGAAAACCCAGAGAAGTATGTTGTTTCCACAGATGAATCATGAAGTAAACAGAGCTGTGGTCAAATGTAATGACAACTATTCATGGTCTGGAGACATTGTCAGTGACAGTCCGCGTGAAGTAGACCCAAGACAAGGAGCATCTAGTAACCGAAGCTGAAGAAGTTTTGTTTGTAACAGAGGAGACGCATTGCTCTACACTTTAGTATATGCAACCAGTGGCTTCTCGGTGTGTTGCGAGGAGTCTGCTACCCCACTGTTCTGAGCTCTTCTTATCCCGTTTGCCTGAATAACAGAGGCTATCTTCTTCTGTGTTATGCAAGGCAATTTGCTTCGTGTTGGATAGATAAATGGTCTAAGAAACATTTAGCTTCCGAAACTGCCATGGAGAACAGCTGCCTTATTTATTCTTACTCTGGGAATGAACGCCTGAGTCCATTGCAAAGCAGGGAGGCTTCTGACCATCATACATTGGGAAAAGATCCTTCTCCCTTAAGCTGTGACCTCCTGGAGGGAGAATTCAGACCTCGGGTTCCTCCGTGCTGTTGGTGTGCAGTGCATATTCTGCAGGGTGGTAGGCGGTTAAATGGTTGTGTGCACAGCGTCCCTAAGATGCTGACATAGTCTGGGGTGCGCAAATTAAAGAGGGCTATCAGCGGGATGCAAAACCACTGAAATCTCATTACACTGCCCATGACTGGGTTTCTAAGGGTGCGGAGGTTCACACGGAGAAGTCTATGACCCCTGGCACCATGTCGCTTGAGTGACTTGCCATTCTGAAAGAACAGCCATCACTGAGCCAATTGGGGCAGAATCCTCAGTTTAGTCCTGCGAACCCCACACCACCCATGGTCAGAAGCCTGGCAACTTCCCCTGACAGCTTTGCCAACAGACT
The DNA here is from genome assembly GCF_950005125.1 of Chionomys nivalis. Lineage (NCBI taxonomy): Eukaryota > Metazoa > Chordata > Mammalia > Rodentia > Cricetidae > Chionomys > Chionomys nivalis. The sequence continues at coordinate 21,658,498 of NC_080111.1, forward strand.
AACTATAATACCGTGGAGCAGGTCGTTGCCCTCAAAAACGCAGGCCGCCATCTCTTTTTCAAGTTCCGTTCCCTGTGTTCTAAGTTCCAGCAACGGAGGGTTTCGCTCTAGGGGCTTTGTTCGGGGGCACTTTATGGTTCAGGGTTTTGTTTTATTTATTTATTTTTTGCTTGTTTTGTTTTTATCCAAGTCCAAGGCCAGAGAAGTGTATCACCCATAAAGTAACCCCAGCACTTCATGCCAAAGGAATTTCTGACAAAATGAATGGTTTCGAATGCAATAGCTTACTGACCAAGTTCCCAGCTTGCAATCTCCCTGGAATTTGCAGCCTTGGATTAAACCTCTGCAGAAAGCTCCTTTCTATGACGTTGCCATCTCCATTGTCCATGTTAATCCTGGAAGACTACGCAGGGTAAGCTCATTTGGATGGCTCGATGTGTGGTCACATCTCAGAGTCATTTTATTCTATTTCTTTCACGTTTTTGTGTATATATAAGAAAGTAAGGAAAATGTACCAAGGCTTCTTTAAAATCCTAAATTCAAGACACAGCAGAAAGAACACAGGAAGTTTTACTGAGTAATTGAAGTGATTACATGCAAAGCACTTTCCCATAACAGTGAGTTTCAAAGGAGGAACAGGGTGATTGACAGTGTTGGCCACCCTTGAAACTACCTCCTGATTGGAGAGAATAATTATAAGCAAGGAGAAAGAAACCCAGTTCACTCTTTTTTCCTCTCTGTTTCTCTCTGTCTCTCTCTCTCTCTCTCTCTCTCTCTCTCTCTCTCTCCACATTTAATCTGAGAGAAGAAAAATTATAATAGCAATTAAATTTTCAACCAATTAGAAATCTTCTCGGGGGGGGAGGGAATAAAAAAGCAGTCATCCTTGTTATAGCAACCACAAAAATTTTTCCCTGATTTTTTTTTTCTAATTCATTTACTGGGCACCTTTTTTACTCCAGTCTGTGGGAAAAAGCGGAAGATGGGATGTTGTAGAAGCGTGGTGTGAACTGCTATCAGCAGGTGTGCTCTGCTAGTGTGCCTCCGAGTTCTCAAGAAAACACTGTGTGTGAAGTGCACACCTCTGCACATGGGTGCCAAGAAGAGCAGAGTTGTTCCAGAGAAAGCAGGAACAGCACTGTTTGGCTCCAGGAACAGAAGCACTCCAAGAAACCCTTAAGCAGGCACCGGCCCATGAGAAAACGTTCTTGCCTTCCTGTCTACAGTGGGTGCCCTGGCCTTTTAGAAGCTGGGTGGTTTTATGTTGTCACTGAAATGTTTTCCAGCCATCCTGGCAGAAGAAATGTCTTCTAAAGAGATGTTTGAGCCTTTCTCCTGAACTATCAGACTATTGAAATAGCAGAAATCCCAAAGAAAAACATCGCACAGGATCTAAGGGAAAGGCAAAATTCCTAGCATGAGGCAAAAGAGGAACTGGTCTCCCAAGAAGTGATTTCTTTGCCCTGGTACTGATAACTTATAGCTGCAGCATAAACCAAGTAGGACCAGAGATGAATGGAGCCATGTCTTGACCAGGACTGCTTAATTATGAATATCTCTAATCCTTCCATGACACTGGGACCTCATAGCAGAACTGCAGAGCTGATTTGGAGTCACTTGCCTGTTCTAGTTGACCTGGTGTGCAACGGGAAAGCCCCCTGCCGCGCTCTCCTCAATCACTTGGATCCAGTTGATGCATTTGAGGCAGACCCACACCCTAAGAACTAGAGAACACTGACTTTCACCAACACCAGTCTCTTCCACTCCAAAATTTTTAATTGGAAACTTTGATATACTTTTCTTTTTTTTTTTTTCCAAACCAAAAAAGAAAAACCAACAAAAGTAAGAACCTTCAAATTTCCTGGAAAATTCCCAAATTCTTTTGACTTCTCCTAAATGACTATTACAACTATTGAAATTAGACTTCTTAGCTTCATGATAGGTATTATGCACAGGACATCTCCTTTTACTCCACGTGTGCTTTTCCTAAGTCCTGAGATGTTCAAACAATAGTTACTCAGAAGGATTTCTCTGGAGTCATCCATAGAGAATCAACCTCTGAATCTACCACTAACTTGCAATGACATAAAATGAAGTCCTTTGCTATCACTCTACTACACTTTGTCATTCCATCAAATGTCAGTAGACTATTGGTGTTCTGGTTACGGTGCAGAGTCAAGAATTGTTGTTTTAAGAGCTGGATAAAATGGCGAATGCTTGATGATTGGCATAGCAGTGCCTCGTGCAGATTGAGTACACTTTTAGCCACATTGTTATTAATGGCATTATAATTCTTTTCTTAGGGAAGTCTTACAGAATGTAATTCTACTAAATCCAAATTAGAATAGGTCTATGATCCACATTCTTTCCCAATAAGAAAAATGGGAAATTCAGGATGCCCACCCAGTCACAAGAATGCATGACAAGAGCCAAGTGAGAGGGGATTAGAAACTCTTGAATGGAACTGACTAGGCAGAGAGACTATTAGACTAAACAATGAACTGGATGGTGCAGGCAAATAGAGCATTAATATGAAAGCATGGCTTCCAAATTCTTGGTCAACAATGGTCAAACTGAATGAGCCGAAAGTGATGTAGCCCAGCTGCCTTCTTTATACTGCTCCTTGCAAGCATTTTCCTATGATAGGCCTCATGTCAACAATATTTGGCCTTGTTTATAGATATTCAGCTCTGTATTGTGATCAAATCGTTTTCAGGAGTCCCTGGTGGGCTAACATAAGTTAGTTATAGATGGTAGAATTTAATTAGTCTAGAAACAAGTAGAGAAATGATATTTTAAAGAATATAAGCGCCTAACTATTCTCAGTATAAAGACCGAACTATTAATTTTCCTGTTTTCATTGTTATGGTAACAGTGATGAACTATGAAACACTGAGCAAAACTTTAGGTTGCTACCAAACAAAAACAATCAGGACATATTCATGGTAGGTAGAAACAGAGCCCCTTAAAATGATTGTCCTGTTTGATCATGCTTTTAAAACTTAATAAACTTCTGTAATTCAGTTGAATCAACAGTCTTGCTAATTTAAAAATGGTTGGCCATTTGACCATTTTTATCTCATATATAAAAATTACTACTTTATCAGTAATTGATATTTTAGTTCATAAGTGCTCATACAACATACAAGCAAAAATACAGAAGAGTCCTTTCATTTTAAAATGTTTATAAGTTATATATGCACTAAAAAGTTTGTGATTCCAAAAGTAGCATTTTTCCTACGCTCAATGCACACTGGACATAAATGGTAGCAGGAGAGAGAGAACTTAATTTTCCACTTTTCACTATTTTTAGAAGTCAAAGAATCACAGAACAGGATTTTAACATCATAAATTTGTTGAACTCCTTCTATGGCCCTGAAGTTCCAAATCTCTGGTGTACAAAAACATTCTTATTATCCACCAGTTATAGGGTGCTTTTCCATTTATCAGAAATTGTGCAAAACACTTTATACATTTAACAATTCAAATAAGTTATGCAGTGTGCCTATTGTCAGATAAGCAGGCAGAGGTTTGGTACATTAAACGAGTTTTCCAAAACCTCAGTGGCTAAATGGCTGTGAGTCTGCATTAATTTTGGCCGCCCTTTTTCCTATGAAGAGAGGTAAAGAACATTGTATATGTGTTTGTGATTTTCTTAGCTGTTTGATGGCTGCTGAAATAAATTCCGTTCCTTCAGATCTTTAACAATTAGCATTTATATTGGAGAGGAATTCTATCACAGCCTTGGTGTTGCCATGACAGGTGGGTGGTGCTTCTGCTCTGTTGGTTCCTTACTATCCACAAGGCAGTTTCGCTTTTAGAATCTAGAATCTGGGAAACCTCTCCCAAGAGTGAACTGAAATGGCTTGGAACTTTTGATTATCCTGGGATGGTCCTGAGGTAATACTTTCCTGTAGGGCAACCCCAAGACAAGCTACACACTCTAAGTTCTACTGTAGCTGGCAAAACTCCAGTCTGGAGGCATCTGCCTGAGAAAAAGATTTTATGGGGTTGGCTCTTTCCATGTCTTGTCTCCTCCTTCTCCATTGTCTTTATCAGTAAATCATACCTGTGTCTTCATCCCAGTTTAGATTTGGAAGACTTAATTATAGAGAGTGTTTTCAGATCATCGATATTATGATTACGATTATAATAACCAACACTTTGTTCTTCCAAGAGTCTCAAGCCTACTCCTACATTGTGACTTTGTGTTATAGCTCTACCTCCTTCTTGTACCTGGATTTAGATTGGCAATCATTAAGTACAACTTGCATGGATAGTTTTACTATGCCTATAGGTTCTAAAAGATATTTAATTTTATTTTTAATAATTTATTACATTTTAATTATATGTAGGGCCTTTGTGCACCCAAGGTCAGATTCTCAAGCAGGACAGACAAGGGTGACAGATCCCCTAGAGCTGGAGTTACAGATGGCTGAAAGTGGCATGTAGTACAGGAACTGAACTCAGGTCCTCTTCTACAATCCCTAAACTCTGAGCCATCGCTCCAGATCCAGAACTTGTTTACATTTTAATGTAATCCTTACCTTTCTGGATCTCTAAAGAAATGTCTTTATTTAAAATAAATGTTTTGTCTGCTTGTTTGCTTCTTTTACAAGAGATCAGGGATACAAGGAACATACTTAAAAATAATAAAAGCAATATACAGCAAGCCAATTGCCAACATCAAATTAAATGGAGCGAAACTCAAAGTGATTTCATTAAAATCAGAAATAAGACAATATTGTCCACTCTCTCCATACCTATTCAAGATAGTACTTGAAGCTCTAGCTAGAGCAATAAAACAACTAAAGCAAATCAAGGGGATACAAATTGGAAAGGAAAATGTCAAAATAATGATATGATAGTATACATAAACAACCCCAAAAACTATATCCTACAGCTGGGAAAACACCCTTAGTCAAGTGACTGATCACAAGATTAACCAAAAAAAAAAAAAAATAGTAGACCTCCTATATTCAAAAATAAACTAGCTGAGATTCAACACCCTTTACAATAGTGTCAAATAATATAAAATGTGTCGGTATAACTCAAACCAAGCAAATGAAAGACTTGTATAACTAGAACTTTATGTCTTTGAAGAAAGAAATTGAAGAAAATCAGAAGATGGAAAGGTCTCCAATGCTGGTGGATGGGCAGGATTAATGTAGTAAAAATGGCCATCACACCAAAAACTATCTACAGAGTCAATGCATCCCCATTAAAATCCCAACACAATTCCTCACAGAGCTTGAAAAAAACAATACTCAACTTCATATGGAAAAACAAAAAATTCAGGAGAGTTAAAACCATGAAGGACCTTCTGGAGGTATCACCATCCCTGATTTCAAGCTCTACTACAGAGCTATATTAATAAAAACCACATGGTATTGGCATAAAAAACAGAGAGATGAATCAATTCCTTTTTTAAATTAAGGTTTATTTTCAAATTATATATATATATATATACATACTTATATGTATATATATATGTTTGTGGGGGTAAGTGCACGTGAAGATGGGTGCACATGAGCGTGGGTGCACATGAGCATAGAGTGGGTGCACATGAGGGTGGGTGCACAAAGCCCAGAGCTGTTCCCTGGACCTGGAATCACAGTTGGTTGTGAGTCACTTATATTGGTACTAAGAATCACTCTTGAGTCTTTGGGGACACTATCTCTACAGTCTATAGAAATTTATTAAAATGTCCACACCACAAATAATTCAGTCACCAATGCCTTTTCATCGATTTTGTTTTGCAAATAGTTACCATTATTTTCATCATAACAGTACTATATATTATTCATATTATGCTACTGTATTAATAGTCTACATTTTCTCAATGATTCCATTAATTATACTTGAAGTTATCTTATAACAAAAATTTTGATCTTAAATGTGATCTATGAAAACTTTACCCTGATTAATTCTTGTGATTTCCATCATCTGGGACATATGCCTTTTCCCAATCAAGCTGTTTCCAATCAGAATGTCTAGTCTTCATGACTCAACACAATGGCAAAACTAATCAGAAGTGCTGAAAACTTTAAGAGCGTGCCTTGTACTTCATACGTCAGGGTTTCTGGATTGTTCACTGTGTTGGAAGGAATCAGTTGGGTTCTGGCTCATTCTCATAATCTCCCACCTCCACTGTGTGAGCATGTCTTTCCTTTCTTCTCAACACATGTTAGCCTTCAGCTGACCCTGGAACCTAAATTCAGAGTGTCTTCTAAGCTAATATCTTGAATTCGGAAGTTTGTCTAATCTTCAAGTCAATTCCAGAAAGCCTTTTAACAATGTTCCTAATGTGGTTTCTCTACAATCTGTTTAGACATGATATTCTGACAGCAATGTCTTCCCACAAATGGAAGCATTTGTGACTATTTCCCAGATAAATAAAAAAGCTAAAGCAAAAGCTAGAAGCTAACAAAAAACAAAACAAAACAAACAAACAAAAAAACACTAGCAAACAACTGAACTGAAAGCAGCATCTCAGGGTACCACCCAAACAAACAAAACCAAATGAAAAGAACGAGAAAGCAGAAGAAACAGGAAGTGTTTATAGATGTCGACAGGTCTTCTGAGCCCTGAAAACTGACGTCAGGAGATGTGTGGACCTTGACCATTACAAGAAAAGTACCCGAGGCAGCAATTGAAACACAATCTTTGTTTTGTGGGGTTTTGTTTTTGTTTTTCATCTCTTAGCCCATATTTGATTTAACAATCCTCATCTAACTTTCAAGGCAAATGCAGAAGGCACAGTCATCTTGTCCAGGGTGAAAACGGAATCTTTAGTGTCAGCCATTACATCCCAGTAGGTAACAATGCACTTACTCTTGACTGTTTCTAGATTTATTGTAATTAATTCAATCAGAATCTTCTAAAACAATTTATCTTCTAAAATAATTTTACCATGAAAAGGTAAATTAACATTATACGAATGCATTTGTAAATGAAAGAATAGTATTATTGCTTCTAACTGTCTAAGTTTTGTACAATTCTTTTACCAACATGATAGTGTTATGTATATCATTAGCTCCATATATTTTTATGTTATTTGCAATTCTAGAAATTGATTCCAGGCCTTGTACACACTAGGTAAGCAGTGTATTACTGAGCCAGGCCCTAGTCCTATAAACAGTGATTTCAACCTTACAAAAAACGAAACAATTTTTTAGAAAACTAAAAGTCTTGAAAATACTTAAACTTTCAATATCTAAATGCTAACATACTGGGCCATGCCTCCAGATTATTCGCTCTACTCTTTTCATTTTAAAGAATTTAAGGCTATACCTGGTAACAGGTTTCACTTGCAACAGATTTTGATCTTCTGAAGTAACACCGTGAGGCCATTTGTACCTCTGCTACCTTAAAGTACAAAATTCTTTTCTGATATCATTCAGATCATCCACTTATGTTTATGAAATGGTACAAATAATAAATTTTATTGAAGTTACTCACAGTGGAAATGTAGCTTCAGAAGTAGTTATAGCATAATAGAAGATCCATTTGCCATAGAAAAAGTGTGTTTATTTCTCTATGACTAGGAACCATAAATGGAAGACGTTTACTTCACTGTGCTGAAGCCCTATGTAGCAAGTGTTAATCACAGGTTTCCCTGTCTCTGTTAGTGGCTAAAAGTTTGTAGGAGATTCAGAATTTATTTAGCCAAGAGTGGTTAAGAACTCTCACCTAGCACCAAAACCATGAAACCAACATGTAAATAAAAGATCAAAGGCTTCACACAGCTGGCCACAGTGGCTGCTCTGTTCACACCTGGCCTCATGGAGCAGTTAGCAAAACCACGTTTAGTGACTGTGCTGAGTGTCAATGTCACCCCCAGAGCAGCGGAGGTCTGCAGAATAGAGGAGGAGAAGGGAGAAGAGGCCGGCCAGGAAGGAGACAAATTAAACATAGCAACAGTGTATTTGTTTAATAAGCAAGGAAGATCGCTTTAAAACTTGTTTGGTCCTTAATGAACAGAATTCTTTCACAGATCATGACTCTCAACTATTTCTTGAGTTAATAGATATTTTTCATAAATAAAAGCAATTGGACATTATCAAGCAATCTTAAATAAGATTTCACACCAAACATCAACTATACATGCCTCACTTTTACTCAGGCATGTAAAATTGGGTCTCTTGATCAAGAATGAATTATGTCTAGCTTTTATAAAACTTACTTTATATATGGGCTCTTCATTCATGGAATTATTTCAAAGAACATGATGATATATGAAATGAATTCTTGTGGAATGAGATTATAAAGCCGGGTGATGCTTTGTGTATCCCACAGTTTGAGAAATGGACTCTGTCCACTGCAGTCTCTTTGTACACTCTGTAAAGCCTGTCCACAATACATCTGGTGTTTGTTCTCTTAGACTGAAAATAACTAGCGGACCACCAGTAATTTAAATTGTACCCTGTTCCAAGGATCACTGACATGTGGTCCCTTTGGAAGAACTAATGCCAAAAAAAAAAAAAAAGAAAGAAAAAACTGGCTCTAACCCTGGAAATAAAGCTACTACGGACTGACAGAAGGTTACAATTAACTAATATCAAGAAGGTTAGCCTGCAAATTTCTCTCTCAAATTCATACTAATCTCATTTGTAAGCCATTTTATGCAGTTACAAAGAATGAAATAATAAGGGTTCCCAGTGTTTACTTTTAAGTTTGATTCTTTTCTCTGGGAAGAAAATTAAGAAAGAAATGTCACATTAAGTTAATAGTTACCAGTCTACCAAAAAACACACAGTGAATTTGTCTAGTGGTTAAGCTTCATAGATAGATGGTAAAGAAGCACAAATAGCAAGTGATGTTTTTTCTGATGGTCCATATTAAAAAGAAATAAAACTTTACATTTTGAAGTCTTCCTTTCTCATTCCTCATTATTACAACTCCCTAGTTTATTTAAAAAAAAAAGTAGAGATAATAAGCAAGAGCCTTAGGTTAAGGGTGATCAGTCATAGTTTATCCAAAGGAGATCTTCATGGGTTCAAAACTAAGGTCTGAAAGCTCTGTCATGGCCTCTTGTGTGCAGAACTAGCCACTGCTAGTGTGAACTAAAGACCTGTTTGTCTAACTCAAGTCCAGACACTTGTATTTTTAACAACACCACAGTCTCTCATAACCTGTTCTGCATGTATCGGTGTAAATGATAAAAACTGGGCATACATAACTAGAGGTTAAAACAATAGCGTGTAAGATGTGGGGACCATTTCATCACATATGAAAAGGTACATTTTTAGATAGTTTTGGCAGACAGAAGACATGTTATTATTAATCAAAGAATTTCTTTGTTGTTATTATTGAGGGTTTTCATCTGTGGGTTTTGATTGGTTGTTGTTGCTGCTGTTCTGTTGCAGTGCTAGGGGCTGAACCTAGGGTCCCACACACATCAGTCAAGTGAGTATTCTTAAACTGAGCTACATTCCCAGCCTACGAAAAGAATGTGTTCTTGCTGACAATGTAGTCTTTAACAATTCTCCATCACTTAAATCAACTAATTCAATTTCTTCTGTGCTATTATTTAATATTTATGGTTCTATGTGACAACTTGAACCAAGTCCATAAACTAGACAGAGTAGGAGGGGACAACTTTTTACTAGATCCTATGAGTTAAAGTGCTGCCTATCCAAATGGGACAGGATCAGTATCACCAGACATCAGTGCGACATGTACCTTTACTCCCACTTGTGAGAGTGCTATAGGACCTCTAACTAAACTAAGAAATAAAAAATTAAATTACAGTTGAACCAGATCTACAGAATTAGTTTGTATATCAAGACAGATTAGGAATACAAGGGTCATACCTAAATATAATAAAAGCTATTTACAGCAAGCCAACAGCTAACATTAAATTAAACGGAGAAAAACTCAAAGCCATCCCACTAAAATCAGGAACACGACAAGGATGTCCACTCTCTCCATACCTCTTCAATATTGTGCTTGAAGTTCTAGCAATAGCAATAAGACTACATAAGGGGATCAAGGGAATTCGTATTGGAAAGGAAGAAGTTAAGCTTTCATTATTTGCAGATGATATGATAGTGTACATAAGCGACCCCAAAAACTCTACCAAAGAACTCCTACAGCTGATAAACACCTTTGGTAATGTGGCAGGATACAAGATCAACTCCAAAAAATCAGTTGCCTTCCTATACACTAAGGATAAGGAAGCAGAGAGGGATATCAGAGAAGCATCACCTTTCACGATAGCCACAAATAGCATAAAATATCTTGGGGTAACTCTGACCAAGGAAGTGAAAGTTCTATTTGACAAGAACTTTAAGTCTTTGAAGAAAGAAATTGAAGAGGACACCAGAAAATGGAAGGATCTCCCTTGCTCTTGGATTGGGAGGATCAACATAGTAAAAATGGCAATTCTACCAAAAGCAATCTATAGATTCAATGCAATCCCCATCAATATCCCATCAAAATTCTTCACACATCTGGAAAATACAATAATCAACTTTATATGGAAAAACAAAAAACCCAGGATAGCCAAAAAAATCTTATACAATAAAGGACTGTCTGGAGGCATTACCATCCCTGACTTCAAACTCTATTACAGAGCTACAATATTGAAAACAGCTTGGTACTGGCGTAAAAACAGAGAAGTCGATCAATGGAATCGAATAGAAGACCCTGACTTTACCCCACAAACCTATGAACACCTGATTTTCGATAAAGGACCTAAGAGTACACAATGGAAAAAAAGAGAGCATTTTCAACAAATTGTGCTGGCAAAACTGGAGGTCAATCTGTAGAAGAATGAAAATAGATCCATATCTATCACCATGCACAAAAATCAAGTCCAAATGGATTAAAGACCTCAATATCAGTCTGAACACACTGAACCTGATTGAAGAGAAAGTGGGAAGTACTCCACAACACATAGACACAGGAGACCACTTCCTACATATAACCCCAGCAGCACAGACATTAAGGGCATCATTGAATAAATGGGACCTCCTGAGACTGAGAAGCTTCTGTAAAGCAAAGGACACTGTCACTAAGACAAAAAGGCAACCCACTGACTGGGAGAAGATCTTCACCAACCCCGAAACTGACAAAGGTCTGATCTCCAAAATATATAAAGAACTCAAGAAACTAGACCATAAAAGGCTAATCAACCCAATTATAAAATGGGGCACTGAGCTGAACAGAAAATTCTCAACAGAAGAAGTTCAAATGGCCAAAAGACACTTAAGATAATGCTCAACTTCCTTAGCGATCAGGAAAATGCAAATCAAGACAACTTTAAGACACCATCTTACACCTGTCAGAATGGCTAAAATCAAAAACACCAATGATAGGCTTTGCTGGAGAGGTTGTGGAGAAAGGGGTACACTCATCCATTGCTGGTGGGAATGCAAACTTGTGCAACCACTTTGGAAAGCAATGTGGAGGTTTCTCAGGAAATTCGGGATCAACCTATCCCTGGACCCAGCAATACCACTCTTGGGAATATACCCAAGAGATGCCCTATCATACAACAAAAGTATATGCTCAACTATGTTCATAGCAGCATTGTTTGTAATAGCCAGAACCTGGAAACAACCTAGATGCCCTTCAATGGAAGAATGGATGAAGAAAGTGTGGAATATATACATATTAGAGTATTACTCAGCAGTAAAAAACAATGACTTCTTAAATTTTGCATACAAATGGACGGAAATAGAAAACACTATCCTGAGTGAGGTAAGCCAGACCTAAAAAGAGGAACATGGGATGTACTCACTCATATTTGGTTTCTAGCCATAAATAAAGGACATTGAGCTTTTAATTCGTGATCCTAGAGAACCTAAATAAGAAGGTGAACCCAAACAAAAACATACAAGCATCCTCCTGAATATTAACCTTCATCAGGCGATGAAAGGAGACAGAGAACCACATTGGAGCACCGGACTGAAATCTCAAGGTCCAAATCAGGAGCAGAAGGAGAGAGAGCACGAGCAACGGACTCAGGACCACGAGGGGTGCACCCACACACTGAGACAATGGGATGTTCTATCAGGAACTCACCAAGGCCAGCTGGCCTGGGTCTGAAATAACATGGGATAAAACCGGACTCGCTGAACATAATGGACAATGAGGACTACTGAGAAGTCAAGAACAATGGCACTGGGTTTTGATCCTGCTGCACGTACTGGCTTTGTGGGAGCCTAGGCAGTTTGGATGCTCACCTTACTAGACCTGGATGGAGGTGGGTGGTCCTTGGTCTTGGCACAGGGCAGGGAACCCTGATTGCTCTTAGGGCTGACGAGGGAGGGGGACTTAATTGGGGGAGGGGGAGGGAAATGGGAGGCGGTGGCAGGGAGGAGGCAGAAATCTTAAATAAATAAATAAATAAATAAATAAATAAATAAATGACAGAATCTATTCATAACATAATAAAAGACATAATAATACTTAACAAATCCTTAAAATGGTCAACTTCCTGAGCAGTCCACTCATTGCAGTACTTCTGTGGTAATGCACCCTCACTCTCCCATGTCCATCTTTTTAAATGCCATTCAGTTCTTATTTATTTTTTGGTTCTTAAAGAAATCAATATCATCTACCTTTAGAAGAGTGTCTACCCAATTACTTCTTTCATGTAAATGTTAAATATTGAAAGTATTAAACTCAAGATGCTCTAGGATAGGTTTATTTATTTTTTTAAGTAAAAGCACTTGGAAAATTTTTACCTTGTAATCATAAGTAGTGGCAAAATGTTGAGAAAATATCACTACAGGAGAGTGGATACTGAGAACTACCAAAAAATCGGGAAATAAATAGGATGAAAATAGTGTCCAGCACCTTTTGTGTACACGATGAGTTCAAGCTCCCCAGTAGATCTACACTGCCCTTGTTTTGAGAAAGCACTGTAAAAAGAATATGCAAAGCTATATTAAATTTTCTCTTCAAGGGCTTAAAAGAAGTTTCCTATAGGACTTGATACAGCCATGAAGCTAGAGACAATATTGATGTGATTTGTTTCGATTTTCTGAAGATACTACTCTCACCTTCAAACTGTGGAAACAATAAAGATCTCTCAGAACTGTGTTGAGTTGAAAGACAAATAATGTCTTTAAAATGTCTGTTGTGCCAAAATAATTTAACAAATGATAGCTAATGTTACTCGTATGATTGGAGGACATAGGGTCAATGTAGCATGGGAGAAACTTTGTGAAGAGACAAGAATAGATGGCATCATGTTCTGCCAGGGTTGCAGAAACTCCTCCCAAATGCAGCATTTTGTTCATGCGTGTACAAATGCACAATTTATATACCTAAAAGCACATCAAATTTTACACATGGTAGATTGTAAAATGGATTGTACTTCATTAGGATTTTAGGTCATGTATATGTGCATAAAGAAAGTAGAACTTCAGAAACCCAATAAGACTAGAAGATATGAAAATGTCAGGAAACAGCGATTTTTATTATTTGTGTGTTTGTGTGTGGGTGGATATGTATGCATGTGTGTATGAAAAGCAGAGGTTTACTTTGGGTGTTTCTTCTATTGCTCATTACTTTATTATATTTATACATATGTGTGTATATGTGTGTGTATTTCTTTTTTCTTATGAATGATTCTTTTTTATTATTTATTTATTCTGTATAAAGACTGCATTTTTTTTTCTGCATCTTCTCCTACCATTCCCTCTGCCCACCTCCCTTCTGCATCAATTACTCTCTGTTTATGTTCAGAAAGGGGCAGGTGATATGGGATTCCCCTCTATATGCTGTGATTACCATTAATGAATAAAGGAACTGATTTGGGCCTATAGCAGAGCTATAGGGGAGTAGAGCTAGGCAGAGAAAACTAAACTGAATGCTGGGAGAAGGGAGGTGAAGTTAGAGAGAAGCCATGTAGCTCTGCTGGAGCCAGATGGAACTTTACCCCGTAAGCCACAGCCTTGTAGCAATACACAGATTACTAGAAATGGGTTAAATTGAGATGGAAGAGGTAGCAAATAAGAAGCTAGAGCTAACTGGCCAGGCAGTGTTTTATATAATACAGTTTCTGTGTCATTAATTTGTGGCTAAGCAGCTGGGAACAAACTAGCAGCCTCCTCCCACAGGCAGGCCTCCCATGGGTATCAGCAAAGCATGGCATATCATGTTGGTTTAAAACTAAGTACCTCTCCTTATATTAAGGGTGGACAAGGCAATACAGTAAGAGAAAAAGAGTCCCAAGAACCAGCCAAATATTAAGGGCAGCATAAACCAATTCCACACATAAACCAATTCCACACATAAACCAATTACACAACTGTCACATATATGTAGAGGGCCAAGGTTGGTCACATGTAGGCTTCCTGGCTATTGGTTCAGACTCTGTGAGTTCCTATGAGCCAGGTTAGTATAAATAATTCTTTATTGATTCTTTAGCAATTTCACATCATGCACCCCAATCCTACTCACCTTCCAGTCCTAGTCCCTCCATATCACCCCTCGCCTCCGCAGCATGTCCCCCCAAAATTAAAAATAAAACACAAACAAGCAAGCAAGCAAGCAAAAAAACACCCCTCTACTCCATCTTTCCTGTCTCCCCAACACCTCTTGCTTTGTCCTGGTGGTATTGGGAGCTACGGTGTGTCACACAATATACCCTTTTGTCAAGCCAGCTCTACCAGCAAATATTCATTGCAATGAGTCATTGGTCTGGTTCAAGGCATCACTGGACCCTCACTGAAACTCCTCTAGGATTTTCTGTTGTTGCCCCAGTCATGGGGATCCTGTGACTATTGTTCTTCAGGACCAGACCCTTTACTTAATGTGGATGTTTCAGGATGTGGATCTGGAATGTGGCTGAGCTGATAGGTCCAGGACTGGGACTGCCCCGCCCCCTCAGGTGAGAGGAAGAGCCAGCTCTCCTAGGCCCTTGCATCAAGGCCATCTCTCCCATTCTCATTGTGATGGGTAGAGTCATCTTTCCCAAATGCAGCAGGATCGGCTCTCCCATGATGCATGGGGCCAGCTACCCCAGGGCCAGGGGAAGACAGAGCCAGCTAAACAGGTCCCTTGGGATTTCAACATACATGGTTCCTATGACCCCCTGTGGGTAACATGGGCATGGACATCAACACAGATCTCAACTGAAGCCAGACTGGGACGTGGCCCTTGGCAGCAGCTCATGCCTAGACATCACCATGGCCTGATAACAGCACAGGTTACCCAGATCAGTATGGCTCCAGTGGCAGCCTGACCCTCAGACACCAACATGGTCTCAGATGGCTGACCAAACCCCAGGCATGCCCACAGACTTCAATAGTTACAGAACCCATGGGCATCAACTCAGACCCTGGCTGCTGCAGGGTCATGGAGCCACATATGGCCCTTGTCAGCAACCCTGCCTGGACAACACCATAGTGTTGGGTGGCAGAACAGGCCACTCAGATTGGCATAGCCACAGTGGCTGTATAGCCCTCAGAGATACCAACATGGCCCTAGTTGGCAGCCCAGACCCCTAGCATCAGGAGTGGCAGACTACATTATTTTTTGGCAGAGTTTCTCACTGGACCTAGAACTTTACAACTGGCTATCTAGTTTGCCAGTTTTGCCTGGGTATGTGTCTGTCTGTCCCCACCTTCTTAGAGCTCTAGGAATATAGATGCACGTTACTCTACTCTATTTTTTTCTATGTAGAGTCTTACATTGGTTCACTTTTGCTGTGTTAAACACGGACCAAAAACAACGCGGTCAGGATAGAGTTTATTTCTTTTTAACATTGACAGTCCATCCAGAAGGGAAGCCAGGAAAGAAGCTCCAACAGAAACGTAGAAGCATGAACGAAAGCAGAGAACGTGGAGCAATGCCTCCAATTACCTTCACATACAGTCCAGGGCTACCTTCGTAGGAATGCCACTGCCCATAGTGGGCTCTGCTTGCTTAGGTCAATTATCAGTCAAGAAAATGCCCCCAGAGATATGCCCACAGGCTATTCTGATGGACAGGATTGCTCGCTAGAGAGTTCCTTTTCCAGGTGTGTCAAGTTAGCAGACGAAGCTCACTGTTACAATGCTGGGCATCTGAACTCAGATCCTCATTCATGTGTGGTGAGGCATTTGCCACTTGAGCCATCTTCCCAACCCCTGAAAGGCTGTTTTTAAGAATATACCCATGGGCCTATGAGTTAGCACAGCAAGGAAAAGCACTTGCTCCCAAACCTGATAACCTGAGTTCAGTATGCAGCACAGAGCAAACCGACTCAGGCAGCTTTTTCTCTGACTTCCCAAATGTACACACACACACACATACACACACACACAAATATACAGTAGATAAAATTTTAAAAGAATTTGAAATATATAAATGTATATATAAATATATATGTTTATGTGTATGTATATGTGGGTGTAAATAAATAAATATATATATATAGAGAGAGAGAGAGAACGAGAGAGAGAGAGAGAGAGAGAGAGAGAGAGAGAGAGATACATCCAAATCCGTGATCGGTTTCCTTTTTAAGTATTGATGCTACTATTTGGTATAGAGCAATTAACAACAACATGCAAGAAAAAAGTACTCTTCCAGCTACTGTATAAGTGAAATCTAAGTTTCAAATGAAACTCAGCATTGTGCAAAGATAACAAAGGTTTGTAATGCCCCACAGGGCGGCATTCCTGCCAGCCATCCGCTCTCTGTAGCAAGAGGCAACTCACTCCTCAGTTATGACGACCTGCCTCAGTGCGCCTCACTTTCTGTCAATTTCACATCACCTAGTTATGATTCGGAACCCTCATTTCAAAGCTATCTTGCTGTCATCCCTGCTCCTTAAGATCCGCAGAACTCCCTCTTCTCTGATTGGCACACAGACGGGGGCTTGGCAGTCTGCCAGCTGCCAGAGCTGACTCTCACTGGCTTTCCACTGGCATTGGTATGCTGGAGAACCCAGGCTGAAATTATCTCTTCAGGATTTTTTTTTCATAGTAAAATACATTCTGTTCAAGTGAGTCATAGATAAGTGCTCCAGTTTCTTCAGAAACACATCATTTGGGGTTCTTTTTTTTAAAAAAAAAAAAACAATACCATCACACCCTCCAAGTAATTCATAAAAGGATAGTGTTGAGAGTAACTGACAGATTTTGTGAAAAGATAACACGGTATGAGGTAAATAATAGAGCTGTCACCAGCAATTTCTGGTTTGCTTCTCTCTGCAAAGCCATTGACTATAGCTATTATTTGCCTGCTCTGGCTGCAAAAACTCCTGGGCACAAAGATCTCTACCTACTTCAATAGCATCACGGCATTCACCCTCTGTACAATAACCTGATGTCCTAGATTAATGAAAATTTGTTCAGTTTTTTTAACATTCAAACAAATTGCTGACTTCTCATTTTAATTTTGGAAAATACCTGCATTATATACAATATGCCACCTGATAGAATCATCATTAAATATTGTAGACGTTTACAGATGCAATAATACATGCATATTTTTGAACTGATAAAATTCTAGTATATGTTGAGATCCTTTCCAACGAGAGAACTAAATAGTATATAAAGATAAACCCGATTGACATTTTTATTCCCTTTCTGGCATCAAGGTAGCAATTATAATTCATGGGGACTCCAATATTCACACACGTATTTAGGAATACTAGAAATTATATCCCAAGTACACATTTACCATTTTTACTTTTACAAAGACCAAGGCTAATACAAAGTCCAAATTTATAGAAAGAGGGAAAATTTTGTAAATACTAAAGCGTATTTAATTGTTCTGGGTTTCTTCATATTTCCTATTTGTTCTTCTAGTTAGCTTGTCTTTGTTTTGAGAGTATACTTACTTTACAACTTCTCAGGCTATTTTAAAGAGTCGTTCAAATTTACTTCCATGGTTCAAGAAAGGTATACTTCATATATGTGGAGGCTGTGCAGCTTCCTGGGACCCTGCATTCAGAATTCTCTGGAATTTAATGTTCTTGAAACTTTTAGACTTTGAATAAGATCTGAAGAAGAGACTCTAGTTGTGTTCCACCAGGTCCTGCAGATTGTGGGGCCATTTCTGTTTCGAAGCTGACTCTTCTCTTTTAGTCTAACTTTATTTTTTTCCTGCCATCATTTAAAACATTGTCTGATTTTGGAGTTGCTTCTTTTCTCCAGGACCTTAGGAATCTTCGATGGCCAAATCAACCAGTTATACATAGGCAATAAAAAGACACTTATTTGTCTAACAGATAAGACTTTTTTACTTAAAATGCTGAGGCAGGAATTCTTTCCACCCTTATGGAGATGTGAACTTACTCTTGGACAGTTTCTCCTTACATCAAATTTCTGCTCTGCTGGGATGCTGATAACTCACCTTTCAACTTCAGGTCACTCCAAAGTACACGCGATAAAACCG